>NC_137893.1:89567332-90148002 GCF_963455335.1 Martes martes | reverse complement strand
AATAATCTTTTTTAAAAAATTTTTTATTCATTCAGAATATCCTGTGTATGTTACAGTGGCTTCTGAGAGGCAGAGTAGCATAATGATTAAGAACACAGGCTCTGGGGGTGCCTGGGTGGCTCAGTGGGTTAAGCCTCTGCCTTCGGCTCAGGTCATGATCCCAGGGTCCTGGGATCGAGCTCCGCATCAGGCTGTCTGCTCAGCGGGGAGCCTGCTTCCTCCTCTCTCTCTGCCTGCCTCTGCCTACTTGTGATCTCTGTCTGACAAATGAATACATAAAATCTTTAAAAAAAAAAAAAAAAAAAAGCACAGACTCTGTAGCCAGACTGCCTGGGTTTGAATCCTGACTCCCACCACTTACCACTTACTGACTTTGGGCAAGTTTTTTAACTTCTCTGTCCCTCTGGTTCCTCCTCTGTAAAATGGGGATATAATAATGGCACTACTTGGTAGGAATGATGCTTAGTATCTCTCAGTGCCTGGCAGTAATAAGCACTTAGGAGGTATTAGCTAATTTCTGTTATTACTCTGCATGTGCCAGCCCCGAAGAATAGTGGAGAATGCAAGTAGGTAAGGTCCTTGCCCTCTTGGAGCTTATAGTGTTCCCAGGGAAAATCAACTCAGATCGCCTAAGTACTCAGATGCACATCTTCAAGTGGGAAAGTGCCTGTGATAGCAGGATTAGACTTTTTTCCTGAGGGATTGGAGGCAGCTTCCCCCAGAAAGGGTTGCATCGGCTGCTTTTTGAGGAATGAATAGAAGTGACAGAAGCATACTGGTGACCTGGGCTGGGCAGCAGCTGGGGAGGAGTACAGACCGGAAAGCGGAAGAGGGAAAATGTAAGGGTGTTGGAAATGTTCTCAATCTAGATCTAGGTGGGAGTTATGGAAGTGTATACATCTGTAAAGAATTATTGAGCTGTACACGTGAGTGCTCTCTATGTACCTTATACCTTAGCAAAAATAAATGGATAGGCATTAGTTAGGCAAGAGAGGAGGGAAAAATATTCCAGGCAGAGGGAAGAGCATGTGCAAAAACCCTGTGGCAGCAATGAATGGGATATATACCAGGGACTTGAAGAAGCCAGTGTGGCTGGAGCATGGTGTAGGATGCGGGGAGGAGAGAAGCAGGGCCAGGCTGTGCAGGGCCTTGTAAGCCCCAGGCAGCTTTCCTAGTCCTGAGGGCATTGGCATACTATTGTGGGGTATTTGGCATGTGGGGTAGAGGTGGTGGGAGAGGACATCTGCTTAGATTTGCTCTGTGGACAGAGGCCAAGGGAGGCCAGAATGGGTAGCATAAGCTTTGCAGCAGACCCTGTGAAGATGAAGACAAGTTGGATGGGGGTGGTGGTGAGGGAGGGGAGTAGAAGCCTTTAGGAGGCGTAGTTCCCTGGCCTTGGCGGTGCATTTAGATGGTGGGGAAGGCCAGGAATGGGTCCCAGGTTTCTGGCTTCCATGCATGGATGGTTGGTCCTACCAGGCATCGAGGTGGTAGGGCCCTAGGAGAGGTCTGGGTGGGGCAGGGAGTAGTTGGGGACCTCTGGATGGGGGTGCCTTTGAGACTTCCAAGAAGTATCAAGTAGGTAGCTGGCTGCAAATGGTCTCATAATTGGAGCAGCGCTTAGTATCTGTTTTAAAAGTATTTATGTTTCTGTCTCTTTTTGGGTCCCTCCTAGCCCTTAGGTTTGGTAGGCACTGGTCCGTGTTTTAGATGAGGAGCTGAGTTTCTGAGGTAATGTAATTTCATGGGTTCTTAAAACTAATAGGTGGTAAAGCTGGCCTTGAAGTCAGATTCTGGGACTTAAAACCAAGGGGTCTTCCCACATTATGGGGTCTGTCTTTTGAGGTTGATGAGTCCTCTCCACCTTGAATTGATTGTCTAGCTGTGATCGTAGAAGAGAATTTGAGTTTCCTGAAGTCGGTGGGTACCCCCCCAGGGCCTGTTGCCTGCTAAGTCCTGGCTGCAAGGAAGCAAGGGCTAGTAGTTTTCTTTCTTCCCGGTTGGGGCGGGCGCTGCTCCCCCCCACTCCAGGTTCATCCCACTAAGCTTGAGTTAAGAGAGCCTGGGTGCTTCAGGAACTAACGTCCTTCTCCATCTGGCTCTCTGGAAGGGCTGCTGGAGTCTGTGGCTGGCCCGCTCTGCTGCAGCGGCTGACTGTGGCTGAGGAGGAGGACTCCCACCAATACCAGGACCTCCTTTGTCAGTGGTGAGTGTCTCTCCAGCTGCAGTGGCTTGTACTTAGCAAGCTCCTCGTTTCTCTGCTTTCCAGGCTGCTTCCCGAAGGTTCAGGGGGAGGAGACCTTTGTCCTGGAAAGGAAGGCACAATTGTGATTCTCAGCCAGGCACCACCTGCTCAAGGGCTGGGCCTTTGCTCTTTCCTGAGCTGCCCCTTGCGTCGCAGGTCACTTGCCTTCTGGGGTCAGGCTCACTCCTTCCTGTGCCTTTAGTCAGCATACAGCGTATGGACTTTCAAGAGCATGCAGGGTCCTGCCGCTCCGCTGCATTTTCTGAGCCACCCATGCCACTGAGGCTTACCCACGTCTTTCAAATGACTGTCCTCACTGTCCCCCCTCTGTCTTCCATGGAGTTAAACACCCGTCCCAAGGTGTTCTCTGCTGACCACTGGAAGGCTGTGGTTTCCACAAAGCCGAGTGGCTGGAGCCTGCTCTCCGTCTATGACGCAGGCCTTCCCAGTGCACAGCCCAGAATAGCCTCAGCTTTGCTGCTTTTCCAGCTGCCGTATCACTTTGCAAACTGGGATCTAATTTGCTGTCCACCCTCCCCACCCCAGTGTCACAACCAGTACCACTTTCTTTGCTCATGAAATATTTATAATCACAGATTATGTTTCCTTATGAGTCTAAGCTGGCTTTTGTTTTTCCCTTCCGCACCCTTCAGAAGCTGCCCCTGACAGGTCAGAGCGCCTTGTGTCTCTCGGTTCATAGACTTCACCGCCATGTCTCCTGTGGTGTCTGGCTCTACCTGTAGTTTTACTCTCTCTGCTTCAGCAGTGCCACAGAAATGTGGTGGAGGGGTTAGTAGGTCCGTGGTTATACCTGGGAGGCCTGAGTGCCCGGTGGGTGTGTGCTGCTGTGTAGTTGTGTTGGGCAAGCCACAGCCTCAGTGGAGTTGCACAGGGGCTGGGTGCTCAGGGGACCCAGCTGGTAGGGGGGCCTCTGGAGTAGTCCAGGCATGCTTCTGGCTGCAGCCCTTGCCCTAGCCACTTTGAAGGATGTGCCCTTGGCTGCAGGTGGGGCCTGGCCAAAGAATGTGCAGAGATCATCCCATTACCACCAACATTCTTGGAAGACAGGCCGAGCCCCTGTGCAAGGTGGCCTCTTCCTAGGTGACAGGCAGGTCCCTCCTGAGACCCCAACCCAGCCTGGCTTTAGCGAGGGCGGGCAGTGAGAGTCAGTCCATCAGGAGGCAGAATTCATCTGAGGCCTGAGGGGCCCGGAGGAGCCCCAGGGTGCACCTCCTGTGGGGCCCATGGGCTCAGGCCTTGCCTGGGCACAGGCTCTTTGGCTTCCCTCCTCCGTCCCCTCATTGCCTTCCTTGGTCTCTTCTTGTGCTCTCATGTTCTTTCTCAGCAGCTGAGAGTTCTTGGTTTTGAAGAAAATTGCATGATACTGGAATCAAATGATGAACTTAAATTCCAGTCTGTCCTGGCAGCTGTTACTTCTTTCTTTCCTCTGATTTTGTAATTCAGTTTTTAACAGCAAGTTTTGGGACTCTGTTTTATTCTCTCCTACCTGGAGGATGGGTATAGATCACAGTTCAGTTCCCCTCAGCATTTTGGACACTCGCCCAAGTGTTTTCCCAGATATTAGTCGTGTTCCAAATTATTTGGACTTTCCAGGTTCACAGTGGTCCTGAGTTTGCTTCTCAGTTTTCAGCATCAAGCGAATGTCTTTATGGTGTTTTCTTTTTTTGTCTTTATGATTTTTTAAAGGCAGTCATTTCCAGCCAGATTCAGGAACAGCAATACCTATTGTCATTTGCTTGATACTATGACAGGCTATCTCATAAGACAGACCACAAGCTTTTTTTTTTTTTTTTTTTTTAAAGATTTTATTTGTTTATTTGGCAGAGAGAGAGAGAGATCACAAGTAGGCAGAGATGCAGGCAGAGAGAGGGGGAAAGCAGGTTCCCTGCTGAGCAGAGAGCCTGATGCGGGGCTCGATCCCAGGACCCTGAGATCATGACCTGAGCCGAAGGCAGAGGCTTAACCCAGTGAACCAGCCAGGTGCCCCTCCTTTTTTTTTTTTTAAATGAAAGTGACCTTAAACATTTTGGGAATTTCACAAGAACTCTTAAATAATCGGGATACCCTTGGATATTATGAAACCTTGATTGGCAATTGATTTTAGGACAGATGTTTACCTGTCAAATAGAAGCAACTCTTGGCCAACCGGGACTGATGATCCAGTGTGGGATCAAAGCCGTCCTCCCTGCTTCCCACTCCTGCTCTGGGCTCCCTGGAGATTTGTAGCACTCCCAAAGGCAGGAGGGCCCCAGTGCTAGCACAGGAACAGAAGAGACAGAGACCTCTCCCCTATGCTGGCCTTTTCCAGGGATGCTGCTCCAGGCCTGTGCCAGCCCATATCCACAGGCCAATGCAGTGCCCTTCCTGTCCCCCATTGGCCCTGTTCTCAGCTTCGGTAATGCCCTGGTTTGCTGCCAGCTCTGCTTAAAGGTTTACTGGTGAAGGAGAATGAAACCCTTGCTTGAAATGAGGTTTTGGGGTTGTCTGGGGATTTTGTGTCTCCAGCCTCGACCCCAAAATATGCAAACAATTGAGAATTAGTTACTCAGTTCTCAGACTTTGCCACAGATGTTCTGTCCCACAGGCTTCCCTTTGTACTTAATTAAGTTGGTTTTTGGTAGGTAACTTGCAGAGACAGTCTTTATGTACATGTCTTTTCTCCCTTTTGTTCCATGTAAAAGTTAATTTTAGTCTGACTGCTCCCTTTATTTATAAGATCGTGTGTTTATGTTTTTAAAAAGCCTGATGTCGAAGTATTTAGGACTGAAGTGTCTTGATATTTGTAAAAGATTTATTGATGAATCTAAATGAGTATACGGCAACCATACTATTCTTTTTTTTAAAGATTTTATTTATTTGAGAGAGAGCGAGAGACCACAGACAGAGAGGGAGAAGCAGACTCCTCGCTGAGCAGAGAGCCCGATGCAGAACTTGATCCCAAGACCCCAAGATCATGACCTGACCTGAGCTGAAGGCAGAGGCTTAACCAACTGAGTCATCCATATGCCCCTCTTTTAATTTATTTTAGGGTTGACGTTTTCAAAATAATGATAGGGATAGAAGAAATAAAAGGGAATTATTGCCTTTTTTTTTCTTTTTTTTTCTTTCTTTCTTTCTCTCTCTCTCTCTTTTTTTTTTAAATTCTGATGATCAGACCTGTGTTGGAAACATGCTCTCATGCTCCCACTGGTCCGAACACAGCTTGGGCCCCTGTGCCTGCGGCTTGGTGCTGGCTGATGGGGACCAGACGGTTCAGACAGCAGGAGCTGGATCTGTTCGGTCCACTCGCTGCTGCCCACCCTCTGGCTTTTGGCTGGGCCTTTCTCACTGCACTTCCCCTGTCCCCATGGCCTGGGCTTGGTTTGTTTTCTTTCCTTTCTCCAGGAATGTGGTGGTAGTGTTTCTGGCTCTATTCTATCATTTGGCACATAGTAGATATGCAGTAAGTATTGAATTAATAAATTCTATTTAATTCCGTGGTGAGGGTTTTTTTAATTAATTTTTTTATTAACATGTAATGTATTATTTGCTGCAGGGGTACAGGTCTGTGTCGTGGTGAGTGTTTTAAGGAAAGGAGAACTTTGTGCTTCCTAAGAAACTGCTGTTCGTTTGGTGGGTGCTTTGAGTTTTCCCTTCTGTGACATACAGCTGGGAGCATAGGGTGCCTTTCTCACAGGGCATGTCAGATGTAACCCACCTGTGGCCTGAGTTTATTTCAAAACAAAACTGGTATGGTTGGACATGGGGGCTGAGGAGCTCCCCAGATTTTACAGATGAAAGAAGATTCAGGATGAGAATTCACATTTTTTGGTTCCCAATCCAGTTCTCTTCCTTGCACCTCAGCATCACTGAGCACCTCCTTTTGCCCCTGAACTTAGAAATAGCATGAATTTTCTGAAAACCACTTTGGGAAGGGGCCACACCTACCCTGCCTGCCAGGGCAGAAAGTCACAGAATGTGACTACGCTGGGCCCGGTGGGGTTTGGGGTGCCTTGGGGCTGGTTGGGGAGGATGGGGTGCTTGTGCTGCTGTAGGCTGAAGCCTCCCTTCTGGACCCTGCATCCCGCCGCTCCCCCCCCCCCACCGGGCCCCAGGGCTTCAGAGCCCACTGCGCTGCCTTCTCCTCCTTCGTCTGAGCAGCAGGCCGCTTCCTCCCGGGGGCCCGCCTGAGTTGTGGACACCACCGCTGGCAGACCTCTGTCTCTGCGGAATACTTTGACTTTGCAGAGCTTTGTGGCTTTAGCCCTTGCCTACTGCTCAGGTGTCTTCCTGCCTTGGTGACAACACTGGGTGGTAGGTCAGGCTGATGTCTTTATTTCATAGATAGTAAAACTGAGTGAGCACACAGTGGAATTGGGCCCAGTGTTCTTTTTCTGCTCTGTGGGGCCCCTGCAGAGGACATGCCCTTAGCATGGCAGTTCTCATACCACTTTGTAAGCGGGCAGGCCCCTTGCCCTCAGGAGGGTCTGTCTGTTCCTGTGGTCTCCCTGGTGCTCAGTAGGTACACAAAAAATATTGACAGCTCCAAGATAGAAGTTTGAATTATTTTCTTAATTTTAAGATTTTATTTATTTAGAAGAGGGAGAGTGAGTGGGGCAGAAGGGGCAGAGGGAGAGAATCTAAAGGAGACTTGGTACTGAGCAGGGAGCCTGATGTGGGGCTCAGTCCCAAGACCCTGAGATCATGACCTGAACTGAAATCAAGTTCAGGTCTTAGCTGACAGAGCCACCCAGGCGGCCCCAAATTTGGATTATTAATTTAGGAGTCTCTGTTTAGATGTTTAGCATAGAAGTGGGCAAAATTAAGACATTTACAGAGTATTTCTAAGGACCAGTGCTGGACTGGGTTGCATATCTCTATGCGGATCCTTACCCATGGACTTCACCCGCACAGGTCAGATGCCCAGTGTTCCTGCTCATGGGACATCTGCCCGTGCTGAATCTAGACCCGTAACCCTGTGAAACCAGAGTTCACGTTCGTGTCCAAAGTGTCAGTATGTGCTTTCTTGGAGAGAACCCATGATGAGTGTGGCTTTTGGCCATACCTTTAATATCTTTTGCCAGGATGAACCGGGATAAAAAAAAGGAGCTCTTAAAGAAAAAAAAAAGGCGGGGGGGGGGGGAGCCCTGTACTGGAACTAACTTGCTTTCTTTTCCAAATAATAAAATACTCTTCCCCTTCCTAAACTTGGTTTCATTCATACAAAAATTTTAGTCCCTTCAAATGTTTAGGCAACAGCATAAAAGAGAGTTATAAGGTGGCTTATGAGGCAGTCGTGTGTACAGGGGCCCAGTGGGCAGCAATCCCTTCAGACTGGGCGGATGGAAGGAGTGAGATGAAGGTAAATGGCTTAACCCCTGCAGCAAGTCCATCGGGTTCAAATGATGTCCTTGGAAGCAGTCAGCAGTCCCCAGGCTCAGGCAGGGCACAGAGAGTGGAAAAGAAGGACGAAGAGACACATGTGACAATGACAGTGTGCCACCGTAAGTTAGCTTCAGCATTAAGTGCCAGGGCTGTTGTTTGCTTCTTATTGACAGAGCTCTTCCCCCTTCCTCCATCTGATTCCTCCACCGTCCCCACCCGGAAAGATGCTGAATAAACACGCTTCTTACTAAAGGTGAATTTCTAAATTTTCACTGTTTAGGAGAAAAGAAAGTTGTACAAGGGATAAGGCAGTGGTGCTTAGGGACATTTGTCGCTATCCGGAGGTTTTGGTGATTGTCACAGCTGGGGGTGGCATCAAGCGAGTAGAGCCCAGGGTCAGGACTAGACCTGGCACAATGTACAGGGTAGCGTGCACAACACAGAGCATCCGGCCCCTCATGTCCACAGTGCCCAGGATAGGAAGCCCGGAGGCAAGACGAACTGTGTGTGTAAGGGGACAGAGGACATCTGGGAGTCACAGTCAACCATCGGTCCCTAAATAATGGTGTTGAAATAACACTCTAACATAATAATAACTCTAACACTGAAATCCATGAAACTCTGTATTGACCACTGTTTATTTGCCCTTTTGCCCTGGCTTGAGCCCTAAAGGTAGAGTAGCAGCTAATGGGGAATTTAGGAGGGCTGCAGCTTCCCAAAGGTTGAAAAATAGCCAACAGAGTCAGGGCCATCAGACGACTAGGTACCGGGCTTGCGGACTGTGGACAGAGGGTCGCAGACCACGTGAGGGCTGTGGGCTGGGGTCAGCCATTGCTCATGGGTTGGGTCATGGAAGCCAGTCACTTTCCTCAGAGCTTTGGCTTCTGCCCCTGCCCCCCATTCTCCACGACCATCTTAGTGGTGGTACTCACGGCCTTCTTAGCTTACAAATCTCACAACCTTGGACTCCCTTTGGGTTTGCCCTGCATTCCCTGTCTGTTCATAGTTTTCACAGAGTGCTGTCCATTCTCCTGCTATAGAGTGGCACCCTTCCTCTGGCCCAGGGCCCAGCACAGTGCCACCACGCTGCTGCCTGCTGCCGGGTTTTGTGACAGTCCAGCTGCCCACCAGACCCAGCTCTTGGTATAGACATCACATCACATCAGTATAGACATTAGCCTGGTGTCTGAAAGCTGATTTTGTGCCAGGTACTTTACACATTCTGTCCCAAGTAGTCCTTGTGATGACACCATGTGGCCATTGTGCCTGATATGCAAGTGAGCAAACCCAGGCTGGTGGCAGGCCGGGATTGGAAGTCAGGTCTGCCTGACCTCATAGCTCCTCTTGCTGCTGCAGTGACCCAGGGTGGAAATCTTCCTTGGTACTGTGCCCTCCCTCAGCTGTTAAAAGTCTTGTGGAAGCATCAGCTGGATGGCCACTGTGGACACCCACAGTTGCTTCCAGTTTTCTCTGAGGTCAGTTCCTTCCAGCCAGCCCAGGGCAGCACTTCCCGCTGGAGGCCTGCTCCCTACCTAATTTATCGGCACTGTTTCCTGTGCCTCGCAACTTGAGCTTCAACTCCAGCCAAGGAAGTGGGCCTCCCCCTGCACTCTGCGCCCAGCTGAGCATGGGCTCCCTGAGACTGGCATCTGGTCTTGCTCACCGTGCAGTTCTCAGCACCCAGTACCAAGTGGGTTCTCAGTGTTTGCCGAATGATTTTCCAAACAAGGAGCGCAGGTCTTTCCCTGCCCCGATGAAAGGCAGCTTCTGCCCCTCCTAACCCATTCCCACCTGGAAAAGCCAGGCCAAGAAAGTCTTGTAGCGGCCGGCTAAATAGCCCCGCTCAGCAGGTCCTGCCAAGTGTGGACACTTGTACTTTGCTTCCCCAGCCCCTCCCACACATCTGCTGCCTGTATGCCCAGGGAAGCCAGGTGGGCCCACAGTTGTGCCTTTGCATGTGTTCGGCGTGGAATGTCCTTTTCTTCTGGAGATGCGATCAGTCATCTTATGGAGCCCTGCTCAAACAGCTCATCCATTAAATTCTGATCACTGACATTTATTGAGCCCTGGATCGGACATCTTAATTTGCCTCTCAGGGTCCCTCTTGCTCCTTTCTGCTTAGTTCTGTCCCAGAGGCTAACGTGTAGGAACTGTGTCGGGGGCTCCCATGCCCTCTGACTTCCAGATGGGTTTGGCCAGGGGGAAGCCCCAGCAGGAGTTCACAGGACAGGAGGAAAGAGGGTAGGGGAAACTATGCTGTCTCCATCCCCATTGCTCAGTCCCTTCTGAGTATGCAGCTCTGCCATACTCCTCCTAGAGCTGTCCCCCTGGGGCGCTGTGGAGCCCACTGTGCTGCCTACACTTTTTAAAAGATTTTATTTATTTGAGATAGAGTGAGAGAGAGCACAAGCAGGGGAGAGGGAGAAGCAGGCCTCCCACTGAGCAGGGCTCGATCCCATGACTCTGAGATCATGACCTGAGCTGACGGCAGACACTTAACTGCCTGAGCCACCCAGGCATCCCTGCCTACACCTTTGTTAAACTCTCTTCAGATGAACTTGCTGGAGTGGTCCACCTGTGCCCTGCTAGGAAATGGACATGGACTGTGTGAACCCAGATGGCGAACGATGGTCCCTGCCCTGGAGAAGCTCCTGGGAGGTGATGGGGTCAGTTCATTCTGTGGGAAGGTATCAGGAATTGTCTGCCTCAGCAGCTATCAGCCTGGGAGACCCAGAAACACTTGCTGAGGAGGTTCCTGGAAGCTGGAAGGTTAGTCAGTCAAGTGACATTCTAAAGTGAGCGCGCCTTTCATCCCAGCCAAAGGCACAGATGTGACACTTGAGTCGGGTGGATCTCGACCTGCCAACAGTTTGGGGGTCCTAGAGGCTGGCTGGGCTACACCCGACCTTCTGACTGCCTGGGTTTAAATACTTCAAGGCTCTTCATCCCAGATTGCATTTGTCAAGATGGGCAAGGCTGCTGTGCAGAGGACCCCTCTAACGGCTGGTGGGAGGGCCAGGCAGGTGGCAGGGAAATCTCCAAGTTCAAGAGATGGTAAGAGCAGTAGGGTAGGGCAAGGCAGGGATGAAGGATGGGAGTCAGGACATACTTGGGGGGACATAGTCACTAGCAGTTTGAGACAGTTTGGCATAGGGGAGTCATGTCGGGAGATAGGGCCGGCATCCAGAAACTCAAGATAGCACAACCGGGCTGTATGGGGATAGGTTATCAAGAGCTGAGCTTTGCCTCCAGAGGAAGTGTGTGGTGGGAAAGAGTGAAGGAGGGTGGGGGCAGGGAGGGGAGGAGTCGAGCATGGGGCAGGCTTTGGGCTATGCTTTTGGAGGGGAGCATAGCCAGCTCTGGGTGACTGGCAGTGGCCTGAGCCAAGGCAGGGAGGGGAAGGTGCCTGCCTCATCCCTGATATGGCTGGGGCCTGTGGGAGGCCAGGTCTGACTACCTGTGGCTGGGAACGTGGGGCTTGAAGCTACCCTCTGAGTCACTTTCCCAAAATAAAGTACATCCATGATCCTCAACCTTGTGTCTTAAACCTGCTGGGCCACCCGACTGTGGAACTGGCCCAAGGGTGGAATGGGCAGGATCTGGTGAACATTTGGGAGTGGAAGGAGGTGAGGGTGCCTTCTAGGTTTGCAAGCTTTGGAGGGGCTGATGGGACCCTTGGAAAGGAGAGGAGAGGAGAAGAAAGGGGAGGAGAGGAGAGGAGAGGGGGAAGGGAGCTCTTTTCTGGCTGTTGAGTTGCAAGTGTGTGGGGGACACTAAACACAAGGTCGGGGAGAGAACAGAGTGGAAGGTTGCAGAGGCACAGGATGCATGTGGTCCCCCAGGGAGAGAGGAAGGGGAGAGAGGGGCTGGCCACCAGGGCACAGCCCTGGAGAGCTCTGGTGTTTAAGAGGTGGCTGGGCAGGAGATCAAGAAGAAGTGGGAGGGGGGCACCTGGGTGGCTCAGTGGGTTAAAGCCTCTGCCTTCGGCTCGGGTCATGATCCCAGGGTCCTGGGATTGAGCCCCGCATCGGGCTCTCTGCTCAGCGGGAAGCCTGCTTCCTCCTCTCTCTCTGCCTACTTGTGATCTCTGTCTATCAAATAAATAAGTAAAATCTTAAAAAAAAAAAAATGAAGAAGTGGGAGGGAGGGAGGAGGGTGGGGGAGTGGAGTCCTGGCGGTGCAGAGGTGCGGTGTGAGGAGGAAGCTGTCACTCCCATCCCATGGGGCAGGGGCCCCTAGAAGTGAGGTCTGCAGAGGGATGGGTGGCGTGAGTGCCTGGCTGTCACTGGCGGAGAGTGAGGGCAGAAGCAGCCTGTGGTGGGGCGAGGATGGATGAGGGCAAGTGGACAGTCATGAAGAGTGTGGAGGACTTCTTCAAGAAGCTTGTCTGATAGGAGAGGACAGAGAGAGGGCAGCAAGAGGAATGCTTTAAAAGGCTCGGAGAGATCGGAGCACTTTGTACACCCGTGGGTTCTCCTTCTTGCTGGGAGCGGGTCTTTGGTAAGAAGATGCTAGCATATGTAAAAATCACCAGCAAGCGGAGGCCAACCTCAAAAATTCCCTGAGCAGACAAAACCAGGTTAGTCACACGAGCCAAGCTTAATTTAGCTTATTTTGCATGACCAGCTTGACCTGGGTCATATCTTACTTATGCCTCTGGAAATCACAAGCAAAACTGAAACTTTCCCCAAGGTTGATATGAGGTAACACTGACTAATTCCCTGTCATTTAAGGAAACTGTTATAACCAATCACTGCGCAGAATAGATAGTCAGCTTCCTCATCATATAAACTGCTTTAAAACAATATACTGGAGCCTCATTCCATGTTTAGGTTTGAGTGCCGAATGCGGCTTTGCAAACTGGCTTTTTGGTGTGTGCACAATGAACTTGTATTACTTACTGCTTGGGTGATTCACTGGTTTTACTTCTGTGATTTTGGAACTTTTGCTACCTGGTAAGAACTAGGGAGTCCTGTCATCAGCACGGGAAGACCCATTCATTATTAGCACGGACTGCGTTTCACCCTGAAGGCCCTCCGATGGCACCCAGGCCTGAGGAAGGGGACCTCCCGGGAGGAAAGTGGAACAAAGCTGCCAGAGGGAGAGCCAGGGCCCTGGCGGAGGGGCACTGAGGCCCCAGGAGGGGTGAATTTGGGATCCATCCCTCTGACTTAGACCAGACGTTGATGTGATGGGACAAGTGACCAGCTGTTGGTGCCTGAGCGCCTTGTTAATGTAGGAGGGTGCCTTTGTGGCCTAGGGGACATGTGGGTGTTGCCTGAGGCTTAAGGCCATTGCTATCACGTTGAGCAAACCCTCCCTGCCTGCTAGCCCTCTTCCAAGCATTTGGTATGCTGACACTATCTTGTCTTCCCAAAGCCCCTGGGAGGTAAATGTTCGGTCAGTCTTCCTGGGCTGTGGCCCCTGCTGCAGAGGTGGAGCCTGAAACTTGGATGTGGGCGAGTGACTGTCTCAGGTCCCAGGGCCAGGAACTGGTGGAGCTGGGGTGCTCGGCCACTGCAGTTGCTGCTGGTGGGGGGAGGCCCCAACAGGGGAACGCAGGGGAGCCGGCAGGAAGGAAGCGAAGGGCACCTGGGCCCTGAGCCTGGTGGCAGGCTGGGTGCTCCGGGAGGTCAGTCCGCATATAGGAGTGGGCCTGCAGCACCTTGCAGGGTTCACTCCTGAAGGCCTTGGGAGGGAGAGGGCTGAGAATGGAGAAAGGGTTGTCAGTATACTAGGGCGCTGGGCCCCTGTGGTTTCCTGCTTACGCACTAGAGGGGTCTGCCCAGCATGGCTCCATGGGCACGTGGCGGGGTCAGGGCAGGGGGAGAAGGTGGCCGTGGACATCCTGGGTCAGGGTCTGCAGGGCCCCCTCTCTCCCACTGGGTTTGTGGCCCCAGGAAAGAGCTGACTTCCCCACTTCCACTCTGGGTCTTGAACACACTTCTGTTCCTGGGTGCCACGCGTGGGGCTGTGCCTGTGGAATTATGAGTCTGACTGCAGGGGTAGGGACAGTGCTGCCACAGTTCAACACTGCTTGAACCCATCTGTCCTGCATTTGTCCCTTGCGAGCTTCTCAAAGACGGGAGCAGTGTCTGCTGATGGTGTTTTTGTTCCTTCAGCCTGGAAGATCCTCCAGGGAAGGGGCCGGGGCTCCTGCCTCTGAGGAAACCCCAGCCCCCCACTGTGGTCTCCGCCTCTCCAGCACACGTGGACACACTAACACACATGCATTCACATTCCCATGCATGCACACACACGTACACTACTTCGGTCCGAGGGCAGGGCCTGTCCAGTGGCATCGCTCTGCTGTGGCTCACAGAGGCAGAGCTGGGACTGCTCATGGTGTTTCTCATTTGTCCACAGCAGATTTAGGATCCCAGCCCAAGGGGGTAGCAGGCTCTGGGTGGGCCTTGGTCCCTGCCCTTGAGAGGGTCCCGGTTGTCTAAGGATCTTGGCCAGAAATAAGGAGGCCAAGGACAGGGACACAGAGCAGCGCCTACCGCTGCTTCATTCTCTCCACAGCAGTCCTACGAGGCAGGTGTGACTTCACTTTGTAAAGTAGAAACTGAGGCTCGTGTTAAGCAGGAGCCCACGGTGAGGGGAGGCACCAGGATCTGGGCCAGGTTTGGCTGCAAAGGTCGTCTCAGCAGTAGGGGGACCCTTGTTGGCAAAACCTCCAGGCAGAAGAGACTTTATGCTGCCCACCTTGCCCTCTTGAGCACGTAACGCGACGCTCTGTAAAGGCGCACAGTTCACGCCTGTGGGTGCGTCTTAGCTTTTATGAGGCCCTCTGAAAACCAGAAAACCTGTGAGGGTTGTGCCCCATCTCCCCGGAATCGTCCGTACACACAGGCACGCATAGGTAAGTTGGGGTATGACTTCAGGGGTTCGAGGCCCTCAAGGCCTCCAGTTGCCCCAGGCTGAGAACTCCGCTCAGGTGTGTTTGTGAGCTGGGTGACCGATAAGAAGGTGGTGTGTGTCCCTGCCCCATACAGGTCTCCTGCCACAGTGCACAGGTGTGTTCCTTTCGGCCCCGTTTTTGATAATGAAACCTGGGAATAATTTGAACAGCCACGAGGTGGAGGTGGGGGTGGGATTTGATCAGTAAAGCCCATCCAGGCACAATGGTTCCGAGGAAGGATGGCATAGGTGTGAAGAGATGTAGCTCTCCAAACATATTGTTGAGTGGGGAAAAGCATGTTGAAATTGATATATGCATACATCATTTATGTAAAATAAAAGCATGCAAAATATTACTTATTTCTGCACATGTGGAAAATGTATATTGAATGCCCAGAGAAAGGACTGGGACCATATCCCACAGGGAGCTGGGCACTTCCCAGTCCCTTGGCAGTCACGGAGGTGGAGGCCTGGGGTCTTATCCCACGAAGCATCCGTGAATCGGGTGAGAGCTGGCTGGTGCGATTGCATCAGACTTGGTCACCGTGTGACCTGGCAGTTCCATTCCCTGAATCTTCAGACAGGGCCGAAGGCTCATGTGCAAGGGCACTCATGGCAGGATTGTCAAGGGGAGGAGTTGGAGGGAACCCGGATGCCTGGCACCCCGAGAACGGGGTTGTAAATGGTACCCACCAGGGACTAGCCATATGGATGGGTTTTAAAAACATGGTGCTGAGGGAATAAAGTAGGAATTACATGAGGTACTAAGTACCAGTTTTGAAAAATACATGCACCTGTTTTGCAAGAACGCATTCAAGTGGGGCGGGTGGGGATGAGGAGTGGGCATAAGAGCGAGAGGAAGACAAAGGGTGTGCAGTGAATTCAGTTCCCCAGGGGTAGACGAGGAGGGAGGCGGGTCAAACCGACATTTCTATGTGCATCATGACATCTAGTGGGCACAAGGGCTCCCAGCTCTCTGATCCTAGAGCCTGCGCTGTGAATATTTCCCAGGACAGCCCAGCAGGGGGTGGGGTGGGGGGAGGGTTAGGGGGGTAGGGGTAGAGAGGGGTGTGGGGTGGGGGCGTAGGGGGGTGGGGGGAGGTCTGTGGATATGGACAGAAAGCTCTTGGTGGATGGGGTCACTGGCAGCAGGGCCTGGGGCCGTTGGCTAGGAATGGATCAATGGACCCAGGCCAGGCAGGGGGTGGGGAGGGAGTGGAATGAAGTGGGATATTGGGGTGAGGCCCTACAAAAATCCTTCTTTACCTACTGCTTGGGCTCCTCTGCTCTCCCAGATACCCAGCAGACAGGTTGCAGAGGTCATGTGTAATCAGGTTAAGTCTGCCCCAGCCCAGGAAGTAGGGAGACGGGTGGCTACCAGCAGTGCCAGGGATCTCTAGGGTTTGAGGGGCCCTACCCTGCCTTACCTCCCTCTGCAATTCACTACTTACCACTGCCCTCCTTCTTCCACTCTTCTCCATCAGACTGTGTCCCCTCCTCTATGTTAGCCACCCATTTCCCCCATCCCCAGGCTCTCCTGCCCCTGCACCAGAGCTCTTTTCCCAAGGCACAGAACAGCTTGGCTTCTCACGGCTTGGGAGTCAGTTTGGACATCCTTGCTAGGCACTCAAGTCCCTCATAATCTGGCCCAACCTGCCTCCTCACACTTGTCTTCCACGCTCTGCAACTGCATTGCTTCTCATCCCGCAAACAGACCTGTGCTCCCAGCCTCCAGCCTCCCACTGCTCTGCCTCGTAAAGTCCTCCTCATCCTTAAAGGCCCAGTCCATCTGTTGGCACCTCCGCAAAGACTTTCCTGGTGAATTGGCCACCCTCCCGCCCCTGTCATTAAATCAGCTGTCATTAATCCCTTTCCAGTGACTGCATTTTGAAATAGTCAGTTCTGTTCCTGTCTGGCTGATAGGGGAAAGAAGTGTACATTCTGACCACAGACTGCATGGAGGAATCTCGCTTGGCCACTCACTAGCTGTGTGACCGTGGGCAAGGTAATTCACCTCTCTGAACCTTAGTATTCTTTTTTTTTTTTTTTTTAAGATTTTAAAAAATTTATTTGTCAGAGAGAGAGAGAGCACAAGCAGGCAGAGTGGCAGGCAGAGAGAGAGAGAAGCAGGCTCCCTGCTGGACAGGGAGCCCAACATGGGACTCCATCCCAGGACGCTGGGATCATGACCTGAGCCAAAGGCAGTGGCTTAACCGACTGAGCCACCCAGGTGTCCTGAGCCTTAGTATTCTTATTGGCTAAAGGCAGGTGAAGCTCTCATTACACAACCCAGATTCCTCACCTCAGTCCGCAAGGCCTTGCCCGACCTGTCTCCAACCCCTGTCTGGTGGCTCACCATGCTCCAGGCACACAGTCTCTCCCCCACTGCCCCACTCTTCATTCTCGAACGTACTAAGTCCTTTCTTGCCTCCTAGCCTCCGTACTTGCTGTTCTCTACCTGGGATGCTTTTCCTTCTCTACCTCATTTCCAATGTCACCTCCTCAGACAGGCGCTCTGCAACCACCCCCTTAAATCACCGGCTCTTCGCCATACCACTTTCTGTGTATTTCCCCCAATTTAGAACTTTCCTACCTTTTGGGGCACCTGGGTGTCTTAGTCCCTTAAGCATTTGCCTTCTGCTCAGGTCATGATCCCAGAGTCATGCCGGGCTCCTGCTTTTTCCTCCCCACCCCCTACTCCCCTGTGCCGCTCTTACTCTCTCTTGCTATCTCTGTCTCTCTCTCTCAAATAAATAAAATCATTAAGAAATTGTTTAAAGAATTTTCCTACTTTTTGTAGGTTGTCAGCTCTCGAGCTCTTGAGGATAAAGCTTTTGTCTCTGGGATTATGGACAATGACCAGACTTGAGCCATTAGCCCTGGCTGCACCTGTTCCACTGGCTCCTGGGGGAGCTCCTCAGGGCAGGGAGTGTGTTTCTGTCATGATTGTCTTCTTAGCACAGAGCACCAGGGCTGGCCCAGAGTCAACCCTTAGTCCACATTTACTGTCTGTCTGCCCATCCTTGTTCTCCCTTCTTTTCTTTTCACAACTCCTCATGGTCTCCTGATGACTTCTAGCGCATGCTGGGCTGAGCTTCCTGGAGCCTGGAGGCTTCCAGAGCAGGAATGTCTCCCAGGTGGCCTTCTTATGTTGCTTCCAAGCCCAAATCAAGATATGCAGTGAAGAGTTTGGGGTACACTCTGCCTGTAGCATCGGAGGCCTTGGCTATGCCCTCAGGATCACTCCAGGTGGTAAGACAGTGACCTAGAATGGTCTGGTCTAACCTGAGAGGCTTGGAGCGGGCCAAGAGGTCCCAGTGATGACCCTGGGCCCCTTCCAGGTGGAAGATCTTAGGCTGTGAATTGCTCAGGATGAATGGGTTCCGTATAATCTAATGAAGCCTCACTTGGTTAACAGGAAAATTGGTTCCTGAATATGGCTTGTCCCTTCTTAAGCCAAACTAGAGGTCTGGTGAATGGGAGGTGTCATGGCTCCCCCTTCACCATTGGAGGATAGGCCTCTGGTGCCGGGACGCAGGGAGCAGTGTCTTAGTAAGCAGAGGCTGGTCCGTGAGGATGTGGCAGTCAGCCTGGGATCAGTCTGCCGCTATGGAGACCAGGGGCTGGAGAGAGCCCCCCCGGGCAGGAATGGACCCCAAGAGCCCCACTGTCCTTCCACCCACTGAGCAAGTGAGGCAGGATTCACTCTCTGCCAAAAGAGGGAGACTTGGGACGCCTGGGTGGCTCAGTTGGTTAAGCAGCTGCCTTCGGCTCAGGTCTTGATCCCAGCGTCCTGGGATCGAGTCCCACATCGGGCTCCTTGCTCCGCGGGGAGCCTGCTTTTCCCTCTGCCACTCTGTCTGCCTATGCTCACTCTCTCTCTCTCTCTCTCTCTGACAAATAAATAAATAAAATCTTTAAAAAAAAAAAAAGAGGGAGACTTGAGGGACAGGTCAGGCAGAGCCGTCTCCAATAGAATTTCAAAAAAGTCATTTTGGGAACTGATGTAAGGGTGGCTAACATCTTATTTTGTCAAATAAGGACATAGGATAATTTAAAAATTTAATTTCTTATGACTACATCCTAAAAAATGAGCACTGAGGCACCTGGATGGCTCATTTGGTTAAGGGTCTGGCTCTTGGTTTCCTCCCAGGTTGTGATCTCAGAGTCGTGGGATCGAGCCCCGCGTCGGGCACTGTACTCAGCATTGGAGTCTGCTTGTCCCTCTCCCTCTGCTCCTCCTTCTTTCTCTCACTCTTTCAAATGAATACATACAAGTCTTTAAAAAAATGAAAATTTTAATACAAAGAAATAATTATCTTTCTGTGGAAAGGTTTATAGGCATTCTCACACTGACATTTTGGGCTGTGGACAGCTGAAACCATGGTTAGGGACCAGCTCTTGGGAATTGTTGGCTTAGGTATTTGGGGGGGTGTGTGTGTGTGTGTTTGTGTAGGAAAATGTTCTGGAAACAGGTGGCTGCCCAAGTGGTGTGTTTGGAGGGGAAAGGGAGTCCTCCCGCATTCCGAATGTTTCTTGGATGAATCCAGAAATTCTTTACTTCCCCATATCCACTTTCTGTAGATTCACTAGTTTTCTATTTGGTATTTGTAAATATCCCTGGGGCAGAATTTGGCAGGGAACAAAGAAACCCTGGACAAGTGTTGCCATGTGTGTGTGTGCAACCTCTGGGAAGGTGCTTGTCCAGATGAAATCTGGCCGGGATCCACGTCGAGGGCTGTGTGGGTGAAAAAGGAGAGGGAGGAGAGGGAGCCACCTTTCCCGAGCTCTTGCTGTGTGTCAGGTACGATGTTTGGAGATTTTACCCTTGTATGAACTCACTGAATTCTCCCAGCAACATGCAGAGCTGCTGCTGCTTTTTATAAAAAATTTATTGTCATTATTTTTTTAAGTTTTTTTTTTTTTAAAGATTTATGTATTTATTTTAGAGAAAGAGAGAGGGCGGGGGTAGGGAGCAGAGGGAGAGAGAATCCCAAGCAGACTCCATGTTCAGCGCGGAGCCTGATGCGGGGTTCGATCCCATGACCCTGAGATAGTGACCTGAGCTGAAACCAGGAGCTGGACACTCCACCTACTGAGCCACGTGGGTGGCTCCATTTTCCAGATGAGGAAACTGAGGCCTGGGAAGGCACCGTGACATCCAAGATCACAGGCCGTGGTGGAGTCAGTATTTATATCCAAGGCTGCCTGAACTCAAAGCCAGAGCCTTTATTTCTCCAGCGGGCTGAGGGAAGAAATGTTTAAAATCAACTCGAGTCCCAAATTTGTCAACATAGCGTCTGACAGGTGTGTGTTTTATTTGTTCTTTCTGTCCTGAGACACTGCGGCTCACTTGGGGCGCCCCCCCAGACTTTGGAGGGAAGGGTCAATTACTGGTCTGGTCAGGCCCTGCTCTTAAACCTCCCTGTTCCTCCTGCCCCAACCGCCAACGAGTGCCCCTTTACTCTCTGTCTCTATGAATTTGCCTGTTGTGCACATTTCATGCAAAACGGCATCTACAGCATGTGGCCTTCTGTGCCTGGCTGTTTTGGCTCAGAGTGGGGTTTGTGAGGTTTGTCTGCACGCATCAGCACGTTGTTCCTGTTTATGGCTGAATAGTATTCCGTTGCGTGGATATACCATATTCTGTTTCTCCTTCTGTCGGTGGACGGACATTGAGGTGGTTTGCACCTTTTAGCTATTGTGAATTGGGCCACTATGACATTCTTGTGCAAGTGTCGTCTGAACACCTGTTCTCGCAGCTTTTGGTATGCACGAGGAGTGGAATCGTGGGGATCGTATGGCAAGGCTATGTTTAGCTTACTGAGGGACCGCCAGACGGTTTCCACAGCAGCTGCATCGTTCTCTGCTCTCAGCAGCAGCGGGTGAGGGTTCCAATTTCCCCACCTCCTTGCCAACCCTGGTTATTTTCCTTTTTATAGTCATCCTAGTGGGTGTGAAATGGTATCTCATTGTGGTTTTTGATCGCGTTTTCTTAACGACTAACGAGATGAATCATCTTTGGGAGGCCTCTAGCAGGCCCCTTGCCCCGCTGCGTGCCTCAGTTTCTTCGTGTCTAAAGCAGGATACCATCTAGGGTTGCTATAAGGGTGAAATGAGTGACTCATGCGAAGAACTTAGCACCTGTGCCAGACATGCGGCGGGGACTCTCAAGACCGCTGTCAGGCCGCCCCAGTCCCACCCTGGCTCAGGTGATGGAGGGGCTGCTGCACCGGGAACCCTCCTGGCTGGGACTCTGCGGGGTGCTTTGAGCTGTTGCCCTCTGCCTGGCCATCTGCCCCTCTCTGCCTCCACCATTCTGCTCTCCTCAGGGGTCTGTGATCCTTCAGAGACTGGGCTGGGACTGGTTTCCAGTGAACGAAGAAGATATTTCTGGAGTGTAGCAGATCCCCTGAGGCCCTTTTTCCATTTCTGTGCCCTGTCCCTGGCCTGTGTGTGTTTTCCCTTCTGTGGGCTCTCTCTTTCCAGACTGAGCTCAGCTGCTAGACCATACTGGAAGTGTCTGGAAGTTTGCACCCTCCCCCACAAAGTGGCCCTTAGCCAACAATGGAGATGCAGGTGACGGAGGGCTCAGCTCCCTTGCCTGGCATGGGGAGAACCCTGAGGTGTAACGTGTACCCCAGACTCTCCTGCAAGACAGGCTGAAGCCAGCCTCTGCACCCTGGCTGGCCCACCCTGCTTCCCCCCCATTCCCTCTTCGGTGTTCCCTGGGAGCACTGCCTTAGGAAAACACTGAGCTGGGAATCCCCATCTCAGGATCTGCTTCTGGGGACCTTGACCTAAAACCCAGAGCACCTACTGTGTTCCAAGCCCTGGAATGCTGAGGTAGACAGCATTCATCAAAATGCTGAGATAGACAGTGATAAACGAGATGTGGTTCCTTCCCCTGAGGAGCATAATGCTAATGGCCCACGTGGTGCACCTACTGTGTGCCAGACCCCAGGCTGACTGCTGCACATACCTTCCTTCATGCAAACCCTGTTGGGGCGCCTGGGTGGCTTGGCTGGTTAAGCAACTGACTCTTTTTTTTTTTTTTTAAGATTTTTATTTATTTATTTGACAGAGATCATAAGAAGGCAGAGAGGCAGGCAGGGAGAGAGGAAGGGAAGCAGACTCCCTGCTGAGCAGAGAGCCCGATGTAGGGCTCCATCCCAGGACCCTGGGATCATGACCTGAGCCGAAGGCAGAGGCTTTAACCCACTGAGCCACCCAGGCACCCCAAGCATCTGACTCTTGATTTCAGCTCGGGTCATGGTCTCAGGGTCATGGGATTGAGCCCTGCATCAGGCTGTGTGCTCAGCACAGAGTCTGCTTGGGCTTTTCTCTCTCCCTCTGCCCCTCCCCCTGCTCATGCTCTCTCTCTTTCCAAATAAGTAAAATTAAAAACAAAAAACAAAAAACCCTGTAACCCTCTGTGCGGGGGATGGTATTATCATCACCACTTCACAGATGAGCAAACTGAGGCCCAGAGGTTAGTAATAACGTGGTTTGGCATTGCACAGCTCGGAATGGCAGCACTCACCCGGAGCACCGGCATGTGGGCCCCGAAAGCCATGCTCCTGACCCACCCCTGCACTGTGTGTTCTCCATAGAGGCCCAAGCCTCAGAGGGGTGTGGGGGGGTGGGGCGCGCCAGCTGCTCTCATTCAGTAGAGGGCAGAGCTTCTGCTGGGCTGCGCTGTGACTGGTGGCGAGGGTCCTTCGCAAGTGATTTGTTACTGATATTGGTTAACTTCCTGTGACTGGTTTGCTTTTTAAAAAGATTTTATTTATTTATTTGAGAGAGAGCGCCCACGAGTGGGGAAGAGGCAGAGGGAGAGGGAGAGGCAGGCTCCCCGGTGAGTAGGGAGCCTGACACAGGGCTCCACATGGGGCTTGATCCCGGGACCTGGGGATCATGGCCTGAGCCGAAAGCAGATGCTTCACTAAAGGAGCCACCCAGGTGCCCCACTGTGACTGATTTTAATTAGGAAGAAAAACCAAGTAGATTCAAGTCCATCTCTCTGATAGAGTCACTCCCTGTTCACTTTCCTTCTACTGCACTTTCCAAAGCAAGAGATGGGGGAGGTCCTGCACCAGCATCGCAGGCTGTACGAGGAGGAGACCCCATCCCATGGGTGGTGGTGTCGACAGGTCTCCACGCCATCTGGGCTCCTGGTAGCCGGGGCCTCAGGCTTGAGTGGGTGAAGGAGCTGTGGCAGCCCCTTTGTGATAGAAGCTCCGCCTCTTCCGTCAGTAACCACCAGACCCTTGGAAAATCAGAAGTACTATCTCAGGAGAAGACAGACTGTGACTCTCAGGAAGTGGGCTGGGGTGGTTAAGAACAGAGACTCAAGACAGATTTGCCTGGGATCAAAGCCTAGCTCTGCTCTTTATAAGCTGAGTGACTTTGGGAGAGTTACTTAATCACTGGATGCCTCAGTGTTCCCATCTGTGAAGTGGGGGCAATAATCACACTGGCCTTTTAGGATTGTTGTGAGAATCAGTTGAGATAATACATCTAAGGCAGACAGAACCCTGCCTTGCACACAGCGGGAACTGTGCTAGTGTTGGCTCTTCTTGCTACTGCCATAAGAGGGGCGTCCAGGCCTGCTTAAGACTCCCGATGGCCCAGCAGCCCCTGATAGAGCCCCTGAGTCTGGACATGCTCTCCTAGATGGATGTCCCTGGGCCCCTCTGTATTCCTGGGGATGTGAGGGCAGGAGGAGAAAGGCTTCCTCCTCCCTCTTTCCCCAGCCCTCCCCTCTCTGGCTTGCATCTCACCTATGCAGGGCTTCTGGTGATTCTGAGTCAGAGTCCTGAGCAATGGAACTGGGGGCTGAAAGCGATGGTCCCAGGGACACCACCCCAACTCTGGACAAGGCCACTCTTTCTGTCAGCCTACAGGGCTCATAGTGAGCGAGGGAGCAGCTGGCTCAGCGTCTCGCCCCTGTGACTAAGTGAGCTGTGCCACTGCGTGACTGTGTGACCGTAGCCTGCCCCTTCCTCTGGTCCTGGTGACAGAGTGAGCATTTATGAACCATTACCGCATTTAATCCTCAAACTCTGGTGATTCTGGTCCTCATCAGATAGGCCTGGAGGCAGAAGCAGCAAGAGGTGAGTAACCACAGTAAGGACAGAGAGACATGGTTAGGGAGGGGCTGGGCCAGCAGAGACACCCCTCCCCACATGATA
Organism: Martes martes; assembly: GCF_963455335.1. Taxonomy (NCBI): domain Eukaryota; kingdom Metazoa; phylum Chordata; class Mammalia; order Carnivora; family Mustelidae; genus Martes; species Martes martes. Next base: position 90,124,275 of record NC_137893.1, on the reverse strand, counting down.
ACTGGACTCACAGGGGGCATTTCCTCTATTCCAGGCAGGTGCTTCTAAGGGGAGGAACTTAGGCCACAAGCAGGTAGAGCCAGTTCCAGAACCAAGTCTGATTACATGTGGTACCTGTACCTGACCCTTGGGCCTCAGGGATGAGGGCCAGTTCCGGCGGCTCAACCCTCAGTGCCAGGACCATGCCTCTGTCCCACGTGTGACTCCTGGCCAGGCAGGCAGGATGAGAAGATGCAGGAAAGCCTTGGCCACCCAGAGGGCAGGGGGCTGTGTCTTCCCTATCAGACTGGGGGCTCCCTAAGTTCAGGGACTAGTCTCTGCAAATAAATGACAGACTCTCTTATTGGGACCGTTGTCCGTTTCTAAGTTTCTTTCTTTCTTTTTTTTCTTTTTTTTAAGATTTTATTTATTTATTTGACAGACAGAAATCACAAGTAGGCAGAGAGGCAGGCAGAGAGAGAGGAGGAAGCAGGCCCCCTGCTGAGCAGAGAGTCCGATGTGGGACTCGATTCCAGGACCCTGGGACCATGACCTGAGCCAAAGGCAGAGGCTTTAACCCACTGAGCCACCCAGGTGCCCCAGTTTCCAAGTTTCTGTTAGAGAGACTTGCAAACACACATAGAAGTAGAGAACAAAGCATAACGAACTAGTGTACCCTCATCCCCAGACTCAGCAGCAAACAGTTCGAGGCCAATCTGGTTTCACCAATCCCCTCCCCACTCCCCCAGCTCCCACCCGGAGATGATTTTGAAGCACGCCTCAGGCTGCATATAGTTTTACAGATTTTTCTGAATGTGTGTCCAGAAGTAAGGACTCTGCTTCAGGAAAAGGACAAAAATCCCTTAATTACAGAGATGTTTGTGAAGGCAAGGACTCACCTCTGGTTTCCTCCCTGTGGCCGGCTCAGGGGAGCCCCACGGCCCTGGGTTTGAGGTTCCTTCTGCTTCCACTTCCAGGGCACGAAAGATTCCCAGGCTGGGTGGACTCTGAGTGTGGGGTGGATTGACCTTGGCCAAGACCCTCATCTGCCAGCGGAGGGCGGGGACAATCTCTGGGGGCAGTCCGGCTCTGACCTGCCTGCCAGGGGCTCCTGGCCCCACCTGTGGTCTGCATGGAGGACTTCGGGACTGTTCCCCTTTGTGGCCCCCAGCTGCAGTTAGCGGGCAACCCTGGCCCATCTTCTGTGTTTATACCTTTCTTCCCTTCATAGTAGTGGATGCGGCTCTTTCCAGTTGTACCTTTCCTGCCCACGGGCATTGCTATTTCGAAAAACAACAACAACAACAACAACAACAACAAAACAAGAACTTTGGTGAACGTTTGTGTTCCTTGTGTTATCATTTTCACTCAGCACTGTTTTAAAATCTAGCCTTGGTGCTCCAGACTGCTGTTCTGTATCCCATGAGGTGAAGTCCCACAAATTTCTGCCTCCCCCCGACCGTGGGAACGAGCTGTGGGGCTCCCCGGGCCTGGCGCGTGGGGACCTGGCTGAGGCTCCCGGCATGCAGTCATGAGTGGCTCTGCTGGGTCACAGGGGACCTCATGTTTCATCTGACGGAGCATGGCCAACCCGAGTCCATAGCGCGCTGCCTAGCCTATACCTGCCTGTGCGGTGGGCTCTGGGGTCCCCATGGCCCTGCCCTTGCTGGGTTTTCTCCAGCTCTCTCATTTTTGCCCATCGATTGGAGGTAAGCAAAGCCTGGTGATTTTCAGCACCTCCCCTCACGCGTGTTTACTTTTGGGGTCTTGTCTCCTTCCACTGCCCGTCCATATCTCTTGTCCATTTTGGGGGTCGGCTTGCCATCCTCTTGTTGCTCTGCAGAAGTCCCTTGTATTGTCTGGTCTAGAAACAGCCTTTGTGGATTCTGACATGGCCAGCATCTGCCATCACTCTGTCATCTTCGGCCACTTTGAAACCTAATTCCTCTCCCTCCTGCTGGCCGCCCGGCTCCTTGCTGAGTGGATGGCACAGGTGAGGCCCTTCTCACGTCTCTGCCCTTTTGGTAAATGCCAGGCATTTGGGACAGGGTACATCCTGCACCAGGAAGTTGCTCTTAGCATCGGGCTCAGGCACGGGGGTGGGAAGGACTGGCCAGAACAGGACAGCAGCTGCCCCAGAGCCCTGTCCCTACTTCTCGGGTGCCCTTGCCCCTGATAGGTCTGGGTCCAACTAATTCCTTCATCCACACTTCCCAGCACTAGGCTGGGATATGATGTTGGCCCTTGGCTCTCCAGCTTGACTGAGACCCTGCCACTGGCCTTAGCCCAGTGGAGAGAAGAAAACACACCCACTGACCACAGAGGTGGCTCAGTGGAAGCCTCAGCGAGCGGGCACTCAGGAACACAACTTGGACCACTGCCATAGCTGGTCAGGGAGGGCTTCTCAGAGGAGGTGCCTTTGGTCTGGTCTTTGGAGGAAGCATGAGCATTCTGCAGGCCTCAGCAAGGTCTTGGTTAAAGCCCCGAGTGGGAATGGGAATGGACCTTTTCGTCTTTATTTCCCTGGAGTTTGATTTCTAGGTCTTTCCCTTTCATGGAGTTGAGGGGTCTTTGCCTCTGGCTTCTTCTTCTGAACATGGGCCAGGGTGACCACAAGGGAAAGGAGGTTGGCTTGGGGGTTAACAGATCTGCCTTCTCAGAGTGACCTTGGGCCAGTTCCTTCTCTCTGGACCTAGGCCCCCTCATGTGAATGAGGAGGGCCCGGGGTGGAGAGGACTCTCCCAGGACCTTTCAGAATCCCCCATGGACAAGGGCACTGAGGGAGTCTGCCCCAGGTCCAAAGCCCCAGGACTTCCCTGGTCTCTCTGCTCTGTAATCTTCCTTTCTACTAGACCCAGCACAGGCTTGATTTCTTTTTCAGGGTTTGCTCTCAGAGCCTTTTGGATTTTCCTTGCAACAGAGCCTGTGAGTTGGATAGATCCTGTGTGTTAGGCTATAGGCTCGGTGTTTTACTTCATTTACTTCTCACAAGTCTGTGAGGTGGGTACCATGATACCAAGGGGCTCAGAGAGAATAGGCTACCTGCCCAAGGGCATCCAGCTTATAAGCAGCAGGATAAGGAGTCCATTTCCTCTGCCTATGCCCCCATGGGTCCTCTCTTCCCTAAATTCCAGCTGCCCTTGTTAGCATTCCCTGGCCAGGCGCCTTCTATACTTCTCCTGGATTCCAAACCTTGATCTCACACAGACACCTCCACCTTTTCCACATTTACCCCTACTTTCCCCTCTGATAACCCAGCGGCCTCCACTGAACCACGGGGATCCCCGAGGCTCCCCATTAGGCTCTAGCCCTGCAGTGTACGCTAGCCCCAGGGAGGGGCTTGGAGGGGGAGTGCTCTGGGCCTCACATCCTCCGGGTCACTCACTTCCGTGAGGTTGAACAGGCTGAGCCATGGAGGAGGTCACGCTCAAGGGCCCAGCAGGGCTGAGAATCTGGGCCCTGGCAGCTGGCCTGGCACGTGCCTGAGGTGGCCAGCCTGAAGGTATGTGCTTGTCCTACTGGAAGCTGCTGGGTTATCAGAGGGGAGTGAATGGGCTGGGGCACCCCATCTCCTAGGACGTGCAGGGACTCATGCCACCTGGGTGTGTGTGTGTGTGCATGTGCATGCACGTGCTAGCTGTGCTTGCCCCCCTGCTGCAGCTCTGGCTCCCTAGGAGGGGTGCTGGGAGTTCTAGGCCCAACACTTGACTCCCCTGCATCTAACAAATTCAGCAGAGTGTCTGGGACACAGCAGGCCTCGGACTCATCTGCTCTACCATTTTTTTTTTTAAAGATTTTATTTATTTACTTGACAGACAGAGATCACACATAGGCAGACAGGCAGGCAGAGAGAGAGAGAGGAGGAAGCAGGCTCCCTGCAGAGCAGAGAGCCTGATGAGGGACTCGATCCCAGGACCCTGAGATCATGACCTGAGCCGAAGGCAGAGGCTTAACCCACTGAGCCACCCAGGCCCCCCTGCTCTACCATTTTTATATTTAGGAGCCTAAGGCACATTTTCTTCTCTCCTGGGCAAAGCCCCTCTCCCAACTTTGAACCCTAGTCGGGGGAGGGCTGGGAGTGAGGGCGTGAGGTGGGTGCTGGCCTGGAAGCACGGCTACCCAGGCTGTGTCCTGAAGCCCCCCCCACCAGCTGCAAAGGGGTTCCGCCTCTGGGCCTCAGCTGCCTCCAATGAGCAGGGCCAGTGACCCCTAGGGCAGTCGCTCGGAGTCTGAAATGAACACCAGGGTGTGTCTGTGGTGTGTAAGTGCCACGGCATAAATGTGTGGTAGTGCTGCTGGCTGGGATCTTCACTTACACTTAGCACTGTGCTAGGCCCAGGAAGGGTGATCGGCAGATCTCCCGCCCCACCCAACCGTCCCACTTGATTTGTTAAGGCCTTAGCCCAGCTCGCTCCCCAGCTTCCTGGTGGCTGGTGCTGGGCTGGGCACAGTACCTTGTGCCTACAAACTCCAGCAAGGGGCTCTTAGGACAGCCTACAGCTAGCAGAACAGAGGCATATGTAGGTCCTCTGTGATGGGTGGGGTGGGGGGGAGGCAGGAGAGGGGAGGACATCCTTTGGGAGGTCACAGCTGGGTGTGTGTGTTCGCTAACACCACCAGCCCCTTGTGGAGCAGCCTGGAAGGCTTCCTGGAGGAATCAGTTTTGAATCTCAGTGTGGGAGCCAGTGGGCTGCCCCTGGTCCCAGCCATCACCGGCTTGTGGACTGGTATGCACCTGCCCCCTGTTTGCCCAGCCATGCCCAGCCCAGGACCCTGGAGGGCAGTAGGGAAGGGTGCCCAGCTGTGGGGGCAGAGCGTGGGAGCAGGTTTCCGTTCTTGCTGGCTCATGTGGGTAGACTCTTGGGAAGCTGGAGCTTCTAGGTATGGTTCTGACGCTATGCAACTTAGCCTGTTCTAATCTCTTAGACCCCATTTCCTCCCCTGCAAATGTGTGGTTAGCAGAGATGATCACCCAGACCCCCAGGAACTCTGGGTGGGGGTCTGTTGGGAATGACTCAGCCTGCCCAACCCAAGACCTTGTGCCCTAGAATGAGCCGGGAGTAGGGGAGACTTCTCTTTGTAAGAGCCACCTCCTGGAGGGCTGTTTAGGGGCTGGGAAATACCCCCAGCAAAATTCAGTCCCTGGCATCTGTCCCCTCCACCCCCCTATCCTCCTGCCACATTTTGTCCCCTCAGTGTTACATTCCACAGAGGAAAGTGATCCTGCACTCAAGGCCTGAGGATTATGGGCCGGAGAGCAGCCTGTGTTGTCCGGGGAACACTCACGTAGCCCTTTCCCACAGGTACCCTCCTCCCCCCACCAAAGGCTGGGGTTAGGGGTTGGTCCCTGCACACCCCAGCCTGAAGGAGCACTGGGGCGTCTGGGTTAGGGGGCCGGTCAGTCTTTTCCTCCCTCCCTGGGGGTCAGCGATCCAGGGTGGGGGTGAACTGGGTTGAGTTCCCAGGAGGTGGCTGGGGGCTAGGCCCTGGGGTCTCCACATGCCTGGGCTTCCCTGCCCCCTCACTTCTGCCCTGACCCCCCCTTCCCAGGCTGAAGCCCCCCTATCCCTACTAAGCTGGGGATTTCCGCAGGCTGAGCCAACCGCCTGACCCTAATTATGGCGCCTTCATCCTGTTGGGGTTAAGCTCCCAGTGGCCTTCACTGCCCCCACCACAGAGGGGAGGCCTGGGGTCAGAGATTCAGGAGGCTCAAGCCTGGTGGGCCCCCTCTGGCATGAGCTGGTGGCCAGTCTTCTCCCTGGGGGCCTCAGAGGGTGAGTTGATGCCTTGTCCTGGGGGGTCTGGGTGGACAAGCTAAGATGTCCCGAGAATGCTGGGAAAGGAAGGCGCCGGTTCTCTGGAGAGTCCTCAGGATGGGGGTGGGGGTGGGTAGTCCTGGGGAGCTGACCTCTGGAGAGCAGGGGAGTCTGAAGATGGGAAACTTCCAGAGGCCCCATTTGTAACCCTGGCTTCATTTAGAATCACCTAGAAAGATTTTTTTTTTTTTTTAAATACCCATACCTCAGCCCCACTCCTCCTGACATTGATTTCATCAGCCAGGGCCGGGGCAAGCACTGACATTTTACAAATTCTCCCCAGGTGATTCTCTTGTACAGCCAGTTTGAGAAGGCCCTTGAGGGAGGTCACTCCACTCGTTGGGCAAGGCTGGGTTGGAACTTGGCATTTCTAACCCTCTGGCAGGCCACTTCCTCTTGGCCTCCTCTGTTGCCTGGAGGCTTACCGGCTGTCCCATTCATTTCATCATTCAGGTCCTTCTGAGCTGTGCGACCCTGAGCAAGTTGCTTAACTTTGCTGTGCCTGACTTCTTGGCTGCAGTCATAGGCCCTAGCGATAAGAATTGAGTGAGATGGTGCCTGTAAGGGCCCAGCAGCTCATGAGGGAAGAGTAAACGCTATCCTGCCTTCTGCCTTCTGCCCGCAGCCAGGGCAGGGTCTGGGCAGAAGTTTCCTTGATCATCCCGCCCATCAGGCAGGTACAAGTGTCAGAGGGCTCTCAGGTGGAGTGGGGAGTGGCTGTCTGGAGGTCCCCTGAGCCCTGAAAGGGAGGTGTGAGGTGGAGGGAAAGTGCTGGGAAGAATGGCTCCCTCACCCACCAGATCTCATGCCTTTCCTATTGGAGGGTGTCTCCGGTGAGGGGCCTGCAGCTACAGGAATGGCCGCCAGGTGTCACCCTCAGCTCATGCTTGAAGTAAAGGCAGTGCAGAAAGAGAAAAAGAAGTTGGGTAGAGAACAGGAGGATTACCAACCAACCCCCCGCCCCCCCCCCGCGGGAGTCGGTGAGCTTGGAGAGGGTCTGGGCTGGTGGGATGGCTGTTAATTTCTGCAGAAAGGCGTTGTGTAAAGGCTCATTTGTCTGCCTTCAGACATGCTGACAGCAAATCCCAATTCAACAGGTTCTTTATGGGGCACCTGGGGCATACATAGAGTAAGAATTTTACTGAACACCTACTATGTGCAGACTCTGTACACAGTTGGCCTTTCAATATTCACAACAACCCTTACAGTTAGTCCAATTATTAGTTATAGATAAGGAAACAGAGGCTCATACTGGTTTTGTTATGTTACAGATAAGGAAACAGAGGCTCATACTGGTTTTGTGTTGGGGCCAAGGTCACCCAGTTGGACAAGGACTGAGGCCTGTCTGGAGCCTAAATTGTTTCTCCTACCTGGGTTAACTCGCAGAGAGTTCTAGAATAGGAAACCCATAGCAGGCTTCCCATCGGGTTGGGAGAGGATGTGGCAGATGGCCCTGCTGTCTGGCTCTGCCGATTGGTAGCCAGTGAGGAGCTCAGACAGACCAGGCTGCCAGCAGGCAGAGGAAGGAGCCACGCTTGCTGGGGAGGCTGAGCTGGGTTGGGATTTGTTCTTGGTGCTGGGCACGGGCAGGTTGTGGACAAAGAAGCAACCCCACCCCAGAGTTATTTCAGTTTGCTTTTTCTTTTTAAAAGATTTGACTTATCTATTTTAGAGAGAGAAAGAGCAAGGGCGTATGGGGGGAGGGGCAGAGAGGGAGAGAGAATCTGAAGCTGACTCTGCGCTGAGCACAGAGCCTGATGAGGGGCAAGATCCCACAAACGTGAAATCATGACCTGAGCCAAAACCAAGAGTCTGACGCTTAACTGACTGAGCCATCCAGGAGCCCCTATTTCACTTCTCTTCCCTGTCAATTCCAGAGGCACACTTAGTTCACACAACACCCTGTCCCTGCCTCCTGCCCTCTGCTGGGCTCTGTACTGACCACTTCTCAGGACAGATACTAAGAGGGACAAGACAAGTCATCCCCCACCGGCAGCCTCTCCACCTGAAGCCTAGAACAGTGGTCTCCAAGGAGTTTGTGATCATGCCCTCTAACAATTAAAAAAATTATTGCATATGCATTAGTAATATAAGCACATTTTAATATTTACCTTATAAATCATACTCCCACTAAGTGAGAAGCTGAAATTAAAAAACAAACAAACAGATGTCCTATTATTTTCCTCCTGTACCTCTGTACCTTCCCCCCAACACAGCACTTCAGACCCACCTGTTCCAGGAGATGAGAGGGTAGAGTTGGCCTAGCCCCGCTCAGTGTGGATGTGTGGTCAGTGTTTCAGAACATCTTTGCCCTCCCCTTCATGCCCCAGAAAGGGACGGGAAAAACTTCAGGGACAGCAGGTGGGAGTGTGGGCAGACAAGAAGCCACGTCTGGGAGGGATCAGGATAATCCAGGCAAGAAGCAGGTTTTTATTTTCAATCGTGATGCTGAGAATGTTATAATGGTTTTTAAACTGTCCCAGGACATACAGAGCCGGGACACTGAGTCTCAGGTGGTATCTGATTTCATGTACTTTAGGTAGTTCTGTTCCATTTCCAACAGTTCAAACCACCCCCCCTCACCCCCCCCCACTTCCCAGAGGCTGGGGAGCATTCCACCTACTACACACACTTAGGACAGGAAGGAGAGAGCCCATGGGGGTGGCACTCAGGGGCCGCCTTCTCTGGGCCGCCCCTCCTGGGTTGCAGGCTCCATGTCCCCCTTGCCTAGGTAAATCCTCATGTGGGGCCCAACACTTGGGGGGCCCATGAATAAGGGTTGCAGGAGAAGAGGGGCAAGAGGCTGCATTTGGGGTACAGAAGGGAGCCCCTCTAGAAGTCCCCCTTACTCAAGAGAAGTCTTAAGGGAAGCCCCCTCCCTCCTCCCCCAGTGCTGGAGAAGGCCCAGAGGGCCTGTGAAGGCATCTGTCTGCCCCTGAGGGTGGCTGCCAGGCGGGCAGCCATTATGGCAGGCCTGGCGTGGGTGCCTTTGTGAGCAGCGGCTGGGTGTCTGCTTCTGCAGTCACTGGGCGCTTGTTCTCCGGGGTGAGGGGTGTGGGGGTGAGGGCACGTACGTGACGCAGGGCACGAACAGCCTCACCTACCAACCGTACTCCTGCCAGGTACAACCAGCCACTGCGGCAGCCCGCCGTCCGCCTCCTCCCTTCCCTGGGCACGGCCAAGCCGGGGGGCAAATGACTTGGCGGGTACCTCCCCTCGCTTGGACCCATTGGTGCAGGGCGGGCTCACCTAGGGCACAGGCAGGACTCCCAGCTGGGTGGGTGCTCTGCCAACACCCCTCCCCGTCTCCCAGCCAGGACGACGGCGGGGGCGGGGGGTGCGGTGCAGGGGAGGGTTAGTGAGGCAAGGGAGGGGGCGCATGGCAGAGATAGGCCCCCTCCCCTCTCCGAGACGGGGTGGGTAGTGCAGGGCAGAGGGGGCTGAAAGAAGAGGGAGTTGCTCTGTTTAGGGCCCAGGAAACGATTTCCATGCAAATGAGATGCAAACTCCTTAATGAGTTTGCAATTAGGAGAGGAGGCTGCCAGGCCCGGGCAGTGCCTGCGGGTTTTATGAATGGGCCTGCGTGGGGTGGGGGTGGCGGCGCGCCGGCCCGCCCCCACATTTCCCTGCTGAAGCGGCCGCGACATGCCGCGCCGCACGTTGCTGCCTCCCGGCCCCGCCGCGACCTGGCCCGCCACCAGCGGGTCAGCTGCTTCAGACGGGGCGCGGGAGGCTGTCAGCCAGAGTCCCCGCCACGCCGCCCGCCTGCCGGCGACGCGTCGGGCCGGACGACACGCCCCCTGGGGCCCGGGGCGCCGGGAGGGGGGGCTCTCTCTGGCGCCCCTTTTCCCTGTTATTGGAACGGTTTCCTGAAGCAGGAGACAGTGAAGTTAGCCTTCAGGCCCTGTTTCCCTCAGGATGGGCAGCACTGGGACGTCACTGGCCACAGGAGGGGGGTGTGCCCCTAACTTGGGAGGGCAAAGACCTTGGGAGGGATAGTAGTATATGAGAGAGGACAGGAACGAGTTCCAATTCCAGAACCCCTTGCACCTCCCAGTCCTCACGTCTGTTCCCACCACCCCAGGGCACCTGCTTTTTTTCTACAATGCCCCTCAGGTCTGCTCTGGGCCTTGCTCAGACCTGGGGGCCAAAGAGTGAGTCTCCTGGGTGGGTGGTCAGCTCTATTCAGAAAGGGATTCAGCAGAGTTTGAGAGTTGAGCCCTATTAGGCCACATACCCATCCCCTCCCCCACCGCTTTCAGAGTAAATTAACTAATTACCTCCAATTAAAGCGCCATGCTCTCTATTCCCTCCTGGGCTTCAATCCCCGCCCCTGGGAGTCCTCTTCACCCTGGCTGGGTCTGGAAGGGGGCCTGGCCATTAAGGTGGAAGCAATCAGTGAGTGGAGCAGGGGAAGGGAGAGGAGGTGGGGGAAGCCCACAGAGCCATTTACTTTTTGGGAGTGGTCCAGGCAGTCTGGTCCTCTGCCTTCCTTGGGGTCTTGGCACCTAGGCCCATGTGGGGCCTGTGAAGGTTGGGACCAGGGGCCACCTTTGGAGGGAAGACCTGGGCCTGTGCAGATGCTGAGGCTCTGAGGGTAACCCTCCTCAGAAAAAGCAACTTCGGGGGCAGGTTCTAGGAGCTGCCTGTTCTTGGTGGCACCTGTTGCCTCCCTCACCGAACACACCTGGAGGGACTCCAGATGCCCAGAGGTCCGTCCGGTCTTTCCTCCCTCTAGCCTCAGCTCCTCTGGCTTACAGCAGTGAGAACACACCTTCATCCTTTTCCTCCTGCCCTCTGTGGCCCCGGAAGCCCAGGCCCTAGAGCTAACTGGCCCACACCCCCCTGACACCCCCCTTACACCACGTGTGAGACGTGATGAGGAGGAGGTCTGGCAGCCAGAGGCAGAGAGATGGGTTGTTGACCTGGGCCTCACTTCTAGGGAAGCTGGTCTTTCCCGAGACAGACAGTACCACACCAGGCTGTGACTCAGGCCCCTACCCCACCTTGAGTCCCACTATGCCATGGATCTGGGCTTGGGCCATCCCTGTGTAGGGGATGGGGGTGGGGCACCGGTGGAGGCAAGATTTGTCAATTGCAGACTTCTTTCTGGGGTCACCTCTCCCAGACCTGGCAGGACACTGAGGCCCTCAGAGTGAGTGACTGTGTGAGCCATCCAGGGCAGGGGCAGGGCTCCACACACAGAAAAGGCTGCCCCTGGTGTCTCCTGAGCCCCCCTCTGCCGGCTTGGCTTCCCCGCCGCTGTCTACTGAAAGCCAGCTCAAAACTCCCCAACTCCAGAAATGCTTCAGCATGCCTTCCTTATTTGTGGCCAGTATGCCACTCTCAACTATCTTCTGGTTTTCACTTTTTTCTGTGACTCTTGTCCCCTTCTCCAAAACCTCCGCGAGGGAATCTGCAGGACTCTGTTCCTTCGTGCACTTCCCAGCGGCCAGCAGAGGGCGCCCCCAAAAGACGGAGGCACCCGGGAAGGAACAATCTGCTTCCCTGGATCCAGGCACTGTGCAAAGTCCAGGCTTGGTTTGTGTAAAATGAAACTGACCCAGGATGCCTTCCTCGCTGGGATCTAGACTTAACCTGTCAGCAGAGTGCTAGAGGTTAGACTACAGGTTGAACCCAGTGGCTGCCTTGGAGATAAACCCAGGTGGCCTTGGGCAGGAAGGAGAGGATGAGAAGGCCAACCCCTCCCAGCAGCCCTAATGGGGAAGGGGCACTGGAGATTGTCAGCTTTTCTTCCCCCAGCCTGGGAGAAGGGTTGGGAGGGACTGCAGAAAATAGCTGTTGTCCCAACCTGTGGGAAGGGCGGCTGTGGATTTCAGGGCCACATTTGGATTCCTGGCAGGATGGGGAGCTGGTCAGTTGGGGATCTCCCTGGGATTTAAGATCCACCCCTTGGTGTCCTCCCGCCATTACATTTCTGGGGAGTTCTTTACAAACAGGTGTAAAGGGCACAAACTGGTAATAAGGGTGAATTCATGCCAGTCTAGGAGGGGCCCTCCTGACACTCATGGGATGTGGCCCCAGGGCCCTGGGCAGCAGACTGCTCTTCTGGGCCATCAGACCTTTCTTCCAGCCTGTCCGAGTGTGCATGGTGAGATGCTGGCCTTCCTCTTTTGGAAACACTAGGGAAATAGGCTCTGTGTCCATCCTGAACATTCCACTTCTTCCAGGGACATAATAGAGAGGAGAAGGGGGAATGAGGATCCAGTATCCTTTAGGTACCCCATGCCACGAAAGGTGGAGTGGGGAAGGGTTTGTTTCATTATCTCACACAAAAGCCTGGAAATGGGACTGGGAAGGGAAAAAGGGAGACAGCACACCAGGAGCGGTTCTTTCTTGGGTTTGGGGTTTTGAGAACGGGACAACACAGAGAAAAAACCCGGTGGGCTAGGTTCCAGGACACCCAGGCACGCAACAGGGGGATGGCCGTAATGGTCCTTCAGGAGCGAACGATGGCGAAGTAGGGAGGTGAAGGGGACAGCGTTGCGCCCACCCGGGGTCCCCCCAAGCCCCTCTCTCCCAGCTCTCCCCAGCCCGGGCCGCCGCGGCCCCTCCTCCAGACCTGGGCGCCGCCTCCCCCTCCCCTCCTCCTCCCCCTCCCACCCGGCGCTGCAGCTGCTGCCGACGGACCATTCTGCACGTAGCGAATGGAGGAGACGCACAAGGGAGGCCTCAAGTGCGCGCGCGCGCGGGGGCCGGAGCGGCGCGGGCGGGGGAGCGGCTGCGAGCGCGCGTGCGCGTGCGGCGACGGTCTTGAGCGCGCGCGCTGAGCTCCGGAGCGCGCATCCTCTGCGCGCCGAGGTTAGGGATGCTCGGGGGGATGGGACCCCCGCCGCTCCGGGTCCTCCCAGGACACTCTGTCCCCAGTCCGGGGAATCCCACCTTTACCCAGGCCCCTTTTCATCTTCCACCCCAATGGTACGGTCCTTTGCGCGTAGTAGGCGCTTCATGATGACGGGGTGCTCAAATGAATTAATTTGCTCCCCCTCCTCATCCTCTGGGTCTCGGATCTACAGTCAGCTGGGTCCTGGGCTGGAAGGGGGTCTTGGGGCGGGTTCCTAGAGGGTCGAAAACTCTAATTCCTTGGGGACTGGATTCATAAGCCTATAGCCCTGCCTTTGTCCCAGTAGCTTTCAGCCTGGAGGCCCTCACCCTCCCACTTGTCCGCACCTGAATCCAGGGCAGGCCCATAGGCATCTAGAGAGCCTTCAAAAACAGCTGTCAAGGGGCGCGTGGGTGGCTCAATGGGTTAAGCCTCTGCCTTTGGCTCAGGCCCTGATCTCAGGGTCCTAGGATCTGAGCCCCACATCGGGCTCTCTGCTCAGCCGGGAGCCTGCTTCCCCCTCTCTCTCTGCCTGCTTCTCTGCCTACTTGTGATCTCCCTCTTAAAAAAAAACAAAAAACAAAAAACGGCTGTCAAGGAAAAACGAATGAATGCTTTGACCTCTCTTTTTCTAAGATGGGGAACTCCCAAGGGCGTGCCTTTCCCTGTCACCTCCTCCCACTGTATGTCACCTGCACAAATCCCACTCCCTGGGGTGTCCAGGATGGGACCGCTCTCAGCCCACACTGCTTGGCAGAGGTGTGGTGTGGTGAACATAGAGTCTGTCCTGACATCACCCAGGAGGGCAGGGAGGCCATGCCAGGCTGTGGCAGGCAGTGCTCATCCTTGAAGTGTCTGCTGAGTCCCAGGGGGCACCCTCCCCACTTCCTGAACCCCTGATCTCAAGGGGCTGCTAAGTGGGTAGCCTGGGGGCTGCCCTTTCCTTTCTCTGTATCCTCACTCCACCCTGCCTTCTGCTCAGAAGGCATGGGATGAGGCCTCTTAGGGCTGTGCAGGCTTTGGGCCAGGCAGGTGCACGGTCTTGTGAAGGGGTGTCTGAATAAGATTGGTTCCCTTTTGGACCTTCTGTCGCCGTGGTGGGGATGAGTAGAGGGGGACTGTTGAGTGGCATGTGGGGGTGAAGGTGGCTGAGGGTTCTATGTCACACATGTTCACTTGAACTTGCCCAAGTTTGATCTCACTGAGCCACAGTTTCCTGTCTAATGGGAATACAGCCTTCATTTAGTGGGGCTGTTGAGGATTAAAATGTAGTCTGCATCCAAATGCCTCATGTGTTGGAGACAAATGCGCAGTAAGAGCTAAATCTTTTTATTATTATTGTGTGTAAACTGACTGAAAGGCTGGGGACATTCCCTCAGCTGCATTTCCGTGGATGGAGTGAATTCAAATCCTTGAGCTGGCAGCTCTTTGGAATTTAGAGGTGGGTTTTCAGAAAACTATAGCAGAACCAGTACTATGTCATCCTTCTGTCATCATCCAAGAATGAACAATTTCACATGAGTTTTCCAAACATTAATATCTGAGACCTTAAAAAGATATTTGGGATGGAAATCACTAGTGGGTATTACACACTTTCCTGCCTTCTTAATCAGAGGTTACAGAGCATGTGAGTCTTTATGACTCAAAAGCTGTGGTTACAAGTGTCCATCACTATTCTGGCTATGATACAGTGAAAACCCAAGGTCCTGTTTGGCCCCACACTAAAGGCCCTTTCCATGATGGCTACTTTTCATAGTTCTTGTGTCTGCTTTTTAGGATTCTTCATCACTTCATCAGCTTTCTTCCTATTAGCTGTCACTTCCACTCCCATCACTTTGTCTGCCTGCAGACCATCCCCCCACCTCATTTTTAACTTGTTTCTGTTCTGCTCTGGGCTGAGAAATCAGAAAATCACATCTGTCAGAAGATGAGAAAAACAACACGATCTTTTGAACTCGACAAATTATATTAAAATTCATCTGGAAAAGTAAACATGCAAAAAGAGCTTGGAAAATTCTGAAAAAGAGACATTATAAGGGGCGACTAGTGTTACTAAAATGTTGTATAAAGCTCCAGTAATAAAACAGTTGGGTACTGGCACAAGAACAGACAGACAGATCAAAGGAACAGAACACAGTCCAGACACACACCCGTGAACAAGTGGAAATTGAATATATGATAAAGGAACATTTTAGATCAGAGGAAAAAAAGATGAATTATAATCAAATTGGACAACTGGCTAGCTGTTTAGGAAAAAAAAAAAAACCCAAACAGTTCTCTACTTTATTCATTATTCTGAAATAAGTCCCAGATGGACCAAATATTTAAATGTAGAAAGGAAATCATAAAATTACTAGAAGAAAATGTTTAATACAACTTTCAAAAAATATATTTTTGGATTGAGGAAGGTATGACACAGAATATAGGAGTCATGAAGGGAAAGTCTTTAAAAAAATGGCTCCATAAAAATATAAGATCTTAAAGTCTAAACGCAAATAAACCAGAAAAAAAGATTTTCAATATCTATGACCGGTGAGTTCATATAGTCAATACGGAAAAGGACAGCAAATAGAAAAATGGGCAAAGCCCATGAACAGAAAAGGGAAGACTAATGGCCAATAAACAGGTAAAAATGTCCACCCTCAGTCAAAGTACAAAAAAATCAAAATGAAGAAACAGTAAGATTCTCTTTTTCCCAATGCGACTGGCAACCCGGACATCCTCCAAGTTGGCAGGAAGGCAATCGTACCCGAGGAGGGGGTTGGCCGTGCACATGAAAAGAATTCATTCACCAACCATTGGCTTAGGGGGTCCATCACTAGTAATTTATTGGACACACTGTCACAGAAGTCACAAATATTCCAAGTATATACACAACCATATTCACTGCAATATTATTTCCAAATCTAAAAAATGGAAGAAATGTCAAGTCCATCATTAAGGCACTGATTAGCTATGTTACGGGGCACTCAAACACCAGAGTAAGAGGCAGGGGTTAGGGTGCCTGGGTGGCTCAGTGGATTAAAGCCTCTGCCTCCGGCTCAGGTCATGATCCCAGGGTCCTGGGATCGAGCCCTGCATAGGGCTCTCTGCTCGGCAGAGAGCCTGCTTCCCTTCCTCTCTCTCTTTGCCTGCCTCTCTGGCTACTTGTGATCTCTGTCTGACAAATAAAATTAATAAAATCTTAAAAAAAAAAAGAGGCAGGGGTTAAAATGAGGTTCAGGGGTGCCTGGCTGGCTCGGTTGGTAGGGCATGTGACTTTTGTTCTTGGGGTTGTAAATGCAAGCCCTACATTGGGTGCAGAGATTACTTAAAAAGAAAGTCTTAAAACTAAGGAATGAGGTCCAGCTTTAAGTGTCAATACTCTCCAAGTGTAAAAGCAAGGGGCAGGGGCGCCTGGGTGGCTCAGTGGGTTAAGCCTCTGCCTTCAGCTCAGGTCATGATCTCAGGGTCCTGTGATGGAGCCCCACTTTGGGCTCTCTGCTCAGCAGGGAGCTTGCTTCCCCCTCTCTCTGCCTGCCTCTCTGCCTACTTGTGAACCCTCTCTCTTTCTCTCTCTCTGTCAAATAAATAAATAAAATCCTTGGGGAAATGGACATTGGGGAGGGTATGTGCTATGATGAGTGCTGTGAAATGTGTAAACCTGGCAATTCACAGACCTGTACCCCTGGGGATAAAAATAAATTATATGATTATTAAAATAAACATATTTTATTAAAACATATTTTATTAAAATAAAAAAATAGAAAAATAAATAAAATCTTAAAAAAAAAACAAAACACAAGGGGCAGCACTTTGCTTAGAAGGTGTTAGTCAGCAAAGAGTACCGCATTGGGCTGCATCAGCATCTTGCAAAAGCCAGTTAGAGACCCCAAATCTTGGGTGGCCTCTGAATGACTGGGTCAGGAACCCTGGGGCTGGGGCCGAACAGTCTATTTTGCCACGTTCTCAAAGGGATTCTGATGCCTGTTCACGTTTGAGAAGTACTGGAGCGGAGTATGTCACTTTTGTGTAAAAATGGGATATAAATCTATCTGTCCTCTGCTTCAAAAATCTCAGGGATTCACTCAGAGCCAATGGAGATGAACTTGTCACTTTTCATTTTTTGCTTGTTTCTGAACTCTTCAGACATTTTCTCCTGAGAATATATTGCCTTGATTTTCTAAAAAAATAGTTAATAAAGAAGCTACCCCAAATGGAGACAAGAAGTGTGGTCTAAACACACAGTGGAATATTATTCAGCCTTAAAAAGGAGGAAATTCTGCCCCCTGCTACAATGTGAGCGAACCTTGAGGACGTAAGACTAAGTGAAATCAGCCAGCCACAAAAGGGCGAAAAACTGTATGACTCCACTTTAATGAGGTACTGAAATCACAGAAACAGAAAGTAGAATGGTGGTTGCAGGGGCTCTTGGCAGGGGGTGGGGGTGGTGGCAGGAAGAATGAGAAGTTTCTTGGGTAGAGTTTCGGTTGGGGAAGATAAAAAGACTTCTGGAGAAGGATGGCGGTAATAGTTGCACAACAGTGTGAATCACTTCGTGCCACTGAACTGTGGACTTAAAAATGGTAAAAGTGGATTTTATATTCTGTGTGTTTTACCACAATTGAAAAAAAAAAAAGAAAGAAAAAAAGCTAACCGACCCCAAAGGTGTGTAAAGTAGGGATAGCAACTGAAGCCAGAAGGTTCTGTGTGAGCCTCCCTCTAGATTACAGTGTGAGTTTGAGGGTTGGGCTCCATGACAGCTCTTTCTGTTGCAGAGTGTGGGTTGTAGCAAGTCTTGGCATTTGATAAGAGAGAGACCATATCCTCACCCACAAAATGGGGAGTAGACCTAACGATCTTGCTGCCTTGAGAGAAGGTACAGAGAGGAGAGTGGGTTGTATGGAAGACGGAGAGGCCTGCTAGGTATTGGGCCGTTGCCCCTTTCCTTCTGTCTCCGCTGAGACCCTTCCATTTGACTGCCGGGTGGGGCATGGCTGGCTCTCCACGTGGGTCAGGGCTCTGCAGAGAGTGTGGTGAGCCCAGTGGCCCAGAGGGAGATGGTTTGTAGGGGGTGAGGAGGGAAGGAGGGCAGGATGAGTAGAAACTGTCAGGGCAGGGCCTGGTTTTTTTGGGGACAAGTCTGTGCTCAGATATCTGGCTGGAGCAAGGCCTGGACTTGAAATAGGGATGATGCTAGGGAAGGGGGTGAGAGAGAAGGGGGCACTGGCTAAGCTGGACCTAGCACAGCCAACTGGCTGGGGCCCAGAGACAGAGGATGGCATGTGGGCTTCTTTTGGCCCTCCTGCCAGCTTGGGCAAGAAGGCTTCTGCATCATGCTCTGGAAGGTCAGAGATGGTCCATACTGGCAGGTCTGCCTGTATTCTCTAGACCCTCCCTTCCCAGGCACCAGGAAATCTGGGGCTGCCAGGAACTGAGAAGGGGGAGCTTGTGGCCACGGAGGGGCCCAGAGATAAAGAGGCCTTTCAGGTTGAGAGGGCAGTGCAAAATGAAGGGAAAGGGGAGAGGACCTGGAGAATCTTAAGAGCTTCTGTGTATTCTCTAGAACTAGGGCAAGAGACACCAATGAGGGGACCATGATACCGAGGTTGGAGGCTTTCTGCCCGAGTCCCCCACCCCTACCCCTGGGCCAGCCTACATCTAGCAAACTCCTTTCAGGAAGCTGGAGAGCAGTCCCTAACCTCAAGGAACTTAGCCCGACTGGAAGACACTTCACCTTAACTCAGGCGAAGTGGGTCCTGACCACAAGCCTGGACTACTCACTCCAGGGCTGGATCTACCTGGGTCTGCGACAGTCATAGCGTGTCTGAATAGTGGGGTTGGGACCTCAGGGCACGCTCAGCCATGGTGATGCACAATTCTCAATGCTAGGTGGGGAGACACAGACTCTCTGATCCCACCAGCTTGGATGTGGGGTTGTCGGTGGAACAGAGAAAGCCAGGAGCCATTTCTTCCTCTGGGCCATGCCAACCTCAGCATTGCATAGCCTATGGTTCACTCCCCTGAAAGAGGCGCTGGAGATCAGGAGGAGACAGGGAGGAGTGGGGCCAAAGACTGGGGAGAGCCTTGCTACAGGTATGGAAATGGGATTAATGGTATGGGGAGGAATTCCTGGGCCGTCCATCCTGTTTCCTGCTTCCTTCACTACCAAATGCATCCCCTCTAGGATGGGGCTTCCCTCTTGCAGGTACCCACTGGGGTAGGAGGCCTCTCCTCTCCTCAATCCAGGGGCCAGCATGCTGGAAAAGGACTAGCTGATAGGGTTGGGACCTTCCTCCTGTGCTGATCTGGACTCACTGTAGTAGGGGCCTGCCTAGCCTGGCCTTCTCAGGCCACAGACGCCCGGGCTTGTCTGCACCTCCCCACGCTATGCTTTGGATCTGGGGGGGATCTGGGCCTGCACCCCTGCAGCTGAGGACAGCCAGATGTGAGATGACAACACTGGGACTGCCAGCTGTTTCTGCTGGACTCCCGCTTTCAGCTGGGCCCTGTACACATGTCCTAGGAGGGCCAACCTACCCAGCAGATGACTTAGCATGAGATACTAGGGCTAGACTGCAGGAGGGACTGACCGCTCAGAGGGGTGAGGGGGTAAACCGGGAACAGGTTGCTTACTGAGGTAGTCTGACAGTGAGTGTAACAGTCCTCCTTCAGGATGGGGGTTTGCTGACAAGTCAATCTCCTCTACCCCCAAGCAGTCTGAAAAGCCCCGGTGATAGAGATGGCGCATGAATCACCAGCTCTAAGGCTAAGGAGATCCGGTTCAGATCCAGTTTGACGGAAAAGATAAGCCTCTGCCTTCAGGGAAACCACAGCTGAGGGGCAGACCCAGCCCTGTCCTCAGGGAGCCCCCACTTGACGGGGAAATGCCACGTTCTCCTTATTTCTTCCCTCCTCGGCGTGTTCTTTTCTCTCCCTAGCCCCATCTTCTGTTCTCACGGAGGTTTCCTTCCCCAGGAGAGATTGGGTGGGGGGCGTCAGAAGCTCCCGTCTGGCTCTGCCCCCTCCTTCCTGCTGACTCCAGGCCTGCTCACCCTCCCTGTGTAAAGCCCACGAAGCCCAAATATGAGGGTTCCAGGCGGGAGACTGAGTCATGGTGACTCAAGGGTGACCTGAACTCCCACCCCCACGACAGCAGTGGTTGTGCGAGAGGTGGTAGGAGATCCAGGGGTAGGAAGAGAAGGGGCGCCTGCGGACTCCCAGCCCTTCTTTTCTCTCCTGTGAGTGCTGGGGCCGCGCATGCGTGCAAGAGAGCATCTACGGCTCAAAGCCCATGTCCTCTGCATCTCGGCAGACATGTGAGGCTGGAATGAATCATGGAGCGAGAAGTGGATGTCTGGAAGCCAGATGTGGCCCAGCTGTTCGGGGCAAGGAGCCCAGCCACCCCCAGACCAGATGTGGCAGCTCTTCTGTCTCCCTCCACCCTCTATCTTCCAGGCTCTCGGAGCGTTTCTGGGGATGATCCCCCACCCTGGACCCAACTAAGGATTCTCAATCCCTACTGTGAGGAGTTATTCTCCCCCCATCAGGAAGGCATCCCCAAAGGGTAAGAATAGGGCCTGCACATAGTCACATGTACCCCATCCCCCTTCACTTAAGCCTGAGTGTTCGCCAGCACAGACGCCCTCAGACAGAGAGCTCTTCCAGGGCAGAGGCCGTGTCTCCTCCACCAGATTAGAGGGTCTGAAGGAAGCTAGGAAGAGTGCCTGCATACAAATGCACAGCACTCACTCAAACATGTGTTCCTGAAGACATGGATACCTAAGCTGGGGCTGCCTATGAGCAGAGGCTGAGTCTCCCCATCATACTGTAATTTCCCTTAAGCAGATGTCAATCCAACTTCCTCATCAGACTGGAAGTTCCCTGAGGGTAGACCTCCTTTCTCTCCCAGTCAGACTGGGGTCCCTGAGGCAGGGTTGTGTTTCCCCCTCAGACTGGGGTCCCTGAAGGCAGAGTTGTGTCTCCCCCCATCAGACTGGGGTTCTCTGAGGACAAGGCTGTGTCTCCCCCCATCAAACTGGGTTCCCTGAGGGTAGGACTGTCTCCCCCTCAGACTGGGGCTCCCTGAGGCAGGGCTGTGTTTCCCCCTCAGACTAAGGTCCCTGAGGGCAGAGCTGTGTCTTTCCCCTCAGACTGGGGTTCCTGAGGGCAAGATTGAGTCTTGCCCCTCAGGCAGCTTCCTCCAGAGTCCCTGGAACTAAGGTTTGCCACAGTTCCCTTCCTTGAGCTGTTCAGTCATCTCCTCATTTCTTGAGGCTCCCCTATGTCTCCTGTGGTCCCTCCTGTGGTCACTTCACTCCCAGTGGCTAGGAATCTCCCGGCAGATTCCCAGCATCTTCAACATGGCTGGTGACTCAGCCCCCTCAGCCTTTCTTCCCCTGCCTGACCAGCCTTAGGCCTCACATCACGGTGGGGAATCCCCTGTTTCCCTCTTTCTCTGACGTCTATGCCTGTCTCTTATGTCCTCCCAGTCAGGACGGCCCCCTCCCTGCCCACACACACTGTGGTCCTAATCCACTAGCAGAGATCATGAGAAGGGAACGTGTCATACATGAGGCTTCATTTTGTCTTCACAAGCCTGGGGTGTAGGTAGGGAATGTGATCTCTGTTTGGTAAGTGAGGAAATGGGCTCAGAAAGGCTGAGGGACCTACTCAGGGTCACATAGCTCCTGGGTGGCCAGCTAGAAATGGGAGCGGAGCCTGACTATGCATGTGTGCTCAGTCAGGTAGCCTGGATGATATGCCTTGCTTAGCCTCTGCTCTCAGGGAGCCCCAGCTTGGAGGGTCTGTGTCTACAGAAGTACTTTCCCTGTCTTCCTTTAGACCTGCTAATCTGATGGGGGAGACACAGTGCCTGCCCTCAGCCCATTCTCTTCAGCTCTACTGCAGGTGCTCACAGTCTCCCTGGGGAGAAGACAGGGAGATCCCCTGTTAAATAGTTAAATGACAGTGCTTGAGCTGTGACAAGGGCCATGTAGCTGAGCATGCTGGTGGCTGGCAGCTGAGCCTGAGTGCCAGGGAACGGAGCTGCTCTGTGGGTTTGGCCTGAGGGAGCGCAGGCTGGTATGGTGGCCTTCAACCAGCCAGAGGATGTTCTGGTCACCTGATGGAAGGACACTGAGCTCTGCTAGGTGAAGAGGAGGGGCCCCTTCCATGCGCAAGGCACATGCTGAGAGCTCCCTCACTACCTCACCTCGAACACTGTAGAGGGCAGGAAACGTGGACCCAGACACAAGCTTCTCTTGGCCTAGAGCACACACTTCCTGGCTTTGAGCCCATGTCTGTCAGACCCCAAAGCCATTCGTCCCATGGGGTAAGAGGCTGAGCGTTGCCCAGTCCCATCCCTGCTCCTGCTGCATTCTGTTGAAGAATGGTTGGTCTTGAGACTCAGCCTACCTGGGTTTGAATTCTGACTCTGTCCCTACCTGCTGTGTGGTTGTGATGAGTTACTAACCTCTCCATACCTCTGTTTCCCCACATATTCAATGGGTATAATGTAATGGTACTTATTATATTGAGGCTTACTGGGTATTTGTGAGCTGGTGACCCAGAATACTCATCTGAAGGTTTCGGCCCCTTCTTCCCAACCCCGCCCCCACTCCACCCCAACCCTCGCAGTCCAAGAGGAAAAGAGCAGTTAAGAGTTGGGACTTGGCAAGGTGGGGCTAAGGTTTCTCTGGGGTGGGGATATTCTCCAAGGGGTACCCGGGGCCTGCTCAGACCCCTCCTTGGGATACCGGGGGTTGGTGGGGGGGTACCAAGAAGCCTTACTTCCCACTTGTGCCATCCATCCTTGGCCTCCGGTCCCCTCCCCACTGTGGAGTGTGGGCACGTGGGCTTCTGGCACGTACCCGGTGATAAGGGCCACCCAGCAGGCAGGACGTGGGCTACGTGAGGGCCCAGTGGAGGCGGCAGCTGCCTGCCCAGCTCAAGGGGCCAAGGCCGGGAGGCTGGGCTGTGGGGTCCATTGTCTGGCCTCCCCCCGCCTCCGGCGAGCACAGGCTCAGCAGCAGCCGGCACCGGGCTCTTGGCAGAAGCACCGTCCTGCTCCCCCCACGCAGGCACGCCCTGGCCTGCACGTCCTCGCCTGGGCCTCCAGCCACCATGGTGCTGTCCGCCCGGCCGTCTACTGCCGCTGCTGGCCTCCAGGGGGCACTGCTTGGGCACCTGGAAGACCTTGCAGGGGGAGGCAGGGTTTGGAGGCCTCACCCTGGGGTTGTCCCGGACTCAGTCCACCAGGACAGGACAGACTGAGAAGAGGGCAGAGAAAAGGTGGTCCACTGGGCAGGTGGTAGGGCAAGGGGACCCCCCCTGGATGCAGCCTTGGGGCGTTATGGAAGTGTCAGTTTTGTGGCTGGACAAGGGAAAAGGTTGCTGGGGCTAACTGGCTGTGTGATGAGGCCTCCTCTCTCCCATCTATTTCCTAAGCTGTACAGTGAAGGGACTGGGGAGCACCCACCTCTAGATTCAATATTCTGTGATTTATGGCATCCTTGTTCTTCCTGGTTGAGCTCAACCCGGTGGAGACTAGTGGAGACAATATGGGGCATGTCGTGATCTGTGTCTGTGTCTCCCTTTTCCCTTCTCCATCAAAGTGGGGGTGAGGCCTGGGGTGCCTGCCTGCAGCCCGGCGCCCTTGGGAATCATTGAGGTGAGACCTGACAATTCACCTTCCCCTCAGAACCTCCAGCCCAGGGCCTCCCAGGACTGGAGATATGGCCTCCGATCAACAGGTTAAAAATAACCCCTGTGGACTCTTCTCCCTCCACAGGAATGATGTTTGTGTTGGCATCCGTGGCCCCTGTGGGCCTGCCAACTTGCACAGCATGTGACATTGTCAGGGGACCGTAGGTGTGAGGAAGTCAGCCGGAGGGGCTCGTGCTGTCCTGACTTTAGGTGAAGGCATGCTGCAGGGGATGGCTGGCAGGGCCACCTGTGGCCATGGGGCTGCCACGGGGCTGGGGGCATGTGACAGGTAGGGTGAAGGCCATCTGTGGAAGCAGAATGATGTGGACAGGAGGCGGGAGCCGGGCCGGAGCTGCGCATGGCAGAGCCGTCCGGTCCTACCCTATCCAATCCTCAGACCCCAGAATCAGCATAAGAGAACCACAGGATGGTGGAATCAAGGAATTCTAGACTTGAAAAGAACTCGAAGAGATCCTTTCCGTCCGATTCCTGCCCAGACAGGAGAAAAATAGCAGCCTACTAGAGAATATTTATGGAGCTTGTCCTGGGTGCCAAGCTTTTGGCTGGCATTCCCTGAATTAATCCCAGTGGCTCTCTGAGCCCAGCTCAGTTTTGTGTTTGGTTTTATTCTGTTTTAAAGAGAAGAAGAAACAAGGAGGCGCGCAGTTAAGTAACGTCGGCCAAGGTGGCTTTGAACTCGTCTGTAGGATTCCTAAACCCACGCCCCACACCATGACCTTGTCTAGTCCTGTGGAGGTGGGAGCTGAAGCTCAGAGATTCCCCTGCTGGTCAGGGGTTGCTCTTAGAATTGCTAGACCCCTTCATTCCTGATTCTGTCCACAGCTCCCTGTGCTTCCAAGTCCATCTTGTGGGCAGTCAGAATTCTCCCTAAGGCCCCCTGGAATCACAGTGACTTTCATGGAAGGTGATTTTTTTTTCTCATTTGCTGTTCCAAAGAGACATGCCAGCACTCCTTTCCCCTTGTGAAGTCCCTTCTTAGCCTTAACAGCAGTCTTGCTCATCTAGTACCCCCTGTTTTTTTCCTGGGGAGTTTTAGGAATTAGGAATTAGGGCATTAGCTGCATTGAAGGCAGCCCTGGGCTTTTCTAGGCAGGATGAGGCAGGACCCTGATGGGGTGGAAGGCACGACATGTCTCCCACGACACTTGCCACTGACGTTTCACATGGCCTTTAGGGTCCCTAAGGGCCGGGGCTGCTGTTCGGGAGTGAGGAACCCAGGTCTCTTTCCCTAAGCTCACACCACAACAGTTCTTTCTTCCTCACACCAGGGCAGGATTTCAACAGCAGCCATAAAGAGTGCTGTCAGTTCTCTGTGCACTTATCCCACACCAGACACAGCGAGAAACACGCTGCAGGAGTCGTCCCACTGAACCCCCATGACAGCCACCCAAGGGACTTCTACTGTCATCCCCACTTTACAGGTGAGGCATCCCAGGAACACCAGAGAGGGGCTCCTGGCTGGGCACTGTATTGACAGAACGCCATGCTGATTTTGTGTGGGTTTTTAAAAAATCCCTTCACATTTGCCTTGGATAGTGAGGAAGTAAGTAAGGCCCCTTCCCAAAGCACAGATAGGAAAACAGAGTTGGACATGGGCAGTGGGTCAGGTCAGCCATGCTGCTCTTCCCACACCACAAAGCCTGGCTGGCTGTCACCTGAAGCATTTGCCCTGGGGTATTTCCTTCCTTCTGGAAATCTTTCTTCATTTTACCCACTTGTCTGACTCCTCCCTCTCTATCTCCCTTTCTTCCTTTCTTCTCTTCATCCACCCATCCATCCATCCATCCCCAGCTCCTCCTGGAGCTCCATCCTCCCATCAGGGCTCTGCCTGACCTTGCAGGGCATACAGAAGGGAACGTTCCTTGTGGGGATGTCACATCCCAGACAATTCTTCTTTATAGCCCCTAGCCACACCAGGGTGTGGCTGTGACTCCACCAGGGGAGGGGACTGTATCCGAGTTAAATATATAAGTTAAATATATAAGATACAGAGGAATTTTTTGCCCGTGTGCTTGAGGTCGGCAGGTAAACATCCCTGGACTGGCTTGAAGACTACAGGCTGTCAGGGACTCAGCCCCTTCTCTCTTATTGATCTGCCGGGTGTAGTTTCCATTTCCAAGGTCACTTCATTGCTCAAGATGCTTGCTGGAGCTCTAGCCAGGAGAAAGGAGGGAGAAAGGGCCGAAACAGCCCTTGGCCCTTCCTTGGACACTTCCTGGACATCGTACCCACCCTGCTTGTGTCCCGCTGGCCAGAAATGGGTCATGCAGTCACGCCTAGCTGCAAGGGAAGCTGAGCGGTGGTGTCTTTCTGTCCTGGGGGTCTGGCTGCAAACTGGGGAAGATCAGGGAACAGCGGATACTGGGGGAGTGTCTGCCACAGGCCCCCATTCCCTGGGCAGAGAGGGGGTGGGGCCTTCTCAGCTCCCGAATTCAAGCAACTCCAATTCTCTCCCTTCCCTGAAGCTGCAGTTCTTCCTGATTTCGCCCTATCTGCCTGACATTCTGCTTTCCGAGGTTGTAGTTACCCGCGGTCAACTGCAATTTGGAAGCAGACAGTCCTCCTTCTGATATAGGGCAAGGAGGTCAAAAGTGGCCTTATGCTACATCCCAGAGCCTTCGTCATTGCCCTCACTTCCTGTCATCACGTGAACATGTCACCATCTCGCGTCATCACAAGAAGGGTAAGTGCAGTACCATGAGGTATTTTGAGAGCGATCCCATTCACATAACTTGTAGTACATTATATTGTTCTAATTGTTCTCTTTTATTATTAATTATTATTAATTTCTTACTATGCTTAATTGGTAAGTTAAACTTTATCGTAGTATGCATGTATGGGAACTACGTGGCTACACAGAGTTGGGTACTATCCGTGGTTGTGGGTGTCCACTGAGGGTCTTGGAAGTGTCCTCCACGGAGATGAGGGGACTGCGGTATTTCCCACCCCGAACTGTTAAGGCAGCGTGCACTTCTAAGTGCACTCGTTTGTACGACAGGCCCAAGAAGCAGCTAGTCTTAGTCCCATTTTACAGGGGAAGAAATTGAGGCCCAGAGAAGTTGGGTAACTTCCCTGAGAGCATCCAGCTGGGCTCCCAGCCCAGTTCCTGTGTGTTCCTTTCTTTCCCGTTGAGTGTTCCCTGTGGGAGTGAATGCCCTGGGCCGTCTCATGGTCTGACAGGAGGAACTGGAATGGTCCTGGCCCCAGGAGGGGCCTGTCTGGGAGGAGAGGGCAGGCAGGGGTGTGACCTCAGTCTGCAGGTGTCTCCTCAGCACTTACTCAGTGCCATGGTCAGGGGACATGTCTGAACAGGGTCCACTGACGGGCGTGGGGATTTCTGCTGGTGCCAGGAGCTGGCCACTACAGCCACATCACTGGATGCAACTTTCCCCAGCATATGAACATCCTAGACCCAGGGGTGAGGAAGGGCAGGGCTAGGGCAGCCTCTGCCACTTCCTCTTGCTTCCTCCTGCCCACTCTGGGGGAGGAGGCGGCTGGGGACTAACCACTACCCCAACTGGCTGCGCTGGGGAGACGGGGGAGGGTGTGCTACCAGCTCCGAGGGAAAGGGGCCAGATTCTGGGCGTCCTAGGCAGACCATGGCCGTCAAGGCCATCCCCCTGCCTCTGGGGGATAGTCCTGTCTTTGCTTGCTGACCCCAAAGGGTGAGGTCATTACTCTGGCCCAGGGTGGGGGTAGGAGCACTGAGCGTAAGCGTGGTCACAGCCGTGACATGTGGTTAGTAATGTTACTGTAATCACTGCTCCCTGATCTCTAGGCAAGAGGAAAAGCTCATGAGTCATGAGTCACAGTTGGCAGTTGACAGTGAGGCCCGCATGCGCAGCTCCAAGGGGGTTGTGCTGGGGATGGCCCTGAGACCCAGACATGACCTCTGACCTCTGGGAGTTCCCACCGGAAACAGGTGCTGACCAGGAAAAACAGATGAGAGACTGGCTGCCTCCACTCCCTGCCCACCTCTATCAGGAAGTCTTCCTCGATTAACTGCTTTGGTATTGCTCTGGGGTTGACCTTGGGCTCCTTTTTTACTTGACCATCCTGCCAGAACAGAGCACCAAGCACCTATAGGTCCTGTGCTAGGGGCAAGGGTGTGGACAGGACTGAGGCACTTTCATTCAAGTCGTCCATCATTCAACAAATGTGCCAGGTGCTCAGGATCTGCTGCTGGCCCCTCTCCCCCCGCCCCCCAGACTCAGTCCTCCTCTCACAGAGCCTGGAGAAGGAGAAACTGAAAGCAAATAGTCACACAAATAATAGGGAATCCCAAGGTGGGCCCGGGGAAGGCAGGGTCTGGGGGCAGGGCGGTTGGCAGTCAGGGGCCGCTACTGGGGGGTGCTGATCCCCCCCTGCAGCCCTTGCTCCGCCAACAAAGGTTCTGCAGGGAGATGGCTGGCCGACTCGATGGCACGTTGCCCACCAATGGGGGCCGTGCCAAGTGTGATGTGATGTGTGCTGATCCCTCTCCACTCCTTACCGAAGACCAGCGTCTGCTGCCCCTGCAGCACGGGGAGCCTGGGGCGGCTCTCCCATCATGTGGGGCTGTGTGGGGGAGATGTCAGAGTGGGGAAAGGGATCCCCTTGCGCTACGAGAAGAAGGTCCAGTGTAAAAGGAGCTCCCCACCGCACGGCTAGTCTTCCACCCAAGCCAATGGGGCCCCTGGCACTGTCCAGTGTGTCAGTCCCTTCTCCCTCCCATTTGTACCCTCACAATGGACGGGGGAGGAGACCCCATTCGTGGGTCCTCCGAAGGGTGGCCCCTTCGGACCTCCCATTCCAAAACACGTTAGAGGCATGTTTTCTTGCCCTCTTTTCTTGCCCCACTCTGCCTGTTTAAGCCCGGGTTCCAGGAGGGAGAGTGAGGGATCCTGGGGATGAAAGGGGGCATGGAGGCAGGGGTGCTCCCATCCCCCAGAAATAACCAGTGCAGGTTTCCTGGGCTCTGTCTCCCTTTTCTCCCTGCAGCCTGTCAGCCTGTCATCTGAGACGGGGACTGTGCTGGGTTGGAAGGAGGTCTGAAGCTGGGGGCAGCTATTGTATTTAAATATAAGCTCTTGGGGCGCCTGGGTGGCTCAGTGGGTTAAGCCTCTGCCTTTGGCTTGGGTCATGATCCCAGAGTCCTGGGATCGAGACCCCGCATCGGGCTCTCTGCTCAGCAGGGAGCCTGCTTCCCCCTCTCTATCTGCCTGCCTCTCTGCCTACTTGTGATCTCTGTCTGTCAAATAAATAAATAAAATCTTAAAAAAAAATATATATATATATATAGAGCTTATATATATAAGAGCTTATATATATATATATATATATATATATATATATATATATATATATATATATAAGCTCTTGGGTCCTCCTCCCAGATACTGGAATTTTCTAGGTCTGGAGGAATCTTAGTTATAAGTCCCTCGGGTGGCGCCTGGGGGACTCAGTCAGTGAAGCCTCTGACTCTTGATTTTGACTCTTGATTTCGGCTCAGGTCTTGATCTCAAGGTAGTGAAATTGAGCTCCCTGCTGGGTGTGGAACCTGCTTAAGATTCTCTCTCTCCGTCTCCCTCTGCCCCTCACAAGAGCTCTCTCTCTTTCAAAACAAACAAACAAACAAACCACCCAAACTCCCTCAGTGTTTGTGACATCCCTGGCTGGCGATCCCACTCTGCTTTTGAGGAAAGAGACAGGAAGTCTCGAGTTCTGACCACAGCTCTCTTCTTGCTCTCTGGGTGATTTTGGATGCTTGTTCTTGAGGCCTTGGTTTCACATCTGTAGAGTGGGACTGCAGTACCTACCTGGAGCTCAGTGCCAAGTGCAGATAACACACCAGCCTCAAACCTGATGTGCAGCAGGTGCCCAGTAAACAGTGTGTGTTCTCCAAGTTCAGCCAGGCGGTCTTTGGGATTTGGCTGGTGCATTCACTTCCTGGTTTGGTTGGGCCCTTGTCCACTCAGGGATAGTGGTGGGGTGAGAGAGGAGACTCAGAGCTTGGGAATAATGGATGTGCCAGGAGAAGCTCCTCAGAGGCTGCTGCTGCTGGCGACAGGGGAGGGTGAGAACCCCCGCTGCCCCCCCCAGTTCACCAACCTAGGGACTCTCATTTTTTTTTTAAAGATTTTATTTATTTATTTGACAGACAGAGATCACAAGTAGGCAGAGAGGCAGGCAGAGAGAGAGGAGGAAGCAGCCTCCCCGCTGAGCAGAGAGCCCAATGTGGGGCTCGATCCCAGAACCCTGGGATCATGACCTGAGCCGAAGGCAGAGGCTTTAAGCCACTGAGCCACCTAGGTGCCCCCCTAGGGACTCTCATTTTAAAAATAATCACCCAAACCAAACACATAGCGCTATGTGCCAGGCATCGTTCTGAGTCCGCTAAGGAGACAGTTCTCATAAGGAAATGTTATTGCATTTTACAGATGGGGAAGTTGAGGCACAGAGGGGTTATGGAAGTTGCCCAAGATCACATGGGCCTGTGATGGGCAGGGCTGGGGTTTGAACCCAGGCAGCCTGGCTCTTAACTACTTCCTCTCCCTTGCATAGGGCTTTCCTGGGGAGAGGGATGGACTTGCCTTTCCTTCCCGTGCCTCTGTGGAAGGTTCTGGGGCTGGGCTGTGCTCCACTGGGAAGAGGCAGGCCCCAGTTGCACCTCTGGGGTCTTCCGGGCTCCAGCAGCTCCTGCCCTTCCTGCCCTGCGGTCCCTACTGCTCTGTGGTTGCCGCTTCCCTCCAGCTCTTCCTCCCTACCACTCTCAGCTCAGTGTTCGCTTTCTCCAGCTGTTAGCATCTGGACCCCCCAGGAGCTGTTGCTGGACTCTGCCTGCCCCAGCCTGCCTTGGCTCAGAGCCCAGTGATCAGGGTGAGGTGAGGAGCCTCCCATCGAAATTCCAACCTGACCCCATGGCCCAAGACCAGGGGCCACCGTCCACTGTTCTCTCCGTCTCCGGGGCGGCGGGCATGAGGGCCTGCCCCCCCCCCTTGAGCTGCTGTTTATGACCCGGTAAATCACTCATTGTCCCCACCATCGGCCTTAATGAGGGCCAGAGCCCACGAAGACACCCCAATTAACCACACCATCTGTTTCCCTTTAAGTGGAAATAGTGTGGCTGGTGAGCGAGAGCCCAGAGTGAGGATGCTGTGGGGTGGGCTCAGGGATTGTTTTTGTCCCGGGAAAATAACTTACTGCTTCCCCTACTCCCACCTCTGCTGCATCCAGAGGTCGGCTCCTCTCCCTCAAAGGAGAGCCTGAGGGCCCCCAAAGGACATGATTTCTGTCCCACCACAGCTGGCTTCTGCAGCAGGCTGGATTTGGGTTCAGCAGTGACTCAGATGGGATGCAGAGGGTCCCACTGTGTGCAAGCTCCCTGGAGATTTGGGAGGCCAGATGTCAGTGTCAACAAAGGTATTGGAGTAGAGGAAAGGGCAGGAGACAAGAGTGGGAAAGGGAAGCCGGTGGTTGGTGAGATCATTCCACAGTGATCTCATGTATTCTTTCATTGACCCATGGGGGACTGGGCACAGAGATGTGTGAAGGAGGGCCTTTGGGGGAGCCTAGAGGTCAAGGCTCTTCTTGGAGGAGGTGTGGACTTAGGAATTAGCCCATTTCAATTCCAGCTCTTTCCTAAGTTCAACTCCCCAGGTCAGCACCCCGGTGAGTGTGAGAGTTAGAGTGCACGTTGGAGGGATGGGTTGGGCACGTAAGCTGGAGACGGGAATCAGGAAGCATCAGGAATAGTTGGTGCAATGGGTCAATGAACAGATGTTCAGGTGGGGAAACTGGCAGGTCCTGTCAGAAAGCTGTGGGGTGGCATTCGGGCTGGGTAGCTGCCCAGGGAGTATATGGCTGAAGGGAACCCAGTCGGACTTAAGCAGGAAGGACCTTCATTCACTTCTTCAAATATAGAAGCAAATACACACACTGTCGGCATCCACTTCTGCGCCATGGCAGGCATAGCAGCCGGCCAGAGCCCTCCCTCCTTTCGAGCCCAGAAGCAGCCTCACGCTTTACCATACCCTGGTCCTGGCCATCACTACTCATGGCCCAAAACTGACATGAAATGAACATCTATCTACCATTCTGGGTTGGGATTCTGATGTGCACAATTGTCTAAGGAAACTCCTAGAAGAAAACCCCCCAAAGGGGAAAGACATTTGGGAAGATCTTGGCCTAGTGACCGTGTATCATGCTCAAAGGGCAAACATGGGAAATTCTAAGCAGAGCGGGCGGTGGTCTTGGGTCTGGCTGTCTGGTAGACCCGCATCTGAGTCTGCGAAACAGAACAGAAGAGGGAGCGGGGAGTGGAAGACAAAGCCCGGTGCACCAGGACTCTGCAGGGACCAGAATCCTCTCTGGTGGGTTTAAATGGAAGGGATTTATTACAGAGTATGAAACTCTACAGAACTGCTGGAAGGCCAAAGACAGAGACTCCGGGTTGAGCTTTGAGGAACCATTCTCAGTGCTTGCTGCAGAATGGGGCCGCTGAAGGCACTGCTGTGTCTTTGGTGATCATGAGATCCCCTGCTCCAGAACCACATGGAGTGGCATGATCAGGAAGCTGCTCCCGTTACCAGCTGCACGCTGCACCTGCTGTGATCCACAGTAGTAGGTAGGCACCCTGGGCTTCTTCCCCTTCTTCTTCTTTTCATTTCTTTTTTTTAAATTCCAGCGTCGTTAACATACAGTGTTATGTTAGTTTTGGGTGTACAATATACTGATCCAGCACTTCCAAACATTACTCAGGACTCATCACGATAAGTGTACTCTTAATACCCTTCACCTATTTTACCCATCCCCCACTGATAACCATCTGTTTCTTCTCTATAATTTATAATTAAGAGTCTGTTTTTTTGTTTTGTTTTGTTTTTTTGGTCTCCCTTTTTCACCTTTGTTTTCTTTATTTCTTAAATTCCACATATGAGTGAAATCATAAGGCATTTGTCTTTCTCTAACTGGCTTATTTTGCTTAGCATTGTCTTCTCTAGCTCTACCCATGTCATTGCAAATGGCAGGATATCATTCTTTTTTATGGCTTACTAACATTCCGTTGTGTACATATACCACTTTGTCTGTATTCATTCATCAGTTGATGGACACTTGGGTAGCTCCCATAATCTGGCTATTGTCAATAATCCTGCAGTAAACATAGGGGTGCACATACTTCTTCAAACTAGTGTTTTCATCTTCTTTGGGCAAATATTCAGTAGTGTGATTTCTGGTTAATAAGATAATTCTATTGCTAGTTTTTTGAGGAACCTCCATACTGTTTCCCACAGTGGCTCCACCAGTTTGGATTCCCACCAAAAGTGTAAGAGAGTTCCAGTTTCTCTGCATCTCACCAATACCTGTTGTTTCCTGTGTTGTTGGTTTTAGCCATTCTGACAGGTGTGAGGTGACATGTCATTGTAGTTTTGATTTGAATTTCCCTGATGCTGAGTGATGTCGAACATCTTTTCATATGTTTGTTGGTCATCTGGATGTCTTCTTTGGAGAAGCATCTATTCATGTCTTCTGCCCATTTTTAATTAGATTATTTGATTTTTTTGGTGTTGAGTTGTATAAGTTCTTTATTTTGGATACTAACCCTTTATTGGATATGTCATTGGCAAATGTCTTCTCCATTCTGTAGGTTGTCTTTTAGTTTTGTTGGTTGTTTCCTTTGTTGTGCAGTTTTTTTTTTTTTATTTCGATGATGTCCCAATGTTTTTTTTCAATATTTTTGCTTTTGTTTCCCTTGCCTCAGGAGACATATATAGAAGGATGGTGTTATAGCCAACATCAGAGAAATTACTGCCTGTGCTCTCTTCTAGGATTTTTATGATTTCAGGTCTCACATTTAGTCCTTAATCCATTTTGAGCTTATTTTTGTGTATGGTGTAAGAAGGTGGTCCAGGTTCATTCTTTTGCATTCTTTTGCTGTTCAGTTTTTCCAGGACCGTTTGTTGAAGAGACTGTCTTTTCCCCATTGCATTTTCTTTCCTGTTTTGTTGACTATTAATTAACCATATAATCATGAGTTTATTTCTGGGTTTTCTATTCTATTCCATGTTCTATGCACCTATTATTGCGACAGTACCATATTATTTGGATTACTACAGCTTTGTAATATAATTTGAAATGTTGAATTGTGATTCCTTCAACTTTGTTTTCTTTTTTTCTTTCTTTTGTTTTCTTGTTTTCAACTTTGCCCTCTTTTTTTTTTTTTTTTGGCTAGGGATGCCTGGGTGGCTCGGTAAGTTAAGCATCTCCCTTCCGTTCAGGTCATGATCCTGGGGTCCTGGGAGTGAGCCCCACATCATGTTCCCTGCTCAGCAGGGGCATCTGCTTATCCCACCCTTCCTGCCCTCCCCCCACTCATGTGCTTGTGCTCTCTCTCTCTCTCTCTCTCTCTCAAATAAATAAAATCTTAAAAAAAAAAAAAAAGATTGCTTTGGTTACTCAGGGTCTTTTGTGGTTCCATACAAATTTTAGGATTGTTTATGCTAGCTCTGTGAAAAATGCATCTGGTATTTTGATAGGGATTGCATTAAATCTGTAGATTGCTTTGGGTAGTATGGGCATTTTAACAATATTTGTTCTTCCACTCCATGATCATAGAAAATCTTTCCATTTGTTTCTGTTGTCTTCAATTAATCTCTTTCTCCCTTTCTTTCTTTCTCTCTCTTTTTCTTTCTTTTTTTCTCTCTTCCTTCCTTCCCCTCCCTCCCCCTTCTCTCCCTTCCTCCCTCCCTCCCTTCCTTCCTCTCTCTCTCTTTCTTTCTTTCACTTCTTTGGTTAAGTTTATTCCTAGGTATTTTATTGTTTTTGGTGCAATTATAAATGGGATTGTTTTTTAATTTCTCTCTCTGCTGTTCACTATTTGTCTATAGAGATGTGGTGGATTTCTGTATATTGATTTTGTATCCTGTTACTTTATTGAATTCCTTTATCAGTTCTTGAAGTTTTTTTGTGGAATTGTTAGGCCTTTCTATGCATATCATTATGTCATCTGCAAATAGTGAAAGTTTTATTTCTTCCTTACCAATTTAGGTGCCTTTTTTTCTTTTTCTTGTCTGATTGCTATAGCTAGGACTTCCAGGACTATGTCGGATCAAAGTGGTGAGAGTGGACATCCTTGTCTTTTTCCTGACTTTAGGAGAAAAGCTCCCAATTTTTTTCCCATTAAGGATGATGTTAGCTGTGGGTTTTTCATACATGGCTTTTAGTATGTTCAAATATGTTCCCTCTAAACCTCCTTTGTTGAGGGTTCTTATCATGAATAGATGTTGTACTTTTATCATGAATGGATGTTGCCAAATGTTTTTTTTGCTTCTATTGAAATGATCGTATGGTTTTTATCCTTTCTCTTATTGATGTGATGTATCACATTGATTGATTTGCGAACATTGAACCACCCTTTCATCCCAGGAATAAAGCCCACTTGGTCGTGGTGAAAGATTTTTTTTAATGTATTGTTGGATTCAGTTTGCTAATATTTTGTTGAGGATTTTTGCATGCGTGTTCATCAGAGGTATTGACCTGTAGTTCTCCTTTTTTGTGGTGTCTTTATCTGGCTTAAGTATCAGGGTAATGCTGATTTCATAGAACGAACTTATAAGTTTTCTTTCCTCTTCTATTTTTTGGAAAAGTTTATTTCTTATTTTTATTTCTTAATTAATATATAATGTATTGTTTCAGGGGTACAGGTTTGTGATTCACCAGTCTTACACAATTTACAGCACTCACCTTAGCACATATCCTCCCTATTTTTTGGAAGAGTTTGAGAAGAACAGGTATTAACTCTTCTTTACATGTTTGGTGGAATTTACCTGTGAAGCTGTCTAGTCCTAGACTTTTGTTGGTTGAGAGTGTTTTGATTACTGATTCAATTTCATTGCTGGTAATCAGTCTGTTCAAATTTTCTGTTTCTCCTTGCTTCAGTTTGGGAGATTATATGTCTCTAGGAATTTATCCATTTCTTCCAGGTTGCCCAATTTTTTGGCATATCATTTTTCATAATATTCTCTTATGATCTGCATTCTGTGGTGTTGGCTGTTATTTCTCCTCTTTCATTTCTGATTTTGTTTATTCATCCTCTCTTTTTCTGTTTTTGTTTTATGAGTCTGGCTAGAGGTTTATCAGTTTTGTAGATCTTTTCCAAGAACCAGCTCCTGGCTTCATTGATCTTTTCTAGTGTTTTTGTTGTTTCTATTTCATTTATTTCCACCTTATTATTTCCTCCCTTCTTCTGATTTGGGATTTTGTTTGTTCTTCTTTCTCTAGCTCCTTTAGATGCAAGATTACATTGTTTATCTGAGATTTTTCTGGCTTCGTAAGGTATGGGCCTCGCCTTCTTGACCCTCTCTGCCAGGACTGCAGCAAAGCAACTATGGCAAGGAGAAAAAAACACCCCTTCCTCTTTCCCAGAATGCAACAGGAGCTGCAGAAGCTCAGCCTTTTAACTCTTATACAAGCCCATCTAGTTGGCTAACTCTGAATTATATCCTGAATCCTAGGAGCAAGGGACACCGACAAATGTACCGTTTTGTTTATTTTGTTTTTTCACTCTTGTCTCTGCAGTCTGGGAGGGCACCTAGAAGAGAGTGGAAGGGATTGAGATGTAGTCCATCATATCCACTGTACTCTGTTTCCTAAACTTCTGTAAGATGCTAGG
Organism: Martes martes; assembly: GCF_963455335.1. Taxonomy (NCBI): domain Eukaryota; kingdom Metazoa; phylum Chordata; class Mammalia; order Carnivora; family Mustelidae; genus Martes; species Martes martes. The sequence goes on along the minus strand of NC_137893.1, from coordinate 90,088,280 downwards.
CACAGGCAGCTCTGTTTTTTGGGTGATTTCACAGGGGGGTATAGAGGGAGATGCATTCCCCACTCTTACCACAGACCACTAACAGCTTTGGCCCCTCGAGGGCTCAGACACATCAACGCTGCCCTTTGTGGGTGGTCCTGGGGGAGTTTTGGCACCAGGTCGTCACATCAGATAGGAAAACTCCTAGGCCTGTCCAGGAATTTGGTGGGATTTTGAAAGCATCAGGGACCAGAGAATACTGGCTATTAGGGTCTGAGTGATTGTATTTAACTCCTGGCCAGATCCATCTTTGGAAACAATGCCACGAGCACCTAGTCTGTGCCAGGCACTGTGCCGGGTGTTGGGAATACAGAGAGGAATGGAATACAGTCCCCACTGCCTTTTGGGGCTCCTTTTCTAGCCTGAGATGTGGAAAGCAGATAAAAGGATGCCCATGGCACCGAGGGTGTGCAAAGGAGAACAGATCCAGGGGACAGGAGAGGTGACATTTGAGATGAGTCCTGAAAAGCCCAAGGATGCCGGGAGGTGGCGTGGGTAAGGGACAAGGGCACAAACGAGAAAGACACCAGAATCTCAGAGAGCTGGGCATGACAGGATGCAGGGCAAGGGACCATGTATGGGAAACCAAACTGGGGATTTCTCAAGGTGTGAGTCTCGGGCTCCGCCTCCCGGCCAGGTTGGTATTCCTGGGCTCCGCACCTGCGTCTGGCCAGTACTGCAGTTTGTCCCCCGCTCTTCACAGAATGCAGGATGGGGTTTGCTCCCTCTGCGTGCACAGACTGCTGGGAATGACTCACGGTGGAGGAGGAGCTGGGGGAGACACGGGCCTCTGCCCAGGCTGGAGGCTATGTGAAGGCCTCTCCCCCCGGGGTGGCGGCTGTGGAAGAAACTAGCCCTTGTTGGTAGGGTGGCCCCTGTCACTCCACTCTGGGCCTCAGAGGGAGTTAATGGAACCCCAAGTCCCCAACACCCTCTTCCAGGGCTCCCTGTACTCTGCACCCCTCCCGCTCCTAAGGCAGGGCTGCCCCTCCCTCCCTGCATCCCACTGCATCTTGATGCCAGCCCTCCCTGGCTTGGGTGTCTAAGGGTACCGGTGGTGGGGTCATTACAGGACACCGCCGCCCGAGGGTCAGAATGGAGGAGGCCCAGCTGTCAGCTGGAACCCATCAGAGGCCCAAGCAAGCCCTGGCAGCAGGCAGCAGGCAGCAGGAGGAGGGCAGCTAATGAGAAAGGTGTCCCTGGAGCTGCAGTTTCTTAACCCTTCCCACTCCCATCACCAGGGTGTGTCCTGAGATTTTCCAGCGATGACAGGTGGCTCTGGGTCCCTGGTTCCTCAACCCAGTCAGTTGGAGTAGGGTGGGCTTGATTTAATGGAGAGACCCTGCCCCTGCCTCAGGGAAGGGAATGAAACAGCATAGTTCCTGTTTTTCTGGGAGTCTTTAGTCTTACAGGGAAAAAGCAATTCAGACCTAGTCTGAGGGGGGAGAGACACAGCCCTGCCCTCGGGAATTCCAGGCTGAGGAGTGGACTGTCCTGCCCTCAGGGAACCTCAGTCTGAGGGCGAGACACAGCCCTGTCCTCAGGGAGCCCCAGTCTGAGGGGAGACACAGCCCAGCCTCAGGGAGCCCCAGTCTGAGGGGAGACACAGCCCTGTCCTCAATTAGCTCAGTGTCAGAGATGGGAGAGGTTTTGTCTCCTTATTAAACTAAGAAATCAACATAATGGCACAACTTTTGACTTTCTTTGAGATTTTGTGAAGAATCAGCAACTTGAACACATATCCTGGTGCTCTAAAACTCTAGGACTGCTGTATGTGCATATCCAGACTGCTGTCACTAGGGGACAGTTTTGTCCTGGTTGCCCTCTCAGGGTCAGCTGCCCTCCTCAACCACCGACTTTTCTGAGACCTCTCCGCATCCCAAAAACCACTCAGCAAGTGGTTTATTTTCAAGAGCTCATTCAACTCCTTCTTTGGTATCTGCGTAACTTATATAACTCATGGCTTTCAATTAACAATTAAAGTGGGCGAGCAAGAGCACAAAAGGAAACAAGTCTACGTGCAACTGGCCTTTCTCCAACCGCGTGGTTTAGATGTCCCTGATTTATTTTCCACAATTAGCGGCTGGCCTTCTCCCAGCTCTTCTCCCGGCTCTGGCTGGAGGGCCCGCTGCTGGCTGGGCACAGCCCCCTAGTGAAGCTGTCACACAGGCGCCCCTTCCCCTGCTGGGATCACCGAAGAGTTGGGGCCTCTTGGTGACTGGGTGGGCAGAGGTCATTGTAAAGATCTCCAGGGGGCGGGGTGGGGCCCAGGCCCACAGGCAGGTCGAAGAGGAAAGGCTGGAAAGTGCTGGTGCTTTTGCAAGCCTTCGCTGGGCTCTCCAGCTTCAGGCAAGTCATTCCAACTCTGGGGCCTCAGTTTTCTCATCTGTTCAATGGCAGTGAACAACTGGGTTACGTAGTCCCCAGAGTCCCTGGAGCCTGGACTTTGATGCTCTGGCCTGCTTCCTTTCAGACCCCACCCGGGGCTCTCCCCACACCCTGTCATGGTGACCACGGACTCATTAATCACCACCTCGGCCCGCCGCCAACGCAATCAGCAAGCGTACCACCCGGCAGCCTTGTGCTGGGGCCAAAGGGCTGGGGCCCATTTTTTTCCAGCCCTGATCTGGCACTCTGATGCCTGAGGACGGTGTGGATCCAGCCCAGTGAGGCTGCTGGACGGCATTTCCTGGGACCCTGAGCCAGCCTCTGGGCTTTCCCCTAAAGGAACTCCCAGCATAGTGAGCTGGGTGTATAGAGGAGGTCTGATGTGCCTGAGTGCCGTGACCCATCGAGTATTCACTGGGCCAGGTCCTAGATGGGGCAGGTGGATGACACAGATGTACAGGGGGATGTGGCTCAGTTCTTTGTGGTGTTTAGAGGCACGTATGTGAGCTCTGACGTCCGTCTCCAGGATGTCAGCGTCTTGGTCTGATGCTGACTTGGGCAAGGTACTAGGCAGATGCCTTGGTTTGTCCATCTGGAAAATGGGAATACTGAAGTATTCAGCTTAACAACAAGTCAGGATTCAATGAGTCAGTGAATACAGAGTGTTTAGGGCCCAGGGTGTGGCTGTTCCAACTTTTATTTCCTGAGAACCAACTCTGTGCCAGGAATTGTCATGGCATTTGGTGGAAACCGAATCCCTTACAGGGAAGGAGAGAGATCAGCGCTGGCTTGGCTGAGGAAGGAGGCCTCATGCAAGAGTTGGTACCACAGTTTGGTCTTGAAGGACAGAGCTAAATAAAAGGTAGCCCTGGGGGAGGGCACTCCACAACACCCAGGCAGGTAGGCACAAAGTGTGTTGGGGGAACTCTGGAAAGGCCAGAGAGATTATGGTGTAAGGGAGATAAAATTAGAAAGTGGGCGTAAGCCGGAGAAACTTCTAGAGCATAGAATGTGGCCTTTATCCTATAGGCAAAGGGGGTCCCAGGAAGTTGCTAGGTGAGGGGATCCTATGGGAGAGATGAGGGTGATGTATTTGACTGAGACAGCAGGCTTAGTTTCTCTAGATGAATAATATCAGTGATTAGAATGATAATGAGAAACCTCTCTTTTTGTAGATGATGAAGGTCACGGGGAGTGTTTTCATGGGCACGTCTTGGCTGGTCATCATGGTCAGGCAGACAGGTGAGTAAAACAGAGGTTATCACCGGCCCCTGACAGACAGGAGGAAGAGGCTCCTCCAAAGTCAGCCAGCAGGAGGGATCTAAGTTCCCTTTGGGGGCTTCTGCCCTGACTTCAGGAGTTGGCAGGCCTGTGAGTGTGTGTTTGCTGTGGGGGACAATGAGAGTATCTGTGCAAGGAGCCCCCCTCCCCCACCATCCTTGCTCCCCCAACAGGCCAGTGTTGGGTTTGTTCCACATCTTGCCCACTGGGCCGGGGGTGGGGGGTGGCTGGTGAGCCCCCCTCTCAGCACACAGTAGGTGGGCACCTAAACCCCTGCACATAGGTACTGAGAACATCGGGGACTTGAGTGGAGGATTTGACTGAGCCACTGCCAGGGGGTTTGGTGGGGGCAGGCGGGGCTGGGGTGGGGGTGGACTCATAGCTCTGCGCTTACCTTATGCCCTTGGCTGCCCTAGAGGTCTCAGCTAAGCTGCAGCCAAGCAGGATGGATAGAAGCCTCCAGGTGCTGTCCTGCCGGGCTCCTCCTGTCTTCTCTGGGTTCCTGCCACAGGGCTGTGAGTCTGGCTTCTGATGTCTGATCTTAGCTCTTTCCTCTCTTAGGATCCCACCTGCTTGGCTGATACGCCCTCTCCTTCCACACTGGGGGTGGGGGGACTTCCTCCTCTGATGTTCATTTTCCAGGTCCAGGAGTTCCCCAGCAGAGCCTGGGGGTGGGGAAGGAAACGGCAGAGCCCTGGCTCCCTGAACCCTTCCCCCTACACTACCCCCAGACCAGACCAGGCTCACTGACCTCTCTTAGGGGATCCAGACCAGGGTGCACCTCTTGGCACAGCCTAGGTAGCATCTGTGGGTACTGTCTGCCAGGGCCCCCCTCTGTAGGGGATTCCAGGAGCCTGAGGGGGACCAAAAATGTATGCGCTGGAAAAGGTACATCATAACAGAAGTTCAAGAGCAGCCCCAGCAGAGAGCTTTGCTGGTGCTTGGAGCAGGTGAGGTCATGGAGCAAGAGTGGAGGCAATCGGGGCAGAGGTGGGGGGGAGCTTCCTGATGTGGGGTTCCTGACTGGAGCTGAGCCTTGAAGGGTGTGGGGCTTGGAGAGGGGAGGGGATTATCTGGGTGATTCTTCCCAGAGGGTGGGGAGCTGGCCTTTCTGAGCTGCACACAGCGATGGGTTAAGGGGGAAGAGCAGAGGGGTGTGGGCGCACTTGCCCTGGCCAGCCCTGGAAGACATGTGCATCATGGCCCTAAAGGCTGGGCAGTTATTATTTTTTTTTAAGAATTTATTTGTTTATTTGACAGAGAGAGATAAAGAGAGAAAGAATACAACCAGGGGGAGTGGGAGAGGGAGAAGCAGGATCTCCACTAAGCAGGAGCCTGATATGGGGCTCGATCCCAGGACCCTGGGATCATGACCTGAGCCGAAGGCAGAGGCTTAATGACTGAGCCACCCAGGCACCCCGGCTGGGCAGTTACAGGCTGTTTATTCTCTCACTCGTTTATTATTCATTTGTATTTACCTAGTACCTTCTCAGTGCCAGGAGCTGTGCCTGAGGCTGAGGGCTTAATGCTGAGCAGGACAGATGAGCAGGACAGAGGTGTCTCTTCGCTCCTGGAGCTCCTGGCTTAGATGGGAAGACCGATGAGCAAACAGGCCACCCCAACACACTGATCAGTGCCAGGAGGGAAGAAATGAGTGCCCCGTGAAAGCAGAGAGGAGGGCTTCTGCTTCAGACCCTGGTGGGGGGTGTGAGGAGGACCAGAGACCTGCAGGCTGATGAGTGAGGTGGGGGTGGGGGCTGGAAGGAGAGGAGGCATCCCGGAACGGGGAGGGGTGCCTCCTGGACACAGGCATCGTGAAGGCAGGATGGTGGCCTTCTTGTTTTTACCCCGTGGAGCCCAGTGGGGAGTGTTGCCCAAGTCTCATAAGGGAGGCCATGTGGGGTCCCGGGTGATAGCTTGCCTTCTCGTTCTCAGGGTCCCTTCCTCTGGGGGAGGGGTGGCCACGGTGATGGTGGCCCCATTCTCTGGCACGGGCAGGGAGAGATGAGGAGCCCCATTCTGGGTGAAGGCTGCTGGAAGCAGGCCGAAAACCTGTTGGATGAGGCAGGAAAGAGCCAGCTGTCAGAGAGGGAGCTGCTCTTCACTAATCCATTAATACTGGCATTCCTCTCCCCTCAGGTAGTTAATTTAGCCTTTAAGAGTAAAGCCCTGTGGTTCCCATGGATCAGAGTGAAGATCCCATTGCTTGGGAGAGGGGGTGTTGGGAGGGAGAATAGCTTACCCCAGACTAAGCTCAGCTTGGGAAGAGGGCCGATGGAACCCCAGGGATGAGGGTGAAAATCAGTGCCATGGTCAAGGGGACAGGTGGGGCTGAGCTGGACATCTAAGGCTTCCTGCCCTGAGAAGGATGGGATTTGTGGAATCTGGGCCCCTGGGGCTATCCTCTGTACCTGAGCACCTCTGCAGGCCACCTGTGTGGGCTGGGGGATGGGATGCCAGTGATTCAGGAACCTTCCTTCTCCTCCACTTCCCCATAGCACAGCCCTCCCTTCCAAGGGGAGAGGGGAATGGGAGGGCACAGGAGGGCCGTGTGGCCAAGCCCTCAGTTCAGCCAGGCCTGGGAACCCTGCCCGAGGCACCCGAGACAATGCCGGGAATGGAGGCTGGTCTGGCCAGAGGCAGGCCCCGGGGAGGGGGCAGGAGCTGTGTCCAGTCCATTCACAGTCCTGGCCCTGCACGGCATGGCGGCTCTCAGCACCACCCCCGGCTCTTGGGCTGCCTGCCCAGTCCCAGGCTTCTGCCCACCCACCCCTTGGCAGCTACGAGCCATGCCATTCTTCCAGAAGGCCCCTCTCCTACCCAGCCTGGTCCTAACTGCTGAGGGACGAGCATGTATGTGGGTGTGTGTGTATGAGCGTGTGAGTGTGCATGATGGCAGACGAGTAAGTGTATGTTGTGTGTCTCTGAGTGTGTGGATGTGTGTATGAGTGTGTGTGAGGGCATGTGTGTGAGTAGTGGGAGGGCAGGGGGTGAAGTGTCTACTTTCCCTACCCACACAACCTTGTCTTCGGGGAGGAAGATGCGGCCACCATGTCTGGGGGCCTCCTTCTTCTCTAGGCCTGGGGAAGGACCCTGCAGCCTCCCCACCTGGCCAGTCAGAGGTCCAGGGGAGGTGGAGCCCACTGCTGGGGCTCTGGGCTGGTGGGGTGGGGGTAGGGAAGCCAAGAGGTTAGGCTTCCCAGTTCCCAGCCCCAAGCCTGGCCTGGATTTCCCTGGAGGGGACAGTGAAAGGGAGCTCTGGCCCACAGAGAACCGGGATTTGGTTTTTAAACAAAGTTGCGAGTTCAGTCTGCTTTCTGGCCAAATTTTCTTCCCGCCTCCCTTTCTCCTCAAGATAATAGAAATATCCGGGAGAGGTTCCTTTCCTCCCCGGCCCTGCCATTGGCCAGGCCCCTGTCACGGCAGCCACACCCCCTGGGCCCAAGCCAGCTCCACCCCCCCACCCCACCAGAGGGAGCAGTTACATCAGCGGCTCTCTCCAGCGCCAGTCCTCTCTGGGAGAGGCCTCTGACCCGTTCCCTGAAAGGCCCTTCTCATCCAGAAGGAAAGAGGTCATCCCCGACCCCGCCTCAATGACTTCGGTCTGTCCCTGACCCTGCTAGGTCCCCGAAACCCTGGTAGCAGCAGGGATTGGTTGGGGCAACAGTGGGCTTGGACTTGAATCCCAGTTGGGTCACTTTCCAGCTGTGTGACGTTGGGCAAGTCACTTACCCTTTCTGAGCCTCAGTTTCCCAGTCTGTAACTGGAGATCATAATAGCGCTGCCTCTACAGGTTCGTTCTGGGGATTCAATCAGTTCGTTCAATTAGTTAATATTCATAACAGGCTTGTACTTTGTCTTGCACTGTGTAAGTGCTGGTTAACTAAATACCTCACTTTCCTAAATGATGGCTAGCTAAGGAATTGGTGGGTGGACGGCTCACTGACCCCTTATCTCCCAGTTTCCCACCTTAGCACTTACTCCTACCCTGGCGATAAGCTGTTACCCAGCATGGACCCGAGGAGTCTCTCTGACTTCTGCCCCCTTCCTCGGGGTTGAATCCCACCCCATCACTGAGCTCTGACGGCAGAGCATGGAGCCCCGGGGGGATGCAGAAGAGAGTCTCTCTCACCCTGACCTGTCTCGCCCTGCTCTTTGGGCTCAGCAGCCATCCCCCTGTGGCGGCTCAGAGGAGGAAGAGCAGCTATGTGGCAGGTCTCTCCATAGAGCCTTCTAGGTCTTTGCTGTTCTGGAGAGAGGAAGCGGCAGCTTTGCTGGCTGGGTTGGAGAGGTCGGTTTTGGTTTGAAGATGGAAAAGATTCACTCATGGAAACTCACCGGCCTTGCTGAGACAACCATCCTCAGCCATTACCAGTCACTCGTGCTGGGCTGGGGCAGTAGCTGGGGTGGGGGTGGGCTGTACTCCACCCTTCCGGGGTGGCGGAGGGCTTCTCTGTCCTCTGCCCCCTACCCCCACCCCAAGCAGCTCTCTCCTCCCCACTCTCTGATCTCGCTGGAGGGACAGACTTCAGCCTCGCCTGGTCTTCCCTGCACCTCTTGTCTCAAGGACCACAGGGAGTCTTGGCCAGACATGAGCCCCAGGCGGGGGTCCCACACTGCCCTCGGCCTCCGCCCAGCCCCCTGGCAGCCTCTCTCCCACCCCGCTCTTGTTGCGTTCACTGTGAATCTGGAGACTGAGGTAGCTTTTCCCCTGAGCCTGGGGGCCTGCCTGCTGCCTGGCTTCTTTGGTGCTCAGGATCCTCCGGTTCAATTCAGACTTTTCACTTTTGTCACGAGGAACTGCTCTGTGCTTTTCTGTGCCTGGTACTGGGGGGCAAAGATGAGAAAGGCCCCAGTAGCCCTAGTCACTATGGTGGGAGTTCCTCAACCAGAGAACATCCCTCAAAGAGAAGCCAAGGGCCTCCAGATGCTTTCCTTCCCTCTTGCTCCCTCCTTCCCTTCCTCCTCTGAATATTTACCGAGCCCCTCCATCGTAGCAAGCATGGACTAGGCCCTGCTCTGAAGGTTGGAGAAACCACACAGAGCTTTCTTTTCTGAGGTCCACAGCTCTGCTTGCTGGGGGTTCCCTGAGGGCAATGCCTGAGGTGTCTCCCCCTCCCAGGATCTTCTTCATCCATCGATAGTTGGCTCAGGGGGTACCTGCTACATGCGGGCTCTTGCTACATGCCCGGGTCCTGTGGATGAGAAGAAGCTGCTTTTGGGAAGGGGGTCCTGGGCAGAGGCAGGCAGCTCCTGCAAAGCCAGGAGCCTGTGTGCGACTGGAGGCGGGCCCTGGGCTGAGGCAGGAAGGGCCTTTGCCTGTTGCTCTGACTCACCAGGGAAAGCAGGGTCTGCCCTGGAGCCATGGAGAGAGGAGCCTCTGAGAATGGTTGATTTCACTGCTGTGGCAGGAGAGACAGCCCAGGAGAGTGTCAAGTATCTTGCCCAAAGGAAGACAGGAATTCAAAATGTGTGGAATCCCTGACTCATCGCTGGGGTGGAGAGAGGTGGGAAAAGGCTGGGCAGCGAGGCCTTCCAGAAGGACCGCAAGCTCCTTCCTCCCCGACTGCCCCCCTTAACCCCCCACTTGGCTCCTGGGCCTCCCTGAGTTCTCCCTGTGGTCTCATCGTGGTCTCTCCTGTGGTGTTCTTGCGTGTCCTTGGTGGAGATGGACCACCCTGTGGCCTGGCAGAGGCCTTCCCTATCCCATCCCTGTCCTAGGCCCCCGAGGCTGGGCTTAGTCGCTGGGAGGCAGCTTCCTCCTCAGCCCCAGGCTAAGCCTCCACTGTCAGCTCTAGGATGGCCTGTGTCTCAGATACACACTGAGGGGCGGGGGGGTAGGGGGGTGGGGGGGTGGGCAGTTTTCTGCAGATGGAAAGCAATGCGTTTTAGGGACAACATGGAGCTATGCTGGCCCGAGGCTTGGTGCTGCTGGGGTCAGATGTGCCCAGGCCTCACGTGAGGTCTGCTCAGACTGTGGGGTGGATGAACGTGGGCGGGGCCCTGCGGTCTACATCTGGAAGGAGGGGGTTCCCTGGTGACTTCCCTGGTGTTGGGCCCAGTATGGGTGACTGAGGGTGCTGGAATAGAGAAAATGGGACCCCTCCTGCGTGTGGGGGTCCTCCTGCGCCCCACTGCTGGAGCTCCACAGTGTCCCGCTTGGGTTCTGAGGGTCTCTCTCTCTCTCTCTCTCTCACCATCTTTATCTCTTTTTGTTCTTCTCTCTCCCCACCCTTCTTTTCCGTCTCTGTCCCTTTCTTCTTTCTCTCATCCTCCTGTCTTTCAGGCACTGACTCCTCTGTCAGCTTCTCCTGTCTTTCTACGTCTGGTGTTTCTCTCCAGCCCCCATACCTTGGCGGCTTTGTGATGTCTGGCGCAAGGCGAACCCCCTTTCTCCATCAGGATTCCTGCCATTGGACACCAGGTGACCCCTGTCTGCGTGCGTGCATGTGTGTGTGCAGTGTGTGTGTGAAGGGGGATGCTGGGTGGGTCAGTGGGCAGCCACTGCCACAGGTGGGGCAGCCTGTAGAGGGTCTGGCGGAAGGTAGAGGGGTTGGGGTCTGGGGCTGGGCTGCTGTCCCTCTGGGTAGAGTCAGTCTTTCTAGGCAGAGGCAGCCCCAGCCCTGACCTGGCACCTTGCACATTCTAGGAAAATGACAAGAGCCAAGGGCCCACAAAGGGCATTTTCCCACTCCCCTGTCCTTGCCTCCCACAGCTGATAATCAAGGTAGGGATAGGGGCTACTCTGGGGCAGGGACATGCATGCTAGGCCTGCTGACTCTCAGGAATGGCAACCATACCTCTCCTTGCCAGCTGCCTGCTCTGCACACCTTTTCCTGTTCTGGGTTCTGGCCAGGCTGGTCAGCCCCATATCCCCTGCCCTAGCATGTTCTTTTCCACAAGTCTTTGCAAAGGCTAGGTCTCCTGCATGGGCAGCTCACCCTTCCTTCACTCCATTTCTTAGTCTTCAGCTCCTGGCTACAACTCACCTCCTCTGGGAAGCCTTCTTTGATTGTCCCCTTGGCATTGCAGCCCATCCCTCCTGGGCCCTGCCAGATTAGTGGACCCACCGTGACTGAGGTCCAGGTTTCCTGGCTGAATGCTGGTCCAGGGAAGAGCTTGGGGAAGGGAGTTGTGGGGGGCAGGTGCTGACCCCCACCCAGTACCTGCCAGACACTTCCTGGCACTGGTGGCTTCGCTCACATGACATTTTATTTCCGTTTGACAGATGAGAAAACTGAGGCTCTGAGAGATTGGCTGATTTGCCTGAGGCACACAGCAACACCCCCAAAATAAGACACTCTCAAAGTGACATGGGAATGGCAGGGGCTTCCAGCGTAGAGGGAAGGAGTTTCCCCTCCACCTCCAGGAGTCCGAGCATCTCAGCTACTGGAAAGTTTAGGTGCTGCTACCAGAGTTTGCAATGGAGGCAGAAGGATGGGTGAAATGACCCCTTGAGTGCTTACCTGGGTTTAGGCCACTCTCTTCGTCCTCACTGTGAGACCTCCCGGCACCACCTGCTGAGAGCTAACCTCTCTTGCCCTCCCATGAGGGCAGACACTTAGCAGCTCCCACGCCCTGCACAGTTCACCCTGGATTCCCTTCTGGCTCCCTTCCTCAGGGCTGGCCCCAAGGTGCCTGAGGAGGCTTGGCTCACAGCAGCCTGCTTGTTCTCTCTCACCCTGCTCCCCTAGTCCCCTGCTCCCTCCCAGACCACCTTGGCTAGGATTCATTTGGGATCTCCATCCAGGGCCCTTCTCTGTCTTTCGGAAGGGCCTGGATTCAAATTCTCCATCCCCGTAACACTGCATGAAGGCTGGCCTTCCTCTTCCTACTGTGTATCTGCTTTTCTTTCTCTCTTCCTTCACTCTCTCTTAAGAACCTTCGGGCAGGGGCTCCTAGGTGCCTCAGTGGGTTAAGGCCTCTGCCTTCATCAAAGGTCGTGATCCCAGGGTCCTGGGATCGAGCTCCGCATCGGGCTCTCTGCTCGGCAGGGAGCCTGCTTCCCTTTCTCTCTCTGCCTGCCTCTCTGCCTAATTGTGATCTCTGTCTGTGAAATAAATAAATAAAATCTAAAAAAAACCCCAAACAAACACACATTAAAAAAAAAAAAAAAAAAGAACCTTTGGGCACATGCTATGGCCAAAGCACTGTGCTCCTGTTGGACCCAGGGCCTGATTCCATGGTAAATGGGTCCATCAACAAACAGACAGAAACATGAAGTAATGGAACAGGCGTCCAGGCAAACACACTGTGGGAACTTGGGGGAAAACAATGAATGCGTGTTGGCGCCATCTTGGAAACTGTCCTGCAGAGGACCATGGGACCAAGCCTCCAAGGGCACGTGTGTGTTAACCTGGCAGAGCGGGTGGCCTCGAGACTGCTCTGTAGTGTTGAAGAGCCAGAGGAGCTTTCCGACTTGACTGGGAGCTTCTGGGGAAGACCTCTGTGCTCTGAAGCAGTGCTTCTCAGACAGCCTGGGCGAAGGGCCAGGTTTTTTTTGTTGTTCTTTTTTAAATTCCAATTTGTCCTAGACCAATAATATTATAAAACATACAAAGAAATGATCAGAAAAATAAAATAAGACATATGGAGTACAAGTCCTAATATTTTATTGTTGGAGTCAATAGATATAAAATGGCTGTCCTATTGGGCAGTCTGAAGCTTGCACTTGGCCTCCCTACCAACCCTGTCCCAGGCTGGTCATAAGCGGCTGTGGACGGGCCTCATGGGTGTGGATCACTCCTTGAGTGTCACTGCCCTAGAGTGGAGTTTTCAAGCTGCAGGTCATGACCCGTTGGTTGGTTGGAAATTAATTCAGTAGGTTGGGACCAGTGTTCTAAAAACAGAACAGAATGGAACCAGAACAGAATGGAGAATAGAGGCTTTGCCTGCGTGCAGTGGGGGAAGCATGGTTCCGGGAATGTTTATCCCGGGTGTACACACACATACGTGTGCTGGTCCTGGGTTGGGAGGTGGGATGTGTGACCGTGGGCTGTGGCCGGTGCCTGTCTCCCCACAGTGCTGAATGGACAGAATCTGCTCTCTGATGCTACTACTGACACGGGGCCTCCTTGTTTCCTCCCTCTGGACTCCGTTTATCTCCTCCCCTGGCCGTCTCGGAGTGTCTCCTATTTCTAGGCGTTGATACTGCTCGAGAGACATTGGCCCTTCTGCTTGCCTCTTCCTTTTTTCCTGGAGTGTCTTCCTCCCCCCACCCCTTACCTTCCCCAGATGTTCCCTTCCTCCTGGGCCCCAGGTAATCAGTCCCTAAATGCTGCGCTGGGCCCGGGGGCAGCCCCCAGACACAGACAAGTGGGGCTCTGCCCTCAGGAAGGGAGAGCTGTGCTGGGCGTTGGGTGTTAAGAATGCCTGATATCAAGAAATATGGGACAGGAGCTGACCTGGGATCAGCCTCGGACCCCTCGGCTTCGGCTGGGCTGGGGGAGGACCTGGTTTCCCTCCGTGACCCACGATGGGGGAACTACATGACCCCACCCAGGGACCCTGCTTAGCTGTCGCCTCCTTTTGGGGGCTCTGTGGATAGGCTTCTCCCACTCTAGGGATGTGCCATAATTTAGTCAACCAATTCTCCATCAATGAACCCCTGGGTTCTTTCCACTTCTTTTAGACTTAGAAACAGTGCTGGGAGGAGCCTCTTCATTCTTCTCTTTCACCACATCCGAGCCGCTGGTTCCCAGAGGCCCCTCACTCCACCTCCCATGTTTCGTGTCTTTATCCACACATGGTCCACATTCCTCCTGCTTCTCAGCCCCCGGCTGGCTGGGTCCCATGTCATGGGGCTAAACATGAGCCAGAGGTTTGGAAAATGTGATCTCCTTCCTCCTTGGGCCACACACCCATCCTTCTCACAATGACTCTTGGTTTCTTTAACCAGGCTTCCCAAATACCCAGCTGCGTCACAAGGATCCTTCTTCGACTTGCAAGTAACAGAACACTCAACTCGAGACGGTTTAGACAATTCAGGATGTTTTTATTTCATAAGAAAAGTAAATTCCCAAGGGAGGGTGGATCCTGGGCAGTTAGCACCCGGATTCTTTCTTTCTCCTTTGCCCTCCTCCGATGTTGGCTTGCTTCCCTCATGATTGCAAGATGGCTGTTGAAGTTCCACACATCACATCTAGACATGATATGTCTGGAGGTTGAAGAGAAACTATCTCTTCTTACAGGTCTACTTTTTTTTTTTAAGGATTATTTTATTTATTTGAGAGAGAGAGGGGATGAGCAGGGGGAGGAACAGAGGGAGAGGGAGAAGCAGATTCCCCGGGGGCTCAATCCCAGGACCGGGAGATCATGACCTGAGCTGAAGGCAGACGCTTAACGAATTGAGCCACGCAGGTGCCCCTGCAGGTCTGCTTTTAAGATCAAAAAACTTGGGGCACCTGGGTGGCTCAGTGGGTTGAAGCCTTTGCCTTTAGCTCAGGTCATGATCCCAGCGTCCTGGGATAGAGCCCCTCGTCGGGCTCTCTACTTGTTGGGGAGCCTGCTTCCCTCTCTCTCTCTGCCTGCCTCTCTGCCTACTTGTGATCTCTGTCTGTCAAATAAATAAATAAATAAATAAATAAAATTTAAAAAAAAAAGATCAAAAAACTTTTCCTGAAGTGACCCTAGCAAACTTACCCTCACCTCTCATAGGCCAAGGTTTAGAGCATTTGCTGATTCCTTTGTTAACTCTTGGTGGGAGAATGGGGTTTGGCTGGGGGGCAAGGTGCAGGACTGTGTGAAGGGGAGGTTTGGGTTTGGAGCAAAGGAGCCTGGAGACAGAAGTTGAGAGGACGACCCACAGCATCCATCGTGAGTGAGTAGAGAAAGTTCCTCTGTGGGGAGGACTCCATTTCTGTGCTTCACAACCAGCTGGGCCTGTGGCTCCTGTCAGGGAGACTAGACTTGATTCTGATTCAATTAGAAAACATTTGTTGAGGCAATGAGATACAGTGAGATACAGTTTCACCCTTACGGGAATCTGTTGTAATGTAGGAGAGGAGAAAGGAGGGCCTAGCCCTCCTGAGAAAAGAAGGCTGAATCCGAGGAAGCTGGAGACAGGAAGTACTCTAGCCCACCTCTCTGAGAGATGGAATGAAGGAGGAGTCTCTGTTCCCGCTGGACTGGATGCAGGAGACTGACGGAGATGACCTTGAACTGGGCTTCCCAGCTCCTGGGGTCAACACTGTTTCAGGAATGGAGAGGTCAAGGTGCAGGAGGTCCAGAGACAAGAGGGACACTTACATGGGGCCAAGGTCCTCTTTCTCCTGGCCTTCAGGTGGGTCTTGTCCTTGCCTTTGTGTCAGAGAGGGACAGGCAGGAAAGGGGGTGCTGTGAGTCAGGAGCCTACCTGGGGAAAAGGAAAAACACAGGAAGTGACTCAAGGTCTCTAGGGCAGGCAGGTGGCCTGTGGTGCCCCCGGACAAACCCTGGGGAGTTGCCTGAGGGCGAGGGTCCCCTCCCCAGAGGCTGCCGGTGCACACCGTCCTGGCTATTTCTGCCAACCGTGTTTCCCACAAACCCTTCCCTTTCTCACCACAGCAGGCCGCCGGCCCACTCACCCACAGACCCAGCCACCAGCTGTCGCAATTCCTGGCCCTGGTCCACCCACTACATCCGGGAGGGCTCCTCACCCCTGACCCCAGAAGGTGGGTCAGGCCCTTTCCCTGCCTCTCCCCTGTTCATCGCCCTCTGCCCTCATCCCCACAGGGGCGAGATGCCAGAGCCACTGGACAGTGAGTTCACCTGAGCAAAGCAGCGGCTTCTGCGCGTGCGTGTAAAACAGGGTGGTACTTGGTTGGGGTCAAGGATGTGGCCTCAGGTCAAGTGAGGGGTGCAAACATAGAGGAACACATGCCTTGTGAGCCTCTGGGCCCTCTGCTGTGTGCAAGGTGGAGGGGCCTTCGTCCCACTCACTGGAGTTCAGGCTTGATGTCAGAGTCTCAGCTGGTAACAAAATGATATTTTCCTCCCTTTACCACTGTTCCTAGGTGTTAAACGTCCTTAAGGACCTATGAAGGGGGAGTGGCTGGGCCAAGGCATGGTTAAAGCATGCTATTTTAAATTTTATTTTACAAATGTAAGTTATCACATACGTAGGTTTAACAACCAGTTTCTTCGCTTATCATCTTAGACATCTTTCCGTAATAGTATATATAGAAAGCTTCCTTCTTTTTTTTTTTAAGTACAAAAATATGGGGCTCGAACTCAAGACCCTGAGATCAAGAGTCACCTGCTCCACCAGCTGAGCCAACCAGGCATCACTGAAAGGTTTCTTACTCTTAAAAATATATATGTGTGTGTGTGTGTGTGTGTGTGTGTGTGTGTGGTTTAGTTATTTATTTGAGAGAGAAAAAGCCAGAGACAGAGCAAGAGCAGAGGGGGAGAGGGGAGGGGGAAAGAGTGGGAGAAGGAGAAGCAGGCTCCCTGCCAAGCAGGGAGCCCAGTGTGGTACTTGATTCTAGGACCCTGAGATCATGACCTGAGCTGAAGGCAGACACTTAACCAACTGAGCCACCCAGGAGCCCCAGTATATATGTTTTTTTAAATATTTTATTTATTTATTTGAGGGAGAGAGAGCATTAGCAGGGGGAGGGGCAGGCAGAATAGGCAGAGGGAGAAGCAGGCTCCCCACTGATCAGGGCGCCCGATGTGGGGCTCGATCCCAGGACCCTGGGTTCATGACCTGAGCTGAAGGTAGACGCATAACCGAATGAACCGCCCAGGCGCCCCTTCCTTATTCTTTTTAATAGCTGCATAGTATTTCCCTCCATGGTCGTACTATAATTTATTTAACCAAAGCCCCCTGTAAATGTTCCCCCCAACTTAAAAAAAAATTATAAACAGTGCTGCAATGAACAGCTTTGTCCATTTACCTTTGGGCTCTTGCATAAATACTTTTGCAGGATAAAATCCTGGAAGTTAAACTGCCAGCTCAAAGAGTATGGACATTTAAAATTGAATAGATTTGCCTAATTGCTCTCCAGAATGTACTAATTTCCCTTCCATTGGCACTGTATGAGGCAGCCTCTGTAACCGTAACTTTCACAACACTGTGTTAAGAATCTTCTTAACACTGCCAATCTGATAAGTAAAAAATTATTATCTTGCTTTCATTTGCACTTGAAATTGTGAGATGGAATGTTTTATAGATTTTTATTAGCCAGTTGAGTTTTTTTGTGTGAATGGCCTGTTTATGTTCTTTGCCCATATTTCCCATTGGATTGTTTTTTTTTTTTCTTATTGTTTGTAAAATACGTCTTTTTTTTTTTTTCTCCAGAATTAGGGAACTGAGCATTTTGTCACATATCTTGCAAGACTTGTTCTCTTAGTTTGTCCTTTGATTTCATTTATGAAGTTTTTCCTTTTAAAACTTTTTTCTTTTCTTTCTGGGTAGATACATCTGTTAATCTTCTCTGTTATGACTTCTGTTTTGTTCCATGATTAGAAAAGCCTTTGCCACCCCAGAGTCATAAAAACATTTACACGTATTTTCTTCTGGCACTTTAATGGTTTTGTTTTTCAAATGTTTTTTTCTTTAAATTTTTGATCCAGTCACAATTTATTTCGGTGTTAGGAGTGAGGTAGGGAATACAGACATATTTATTTTTGTCCTGAATGTGTGGCTAGTGTCTCAATTTATTGAATTGAATTCTCATGTTTATTTGGGTCAATTTCATATTTCTGCATTCTTTACTACTGATCTGTCTGTCCCAGTCCCATACTAGTTTAATTATTGTAGCAGTATAATATATTTTTTAAAAGATTTACTTGTTTATTTTAGAGAGAGAGAAAGAAAGAGCATGGAGGAAGGGTAGAGGGAAAGGGAGAGAGAAACTCAAGCAGACTCAGTACTGAATGCAGAGCCCAATGTGGGGCTCGATCCCATGACCCCGAGATCACAACCTGAGCCAAAAACCAAGAGTCAGGCACTCAACCAGCTGTGCCACCCAGACGCCCCTGTAGCTGTATAATATTTTTAGAAGTGTTTTATAGGGCTACTGCCTCCTTGTTATTTTAGTTTTTCCCCTCCAGGAAATTTCTGGCTATTCTTCCATATTTATTTTTCCAGATGACTTTCTAACCATTTTGTCAAGTTATCTCAAAAAAAAAAAAAAAAAAAGGAATTCCACTGAATGTATAGATTTCCTATGGAGACACTGATGTGCTTACAATAGAATTAACTTTTTATCCAAAAGCTGGGTCTCTCTTTCTCCATTTGTTCAAGTCTATGTTTATTTTATTTTATAGCTCTTTCCATGGACACCTGGACAGTTTTTTTCTGTTTCATGTTATGATTTTGTTGCCTTCATGGATGGGACCTTATTTCTTGTGTTGAGGAGATCTTGCTTATTTTTTATTTTTATTTTAATTACCTTATTTATTTATTTTTTAAGTTTTAATTTTATCCCTGTTGGTTAACATGCAGTGTTACATTCTTTCCGGATACAATATAGTGATTCAACTCTTCTATACATCAGCCAGTGCTCATCACCTGTTACCCCTGTTCCTCCCCCATTTCCCCTCTGCTAACCATCAGTATGTTCTCTATAGTTAAGAATCTGTTTCTTGGTTTGGTGCTCATTGTCTTTTCCCCTTTGCTCGTCTGTTTTGTTATATTACACACACGAGTGAAATCGTATGGTTATTTGTCTTTCTCTGACTTATTTCGCTTAGCTCTATACGCTCTAGCTTCATCTGTGTTGTTGCAAATGGCAAGACCTCATTCTATTTTTTATGTCTGAGTAATATTTCATTGTATATACACACCACATCTTTTTATCCGTTCATCAGTCAGTGGACCCTTGGGCTGCTTCCCTATCTTGGCTATTGTAAATATTGCTGCAATTAACATAGGGGTGCGTGTATCCCTTTGAATTAGTGTTTTTGTACTCTTTGGGGTAAATACCCAGTAGTGCAACTGCTGGGTCATAGGGTAGCTCTATTTTTAACTTTTTGAAGAACCCCCATACTGTTGTCCAGAGTGGCTGCACCAGTTTGTATTCCTACCAAAACTGCAAGAGGGTTCTCCTTTCTCTGCATCCTTACCAACATCTGTTGTTTCTTATAGATCTTGTTTTTAAACTAGTCACCTTGCTAAATGTTCTGATTATTACTAAAAATTCTTTAGCTGATTATCTTAGAGTATCCATGTATAGAATATTATCTAATGATAATATTTATGCTTTCTCCTTACATTTATATCTGTTATTTTAATCTTTTATCTAATTGCATTGTCAAGTAATTCCAGAACAATGTCAAATAGTAGTGATGATAGTTTATGGTGACAGCTGACATCTGTCTGTAATATAGAACTGCTCCTAGAGTCTCTCCTTTCAACATGTTGGAGAAAAATCGATCTCTCTATTTTACATAGTAAGATAGTGGATTATGGGGGTGCCTGGGTGGCTCAGTCATTAAGCGTCTGCCTTTGGCTCAGGTCATGATCCCAGAGTTCTGGGATCAAGCCCTGCATTGGGCTCTGCTCAGCCGGAAGCCTGCTTCTTCCTCTCCCACTCCCCCTGCTTGTATTCCCTATCTCGCTGTGCCTCTCTCTGTCAAATAATAAATTTAAAAAATCTTAAAAAAAAAAAAAAAAGAGGGGAGCCTGGGTGGCTCCGTGGGTTAAAGCCTCTGCCTTTGCCTCAGGTCCTGATCTCAGGGTCCCGGGATCAAGCCACATATCAGGCTCTCTGCTCATAGGGGAGCCTGCTTCTCTCTCTCTCTCTCTCTCTCTCGCCGCCTGCCTCTCTGCCTACTTGTGATCTCTGTCTGTCAAATAAAGAAATAAAATCTTTATTTAAAAAAAAAAAGATAGTGGATTATGTTGAGTTTCCCAGCACTTGGTCATCTTGCTTTTCTAGAAGGAACTACTCTTAGCCTTAATGTATTCTGCTTTTATTGACACAATTTTTTCCTTTTTTTCTCTAAGTTTTATTTATTTAAGTAATCTCCATACCCAGTGTGGGGCTTGAACTCACAACCCCAAGATCAAGAGTCTCACACCCTTCCAACTGAGCCAGCCAGGCACCCAATACAATTTTAATCCAGATGCCCTTCTTTAGCTCAGAACGTCCTCCTTTGGAGTTCATTCCTCCCTTGGAAGTAGAGGCACAAAAACAGGGTGAAGTTGAGGTGGGAGTGTGACCACAGAGAAGAACTGAAGCTTAGGGTGTGGGCGCTCAGTCTCCTGTCGCCAAGGGAATGGGGATCTACAAGAAGCAGAGGAAAGAGAGCTGAGCAGGGGGTAAGGGGGGTCAGAGCAGGGCGGAAGGCTAGCAAGGACTAAGGAGCAGGGGCAGGGGGCTTTGGAAGAAAATCAGATACCTTTCTGCTTATCCCCAAAGATTTCTTGCCCCATCACCCTCAGGGCTATCTCGAGCCCCAGTCTTTCGGGGGAGACGTGGTTCTGAATGCGGGGCTTCTCTCAGGTTCATGGAATCGATGTGGGTATGTGTGGACATTCCCATTCTAGTGGAGGTGAGGCAGGCTAGATGAGTCCTCTGAAGCTGTTAAGAGATCAGGGAAGACGTCCAGCCTGGTTTGGCCACTTCTCCACATTTGGATTTTACTCAGCGGCTTCGAGCAATAATTGCTTATCCCCTCCACCCATCTCCTTCAGGGTCCCAACGATTGTTCTTTTGTCCCAAACATATGACCTTGTTCCACCCTCCCTCTGTTTCCTGAGGCAGTTGTGGGGTCACGGCCATGACCCTTCATCAGGAACTTGGCCGACTGCATCATCACCCTTGGGGGAACATGGCTGTGCCCAGGATGGGGGCCAAGTAGAGAGAGAAGGGGACTTTCCAGGGTGGGCTATGACAGGTACAGGGCACGAAGGTGGCTGAGGGCACCTGTGTAGATGATGGGCTGAAGCCAGGGACACAGAAAGAGACAGGAGGACCCTTCAGATGTCTTCTCTGAGCTGGCCTCCCTCTTCCAGCTATGACAGTCAGTTCTAGGGGCACAAAAAGAACAAGTCCTTGATCCAGAATGCCCGCATCCTCCAAACCCACGAACTTCCTCTGACCCTTCACTAACCCAGTCATTTAAGAGGAAAGGAAGCTGTGCTCATATTACCTTGGTGGGTATAGACACATCCCCCCTCTTTTCTCCTGAGAGAAGATCAGGAGCATACAGATAGGTGTGTGGGGTAAACTGAGTTTCAGGCAAAGTGAGGAAGAGCATGGCCAGCCATTGATAGGGGACCAGCGAGAGTGAATGGTGGGCACCCCGCCCAGAGGCAGGGGTTTAAATGCAATGCCCTCTGGATGTTGATGATAGCCGTGAGGAGTAAAGGGTGCTGCTTTGGTGAATCCCACCACAGGCAACTAGGGCTAACCCCCTTTCTCCGCCATCAGGGGTTGGTCAGTAGGAGAGGACCCCTACCATCAGATTGGAGCTCAGGATGGAAATCCAGCTTCTGGCAAGATGGCAGGAGGAAGTCAGATCCTAGGCTTGGGGGAGTCAGGACCGCTGTGGGCACTTGAGTCAGGGGCTTGGACAGAAAGAGGCGAGATGGGCCCTGGAGTTTGGACGTGGGTTCTGGAACAAAGGAGAGTGCAGGCAGAATGAGGAATGTTTGGGGTGTTCGAGTTGGCCACCACCAGCCACAATACAAAAGGGCTTTTCTTAGAATCATCTTGCAAAATCATGATAGATTCTTGACCGTTGTGGCTTCCTGTGGAAAAGTAGGTACCACTGGAAGGTCCCGGTAAGTGCCCTGGCATGAGTCTTATTCATTTCCAGTCTTCTCAATTTCTGCGTGCCATGCCCCGGCCCTGGGGTGGGGTGGGGGGGCAGGGAGCTGGAGTAAACCCTTCCACAGGCTACCTTTTGGAATAACAATGCAATTTCCTCAGAAAAGCCTTCTTCGAGGGGCAGACACCACCTGGTGTTGGAAGCTTGGAGAGACCAGAAGAAGTTGTTGGCAACTCAATTACCATTTCCTTTCCCTGGGTCTGCGCTTTCCTCTGCCCAGCTGGGGGCTGGAAGCCAGGAAACTAGAATGCGGGCCAGTCAGTGAGAGGCACGTGGACGAGCTCTGGCAGGTGGAAGAGAGGCATAAATCACAGCGTCGTTCTTCTGGCAGCGGTGGGCAGGTGCGGGGGCTTGGGCCGACAGATTTTGGAATACCCTTCAGGCATTGTCTCCACTTTCAGTGCTGGAAGTTCAGGTGTCCTGTGGCTTTTCAGCAACCTCCTGATGTCCTAAAAGCTAGCAATGAACTTGGTAGCCAGCACTTCCACAGCTTTGTAAACAATTTCACTGGACTAAGTCTCTTTCTGCTTGAAATAGTCAGAGTGGTTTCTGTGTTTTCTAGCTGACTGATACAGCGATCTTGCTGACCATAACAATTTATAACCTGCTTATTTTCCCCTAATAATAGATTCTGAAGATAAGTCTGTCTACAGGTCAGTCAATAGTTTAAAAATATTTTTTTAAAGAAAATCTGGGTTTCCATGGGTGCGCGCTAGGTCATCATACAGATATGTCATAATTTATTTAACCAGCTGTCTGTTGTTCAATATTTAGTTTGTTTCCTGTTTTTTACTTTTGTAAACCCTCACTGTCAAGTACATCCTTGGCGATAAATCTTTGTACACAGCCAAGAGTATTTACTTAGAAGTAAATATTCTTGAAGCGCAATTTTTAGTTAAAGGGCATTAACTTTTTGGAAGCTTTTATGCATATTTTCAGATAAGCATCTGTGTTTTATTCCCTTGGCCTTCAAGACACCTCACTCTGCTGGTTCTCCCTCCACTTCTCTGGCTGTGCCTTCTGTCTCCTTGGTTGGTTCTTTCTTACCTCTCTGACTTCTAACCAGCGGAGAGCCCCCAGACTCAGTCCTCACTTGTCTTCTCTTTTTAATCAGTGCTCATTCTTTTGGTAAATACTATTTGTATGCTGATGACTCCTTCATTTACACTTTAGGCCCCTGCCTTCCCTGCACTCCAGATTTGTGGAGTCAGATTGCCTGCTCATCCCTTCCATCTGGGTGTCCAGTGGGAATAACAACCACCTGCTTTCCCCACAGTCTGCCCCATTCCAGTCAGGACAAATCCTTCTAAGTTCTCCAGACCAAAGAACCTGGTAGTCACCCTTGATATCTCTCTTTCTCTTGAAACTTTGTGCAGTCCTTGAGAAATCCTATGAGCTCTAACTTCACAATATATCCATAATCCCATCTCTCCTCACCAGCTCCACCTTCACCACCCACTCCAAGCCGCCATCTTGTCTCAGCTGGGTCATTGCCTCCCAACCAGTCTCTCTCTTCCTCCCCCACCAACTTAGTGTATTCTTAACACCAGCCACAGCGATCCTGTTAAAAGATAAACCAGACAGACCACATCACACTTCTGTTTAAAACCCTCTGGCGGGTCCCTTCTCCCTTAGTAAAAGCCAATATCCTTATAGTGGCTGGCAAAACCTTAACCGACCCCCGCCATTGCCTCTCTGATCTCCTCTTCTCCTCCTTCCAGAAGGGGAATCTGCTGTGTACTGAATCTGGCCCCTTGAGACTTCTGGCTGTTTCTCAAACATTCTAGTCAAACACCCATCTTGAGCCATTGCTCACCCTGCCCCCTGTGCCTGGAACACCTTCCCCAGATGTCCACATGACGAGCTCCTTCACCTCCTCAGGTCTTAGGTCAAATCCTCAGTGAAAGCTTCTCTGACCACTCCCTGCCCCGCCCCCATGTAAAATGATAGTGCCTAGCCACCTTGCCACTCCCATTTCCACTTTACTTTTCTCCATGGCTCCCATCACTATCTATCAAATATATAAAAAGATAAAACTCATTTATTTTGTTTATTGTCTCCTCCTATTAAAATTCTCCACCTCTTTGAGGGTGGGAAATTTTGTCCGTGCCGCTCACTGTTGTAACCTCTAAGGGAGTACGGAAAACAATAGGTACTGGATAAATATTTTTTGGATGAATACATACATTTGGTATTTTTCTTTTCTTTTTCCTTTTGCTAAAGTTTACACAGTAAGGGGAAGAGTGAAGCTTGAATCTAGGACTCTGATTCACAATATTTTTTGCATTAAACCAAATGTATACAAAAACTTAATTAAGGGTGTGGGACTCACCCCCAAAGCCGGAAGGCTAGAAAGAGCTAGGGAGCTCTCAATGTCTTTCTGTTGCTTCAATTCCCTCCGTGATGTTTTGGCCAAGTAATCATTTAACCTCTGTTGGAAAATCTCCAGGGCTGGGGGCCTTACTGCTTCCAGAGTGAGGCTTTCAGATACCCATGCTGTGTATTATGCTGGGAAGCCAGGGGGCAGACAGTGTTAGGTGTCCACCAAACACCTATCCTCCCCACCCTCCTTATGTAATTCCGGTTCTCTTCAGGGTAGCCTTGTGTCCAGCAAAAACTAGACCCTCCAGGCTTCTTCACCACTAGGGTAGGCCTGTGACATGGTTATGGCGAATGAGATGTAGGTGGAGATTAGGTGGTTTTCCTGATTAAAAGGGAGGGAGTATTTAGCAATTTGCTACTCTTCCCTTTTCTTTTCCTGCCCGGAATGTGGGTGTGATGCCTGGAGGTCCAGCGGCCATCCTGTGAGCATGAGGAGAAAAGCCACATGCTCAAACTGTGGGAAGGCAAGGGAGACTCGGTTATGGAAGGCAGAATGGACGTATAACATCAGTGTTGGCTGCTGTTGCTGCCGTGCTTCTCAGCATGAGAAGAAAATAAGCCCTCCTTGGTTAACCTTGTGAAGTCAGGTTTCTGATATTTGCAGCCTAATGCAATCCTAACCACTACAGTGACCTGAGTGTTCTGCAAACAGGTAGGCTCTGGGTGGTAGTAAATGAGTAAACAGGTAGGCTCCTGAAGGCAGCCCCTGAGGAGCAGCCATCCCTAACCATAAGAGTTAACATGATGGGAGACTTCCCACAGGGCACTCTGCTCTAAGGCTTTACCTGGATCCATTCACTTAGTCCTCAGAGTCAGCTGGGAGCTAAGTATTACTACTACCACCTGCCTTGCACAGACGGGCCAGCTTAGACACAGACAGGTTCACTAGCCCCTACCAGGTCATGTACCTGGCCAGGGACAGCGTGGAAACATCACCCCAGGCAGCCTGGGGGCAGAATGTGGGGCTGAGGCCCTCTACCCTGTTGTGTGAGAGTTCTGTATCAAAGCGCCTCTTATGGGCAAAGCTGCCATTAGAGAAGTTTGAAAGGAAGAAAAAGAAACAAGAATATTGAAGACGGCAGGATTTTTCCACACTACCTTTTCCAGATCAGTCTTGGGATGGGTGCTATTCTCATACTCGTCCCCTTGGACTCTGGTCTTTTCCTCTCCTCCTCACCGTCCTGAAAACCTTCTGCTTGTCCCCAGAGAACCTAAGCTCTCTTTAATGGAATCGTATTACGGTCCAGGACCCACTCGTCTGGGGCAGGCGTCACGTGGGTGAGGCAGGGGTGATGGAGACAGATGGCAACCAGAGGAAGATTCGATTACCTGCTTCTTCCCAAAGCCGATCTGCCCTGTAACCATGTTATGGCCCATTATTGATAGGCTTCCTCTTGGCTGCTGCTTGAAATTTGGTTTGTCTGGGACTTGTTATATCCGCTGAAGTTCAGAGATGGATGAGCTGGGGCCCAGCTCAGAAGTCTGGGGAGGAGAGGGGAGGGAGGCAGGGGGAGATGAGACCTGTGAGCACAGGTTGGGGAGCCGGAGGTCAGCCGGGGCCAAGTAAGCACAGGGCAAGGGTGTCTGGTGACACAAGGGAGAGAAGATGGGGTCAGAAGATGGGGTGTAGGGGCCTCAAACGCCAGGCTGAGAGGGCTGGTTTACCTGTGGTTTGTCATAGGGAGCTATGGTAGGCTCTTGAGCAAGGGAAGTGACAGGTGAATATGGTTTTGGAGAGGAGGGGGAAGAATTAGGTGAGACTGGGATGGTTGGGGCCCTTTGTCTGCCCGTCTGAGGAGGGCAGGGGATGAAACCAGGGGCCTGGTCTCACTGGGTTCGGACAGAGGCCAAAGGGAAACAGGCATATGTGACAGACACTGTGCCAGCCCCACACCTGTGTTAAATCTCCCTCAGTCCTTGAAGCAGGCCTATAAGGCATCTGGGGAGTCAGTGTGGAAGTGGCAGCCCTGTGAGGAGGAGCCATTGCCGGCTCACACACAGGAGCAGAGGTCCAACCCAGCCTAACTCAGGCCAATGTCATGTTCTCTCTGCTCAACCACACTCCCTCCCAGGGCTCGAGAGTCAGGGACAAGGAATACCCGTTCTTTCCCACTCCTGCTGCCACTCCGAGCTCCTCCCACGGTGGCAATAGGCAGTTAGCCACTGCTTACTGAACACCCCGTGTTACACACATCCTCTCTAATCCTGGTCAGGTTTGATGATCCTCATTTGACAAGTGGGGAAGTAGAGCTTACAGAGGTCAATAGCCTGCGCGGACCGCACAGCGGGTGGCGGTGAGCTGAGCAGGAGTTTCAACATGAGCCTGCCCTCTTCCCTTCACCACACTGCGCCCCGTTCCCAGACTCTGGCTTCTGTATTCCCGGACTCTACTTGCTCTAATCCTGGGATTAGTGAGGAGTGGGAATTGGCAGAACAGCTCAGAACAAGACATTCAGCACTGGAAAATTTCTCTGAGGATCCCCAGGCCTGCCTCCTCCCCGCCTTGTCTCCCTTTCCATCTCCAGCCTCCAGTTCTCCAGGCCTGAGACCCGGGGGGCCTGGGGAAGAGGGACTGTGGGCAGGGCTGGGGAGGGTCTGGGACCCGTGGTAAAACCCGGGCTTCCTATCCCTGGTTCCCATCTCTGGATGGATGTGGTGAGTTGGGGGAGTGATGGGGGCCCTGATAAGTGGGGAACATGTCCCTGCAGGAAGCCAAGAGTCTCGGAGGAGGACCAAAAATAACTGGGCCTCAGCCCAGCCCTAATCCCTCTGCACACACTCCCGTCCCTAAGGACTTTTCCTCAGAAAAATCTGTTTAATCGTCCCAGCTCAGAGACAATGAATGGAGGATTTGGGGTAGGGTGAGAATGGGTGATGGAGGAGGCCCACAGGCCTTGCCCTAGGAAAAGATGAACAAGCGGAAAACCAGTTTTTGACATGTCCTCTCCTCCAGGAAGAAGCCAGGAATGCAGGCTATCTGATTATAGGACTGGCATAGCCCTGAGCAGCCATATGATCAAAAGGCTTTGGCTGACTGTCTTGTCTAGTTTATTTTATTGCTTGCATGTTCTCAGAATAGGAGACCCCAAAGACCGAAACTGCATGTGTCCAGCCCAGGAAATCTTGTATGGGTGAGTATAATTATTGTGGTGGGATGGACAGTGACGGTGGTGGTCATGGTGGTGGAGGCCGTCGTGGGTGTGATGACGGTGGCAGTGTGGTGGTGACGGAGGTGGTCATGGTCATGGATGCCCTGAAATCATGATGGGGTGGGGAGAGGTGGGCTGAGGGGTGGTCTTATTAACCCGGCACACTGGGCCCACCCCAGGCCTGTCTCTCTCTAGCAGGCATGTGGGCAAGTCAAGCTTCTCTGCGTCTCACTTTCCTCATCTGGAAAATGGGAATAATGAGAACTATTGGTGGAGTTCAGGGCTTGCTGGGGGGTGTGCCCCCTCTTCTCCGGGGATTCTTTAGTGTCCATCCGCCCTGGCTCTTTCCTTTCTGCCCACAGATTTCCTCCACTAGTTCCCACTGGCTCCTCCCTTAATCACCATCACAATTCTTCCTTCAGAGTGACACACATTCTAAAAAAGAAGTTTATACACACTGCCTCTGCTTCCTGGCCTCCCACTCGCTCCCTAACCCCTTCCCAGTAGCCTCTGGGTTCCCGACACTCTACAAAAACTGCTCTCACAGTCAGCAGAGCCTCCCCCACATCTCAGCCTCAATCTTTCAGGGAAAATGAGCCCCATAACCCCCAGGCTTCAAGAGAGCCTCTTGCCAGGGCCTTCAGGATCCACAGGGTGTCCCTCCCCACCTCCTGGAATTCATTCTGCCTCCCTCTGCCCTACATGCTGGGCTGGCAGATGCCCCTCTCTGTACACTCCCTGGGCTCAGTTAGTCCGCCTCATTCCAAGTCCAGTTGAGCACAAGCAGCTCCCAAGTCCATTTTTCTGGTCTCTCAGGTCATCCAGCTAGAATCCCACTTCTGGCCATGGACTGGCCTTTTCTACTGGGATCTTGTGAGCACGTTAGAGGAAGGCCATTCAGTGCTGAACTCATTCTG
This sequence comes from Martes martes, assembly GCF_963455335.1. Taxonomy (NCBI): domain Eukaryota; kingdom Metazoa; phylum Chordata; class Mammalia; order Carnivora; family Mustelidae; genus Martes; species Martes martes. Next base: position 90,060,361 of record NC_137893.1, on the reverse strand, counting down.
CTCTTACCAGTCTATCTGCTCTCTCCCCAGTCTATCACCCCAGATCAAGCTTTTGTCTCTTTATCCCTTTGTATAAATTTACACCCATCCACTGGTCCAGTCGTTTCCCTCGTCGTGGCTCTTTAAACATGAACACCGAATCTCATTTTATTTCCAAAACCTGAAACCAGCTCATCATTTAACTTTGTTCTTGATAAACCCTCTTTGGTCTTAAAGCCAATAAACTGTATAAGTCTTGGATTTTTTTTTAATTCAGAAAAATAAACTCTGTTATGATAGTCCATAACATGTTAGTCTGTTTGAATAAGCTGTTGGCTTAAACCAGAACAAACACCTTCTTAACACTGTTGCAAGTGTTGTAGAAACACATCATTGTGCTTGCTTTCAGAAACAGCAGACCAGGTCCTACAGATTCACCTTCCTGCTGAGGGCGACTAGAAATGCTGTATATTAAAAAACAAAATGAACACAAAACAACAACAAACTGAAGCATCTGAGGCTGATAGTATAAATAAGGTAGTGGGGAATTGTTGGGCTAGGATTTGGAGGGGACTGAGGTAGAAAGGATGATCGGGACTCTTTTTTTTTTTTTTTTAATTTATTTATTTGTTAGAGAGAGAGAGTGAGCGAGCACAGGCAGAGAGTGGTAGGCAGAGGCAGACGGAGAAGCAGGCTCCCTGCCGAGCAAGGAGCCCGATGTGGGACTCGATCCCAGGATGCTGGGATCACGACCTGAGCCGAAGGCAGCCGCTTAACCAACTGAGCCACCCAGGCGTCCCAAGAATGATCAGGACTCTTGAGGGTTCCTGGGGAAAGAGATAAGGGTTATCAAGAAGAGTGTTTGCTGAACTCTCTTGCTTTGGACTGGGACCCCAAAGGACTGCACTTGAGGACTTAGGATGAACCAGAAGTAGACAGGTTCTCCCAGGGGCTGAAGCTCTGCTTTGACTCATCTCAATTCCTGAAATTGGATTAAGGTGATCCAGTGTTGCCAGTGCCTTCAGGCTACTGTAAATCCTCTCCGGAAGAAGATACCATCCTGGTGTTAGATCATTTCTACAAATGATTTTGCACCTACAGTGTTCAGGGTATACTGGTTAAACAAAACAAAACAAAACAACCCATAAAAACAGAATTAAAATAGAAAAATCAGGCACATAACGAGACAGGACACATGAGCAAGTATATAAAAAATGTATATAACCTCCTCTCTAGATGTTGAAGTTATGTATGCAGATTTAAATGTTTTAAAAAATACAGTACTTAACATGACTAAGGAAATAAAAGACAGGGTTCAGAATTTTGGCTGAGAATTGAAACTGTTTTTTTCTAAATGGAAACTCTAGATTGAAAATTAAAACACCTGACACTGAGAATTCCAAAGATAGGTTTAGCAGCATGTTAGACAAAACTGAATGAAGAATTAGTTAATTAGAAGCTGGATGAGAAAAGAAAATATCCAGAATGAACCACAGAAAGGTAAAAGGATGGAAAATACAGAGGACAGTCTAAAAGACTACAGGAAATAGAAAGTTTAAAAGAAATGGAGCGGAAGCAATATACAAGGGGATGATGGCTGAGATCTTTCAAAAAACTCATGAAAGACATCAATCCATATATTCAACAAGCCCTAGGCTCCTCCCTTAATCATCTAAATCAGAATAAGTCAAAAGAAATCTACACCTGTTAGAGTAAGACTAAAAAGCACATGTTTTCTATTAGAGCAGAAATAAAAGCTGAAAATCCAAGATAAGGAGAAGAACTTGAAAACAGACAAAAACACAGATTAGCTTCAAGGGGGCAGCAATTAGATATAGAGTCAATTTCTCAGTGGAAACAAGGGAAGCCAGAAGACAAGAGAATTCTTCAGAGGGCTGAAAGAAAAAAAACAGCCAACTTATTGTTCAATACCCCTCTGGATTATTCAAGACGGAAGATGAAATATATACATTTTTAGACTAATAAAAACTGAGGGAATTAATCACCAGCAGACCCACATTAATAGGATATTTTTCGAGCAGAAGGAAATAATCCCAAATGAAAAGTTAAGAGATACAGAAAGGAATGAAGACCATTGAAAATGGTAAACATGTGGATACATGTAAAATAATATTGGTTGTGTAGAAGAATAATAATGTAATAGTGTTTAAGGGGAGTTAAGGTCCTAAGGTCCTTCCCTATATTTTGGGGGAAGAGAGTAAAAAAATCATTTAATATTAGGATTTGTTAAGAAGGCATGCTGTAATTTTTTTTTTTTTTTTAATTTGTCAGAGAGAGAGAGAGAGTGAGCACAGGCAGGCAGAGGGAGAGGGAGAAGCAGGCTCCCTGCGGAGCAAGGAGGCCGATGGGGGACTCGATCCCAGGACGCTGGGATCATGACCTGAGCCGAAGGCAGCCGCTTAACCAACTGAGCCACCCAGGCATCCCGCATGCTGTAATTTTTGAGTAACTTCTAAAAAGTGTAAAAGGGTGAATAATTTCTAAATTTATAGAGGAGGATAGTTGAATAAAATAATTCTAGCAGGAGGCAAAGTAAGGAGAAAAGAAGCAATATAGATTAGGTAGGACATACAGAAAACACTTAGTAAGATGGTAGATTTAAGCCCAAATATAAAAATTATATTATTATATGTCAAATGACTAAAATTTCCCATTTGAAATGCAAAATTTTTCAGATTTTCAGACGTATTTTGGATAAGACCCAAAATTCAACTATACACTGTTCATGTAGAGGTAACTAAACTATAGAAAGAATGGTAAAGGATGAGAAAAGGTATAACATATAACACTAACAAAACAAAACTTTATTAGAGTCATATTAAATAGTAGGTTTTAAAGCATTACTAGATATAAAGAGAGATACTTCACAATGATACAAAATTTAATTAACGAGGAAGATACAATTTTATATTTGCATGCACCTAATAACTTGGCATCAAAACATACAAAGAAAAAATTGACAGAACCATATTATTGTACTTCAGATTCCTTCTCTGCCTTTCTGGGGTCACAGAAGCTGAGCATTTCAGCTGTTAGGGCCCGCTCTCAGAAATACCTGGTTCACTTGTGGAGTTGTTTGTGGACATGGAGTCATCTTGGCTAAATTACTTATCTTATATGCAAAGAATGTGTGTGACAGATACTATCAGAGCTTTGCCTCATCTTCCATGTACTCACCGTTTTTGTTTTTCTACACAGCTACCTGGTAGCTTCCAACTGTAACCAGCTGGAACTTTTATTTTTTTGTTTTTATTTTATTTTAAATTTATTTATTTATTTGTCAGAGAGAGAAAGGGGGAGAAAGAGCATGAACAGGGGAAGCAGAAGGCAGAGGGAGAAGCAGATTCTTCACTGAGCAAGGAGCCTGACCCGAGCCAAAGGCAGACGATCAACTGACAGAGCCACCCAGGCATCCCGCACCTGAAACTTTTATACCCGAGACTGCTCCTGCATGTAGGACTTTCCAAAACGTCAGAGCAAGTGCTCCCAGGAGCAACCCTCAAACAATGGCTGGTGTGAGCCAGAGGAGAAATAGCTCCTACTCCTTTGCTCTTCAAGGAAACTCAAGAGATGTGCATTTTTCCAATGTCTTCCCAGAGACCTTCAGCAAGAGTGACCTTCGATTGCCCACAGGGATAACTGACTTGATATAATTCCCCCCATCTTTTTTTTTTTTCTATATTCCCTTTCCTGCCTGAATTCCCTACTTCTCTCCTGTTATTCCTTAAGATCACCTTCCAAATAAAGTATATTCAAATAGTTTTCTTAGGGTCTACTTCTAGGGAAACTCACATTGAAATAATATCCCTTGTTTTAATAAAAACATTATCAACCCCTGCAATGTTGCTTGGCTCTAAGGTGGTCTCCATTCCTTCATCTCATCTTCTTGACCTGTCCTTATCCATGACATCATGTATATCTTTCACTTGGGCTGTTGTGACAGTGGTTTTCTGCCCCCATATTTTCCCTCCCATTGCTTCTCCACAGGCAGCCTCAGTAACCTTCCTATTAAGCACAGAGCTCATCTTTGCATACTTTCTACTCCAGTATCTTCAGTGGCTTTCCACTGCCAACAACAGAAAATTCCAGTACTCAGCTTGGCATGCAAAGTCCACTGTGATCTAGCTCCAGTTCACTTTTCTAGTCACTCCCCATTCTCCTCTGCTTTCTTTCCAAAGCCTGTGCTCATTTCTCAGCCACCTTCACTTGTGGGCAATAGTCCTTATGCTCTACCATTGCCTATTATGTGAGTCACAAGTCCATGAGCCATCCTTCAAGGCTCAGTTCAAATGACACCACTGTGAAGCCTTCCTGATGTCTCACATTAGTCTTTGCAATTTTCCCATAGTGCCTCAAACTTGGTGACTGCTGGCAGATTTTGAGAACAGACGACATGAAATCCTCAAGAACAAAATTCCTAGGTCCTCCTCATTGGGTTACCTGTAAGACAAATGTGTTGTGTAATTTGGGGTCAGTCCCTTACTCTGTTTGGCTCATAGTTACTACAACTGCACAGTAAGTACTTCCAACTAGAATCTGTGTTTCTCCAAGGAAGAATGGGGTCCAATTCTTTATTTTATTTCCAGTAGAGTGAACAAACAGAGTTATATTAGTTTCAGGTGTACAATGTAGTGATTCAACACTTCCATACAACACATGGTGCTCATCACAAGTGCTCTCCTTCATCCCCATTATCTATTTCCCCCATCCCACCTACCCTCTGGTAACCATCAGTTTGTTCTCTATAGTTAAGAGTCTGTTTCTTGGCTTATCTCTCTCTTTCTTTTTTCTTTGCTCACTTGTTTTGTTTCTTAAATTCCACAGATGAGTGAAATTGTATGGTATTTGTCTTTTCCTGACTGACTTATTTCTTTTGGTATTACATTCGCTAGCTCCATCCATGTCATGGCAGATGGCAAAATTACATTCTTTTTTATGGCTGAATAATATTCCATTATATATGTATATCTCATGTGTTCTTTTTATATATATATATATCTTATTTATTCTTGTATGAGATTTATTTTTCTTATTTCAATTCAATTAATTAACATATAATGTATTATTTGCTTCAGGGGTACAGGTCTGTGATTCATCAGTCTTATATGATACCAGTGCTCCTTACAACACATACCCTCCCCAATGTCCATCACCCATTTACCTTATCCTCCCACCCCTCCCCCCACCCCTCCAGCAACCCTGAGTTTATTTCCTATGATTAAGAGTCTCTCAGTTTGTCTCCCTCTCTGGTTTTGTCTTGTTTTATTTATTTATTTATTTATTTATTTATTTATTTATTTATTTAGGTCTCTTCCCCTATAATCCTCTGTTTCTTAAATTCCACGTATCAGTGAGATGATATGATAATTGTCTTTCTCTGATTGACTTATTTCGCTTAGCATAATACCCTCTAGTTCCATCCACGTTGTTGCAAATGGCAAGATTTCGTGTTTTGTGTTTTTTTAATGGCTGCATAATATTCCATTGTAGCTATATATATAACATCTTCTTTATCCAGTCATCTGTCGATGGACATTTGGGCTCTTTCCAAAGTTTGGCTATTGTGAACATTGCTGCCATAAACATTGGGGTGCAGGTGCCCCTTCGGATCACTACATTTATATCTTTGGGGTAAATACCCAGTAGTGCGATTGCTGGGTCATAGGGTAGCTCTATTTTCAACGTTTTGAGGAGCCTCCATACTGTTTTACAGAGTAGCTGCACCAATTTGCATTCCCACCAACAGTGTAGGAGGGTTCCCCTTTCTCTGCATCCTCGCCAACACGTGTCGTTTCCTGACTTGTTAATTTTAGCCATTCTGACTGGTTTGAGGTGGTATCTCACTGTGGTTTTGATTTGTATTTCCCTGATGCCAAGTGATGTGGAGCACTTTTTCATGTGTCTGTTGGCCATCTGGATGTCTTCTTTGCAAAAATGTCTGTTCATGTCCTCTGCTCATTTCTTGATTGGATTATTTGTTCTTTGGGTGTTGAGTTTGATAAGTTCTTTATAGATTTTGGATACTAGCCCTTTATCTGACATGTCATTTGCAAATATCTTCTCCCATTCTGTTGGTTGTCTTTTGGTTTTATCCATGGTTTCCTTTGCTGTGCAAAAGCTTTTGATCTTGATGAAGTCCCAGTAGCTCATTTTGCCTTTGTTTCCCTTGCTTTTGGAGTATCTAGGAAGAAGTTGCTGTGGCTGAGGTCAAAGAGGTTGCTGCCTGTGTTCTCTAGGATTTTGATGGGTTCCTGTCTCACATTTAGGTCTTTCATCCATTTTGAGTCTATTTTTGTGTATGGTGTAAGGAAGTGGTTCAGTTTCATTCTTCTGCATGTGGATGTCCAATTTTTCGAACATCATTTGTTGAAGAGACTGTCTTTTCCATTGGACATTCTTTCCTGCTTTGTTGAAGATTAGCTGGCCATGGAGTTGAGGGTCCATTTCTGGGTTCTCTATTTTGTCCCATTTATCTATGTGTCTGTTTTTGTGCTAGTACCACACAGTCTTGATGATTACAGCTTTGTAATAGAATTTGAATTCTTGAATTGTGATGCCACCAGCTTTGATTTTCCCTTTCAACATCCTCTGGCCATTCGGGGTCTTTTCTGGTTCCATACAAATTTTGGGATTATTTGTTCCAGTTCTGTGAAAAAAGCTGATGGTATTTTGATAGAGATTGCATTGAATGTATAGATTGCTCTAGATAGCATAGATATTTTCACAATATTTGGTCTTCCAACCCATGAGCATGGAATATTTTTCCATTTCTTTGTGTCTTCCTCAATTTCTTTCATGAGTATTCTATATTATCTGAGTACAGGTCCTTTACCTCTTTGGTTAGGTTTATTCCTAGGTATCTTATTATTTGGGGTGCAATTATAAATGGGATAGACTCCTTAATTTCTCTTTCTTCTGTCTTGCTGTTGGTGTATAGAACTGCAACTGATTTCTGTGTATTTGTTTTTATATCCTGCCACTTTGCTGAATTCTTGTATGAGTTCTAACAATATTGGGTGGGAGTTTTTTGGGTTTTCCACATAGAGTGTCATGTCACCTGCAAAGAGTGAGAGTTCAAGTTCTTCTTTACCAATTCGGGTGCCTTTTGTTTCTTTCTGTTCTCTGATTGCTGAGGCTAGGACTTTTAGTACTATGTTGAACAGCAGTGGTAATAGTGGACAGCCCTACCGTGTTCCTGACCTTAGGGGAAAAGTTCTCAGTTTTTCCCCATTCAGAATGATATTCACTGTGGGTTTTTCATAGATGCCTTTATGATACTGAAGTATGTACCCTCCATCCCTACACTGTGGAAAGTTTTAATCAAGGAAGGATGCTATACTTTGTCAATGCTTTTTCTGCATCTCTTGAGAGGATCATATGGTTCTTGTCCTTTCTTTTATTTATGTATCACATTGATTGATTCGCGGATGTTGAACCGACCTTGCAGTTCAAGAATAAATCCCACTTGTCATGGTGAATAATCCTTTTAATGTACTGTTGGATCCTATTGGCTAGTATTTTGGTGAGAATTTTTGCATCCATGTTCCTCAGTGATATTGGTTTGTAATTCTTTGTGGTGGGGTTTTGGTCTGATTTTGGGATCAAGGTAATACTGGCCTCATAAAAAAAGTTTGGAAGTTTTCCTTCCATTTTGATTATTTTGAAACAGCTTCAGAAGAATAGGTATTAATCCTTCTTTAAATGTCTGGTAGAATTCCTCTGGGAAGCCAGCTGGCCCTGGGCTCTTGTTTCTTCAGAGATTTTTGACTACTGCTTCAATTTCCTTGCTGGTTATGGGTTTGTTTGGGTTTTCTATTGCTTCCTGTTTCAGTTTTGGTAGTTTATACATCTCTTGGAATGCATCCGTTCCTTCCAGATTGCCTAATTTGTCGGCATACAGTTGCTCATAATACATTCTTATAATTGTTTGTATTTTTTCAGTGTTGGTTGTGATTTCTCCTTTTTCATTCTTGATTTTTATTTATTTGAGTCCTTTCTCTTTTCTTTTTGAGAAGTCTGGCCAGGGGTTTATCAATCTTATTAATTCTTTCAAAGAACCAGCTCCTAGTTTCATTGATCTGTTCTACTGTTCCTTTAGTTTCTATTTCATTGATTTCTGATCTCTTCTCCTGCTGGGTTTAGGCTTTATCTGCTGTTCTTTCTCCAGCACCTTTAGGTGTAGGGCTAGGTTGTGTATTTGAGACCTTTCTTGTTTCTTGAGAAAGGCTTATAGTGCTATATACTTCCCTCTTAGGACTGTCTTTGCTGCATCCCAAAGATTTTGAAGAGTTGTGTTTTCATTTTCATTTGTTTCCATGAATTTTTAAAATTCTTCTTTAATTTTCTGGTTGACCCATTAATTCTTCAGTAGGGCACTTTTAGCTCCAAGTATTTGAGTTCTTTCTAGTTTTCCTCTTGTGATTGAGTTCCAGTTTCAAAGCATTTTGGTCTGAAAATATGCAGGGAATGATCCCAATCTTCTGGTACCTGTTGAGACCTGATTTGTGACCCAGGATGTGATCTGTTCTGGAGAATGTTCCATGTGCACTCGAGAAGAATGTGTATTCTGTTGCTTTGGGATGGAATGTTCTGAATATATCTGTGAAGTCCATCTGTTCTAGTGTGTCATTCAAAGCCCTTATTTCCTTGTTGGTCTTCTGCTTAGATGATCTGTCCATTGCAGTGCAAAGGGTGTTTAAGTTCCCCACTATTATTATAGCATTATTGAAGTGTTTCTTTGATTTTGTTATTAATTGGCTTATATAATTGGCTGTTCCCATGTTAGGGGCATAAATGTTTATAATTGTTAGATCTTCTTGTTGTATATACCCTATAATTATGATATAGTGTCCTTCCTCATCTCTTATTACAGTCTTTGGTTTAAAATCTAATTTGTCTGACATAAGGATTGACACCCCAGCTTTCTTTTGATGTCCATTAACATGGACATCATAAAAATCATAAAACCATAAAAATGGTTTTCTATCCCCTCACTTTACATCTGGAGGTGTCTTCGGGTCTAAAATGAGTCTGTTGCAGACAGCATATTGATGGTTCTTGCTTTTTTTTATCCAATCTGATACCCTGTGTCTTTTGAGTGGGACACTTAGCCCATTTACATTCATATCTCATGCATTCTTTATCCATTCATCTATCAATGGACAGAGGAGTATAATTCTTCATTGTGCAAACTGCCTTGTGCATTGTGGGATATTTAGCATCTCTGGCCCATGGCACCCACTGCCAGACCACCTCTCATCATTGTTAAAATAAAAAAGACTAACACATTTTCAAATGCTCTAGGAGTATCTCCACTAGACTGGGTGATGCCTCAGGATCTTCCAGTTTGGATATTTTTGGAATCCTCTGGTTGGTCTGTAGGGACCACTAGTGGCCCTACTGCTTTCTGTACCATCCAGAGGCCTGAACAGTAGGTGATGGAGAAAAAGCTGGAACCAAACCATCACCTGCCATCTGAGGACAGAACTAGTGTTCAGTGTCCCAGTCTTCAAAGGGGCACAAACTCCCAGCTGGTTCTGGCTGGCTTCCCAACCTGTGGAGTTTCAGTCTGCCCTGATGGACAGGAGACCAGACAGTAGGTGATGTTCCTGGTGAGGAAAGGGCCACTCACAGCAGGACTTCATGGGTAGGGACCAGCTGGGGCCAGCAGAGCAAGGGCTAGGACTTGGAGAGCACCATGAGTGATCAGAGGAGTTGCAAGAGCAAGCTGAAGAGTCAGTTTTCTTATGCAGGCCATCCGAGGAGGCTGGTGAGGTGGATGGGGGACTGCTGTGACTTGGAGAGTAGGACAGGGCTCAAGACTGATCACCAGGCTTGTGGGCAGTGGTTATGGGCAATAAGCTGGTTGTGACCTCCAGCACTGTTGCTGGAGGAGGCTGCAAACATACCTGGTTGTCCAGTCTTGCCGGTGGCGGAGGGTGGGGGCCGAGAAAGATTGCTGTGTTCAGGAGAGATGAGTGCTGACGAGGGCTGAGACAACTGAAGAGCAGCCATTCCTCAGAGGTTGTTTGTGGCTGGGGCTCTGGGGCAACCAGAATGTTGCCCAATGTTGAAAGCTCAGGGTGAGTTTTTGGGAGGTTCTGGGAATTGCTCCACTCACTAATTCACCGAGTCATCCATCCCACAAGCATCTCCGGGGCTGGAATGAGACCACCCGGATCTTGTACATGTCCTGGGACCATAGTTCCTCTGGTGTGAGGTGCCAGAGCCTTGGTGACTAGCAAAGGAGGAACGTGGCAGGAGAAGAATTTGTTAATATTTATTCAGCGCGGTCCAGGAGACGCTGCTGTGAGTTGAGACGACTGGCCTCAAGCAGGTGAGGGGCAGGAAGGAAGAGGGCGGGCGAGGATAATGCTGGATAAAGCACCCCCCGCCCCCCAGCTCATGCCCGCGACCACCCTGCACATTAGAGGCTCTGCTTTCCCCTGTTTCGCAGATGAGCAGAGGCTCATTTTTGCCTTCAAAAGGGCATTTCTCCACGTTCTTCCAGCTTGAGCTGCCCTGAGAATCTCCACTGGCCCTTGCTGTGATGTCTGCGATCTTGGGATCTCAGGCGGCGGCTGCCAGAGCAGGAGGCCAGCGGCCTCTGGGCCCTGTCTGCTCCTTCTGGCAACAACACCGGCCTCAGCAGGAAACCATACACGGGTTTGCCACAAGCCTGGTTATACAGCTGGCCTCCTGGAATCTGCTCGCCCTCAGGCAAACCAATAAAACCTAATCTTTGAACTTACCACACCAAGAACCAAGGTTTGGTGACTCCACTGTGCACCTAAGCATGCTAGCTAACATGCTTTAACATGAGTTCATGTCAGGTGCCTGGCACTGGTCTCAGAAATTTAGCTAGGTTAACACATTGGCTCCTCACACCAGTCTGGGAGGTAGGTACCATTGTTAGCTTCATTTTACAGATGAGGAGACAGACTTATGGAGAGGCTAACTTGCTTGTAGTCTCACTGGTGATAAAGGGCAAATCAGAGTTCAAATCTGGGCATGCTGGCTCCGAGGTTCCAGAATTGTGGTCAGGGGCTGGCTGAAGTGGACTGCCCCCTCTGAGTTAAGGACACCTGGATTTGGGTCCCCAAAGCCTGCCATGGAATTTCAGTGAATTAGCTATGTGCCCTGAAACACATCCCTTACTCTCCTGAATATCCGTTTTCCTCCTGGTTGAATGGGAGGATTGACATGCATGATCCCAACTTGGTTCCAGCTCTGACATTTCAAGAGGCTTCATCAGGCTAAAATAAGCAGCAAGAGGCACGTTGCGGTTGCGAAAGGGAGCCTGGGACGTGCGTGCGCGGAAGCCGGGAGGCTCTCCCTGGTGAGGAAGCACAGAGGGCTAATTGCGAGCGCATGAGCTCAGCTGGGGGCCACTTTCTCCCCTCTGTGTCCACAGCTGGCTGTGAGTCACTGACGGGTCACTGGCCACAGCAGGGCTGCTGGAGACAGGGCAGGCCCAGAGCACGGACAGAAGACAAGTCCAACCTGGTCCCAGCCTCAGGGGCCCCAGGGTGCGTTCTTCCCAGTCCCTGTCTAGATGCTACCGCAGTCCGGCTAGAAAGTGCTCCATCTCCATCTCCCTGAGCAGAACACCACTTTCTATCTCAGCTCTGTCGGCCCTGGCCCTTGTGTTGCTCACCATCCCTTCTCTGAGCCAGGGGTGGGATAGAGGCAGGTAACACTACAATTCCTCCCGTGGGAAGCTCACAGAGCAGTGGCCGGGGATGGGGGGTGAGGGAGGGGAGGGATCATGAGCATGAGCTGGACCTACATCTCAGGCTTCCGAACATGCTAGGCGGAGCTCAGAGCCAGGGCACCAGCCCTGCCCACCCCAGCCTTTGCAGGCCAGAGGTGACACCAGGTGCCAAGTTCTTCCTTCTCATTCCCATCCCCAGCCCCGAGGAGGAAGCTGCCACAGGAGCACTGACCTCAGGACAGATTCATGCCAAGGGGTCAGCCCCAGGGAAAGTAGCCCAAAGGGGGTGATCTTTTCAGGAAGAGTGAGAGGGGAATCAGGATGGAGCTGCTCCCAAGACACCTCCGTCCTCGCCCTGCTGTGAATGTTATCCAGCACGACACGTCCGGCGTTGCTGGATGGATTAGAAGTGCGCTTTTCTGTAAGTGTGTGTGTGGTGGGTGTCTCGGGGTCCATGGCTCTTTGTCCTCCTGGGGTCTGACTCCGATGCAATTCTGAGACGCAGGTCAGCTGTCAGCAACCTCCTACTCATGTATGAATACTCAGTAGTAATCATCCTCATTCATTCATTCATTCATTCACATAATAGCACCTCTGACATGTGCTCCTCCTGGTTCTGCTTAAACCCATCCAGAGAAACACCGTCTTCGGAGGCAGCCTGGTCCACATTGTGACCATCTGACTTCTAAAACCTTACTATTGATGATCTGAAATCTGACTCCCTAGGCTGACCTTCTGCTGGTGCTCCTGCTCCCTCTGGCCCTGGAGAACCTACATACAGCAGCCCTCAGACGGTTCAAGGCACCTCTTTCCTCCCTCTGTGGATGTTTATGGAGCTCCTACAATGGGCCAGATACGAGGAAAACAATAGCAACAGCAATAGCACATAGGGCCCTTAACCTCACACTGCTTACAGTTTCTTAGGGAGACGGCACAAAGAGAACACTGACATAGGTAAAGCTACTTCTGGTAAGTGCTACCCCGAGACCAGGGCTGGGTGGCAGACAGAGCATATAACCGTGGGACATGGTTGCCAGAGAGGTCAGAAAAAGCCTCCCCGAGGAAGTGGAGCTGTAGCTTAACTAGGCACAAGAAGGTTGCCAGTAGGCAAAGGCTGTGGCTAGAGCGGGAACCTCCCAGATGCCGGAGTCTTTTGTTTTGGGGGCTAAACATCCTCGTGGTAGTTCCTCCTATGATGCGGTTTCTAGATCCTTTCCCGCCCTGTCACTCTGTCAGTGTCCCCTTCAGGGAGAGATCTCCAGGTCTGGACCCACGGCTCCTGAATGGTCTGGCCAGCTCGGAGCCTGGCGGCTGCCCCCCTCTCTTCCAGCTGGCTGCTGTCCTTCCACTAGCACAGCTCAGATCTGCATATTCATTGCTCCCTAAGGGACAAGTCGCTTCCCAGGAATGTTCCCCCAAATCGATCTTACTTGTGCCCCCCCCCCAGCCTGTGTCTGAGCTGTTTGGCATCTGACCTTGCGTTGGAGTCCTTGTGTTGGGGTACAAACGCTCATCTCTGACATGGCCTGTTTGTTCCAGTCCAGCAGGGTCTGTTCTGAGTCTAGATTCTGCTGCTGGCTGTGATGTGCAGGGCTGTATTCCCCGTAAATGTGACCGGCAGGGAGTTCGAACGTCCTGTCGGCCCATCTTGGACAAGGTACTGGCAGGTGAGATCTCAGAGTGTATGGGGGAGGGGGTGACAGGGAAGGCAAGGGGCTTGAGAGCTTGGGCGGGGGAGGGTTTGGAGCATCATCTACCCTGGGGCTCCAGAAAGAGGTGCCTAGGGCCTGAGGCCTACACTAGGATGGAGCCACACTGTCCTGTGATCTCTGACCCCCTGTCCTGTGCCTTTCCACAGCCCTCGTCAATACAGCTCTAGGAGTGGGCGAGGTGCATGTGTGCACGTGTGTGGCACGCCCACATGCATCTGGGTCTGTGGGTGTGGAGTGTGTGAACATGTGTGTCTTGTCCAACCAGGCCTTGCTGTTGGCTCGCAGCCGTCTTTTGCCATTAATAATTGTGTCCCTTGGTGGGTAGCCAGGTCATCACAGCCTTGAAAGAGGTCCCACCAGACCTGCCTTGCCTAATAGCCCTACCAGGCCGTCCCGTCTGCCCTCCTGCCCTTGTCTGCCTACAGGTTCCTCCCTCACCACCCTAGACCCTCGGGGAGCTGACCCGGCAAGTGGGCAGCCCCCCCCCCCCAGTCCTTTAATTTTGTCCGCAGGTCACCCTGCCGCTGGTGCTAGCCCCCCTGGCCCCTCTCCTCACTTCCTCATCTTTTCAGACTCAGCTGAGACATGGTCTCCTCCAGGAAGCCCTCCCCGATCCACCTCTGTGTTCTCACAGACTGGAGGCTCTGACAGGGCAGGGCCCCTGTGGTATTTATTATGGTGTTAGAGGCTAAAACTCAATATATCCTATTAAACAAGTGAAACAGTAACTTCTCTGGGCCTCATATTTCTTATCTATAAAATGAAAATAATACTGTTTGACACACAGGGTTCTGAAGCGGGCGGTGGGAGACAGTGCACATGATTATTCTACTGACGGGCCAGACACACAGCAGAGGCCCCCAAACATCCCTCACTTCCCTGCCCTTCAATGTTTGTGGATTCCTGTTCTTTTCTATTTGAAAATATTGTATATTTTTGGACTCCTTTTGGTTCTGAAGCCTGACTGGCTTCTCAGAGTTCAGGTCTCCCCTCAAATGTCACTTCACCGTGAAGATGGTCTTCGATGACGCCATCTGAAACTGCCCCAGCCACCCCAACCCTCTCCCCTCCTATAGTCCTACCACAACCTGAACTTTCGTTTTTTCTTTCTTTCTTTCTTTTTTTCTTTTAAGATTTTATTTATTTATTTAACACACACACACAGAGAGCACAAGATGGGGAGTAGCAGGCAGAAGAGGGAGAAACAGGCTCCCCACAGAGCAGGGGGAGCCCAATGTGGGACTCGATCCTAGGACCCTGGAATCATGACCTGAGCCGAAGGCAGTCGCTTAACCAACTGAGGCACCCAGGTGCCCTGAACGTTTGTCTTTTCTGACTTGTTGCTCAGCGGTCATCCCTCCCTAGCATGTGAGTACCATGAGGGCAGAGACTTTGGCTGATTTTTCCACTCCTGAAGCCCCAGTGCCCGGAGCTGTGCCTGGCCCAGAACAGAGATCCAGGAGTTTCCAAGGCCAAGGCAGTGAAGTCTCCAGGGGACAAATGCCAGTGTGTGGGTGTTTGGGATAGAGGATGGTAAGGTTCCCTAAATCGGGAAAATTGGTCTCTCCAGGGCTGGGCAGGTGCGCCTGGGGGTGTCAGTGAGGGGACTGCACTCCTTTGCCTGGTGACCCTGGGTGGCTGGGCTGAACACAAGCCTTTCTCAGCACTGCTGAGCACGGTCTATCTGTTGGCGAGGAGGGGCTGGGTACTTTGGCAGTTCTCCCATTCTGGAGGGATCCATCCTGCTGCCCTGTGCTGGGACCCCATGCCCAGTCCTGCCTCTTTTTGGCGCCATCTTTCTTCCCTCTATGGCACCCGCTCCCCTCCTCATCTGGCCTTCCTCTTTTTTTTTTTTTCTTTTAAAGATTTTATTTATTTTTTTGACAGGCAAAGATCACAAGTAGGCAGAGAGGCAGGCAGAGAGAGAGGAGGAAGCAGGCTCCTTGATGAGAAGTGAGCCTGATGTGGGGCTCGATCCCAGGACCCTGAGATCATGACCCGAGCCAAAAGCAGAGGCTTAACCCACTGAGCCACCCAGGCGCCCCTGGCCTTCCTCTTACCAGTGCCTGATGGGCCCCCTCCCACCTGCCTTCCCCGTTGGCACCAAATTCTCGCACTCGCAGCCTCAGTGGTGTTGGGGGGTTCCCTGGGTCTCCTGCAGTGGGGTACAAAATGCCAGTTGGGTTTTCTGGTGCCCAGCCCCCTACAGCTCAGCCACTGAGGGGCCCTTACCAGCCCCCATTCCTTCCATTCTCCTCATCCTAGATATAGTGAGAGGGATTCCAGAAAATAGCTGCAGAGGCTCCTGCCGTAGTGCTGCCCATCCTACTGGGGAAGGGCCCTCTCCATCTCCACGCATCCCGCCCTCCCTCCAGCTGAGGGGCCCAGCACCAGAGAAGCCCCCTGACTTCTGGCTGGGGTGTGGCAGGGGTGGGTAAGGAGGGTGGTGAGCATTTGATAGATCCTGCTTTGGACCCAGGCCCCTGCCCAGTGTCACTGGACTTACCCAGTGTTGAGAGAACACCCGCTATCTGTTAGAGCTCCTTGCCCTGTTACTCCGGGGGCCCTGGTCCCTACACCCGGAAGGCCCACAATCACTGCTTCATGCTCAGAGCCCAGTTCGAGAGCTCTCAGCCATGGGAAGATCCCAGAATGCTTGCAAGGGAAGTATTTCAGGGTTCAGAGGTTTATGAGGTATGCTCTCTGGAGTGCCCTGAAGCTGATCTCTCTCTCTCGCTCTGTGTGTGTGTGTGTGTGTGTGTGTGTGTGTGTGTGTGTGTGTGATGGACTGGGGTTCTGGGCCCCCACTCCTATTTTGACCATAGAACCCCAAACATTTTCTGTGTTACTAGTGGAGATGCCACTGAAATTACTATTTAAACAGAAGGATCCATTATTTGGGGGGGGGGAAGAAAGGTTTAAAAACCATGGAAACTGGACAAAAGTCCCTTTACATATGGGGAAACTGAGGCCCAGAGGAGCACATGGCTTCTCAAGGTCACAGTGGGATCAGTGGCAGAGCTGGTACCATACAAGGCCACCTGGCTCATAGGCTGATGTTCTTGCCAAGACCAGGCTGAAATATCCCTCTCGGGAGGTGGCAGTTAGGGGTGGGGTGCCAGGAAGGCCCCATCCAGAGAAGTGGGTTAAGGTCACAGCCTCCCCACTCCACGGGCCCCCTGTGAAGGGCCTGCAAGAAGAATTGCATTGGAAAGGTGGCTCAACTCTTTCTTTTCTTTTCTTTCTTTTTTTTTCTTTTTTTTTTTTTTAAAGATTTTATTTATTTATTTGACAGAGAGAGAGAGAGAAAGAGCCCAAGTACTAGAATGGCAGGCAGAGGGAGAGGGAGAAGCAGGCTCTCCACCGAGTAGGGAGCCCGATGTGGGGCTTAATCCCAGGACCCTGGAATCATGACCCAAGCCAAAGGCAGATGCTTAACCAACTGAGCTGCCCAGGCGCCCCTGGAAAGGTGGTTTGATTCTTAACTGGAGGCCTGAGGTCTTGAAGTGGGAAGGGGCAGGATGAGGGAGGAAGTGTGGAGAGGGAGCAAGGGACAGGGATTCATCCTTTGGGTCACTCGCACCCGCTTCCCCACTCAGAGCACCAAAGGCCCTCCTGCCAGGTTGAGACTGCTTCTACATTCTCCCATGGTCACTCTGACAGGTGTCCATAGAAGGAGGAAGCTGCTCCAGTGGTCCTCCCCCACCCCATAGCCTGTGACCCGCTGGAGGCAGCCCCTGTCCCCAAACACCTGATTTCCAAGCAGAGGGAGCTTGTGCCAGGCATGGACAGGGCTGGGTGGCTTCCATGTGATGACTTCTGGGGTGGGAAAGCTGTGAAGAAGGGGGTGGGGATTTCAGTCTCAGGGGTCCTGTGGACACCCCCCTACGGACAACAGCAGAAAGGGCACAGTAGGGGGCCCTGTGGCACTCACTGTGTCTCCCCTCAGTGTCCAGATGGGCACCTGGAAAAATGCTGTTGGATGAATGAGTATGTCCATCTTCCCCCCGACCCCCAAAGTCACCAGCTCTTCCCTCACTCCACACCTTTGTCCTTTAGAAACTACAAGGACTGAGTTATTCTTAGTAGGTTTCATTCATCAAAGCATGACAAACGGTGTCCTGGGAGGAATGCCTGGGTGTTGCCAGAGCCAGAGGGCTGGGGTGGGGTGCAAAGGCCCCATCTCAGGAGAGAACCCAATGCCTTCAAGGAGCTCCAGGCTC
This sequence comes from Martes martes, assembly GCF_963455335.1. Classification (NCBI taxonomy): domain Eukaryota; kingdom Metazoa; phylum Chordata; class Mammalia; order Carnivora; family Mustelidae; genus Martes; species Martes martes. The sequence goes on along the minus strand of NC_137893.1, from coordinate 90,042,713 downwards.
AGGGGGAGACACAGCCTTGCTCTCAGGGAGCCCCAGTTTGAGGGGGGAGACACAGCCCTGCCCTCAGAGAGCCCTAGTCTGAGGGGGGAGACTGCCCTGCCCTAGGGGAGCTTCCTGTGATGGAGGGTACTACCTCCACACCCCAGTCCCCTAGCCCTCAGTAAGATCCTAGACTAAAGGGAGAGATCTAATATCCTGCCCTCAAGGAAACTTTAGTTTCATGGCAGAAAAGCAGTTGTCATCCCTGCTGAGGAAGGCACACCTAAGGCGCAGATTGAAACTGAAGATGAAAAAAAAATGGGGTACAAAAGGGGTTTCCAGAGGCATGTGCAGCTCCCCAACCACCGCATGTGGGAAGTCTAAAGAAGGGCTCCCAGGGTCACTCACCTGGGCAGGCTTACCAAGAAACGTGCAGACTACCAGGGGGTGGCATTAGTGCAGACAAAAATCCTGGCACTTGAGGAAAGGTTAAAGGCAAGGCCAAGTGGACTGGTCTCAGTCAGGGGTCTCAAACCCAAATGCCTTTGGGGACTAGTTTAACAACACTGACCTTTGTCAATGGGGAGGGCAATCAGACAGCTCACACTGTCAGCTCTCATATTCAATTAAAAAAAAAACAACAACAACCACATACTCATTGCAGGCCAAACAAAACCTCACTAAAGATTAAACCTGGCCCGAGGCCACGCGTCTGCAACCCCCTGGACATCGGGAAAGAATTCCTGATAGAGGAAATGGAGCCTGGTTTGGATAAAGAAGCTGACAGCCAAGTTGCTCCTCCTGCCGCCCTACAGGGCCTGGCTTCTGGGTCTCAGGGCCTCTCCCACCCTCCCTGGGATGCAAGACTTTTTAGCCCCTCCTCACTAGCTCCCTTCTGACCCACAGGCCACAGCTGGTGGGCCTTCTGGCCTCCCAGGGGGGTTCCAGGTCTGCGATGGGGGTATCACCTTTCCTGGTGGGAGGGTAATTTCCCTGTCAGAAGAAGGAGCCTGTGGGGTGGGTCGCAAGCCCTGAAATAAGCCGCGCTGGGAGTTCTGGCTGGGTGGCCTTCCCATCGACAGCTTTCAATTTTCTGTGCCTCAGGGCCAAAATGGGGATACTCTGGCCGTGGTGCCCTTCCCTGGGCAGTTACTTTCCACGGGCCTCAGTGTCCTTGTCAACGAAACGGGTCCTGCCTCCTCCCCACTCTCGGAGTCCCCTGTCCCTTACGGACAGACAACTCAGGGCTATCCGCTCACGCGAGGGAGGGGCGGGGCCGCTTTCTGACCCTTGAGGCTCGGATTTCCAAGTTCCGCTCCTCCCCTCTCTCCATCACAGGTGGGATCTCAGGGCTCTCTTCTGGGGCAGTCTAGGAAAGCGACTGGAGGCGTCGGCGGGCAAAGCCAACGCGCGGGCTCCTGGGGACTGGGGACAGGGGACGGGTTCTGGGACCGGGGAAGGGCGGCCTAATTAGGGCGCGTTGGCCCAGCGCAGCAGAGCGCCGCGGAGGAGAGCGGCGGTGCGTAATTAGAGCGCATTAGCCGTGCCCCTGCAATCCTGTAATTTCTCCGCGCGCTCCGGGTGCGTGGTAGGAGGTAAAGCGATGTGAGCTCGGCTCTGAGTCAGACTCTCCGAAGCCTGGGTGGGGACGCAGGGGGCGGCAGAGGCCGTGGAGAAAAGACTCCTGCCGCGGGAGGCGCCATCGCCTTCCCCTGGCGCGGAGTCACCTGTCCCGGGGCTGCTCGCCAGGCGCCCCACTTCCGCGGGGACGGGAGGGCGTGGCCAGGAGGAGGCGTGACCCGCGCCTCCCCTGGCTTCCAGGGGGCGCTCTCCGGTCCCGCGGATCTTCCCGGGGCATTGAGTGGTGTCCCTGCACCTAGCCATGTGGCCCGCTCCCCGCGCGCAGGTGGGCTGAAAGAGATGAAGATGCAAAGCGCGAGGCAGAGACCCCAAATTCCGTCAGAGTTGGGCAATAGGTCTAGGAGGGCGAAAGAAAAAAAAAAAAAGGAGACAGAGAAAGACAGCAAAAGGGAATGGGGACCCATGTTTTACCTGGTCCCTGAAATCAATTCTTGGGGGGGCGGGGAGGAGCCAGTGGGGGGCTGAGGCTGGGAGGGGAGTTTATTTATTAGCCAGATTAGCCAGCATTAATGGGGAGCAGTGGTGGCCGGCGGTAGGGACATAGCTGGCATAGCTGGCATAGCGGCGGGGCCTCCCGCGGCGCGGGGCTCTGCCGGCTTCAAAGGGACTTAAAGAGGCCCGTGGTGGCACTGCCACGGCCCCGCGGGGGAGGGCGTGGGCGCAGGCGGTGGGGGAGAAGGCGGCCATTGTGCACCAAGGGATTAGGGATCTGGCCTGGAAGGAATTTTAAACTGCTGCGAGCCAGCGCCCCAGGACTCCCCTCCCGCCCCACCACCACTCTCCTGAGCTGGAGCACGCTGTGATGTTTACCTGCGTTTTGGTGTCTGGGGGTCCTTCCCCTTTCTTCTTCCCTTAGATTGGACGCATCTAGACTTGTCAGCTTTGACAAATAAAAATACAGGAAGTCCGGTTAAATTTGAATTCCAAATAAGCAATGGATACTTTTTTTAGTATAAGTACGCCCCATATGTTGTATGGGCTATACTTATACTAAAACATTATTCGTCGTTTATCTGAAATTCAAATTTAACTGGACATCTTGTAATTTTTTCTAGCAGTACTGAAGTCACTGAAATGTCTAATCCATGTTTGCAACAGATTGAGGGCTCCAGAAGGATTCTATGGGGCCGCGTGTCTCTACCCTCAGACGAAGTTTCTTGAAGCCCCGTACTCTTTCTCCCTTCAGAATGGAGCTTTGATGATAGAACACGTCTCCATCGGAGTGGGATCTTCCCGAGGACGAGCCGAATTTCAGACTGGAGCAAGTAGGTCAATGTCTGAGTCCCCTTCATCGCAGCACCACCGGGCTTACCCTCAGGCAAGGCCCGTGTGCTTTGGTGGGGGGCGTGTCTGTCTCCTCCCTCAGGCAGGTGGAGGGCCTCCCTCCATTAGTGTAGTTCCCTGCCCACAGGGGGCGCTAAGGGCCCGGAGCACTGACCTACAGTTGGATAGGTCCTGGTTTTTGGCGCTCAGGGTGGGCAGGTTCTCTCGGGTGGATGCACCTGGGGATTTGGGGGGTGGGGCCCCCAATCCTGTGTAGCTCCTGACTTGGTCCTTCCTCTGGCAGTCGAGGCAAAAGGCCTGCGGTGGCCAGAGGCTGTGGCCAGCATTGTGGGAGAAGCTCTAAGTCTGGTTACTCAGTTTGTGCCAGGAGGGGACAGTGTGGCTCTCAGTACAGAAGGGCCCTGCCCCCCCCCTCCCCATAACCATGGCAGCCAAGCCCCATCCTCCATTAGCCTCACTAAAGCCAACTGCCCAGCCTTTGCCTGTTCCATTCTCTCTGTCCAAAGCACCTGCTCTTCCGGTCTCAAGGACATGTGACGTCTCACCCCTTCTGGATGCCCTGGTCTTCAGCAGACTGGGTACCGCCAGGTATACTGTTTATGCCCCGGTGCCGGCGGCGGGGGTCTTATGGTGAAAAGAGCCCTACACCTACTCCCTCCTTCCTCACCAGCCTAGGGCCACAGGGGCCAAAGAGTGGCCAAGGGCAAGTGTGGGAAACTCGGGAAGGTTGGGGGGTGTTGGTGGGAGGGGAGTAAAGAAGCCTCTGCCACCATCTCCTCCCTGTCCACCCCCTGTGGCCCCTTCTCGAATCCCTTCATCCCCTGGGGCCTCTCAACTCTTTTCCCTTAAAGCTGAGGGAAGCTGGGGAGAAGTCCTTTCCCACGGTCCCAGCCTCAACAACCCCCCACCCCCTGCTCCTTTGGCCACAACCACCTCAGCCTCTGCAGAGCGCTGGCCTGGCCCACCCCGTCCCTGCAGGGCCCCCTCCTTGTGCTGGGGCGCCCGCTTCCGTGAGTGGCATCATCACCCCATTCCTCAGTCTGCCCAGTCATCAGGTCGGCAATTAGCTACTTCCTCTCAGCAGCATGAGGCCACCGAACGTCACAGCCCCTCCCCCCGCCAGCGGCGGGCGGGAGTGCTGGGGGTGCCCCCCACACTTTGTAGTATGTGCCAAGTCCTGGCATGACCCCCCCCCCCGCCCCTGCTCCAAACCACTGAGTGCTGGGGTAATGAGCCTCCCATGTATGGAGCCGGGTGCTCCCTGTATTCCCGGGGCAGGGAGAAGCTGCAGGGCTGCCTCCTCCTCCGTGTCACCCCATCCCATTGGATGAGGACACTCCCGCTGCCTGGGTGGGGCCAGCTCAAGGGCTCCCGTGGCCAGAGCAGGCGGGGCCTCACACTCAGGTGTCTCTGTCCCCAGATGTAGGCTGCTTTTACCAGGCTCTTACCTGGGGGCCAGGAATCTGGAAACGGAGGATGGTGGCAGTTCTATGGTAAAGGGAGAGAAGAGGGGAGTCACGCCACAGACACCCAAACATGAACACCCTCAGGGGCTGACACATATGTGCCTAGGCACACTCACAGATACAACCTGTGCAATGCACATCCCACCGCAGCTCTGCCCTCTGCCCTCCTGTGTCTCCAACGGGCAGACCCTGCTGGAGCTACACCTGCGAGCCCAGACAGCCCCACCCTCCAGACGTGCGCACACAGACCCGCCAGCATTCTCAGAGAGGCAGTAAACTCATGGCTGCACCAAAGCCAAAACCAGGACACTGCAGAGAAGTCCAGGAGGGTGGGAGGAGAAGGATAGACTACCCCCCAATTTGTCCGGCCACCCCATGGGCCAGGGGGTCTTCCTGGGGAAGGGTGGGAACAAGATCACACTTGGAGGGGGCTTGCTTGGTGGGCAGGTGGGCTGCCATGAGAGCAGCTGTGGTCTGAGCGAGGAGGAGCAGGTAGGGTGTGGATTTCCAGGGAGAGTAAAAAAATGCCGACAGACGTAAACACATGTGTATAATTTTAGACAGGCCATTTAACTCCTTAGGACACCTGCAATAACATCTGTAAAATGGGGATGAGGAGAACCCCATTTAAACTTGGTTGGGAGGGTTAAATGAGATCGGTGGCTCCGAGCAGGCCCTAAGCCAACACGACTATGGAGAAGACGCTGCCATGCCCTGTCTCTGGGTGGGGGGTTTGCCTAAAAGAACTGTCCTGGGAGATTAGCAGCCCTCATTCCGGGCCTTAACCTAAACATGTACTTGCCTCTTTCTCTCTCCCCCTGCAGGGCCTTAGGCTGGGCTTGGTGGCTGACTGGGTCGTAGTGGGGCCTGGGGGCGGGGCCTGGGAGGGGCTGGCTACTTGCCCCACCCCTACCTGCCTGGCAGGGCGGGAGGTGAGGACTGGCTTCCAGCCCAGAGAGGGTATGAGTCAGTCAGAGCCTCCCCATCCAGGCAGATGCTGAGCAGGGGAATGGGAGCTTGGGTGGAGGGGCTTTCTAGGAACATTACTGGAAAAGGACCCGGGAATAGGCGTTGCCACCCAGAGCCACTTCCTCAGCCTACCAGCCCTGGCCCAGCTAAGCAAATAGCCTTGTCCTTGCTTCGCCCAGCTCACCCTCGGGAGTTGTGAGGCAAGGCCCCACTTGCCCACCCCCGATAGCCCCAAGCACGTCCTCGGCCACAGCAAGGAGCTGGGCGGCTGGGCGCCATGCTGCCTTACCACCCTCCTCAGCAGGGCCAGCGGGGTCCCTAAAGCCCCGCGCACAGGGGCACGCCGCCACACGGGCTCACATCCACGTGCCCACGGCCACGGAAGCACAGCCGGGGACACCAATGTGGACATGCCCTGGCAAGCACGTGCACACACACACTGTGCTCCCTCTTGCTTTATACACCCACACATACACTCATGTACACTCACATACAAACGCGCTGAGTCATAATCACTTGTTGGGAGAATGTGTCCCTCCAGAGAGAGGTTGAAGTCCTAACCCCCAGTATCTGGGAACTTGACCTTCATTGGAAAAAGAGTCTGGGTAGATGTATTCAGGTTGAGATGATATCTCAGTGGATTAAGGGAGAACCCTAAATCCAGTGACTACTGTTCTCTTAGGGAGAGAGAAAATTGGAGACACAGAGACATACAGGGAAGAAGGTCAGGAGCAGAGGAGGCAGAAATGGTAGAGAGGCAGCTCGAAGCCAGGGAACCCCAAGGACTGCCCGCCACCACTGGAAGCCAGTGGAGAGACATGCAAGACCGTCCCTCGGAGCATCCAGAATAAAGAAAGCCTGCCAATGCCTGGGTTTCGGACTCTGGCCTTCTCAACTATGAGAGATTAAATTCCTGTTGTTTTAAGCCACCAAGTCTGTGACAGTTTGTTATGGCAGCCCTAGGAAATGAATATAATCACACACACACACACACACACACACACACACACGCACACACATGACTGGCTCTGGGTTCAGTGATGAGGTTGGTGGAGTTCCTTTTGGGTGTGCCTCTGTGTCTGTCCTCCTTCCCCCGTGAGTGGCCGGTGGACCCAAAAAAGCTCATGGACTTGGATAGGAGCTCAATAAGTTTTTACTTTTAAATTTTTAAACACTGAAGTACAGTTGAGTGACAATGTCGTATTTGTGTGTCCCGCATAGTGACTCAACACGCCAGTACTCCCCAAGATAAGAAGATGATATGTAAGACGGTAGTCACCATTTGTCACCATACGACTTTACTGCAATATCATTGACTACTGGCTATATTCTCTCTGCTGTACTTTCCATCCTCGTGACTTATTTAGTTTATAACTGGAAGTTTGTACCTCTTAATCCCTTTCACCTTTTCTGCCCATCCTCCTCCCCGATTTGGTCTCTGTATTTATGCATCCGTTTTGGTTTGTTTGCGCCTTTGTTTTGTTTTTTAGATTCCACATATAAGTGAAATCATATGGTATTTGTCTTTCTCTGCCTGACTTAGTTCACTTAGCAGAATACCCTCTGCATCTATCCGGGGAACTCAGAGTAACATTTAATCTCTCCGTGCCTCCCTGGAGTTCTTAATGACACATCCATCCCCAAATCGTGCTCTCCAGAATGGGTCGCCATGTTTATGCCACCAAAAGACGTGTCTAAGAATGCTATGGCTGCCGTAATCATATTACATCAGAAGTGGAGGGGCGCCTGGATGGCTCAGTTGGTTAAGTGTCAGACTCTTGATTTTGGCTCAGGTCGTGATCTCAGGGTCATGAGATCGAGCCCTGCATCAGACTCCTCGCTCAGCTCAGAGTCAGCTGAAGATTCTCTCCCTGTCCCTCTGCCCACCCACCCCTGTTTGTGCACATGGATGTGCTTTCTCTCTTTTTCTCTCTCTACAACCCAAAAGTCCATCAAAAGAACAGATAAATGAGCTGTGAGGGACTCAATGGAAGGCTACTTGGCCATGAAAAAGGAAGAAAAAGACCTGCAGGAACACTCACAGGAATGTGCATAGACCTCAGACTGAACAGACTGGGTCAGACACAGAGGGCATGCCCTTGGAATCCATTTGTATGGGGTTCAAGGACAGGCAAAGCCAGTCTGTGGGGACACCAGTTAGAACAGGGGTTACCTCTGTGGCAAGGGATCGACTGGTTGGGGCTTGAGGGAGCCTCCTGGGGTGCTGGTAATACTGCATGCTTGATATGGGCCAGGTCTACACAGGCATGTACATATGCACGAATTCACTAAGCTTGATATGGGCCGGGTCTACACAGGCATGTACATATGCACAAATTCGCCAAGCTCTACCCTTAAGATTTGTGCGATTTGTTGCACAAATCTTAACACCTCGATAAAAAGTAAATTTGAAAAACTGATTTTCAGGCAGTCCATGACCAGAAGCCAGCCATAGGAGAGCGTCTTCTAGGGTGGATGCCTTGTCCCATGGTGCACCTGTGTCCTCAGGCCTGGGGCCACTTGTGTGGCTGACTTTCCAGATATTTGTTGACTATAAATGCCAAGCCTGGGGCTGCCAGGGGAGACTGTGGAGGCGTGTCAGGGCAGCCAGACCTTCCAGAGATGACCCGTCTTCAGGTGGGAATAGTGCGTGTCCAGGATGCTAATGTAATCCCCCGTTAAAGACCAAAGGCGATGATTTTTTCCACCAAAAGCCCCCACTACAGAGGAATAATGACCTTTTATTCAGCTTCTGCTACCTGCCAGGCAAGCACGGAGCACCTCTGAGGGATGTGGCAGACTTGCCCCTTCATGGACAAGAAAACTTGGGCTCTGAAATGTCAAGGTGAATGCCCAGGGTCACACAGGAAGCCCAGCAGAGGGGATTTTCCCTGACTGTTTCGTCACACTAAGGCTCCCCCAGGACAGGACTGTGTCTCCCCCGTCTCCTTCTAGGCAGGAAGGGCTTGTCTTGAAACTTATTTTCACAGCAACTTTGCATCCTGACTCTCGAGCCCCTTAATCTGGCTTGGGGCTCTGCCCACAGGTGTGCCATCATTTGGGACCATGAATCTGAGGGTGAAGGAGGGAGGTGGGGGACCGTGTGGATCAGAGGGACTGGTCCCTTTGGCATCCATGCTGGGATCAGTGCTGGAGACTCCTTCTCTTCCCTCCCCTCCCTTCAAGTCAGGACCACCCAGCTGAGCTGGGGGGTGGGGAAGCAGCCCCTAGCCCTTCCCAGGACCAAAGCGCTTCTCACCCTGCCCACGCCTGGCCAGAGGGAGCTGGGTCATATGATGGGGGCGAGGTGGCAGGTGTAATAGGAGCTGACATCTTCCTCCTGCCCTGTGACTATATTAAGCTCTGTGCCCCATCTCCCCTTCCCCCACCCTCAGGACTTTCCCTCCTCCCACAAGGGATCTTGATCTTCAAACTAAGGACTCATTCCTCCTCTTCCCCATCCTGGGAAAGGGACAGGAGCCTAATGAGGTCAGAGCCAGCGGGCGGGGGAGTGGAGGCAGTAAATTTAGGCCTTGGGTGCTGATGAGTTGCAGAGGGAGGCCGCCTGCTCCTGAGGCCTTAGCACACCCCTCATGCTCAGTTGTCCCCACACTGCCGCCCACGCGCCACCCGGGCTCACGAGGGCACTCACAGAACAGGCTCACCTGTTCCCCTCACCCGTGGCTAAAGCAGAATGATCCCTGGGGCTGCAGGGGAGGGGGGAATGTAGTCTGGGGGGTGTAGGGTGTTTGCACTCCTTGCCTAGATCTAGGGGCTCAGTCTCTGCCTCCCAACGCCCCCCCCCCACAGTGGGACTCACCGCCCCTGGGGTGAGGGGCCAGAAGTCCCGGGAAGCCCTGCCTTCTCCCCAGGGTGAGACGAGGAGTCAGGGCAGAGATTATTAATAAACTTGCTCCTGACTGGAAAGGCCTGGGCAGAAACCCCAACCTCAAGCCAATCAGAGCAGAGCTTTCCAGGAATGTTACCCCAAAGCGAGCCTTCCTCTGATTCCAAGATTATTTCCCACCCCTGACTTCATCCGCCTGGTGTGTGGGGCTCCCGCCAGGCTCCACTGGCTCTGCCCCCACCGGCCCGCTTTCACTTGGCAGCTGACATCTGCCTTGGCTGCTGCCCAGCAAAGGTCACGGCGTGTCCGTGGTGGGGCTGGGATTAGGACTTCTTCCTCTGTCACCTAGTTCTGTGACTCCCTGCTCCCCCAAATGGAGGAGGGCTGAGCCCGCTGTGTTGGGAGTGCAGAATGGCCTCCGGGCCACCCACCCATGGCATCTGGACGCTGGCCTGGTGCCCTGCTCCAAAGGCAGCGAGCCCAGGCCAGCTTCCTGGCCTTGTGACCTTGGGCGAGCAGAATGGGACTTGTCCATGGCTCATTGTCATCCTTTACAAAATGAGGCTAAAAATGCCTCCCGAAGGCAGCTGTGAGGATTAGGAGTGTGTGATGTCCGGTGTGCCCTGGAAAGGGCTGTCCTGGAGGGTAGAGGAAAGATATGTATGTCCTCGCCTCTATCACTCACTCTATCCCCGACTTCCTCATTGCCTGCCCCTCCACCATCACCCTGCCACCGCCTGCCCCCAACTTCTGCTCAGCTCCACCACACTGTTGTCGGGACTTCTACCACCATGTTAGCACTGTTCGGTCATTCTGAGGACACTTATTCAACCTCTACCACGTTCCAGGTTGTGGGAGTGGCCTTTGGAGAGGAGTCCTGCCCGGGGTCTGGCACCCTGGGAATGGTCTGTCTTTTATGCCCTGACACACAACCCACCACTTCCAGGAGCCCTTCCTCCAGCTACCCTGACCCATTCCGATCCCTTCTGCACCCGGGGGCTCAGCTTCATCTACCCCCTCGCTGGGTGCTGTGTGTGTGTACACGCGTGTGTGCACACTCACACCTATATAGTTTACACTGGTCTGTAACATCAGCCTCCATCCAGACCTCCTGTGTTTAGCATGGTGGCTCTGGATCCCAGACCTGGCTCTGGCTCTGGCATTTTCTAGCTGTTACCTTAGACAACTAGCTTCTCCTCTTTGTGTCTCAGTCTTGGGGACTGTAAATTGGGTGCATAATCGAGTTACTAATAGGCTCAGAGAGTTGTGTGTGTTGCCAGGGATATTGTATCTCTAGCGCTTAGAGCAGAAGCAGGCCCACAGCAAGTGCCTAAGGAGCATGGAAGGTTGTTATTATTATTTTTTATTATTATTGCTAGTCCTTCCGACTCCCCGTGCGGGACTCGGGGCTTTGCACTGTGCCTGAGGGTGAACTCGTTAATGGACATACTCCGGCGTTCCAATATAAGCATCTTAGGAGGAAAGAAGGGTTGAGCCCTTTCAAGAACCGCGTGGACTTCTGCCCATTCTCAGAAGGTGCCTGGACTCTCGGGGTGAAGGCTGGGCAGTGGGCTGGGAAGGAGCGCGCAGGCCGTTTGGAAGCAGGCAGCACTGAGTTTGAATCCTGACTTCACCACCTGGGCAGCGGTGGGTGAATCCTCACTTCGCCTCCCCAAGCCTCCGTCTTTTCACCTGTAAAGTGACTCACTGCGTGGGACCACTGCAAGGCTCTCATTTCCGTCTATCTTGAACGCAGTTACCACAGGTAGCCGTGGGTGGGACCCGGGGCTGGTGTTCCCTTTGGGCCTCAACCTTCCCATGTGGACAATGGATTGCCCCAGCCAGCTCAGCCTGCTTCCCAGAGTAGGTGGAGAAGGTGGTGAGTGATAGGATGTGCTCAGAAAAGTAACCCCCCCCTCCCCCAGGGAAAATTCAAGGGAGAGCAGGAACAATGATTGCCTCAAGGCTCAGCTCCACCTGACGTGAGAAAGTGCCTTGAGGTCTGAGCTAGGGTCCTGGAGCAGGGCAGGGGCCAAAGGGGAGAAGGGCCGAGGGGCCCCAAAGTGCAGGCACAGGGCGGCCATCTGGGTCCAGACTCCCACCGGTACCAGCATATGGTCCCGGGAGACAGGTAGGGCAGCTGGGATGAGGCAGGAGGGGGTGGCGTCAGAGGCCTACAGGTTTTCCTGGGGTCCCCAGCACATGGACACCCAGACAGCTGCAGCCACCCGAAGACTGCCTCCGCCCTCCTCCTCCAGTGGCGCCCTGGCCGTGAACCTTCAGGGAATAAACAGGGGCAGCAGCCAGCCGACTGGTGTGTACTCCTGGTCCCCGCAATGTAAACTCCGGGGATGTGTTTATGTTGTCTGGGTCTGTCCCCAGCCCCTGCCCAGCTCTGAGGGGTCACGCCATGCCAAATGTCACATGTGCAGGGTAGCTGGATTCTTCCACGTGGTGGTGGGGGGGGCAGGAAAGGCAGGGGGCCATGGTCGGGGACAGGGACCAAAGACAGCTGGAAGTGGGGGACCAGAGGGAGAGTTGCAAAGGGGGAAGGGAGAGCTAGTGCCACCCCGAATGCTCAGACTGTGCCTTGTTCCTGGAACTGCAGCTCAGGGCCTTAGCCTATCCCTGGGCTTGCCAGGGGCCTGTGGCGTTCTAGGGCCAGGCTTGGCCCCGGACTCCGGGGTCATGGAGCCTAGATCTCTGCCCAACCCACAGCTGGCCTGAGAACTGGCCCACTGGGTCTTTCTTTGATTTACCTTTCCACTATCCTCGGCCAGGCACCGGGCCAAATCTCTTGTGCATGTTATCTCATTCAAGCCCCCCACCCGCCCAGGCCGGGAGCTGCTGCTCTCCTTAGGACCCTGTGGAAGGTCAGTGGGGAAAGGGGGTGGGGCCTGGAAGTGCCCAGGCTGCAGCTAGAATCTGGATCTGTGACCAGAGCATCTCTGCTCTTAGGAGGCAAGCCAGGCAGGCCATTGCCCTTGAGGGCCAAGTGACCCCAGAGTCACCATGAGAACCCAGGGCTCTCAAGTCCTGGGCCAGCTTTCTTCCCTCTGTACTGGAAACAAGGTGGTGAGTAGAACCAGCCCTGCCCTCCGGGAGCCTCCAGTCTGAGGGCAGAACATAGCTCTGCTGTCAGGGAGCCCCCGTTGGAAGGGGAGCCCCAGACTGCAGGAAATGGCAAACTGGGCCCCCCACTGGGGAGGCAGAGGGCTTCCCACTGCTGGTGCTGGTGCGGGAAGGCTTCCTCAAGGAGGGGACTGGAGTTGGGCAAGTAGCGGGCAGCTTTGGGTGGCCCCCCTGGAGGCCAGAGCCGTGTTCCCACACTGCCCTGATTAGGAAACAAGGCTCCTCTTGGACGGAGCCAGTCTGGCTCTGCCTGGCCTGCCTGGGAGGGGCCAGAGGAGCACAGCCGTGTGACAAGCATTCATCTGGGACGTACGCACATCTCTGGAATGACACCCCAGGAAGGCTATTTTCATCTGGGAATTTGCCTGCTCCTCTGTCCACCCCAAAATAACCCGGCTCCCGAAGGAATCCGCCACACTGGGCCGCCGCCAGGTGAACGGAGCCCCCCACCCAGCCCCAGCACCCCCACTATGGCCAGCCTTTTCCCGCAGATGGGCCTCCCCTCTCAGACTCATGCTTTCTCAGGCAGGGGCTGTGTCTCCCTCCTTAGACTGGGGTCCTCCTCAGGGCGAAGGTGCTGTCTCTCATCTTAGGAGCTCCTGGAGTACAAATGTGGTATTTCTCCACGCAGACAGGGAGCTCCTCAGGACATTTGGGTCCTGGAGCCGGTGCCCCTGCAGGATTTAGGGGGGCGGTGGGTTCCAGGTGGACCTTTTGTTCTTATGGGCTCCTTTAGGGAGGATGCTCTTGTGGTAGAGAAACCAGAGCTCCCTCCCCCTATGGTCGCAAGTGCATCTGGCTAGTAGGCTCAGGAAGGGCCTAGGCCGTGCCATGCCATGCCCTGCCTCTGGCCACATGGCCCCTGGCAGGAGCCTTCACATGTCCCACACCAGCCAGCCACCTGCTGCTTCCTACCTCCCAAAATAGGAAAGTGTTGGCCTTCTCCCGTTACCGCCTGCACACCCCACTGCCCTTGTCCTTGGGATGGGGCTCTCATGCCTTCCTGCACTGCTCCTCAGGGGAGGATGGTGAGGGTGGGGGGGTCAATCCCCAGCCCCGACTGTCTTCGGAGCTGGATAATGAGACGTGACCAGAGCTGGGTTGCTCTGTTCCCCGGACTGGATACCAAATGAGGAGAGTGCCCACTAACCAGGGTTCCTTGTGAGGAACCAGCGTCCCCAGGTCCTGCGAAGAGGGGCCCTGCTACCCACCAGGCTTCTTTCCTCCCCAACTTCCAACACTGGCATGGAGTATGGGGTGGGGGGATGGCTCTTGACCTAGGTGATACCATTAATGGCTGCTTATTGAAGGCTGAGATAACCGAGGCTCAGGCGTTGAGAAGACACTCCCACACACAGCCTTCTCTCCATTCATTTCACAAACAACCATTTTTAAAGTTGTTGTTGTTTTAACATTTATTTGTTTATTTCAGAGGGCAGGAAAGGCAGAGGGAAAGGGAGAGGGAGACTCCCAAGCAGACTCCCCACTGAGTGTGAGCCCAACATGGGGCTTGATCCTACAACCCTGAGATCATGACCTGAGCTGAAACCGAGAGTCAGATGTTTAACCGACTGAGCCACCCAGGCGCCCCACAAACAACCATTTTTAAATGTGCACTTACTATGTCCAAGGCATGGAGCTAGGCATTCCCCATTAGCTACTATGTTTCATCCTCACAACACCCTACTGAGAGGGTGTGAAGTTGTACCACTTAACTGAGGGAATAAGGCCCAGAGAAGTTAAGTGACCTGCCTAAAGTCACACAGCAAGGAAGTGCTAGAGTTGGTTTTCAAACTCACATGAGTATAACATTTGGTGTTTCTTTCCCTTTTTTTTTTTTACATTTTATTATGAAAAACTAAACATTTAGACACCTAGAATAAAACAACAAACTCGCAAATTTCCATTACAAAGATAGAACAATGAACATTTTACCAGATTTGCTTCTTTTTTTGTGCTCAAGCATTTCAAAGTAAATTCTAGACATTATGGCATATCACTCCTCATCACTTCAGATCTCATCTCTGGAAAAAGAAACCCACTTTTCTGTATAAAGCAGCAGCCATTCTCAAATGGAACAAAACAAACAATTCTCTGCTGTCATCTAACACACAGATTACATTGGACTCCCCAAGACTGAATATGGTCTTCCCCGGATTCTTCTTACTGCCCCACCGCACTGCCGCTGAGGAGTGAATGGACAGGGTTTGGGACAGGTCTTCACCAGCCTCTGTCCCCAGTTTCCCTTGGGGAGAAAATCCTTTCCTTCTCTCTTACCCCTTGAGGGAACAGGCTGCTAGACTAGAGGGTACCAGTGACGTATGGTGAATGGTGAAGCTGCGGGGGAGACCCAGGGGAGACCCTTGGTGCTTGAGGTGGGGACCATGGAGTGAAGTGGGTGGCCATCCCGAGGGCCCAAATAGAGCCATGTCCTGATGTAGGGGACATCAGCAGGGGATGTATGTCCTGGCACTCTGCCAGAGTGTGGGCTGTCCCCACCCAGTAGGGCCTTGGACCTAGGAGCCCCTCCCCTACAGTCTCTCTTGACCACCCTGGGCCCACAGACCAAACAGCCCACTGGTCTGCTTCAGCCAAAACAGGAGCTAGAGGAAGGTCAGCTTATCAGGCCTCTCTTACTCCCTCACCCCATGGGCCTGCCTTTCACCATAATCAGTGTTTGGGGTGAGAGAAGGGGTTGATGGGACAAGGTGAGGTCACTCTTAGGGTCCGCTCCTGCCTGGAGAGGAATGCTTTTTAGCAGGATTCTAGGATAGCCTGGGGAAGGAGCTTGCCAGCCAGTGGCCAGTTAGGATAGGGGTCTCTGTTTTCTTCCAACTCTGTGTTTGTCCTATCCTTAATCCTTGGGCTAGGTGGGAAGGACCTTGACATAAGACAGGAGATGGCGACCTCTTGGTCTTTGCTTTCTGACTGGGGATTGAGGTGTTCAAGGCCAAGTCAGACCAGCCCTGAAGGGTCAGTGGCTGGGTTTCCTTTTTGGATTGGGGACTGTCAGAGGGCAGGGGTTCTGTTTCCCCCATTGGGGCAGGCTATTCCAGAAGAGACAATTTTGTCTTCCATCAGGTTGGAAGCTCCCTGGGGCACGTGGGTGGCTCAGTCAGTTAAGTGTCTGACTCTTTTTTTTTTTTTTTTTAAATTTTATTTATTTATTTGACAGAGAAGGACACAGTGAGAGAGGGAATACAAGCAGGGGGAGTGGGAGAGGGAGAAGCAGGCCTCGCGTTGAGCAGGGAGCCTGATGCGGGGCTCTATCCACCTACCCTGGGATCATGACCTGAGCCGAAGGCGGACGCTTAACGACTGAGCCACCCAGGTGCCCAAGCATCTGACCCTTGATTTCAGCTCAGGTCTTGATCTCAGGGTCATGAGTTCAAGCTCTGCATTGGGCTCCATGCTGGGCGTGGAGCCTACTTAAAAAAAAAAAAAAATTGGGAGCTCCCTGAGGTAGGGTCTTGTCTCCCCTCAGACTGGGTCTCCCTGAGCTAGGGCTGTGTCCTCCCTCAGACTGGGGCTCCCTGAGGCAGGGCAGTGTCCTCCCTCAGACT
Source organism: Martes martes (assembly GCF_963455335.1). Classification (NCBI taxonomy): domain Eukaryota; kingdom Metazoa; phylum Chordata; class Mammalia; order Carnivora; family Mustelidae; genus Martes; species Martes martes. Next base: position 90,026,832 of record NC_137893.1, on the reverse strand, counting down.
GGGGCTCCCTGAGGGCAGGGTTGTGTCTCCCCTGACTGGGACTCCCTGAGGGCACGGCTGTGTCTTCCCTCTTAGACTGGGGCCCCCTGAGCCTGGGTTAACTTGACCTTCCCTCACCATCCCTGCCTTTATGTGCACCCTGCTGCCCACACACGCTGAGTGGGGGTGCTGTGAGAGTGGAATCCCTCTGAGGACCCCAGATCCTCATCGCTCAGGAACCCAGTGCTGGGCTGAGAATGGAAATGGGTTGGTTTCACTTTGCTAGAGAAGAGCAGAAGTGGGAAAACCTGGTTGGAGCTACTGTCTGGCTGGTTATGGAATGACTGCCTGGTGTGGAGGCAGGAGATGGAAGCGAGGGCTTCCTCCAGGGCTTCTTCTTTCTTCTCTAGAACACGCCATGTATCCCTCTTGTGAGACATTCCCGGACTGTGATGGGCTTCAAGGTGAGGGACGTGAGGGGCTCAGGAGCAGAGGTGGATCCCAAAGGGCCCTCTGTGAGCTCTTGAAGCTCCTTCCCTTGCTTCCTCAACCCCAGCCAGGACTGTGCTGAGCAGAAGCAGGACGAGAGATGGCTCAGCCTTGAGTAGGGCTGAGGGGAATGGGGAGGATGAGCTCCAGGAAAACAAGGATCAAGGCTGCCAGATAAGTGAGGGTGGGATGGGGTAGGCGGGATGAAGGAGGGGCCTTCAGGGATCCTCTCAGGGCCAAAGCTCCAAGGCCTTCAACCTGATCCCAGGGAATGGTCTCATAGGATCTGTGTGGAGGCTACCCGACTGGGGAGACCACTCCTATTTTCTCACCCAGACCTCTGTGTACACCCACCCCAGCACTCAGCCCCCGAAGTGCCCAGGCTTGTCTCCCAGACACTGCAGAAAGGTCCTTTTGGTCTCTGCCAAAGCACCTGCCGCTGGGCTTTGCATATGGCTGGCACTTAAGCCCGCTGACTCCATGCTGAACCCTCTGAGGTCCTGAGCCAAGTACTCAGAGAAGGGACCCTTTACCAGCACTTTCTTCCTCAGGAGGGCCCAGCCTGCCCTGTATCTCTGTCCATCATGTTCGGTTCCCTCGGGTAGGTTACTCAGTGGTGAAGGAATACAGCAGGACAAGCTGATGCTTAGATCACTGCATCCTCCGGGTTGAGAGGGAAAGGCAACCATAGTCTGAAGGGGGAGACACAGCCCTGCCCTCAGGGAACCCAGTCTGAGGGGGGAAACAGCACTTCCCAGAAAGTCCCAGCCTGAGAGGGAGACACAGCCCTTACATCAGGGAGCTCACAGTCATTAAGGGGAAACTTATCCTTTCAGCTCCCGTTCACCATCAAAATAACACTGAGAGTTTGGGGAGGGAGGAGAGTAGTTAATGGCCAAGGGCTCCCGCATTGACTTTTCTCAAGTTTCTGAAATATTTCCGCCTCAGCCAGGGACCAGGTGAGTTGAACTAACTCCCTGCTCAGACCCTGCAGGCTTATTTTCACCATGGGGACCTAAGAACAGGAATGCCTGGGCCCTCTTTAGCCCTTGATGACTTTTTCTGGAAGAGTTGAGCCCCATGTCTGGCCCACACAAGTGCTTGTCATTGGCAGCCATTTGACTTAGTCTTTTCCCATCACTTGCCTCAAGTGAACCTCACGCAGCCCCATGCCATAATGCATCCCAATTTTCCCAGCTGAGGAAACTGAGGCTCTGAAGCTTCAGAGGATGCCTGGAGCCCCAGAGCTAGGAAGTGACAGAGGCCCAGTTCTGCTTGGCTTCAAACTGTCTGCTCTTTTCAGGACCCAAGCTTGGGAGAGCATTGCTCTTCTGTTCATGAGGAGACAGAGCTCCACCCAGTCCCCCAAACTTTAGTTTATATAGTCCCACTGGGGAGCGTGAGGATTGGCTGTGAGGTTTCTGGAGGTGTGCCTCTTGGGGCCTTTGGGAAAATAAGCTGTGGATACTTGGGGAGACCTTAGAGAGGGCTATGGGGCAGGGCAGGGGAGGGAGGAGGGGGAACTTTACTAGCCACCAATGAGTGGGGGCTGCCTGGAGGAATGAAAGAAATGATCTCAGCAAATAGCAACAGTTTCTGTGACCTAGCATGTTCTGCAAACACAGAGAGGCTCTGCAAACCCAGCAGGTTCTGCAAATGCTGACAGGGCTCTGCCTCCCTGACAAACTCTATGTGTTGACAGACCTCACAATGGCAATGGGTGTAAGGGACATGACAGAGGGGAAAACCTTGTGGCCCAGAGATACTAAAGGAAGTTTTTACTTACCTTAGAAGTGAAGGCAGATGCTTGGTTTCCAACAGTGGCTCTGCCTTTATGAGGAAGTGATAGAGAGGGAAACTGAGTCCTTCTGCCCTACTTGCACAACCCTCTTCAGTGCTTCTGCCCCTTAACAGGTACAGAGCCTGCTCCTTAGTAGGCTCCAGGGCAGGAGGACGGTGACTGGGGGAGTCCTGGGGAACACCATAGGGAGTGGGTATGTGGGGCAGGGAGGGTCCCCCAGGTGGAGGCCTGGGAAGCTGGGGTCTGAGGTAGCCATGGAGCAGTTTGGAAACCCCGCCGGCCCTGGCCTATTGCCCCCTGAGCTCCAGAATGCCTCAGTCCTTCATCCTCCGCCTTGGAAGCAGGGGAGGGAGTGGTCAGAGCAGCAAACTTTTCCGAATGGAAAATGATGAAATCGTCTTGGAAAGCTGACTTTCCCAGGCTCTGGTGGGTACAGCTGACAAGGGGAAACCTGAGCCCTGTGGGTAGGCAGGGGGTCCAGTGGCAGGGGCTTGGAGGCACCTCTCCATGGCAGAGGCCCGGGAAGCCACTCCAGAGTCATTGAGGGCCCGTTGCCCATGGGCAGCCCTCATTGGGGTGGGGGAGTGGGCGGCTGAGTTACCACTGTAGCCCACGACCCCCTCGGATCTACACCCAACCTAGCAACTGGAGTGGTGCTGTGACAACACAGTCAATTCCCGTCTCTCCTCAGCTCAAGGCTCTCGTCTCGTGCAAGTCAAGGTCAAAGTCCTTATTATGACCTGTGTGACCCCACGTGGTCCCACCCTGCGACTACTCTGCCCCTCACTCACTCTGCTTCCTTATTCCCCAGATGTGCTGGGCACACTTCTGCCTCAGGCTCTTTACACTGCCTGCTCCCTCTGCCTGGATGCTTTCCCCCCAGGATACCCACATGGCTTACCCCCTCACTTCCTTGACATCTTCAAATATCACTTCTACAGCGAGGCTTTTCCTGACTATCCTATTTAGAACTACAGCCTATCCTCCCCACTCCAGCCCTGGAACCCCACCCCCCCTTCTATATTACCATGCTTTATTTTTCTCCAATAATGTCCAAATTATTTCTTCTAATGTATTTGTACTGGGTTAAAAAGGCCCTCCCAATAATGATATATCCATGTCCAAACCCCTGGTACCTGCAAATGTGACTGTAGTGGGTTGAATGTGTTCCTCTTCCAAAATTAAGTCCACCCAGAACTTCAAAGTGTGACCTTATTTGGAAATAGGGTCTTTGCTGAGGTGTTTAAAGCTCTGGAGAGGAGATCATCCTGGATTTAGTGCAAACCCTAAATCCAACACTTAGTGTGCTTATAAGAAACAGAGACACAGATGCGGTGTACACATGCGCGCGCACACACACACACACACACACAGGCCTATTACTCAGCCATCAAAAAGGATGAAATCTTACCATTTACAATGACATGGATGGAACTGGAGGGTATACGTGGAATTGGGGAAATAAAACAGGGGATCATGAGGAAGAAGAGAAAAAGAACTAAGACAAAATCAGAGAGGGAGGCAAACCATAAGAGACTCGTAACTAGAGGGAACAAACTGAGGGTTGCTGGAGGGGATCAGATGGGGGGATGGGGTAGCTGGGGGATGGGCATTAAGGAGGGCACGGGATGAAATGAGCACTGCGTGTTATACGCAACAGATGAATCACCAAACGCTACCTCTGCAACTAGTGATACGCTTTATGTTAACTCATTGAATTTAAATAAAATAAGTTTAAAAAATAAAAGGAGGCAGAGATGCAGATCGACGCGGGAAGGCACGGCGAGAAAGCCACGTGAACACGGAGCCAACAACAGGAGGGATGCGGCCGCAAGCCAAGGAACTCCAAGAATTGCCAGAAGCCACCGGAAACTGGAAGAAGCATGATTCACCCCTCCGGGAGCCTTTAGAGGGAGCTCAGCCCTGCCAACACCTTGATTGCAGACATTTAGCCTCCGAAGCTGGAGGGGATACATTTCTGTTGTCCTAAGCCACCAAGTTTGTGGTGACTTGTTATGGCAGCCCCGGGAAATGAGAGCAATGCTCTGACATTTACTCATTTATTTGTTTATCATCGATAAACACACTCCCCCTCCTCAAATCTGAACTCCAAGAAAACAGGGGTTTTTGTTTATTTTGCTCATGGACGTATCCCCGGCAACCAGCGCGGAGCCTGGCACATAGCAGGTGCTCAGTAAATATTTGTCAAATGGCCGAGTAAATAAGTTCATTGAGAGCAAGGAGTGCAGGAGTGGGAGGGGTGGCCTTCTGGGGATCGACTGGGCTGCCCAGTGCCTGGGCCCATCGAGTCCAGCTCAGGGTGGCAGACACCCAGCCCCTGCACAAAGGGCTACCTGGAAGAAGAAGAGAAGGAGACCTGGGGTCCCCTGGGATGAGCCTCCCCTGACAGGTGGCCTCAGTTCCGCTCACAGAATGATGAGCAGAGCTTGCCCTGTTCAGCCAGCCTGGGCCGGGTCCCAGCTGGAGCTTCTGCAGGATGGGCCTCTGCAGGGAGTCGGTACTCACCCTCCACGCCAACTTTGGATGCCTCAACAGCTGGCACAGAGAGGACCCCAAGCCCTCCCCACATCCCCCTACTGCCCCGACCCTAGCCCTTCCTGCTGCAAGCCAGACCTCTAGGGCCACTGTGTGCAGAGGACTGGGGAAGAACTGGAGGCTGATGGGAGAGAGGCCCAGGGGCAGGGGTGCGGCCTCACCCATCGCTAAGTCCTCAAGTCTCCATCAGGACCGGGCCTCTGTCCCTGATTCTCCTCATGCAGTGAAGCCGGCCCCTCTCTTCTGGATTAAGGACAGCCAGAAATTCTTTGCCACTCTCTCCCATCAAGAGGTAGAGTCTACTTTCTGTCCCCTTGAATCTGGCTTGGCCGTGTGACTTGCTTCGTTGGGAACAATGCAGCAGACTGACACTGTGCAAGTTTCAGGCTTAGCCCTCAAAGAGCCTGGCAGCTTCCCCACCCCCACCCTCCCCTCCCCTACTCTAGCCTCCGCCATGCCGCCGTGCTGGAGGGAAGTCCAGGCGATTCTGCGGGAAGAGAATGGAGGCCCAGCTGGCCGGGGGTGAGGCCGCTTGGCCCTCCAGCTGAATGCAGCTGATTTGGTGGCCGAACCCCAGCTGAGACTTCCAGAACAGTCAGGATGACCCCCAGTATTATGAGAAATTCACAAACCACTGTTGCTTCAGGCCACTATGTTTGGGAATGGTTCATTTGCAGCCATAAAACCCTTAGAGTGCTGTATCTCAGAGGCCCTTCTGATTCCAACATGGGAGGATTTTTTAGAACTTCGCTTGAAGCCGGTTCCCTAGTGAGTGAGGAAAAACCCACATCTCAGACTTTGTAGACACAAGCTGGAAGGACTTCACTGATTTGAGGGTTGTGAACATCCTGGGAGACCACGCTCAGCCTCTTCTCAGCTTCCCTCCCTATCACCTGCCATCAGAAAACTCCCTTCACACTCACTGGCCTCTGCTCGGCTTCAGCTCCAGCCCAGCCTCTATGGCCTGGGCAGAGGGTAGGGGAGAGAGGCCCCCAAAATGTCTAGAATGACTGGCAGTCCCACCCCCCTGCCCCTGTGCCCTTTGCCAAGGTTAGCTAGCTAGAGAGGCTGCTGGTAAAATGTCCTGTTCCAGCTGTTGCCCAGAGACAGCAGGGGACCCACTAATACTGAAGGCAGCCGAGCCCAGCCAGGAGGAGCACAATGGGAGCTGGGCATGCTGTGTCCTGCTCCAGAATGGCCCATGCTCTGCCTGGCAGCTGGGGACAGAGACGCCTAGGAGTCTTGGTTACTAGAGAAGATAGTGCTGACTTGACCCCCATCACAGAAGACAGTAGCCGTCTCCAAGCCTGCTGGTTCTGTGTCCAGTGGCCTGGGCTATTTGAAGGGAGGGGGATGCCGGGCAGTGAGGGCCTCAGTTGGACCCCTTGCTGTTCTAATGAACTGTCCTGGGAGGTACACAGTGGGAGGGGGCACCCCACTTCTGATCCATATCCTCGGGGCCATGGGAGTGTTTGATAAGGGTGATGGACAAAACCCCAGAGGTCCCTTCGGACCCGCAGGATCTCAGATGCAGGGTTTCCCAAGAAATGCAGGGCCTGACCTGTCTCCTGAGCTCTGGTGGTCGTGCAGGCCCACGTAGGCTGCCTGAGGTACCCTTTGGCCTCTGGAGATGAAATCCCTGTGGTCCCTCCTGGGGGGTTTTGGGCCTCCGGATACTGCTGAGAACATCCGGAAACAGCTCCTGCCTCCTGGATTATCCAGCATCCCTTCCCCCTCCCGGGAACCCAACCAGGGCGATCATGTGCTGTGGCAAACCCGCAGGGGCAGGCTGCGGCATCCCTGCGTCCCGTGTATCTTGCACTTCTCCTCGTCTCTGGCGGGTTAAGTCCAGGCCTACACCTTCCTTCTTTCCTGCAGGGGGTGTTTCTCAAGGTCATGCTCTGCCCCAGCCCTCTCACCCCTCTCGGTGGCCCCAGCCTGCCTCAGGGCCCAAATCCCCAAGCCCCAGCTCAGTGGGGGGACTCTCCCCCGCTCCCAAGAGGGGTCCGGCTCTGCCATCTGTGCCATCCTAGGATTCTCTGCAGAGGTGGTACTCATGGGTATCTCCCTCCTTTCTTCCTTCCTTCTCCCCATCCTTCCTCTCCTGCCCTCCAGCCTCCCTTCTTCTCCACTCTCCTTATATAAGCTAACGAACCTCTTCCAAGCCTCAGTAGTCCTTATCTGTCAAATGGGAATCGTAATTCCCACGGTGGAAGTTAGCTGTGAGGACTACACAAGGAAGGGAAAGGGGGAATGGAAGCCAGCGGCCCGGGGGACCCACAGCTGAGAGAGGCCTGGACCCGCTCAGGCCTCATGTCTGCAAGCGGTGGGCCACCTGTGTGCCCCTGAGGAGCCGGCGGGCCTGATTTCTGCACCTGCCATGTGGTTGTCTGAGAGGTATGTGTCGGGCCTTGAGGGACGGGTCATGGCTGGACACAGCACACAGGTGGAGCCAATGACCATGGGTAAACACCCTTTCTCCGTGGCCCCGTGAACACGATGGCCCTCCCTTCCTCGGTGGACAATAGTTACCTTGTGTGAGCGAGAAGGAAACGCGGGTACTTGTGATTGCTGATTTGGGCTGGGCCCCAAATGGGCTTGGAGAGGGCCAAGCCACAGGGGGTCCCGGGCAGCCAGTGCCAATGTCTGGGGCTGGTGCGTGGGCAGAAAGGCCCTGGGGTGCAGGGTAGGGGAAGCATCCCAGGGAAAGAGCTGAGATGTAGAGCAGAGAGAGAAAGAGCTGAGATGTCAACCAGGTTCTTGAGAAATGAAGTGACTGGCTGGGCAGGAAATGAATGCGTGCTGAGAGGCCGGGCGGGGCTCGAAGCTGCCAGGTGCTCTGGGGAGGGCTCCAGGGGCTGTTCCAGGCAGGATGGGTTCTGCCTCCTTCCGTACCTAATACCCCCCCACAGCCCCCCAACCCCCCTCTACCCCACCCCCACCCCGGCGAGGGATGCCCTGTTAGAGGGAAGTCAGGCCGGTCCTTGAGCCGGACAAAGCAGAGCAGAGCCCTCCAACCCTGCTGTGTACTTATGGCGGACCCCCTCCCGGCTGGACCTCCAAGGCTGAATGGAAAGATTTTTACGCACCGAAAAGCTCTGCAGGAAGCTGCGGATACCGCCAATGGCCCAAAGAAGGCGGCAAAGTGAAGAGGGTATTGGATACTTGGGTCCAAGTTCCTCTGAGCCGGTTACCTCCTCCAGCCTCGGCCGTGGCATCCGGTTCCATGCAGGCTCCGTGCGCTCAGTACAGGTGCGGTCAGGTGGCGCCCTGCCTTGGCCCAGAACCTCCGAGACTTCTCTGAGGTCCTGCACTTATGGACTGCAGCCTGCGGACGCTGGAGAATCTCTGAGGTCCTCCCATGGGCAGACCTCAAGAAGGGAGGACAGAAGCCAACAGATATGTCTCCCTTTGGCCCTCCTGGGCAGACGGTTTTGAGTCGCATTTCATGAGGCTCTTATGTAGGTCCTTGTGGGGTCACCGGTCACCCACAGGGGTGGCAAATGCATGAGAACATCCTGGGATTCACCAATTCCCTTCCCTGTCTCACTCTGTGCCCTGCCCTCATCTCTTACTTCTGCTCCCTGGAGTCATCTCCCATATCAACTGTCTGCACCCCAAAGCCCACTCCAACTCCACTTCTAGAGGCAACAAGTCTAGCACAGAGGCATCCTATCTGAAAGAGTCTAATTTTGGGGGGGCTGGGGTGGGCAGCCGGTGGGAACACGGCCCATGGAAAGAGGCCACCTTTAGCTGTCCTCAAGTTTAGTATTTTATTTTCAAGTTTACTGTTTAAATTTTTTAAAAGATTTTATTTATTTACTTGACAGACAGAGATCACAAGTAGGCAGAGAGGCAGGCAGAGACAGAGAGAGAGGAGGAAGCAAGCTCTCTGCTGAGCAGAGAGCCCGATTCGGGGCTCGATCCCAGGATCCTGAGATCATGACCTGAGCCAAAGGCAGAGGCTTTAACCCACTGAGCCACCCACGTGCCCCAAGTTTACTGTTTTAAAGCATAGCTCCAGGCTGCCTCCCTCCCTGCACAGGAGCCCGTAGCAACGTTAACCTGGTGTTTGCCTCGCTGCCCCATAGACTCGCCAGGCACGAGCATCTCCCCAGGCCCTGACAGCCTGCGGGAGAACTTCATGGCCGGTGCTTCCAATAATTAAGTGTATGTTGCACAGTAGCAGGTGCAAACATATTGTCTCTCCAATGGGCCCTGTTTGGGGAATTTGTTGGTGGTGAGTTGGCCTGGCTTGGCCTCTGATTCATAATTCCCCGGGGGGCAGGGGCTGGCCTCCTCCATCCAGTTCCTCCTGCATGCAGCAGGGCCTACAATCGGCAGAGACTCCGACTGTTCTGCTCAGGACACATGCAGGTACAAAGAGCCCGTGAAGACCCTGCCCACGGACGCCCCTCCAGATGGGTCTCTAAGACCTCCCTGCTTCCCTCTTCTGATCCTCTGGGACAGCAGGGCTGGTGTCGTGGGAACTATGCGGGGCTGACCTGCAGTTAGGACCCAGGGACACAGGAGTGGTGGGTGGGAAGCTGCATTGACCTAGGGCCTTGACCTTGACCATACTCCAGACCCTGACCCTGGGGGTTTGAGGAAGCCCTGGTTTCCTCCCTGAGGTAGACTCTGGCCGCCACTGAATCACCAAAACTCCCTCGTCTCCAGAGGCCTTCATCCCCCACGTGCCCAGCTTCTGTCTGGGGCATGAGGGGAAGTTTCGCCTTTGGCCTCGTAATCGCCACCCTGACTTCCTCCTACTCTTATGTTGAGCTTGCCCTAAGTGCTCCCCAAACCCCCCACCCTCCAACCTGCTGCACTTCTTAAGGTGTGGTGAGTGAATGGGAACATAGGAAAGAGGAAGAGGAGCGAGGAGCCCCTGCCTGAGAGCGGACGTGTGCGCAGGGGACTGATCTGGGCTAAAACCTCCTGTAGAACCTGATTCCTGGGCAGGAGGACCTTGGAGTTGAGCGGGCTGAACCCTGTCTGCAGCTGTGAGGCTGGAAGGAACCTGGATCTGTCTCCCCGTGCCCTCCCAAGTCCGAGGTGTGCTCCCGGAGATAACAGAGAGGAGTCTGGACCGAGCTGATGGCTGATCCTCAGGGTTTGAAGATGGTGTCCTTGGAGACCCCAGGTTCTCCTTTTCTGAAGCTAAGGAAAGTGTGGGGTCCGGGCCCAGGGTGGGTAGGATGCCGATCTGAATCTAGTTTTACCACTCATTGACTGTGTGGCCTCTCAGCCTGTTTCCTCAGCTGTGGAACGTGACCCCAAGCCAGGGTGGTGTGAAGAGTAACCAAGGTGATGAGCATAAAAGGCCTCCGTGCAGGTCACACCTTCTGGCCCTGGGCGGTGGGTGCTGGGTTTCCCAGCCCCCTCTGCTGGCTGTGTGCCAAGGGACCAGTGTCTGTTTTGGGGTATGCTGTTCCCTGGATACAGATGGGCTGTAACCTTACTTGTCCCCTCCCACTCAGGTCCCATCCACCCTCAGTCTGGCAACCAGGTGTCTGTCGCCTTAGAGAGGTGTATGGGCAGAGTCGGGGCTGCCGCTGGCCACCTCTAAGGGTGCCGACAGGAATGAGGCTAGAAGAGGGCTCACTTGGGGAGACATCAGGGTGGGCACTCAGACCTCCACTGTCTCCACTGGGACAGGCCCGGGGCTGCTTGGGGAAGGCCAGGCCTCTTGCTCCCCTTGGTTTCTGTCATTACCCGTCACAGCCCTGGCCCTCAGGAAAACATCTGTATGTCACCGCTGGAGGCAAATGACGGTTCGGCTGCATCATGGCCATGGAGTGGCCTCCCCGAGTTTGGTCTCAATTTGTCTTCTTCCATCTGTCTGCTAACCAAAAGAATCTTTTGAGTGCTTCCTTTTCTGGGGAAGGTGGGGAAGCTCAGGTGTGCATCCTTTGGGACCTGGCACCTGTTTGAACTTGAGCTGTTTCAGCATCAGGCTTGTCCTTTCTACTTGCCAGGCCAAAGCCTCTGGCTGTCCAGCAGCTCCAAGACAGAGGGACGGGCCGAATTTGACTGCCCCATCCCTCGCCCCAGCCATCTCTCCTGCACTGTCCGTCCTCTCTCCATCCCAGGGGTTTAGAGGCACGGTGCCTCCTCCCTCCACCTGTGTCCACAATGCCTGGGACCTTATCACCGCCCCCACCCCCCAGCCTCAGTCTAGCCTCTGCTGCCCCCAATCCCTCCTGGAGGGGACAGCAGGGCCAGGGGCCAGGGAGCGGGGAATGAGTGACAGATGTTATTTTCCTAAATACCCAGGACAAAATCTCCCATCCTACATGTTTTTCCTGAACCTTGCCACATCCCTATCAAGAGGTGGAGTCCAGTCCCCCAGCTTTGAACCTGGCTCAGGTGCGACTTGCTTGTACCCAATAGAAGAGACATGGTATGACTGTCAGGGCCAGGCCAGAAAAGACAACAAAATCCTGCCTCCTGGAATACTCCTGCTGGAGCCCAGAGGCTGCCATGCTGTGGGGAAGCCCAAACGAGTTCACGTGGAGACACAGAAGACACAAGATGGGGCCTGAGCCAGACAGGCCTGCTGAGCCCTGCCCCAGCCCCTGAGCCGCTCGCCCAGGAGACACTGTGAAAGGGTTTGCTTGAGCCGCTCCATTTTGGGTAGTCTGTTCCACAGCAGTAGGCAATCAGAGGAGGCAAGGGAAACTTCATTTGGGGTGAGGGTGGTGGGAAGATGCTGGCCTGGAGTGCCAGCTTCTCTGCCGCTTCCTGGCCCTGGTGTGACTCCTCCCTTCTGGACCTCGGTTTCTCCACGCGGCAGTGTGGGGCTCAGACCAGCGGTGCCCCAAGGCACAGTTCCCCACGCTGTCCTACAGTAAAGTCTGGGTGATGCGCTTCTCACTGCCCCCCACATCCTCCATGTAAAACATTGCTCCTGCTAAAGGCTCCATGCCTCCAGGGACTGCCCCCCTCAAGAACCTCCCTGCTTCCTCTCTAGGGAGGCGTCCTGCACATAGGCATCCCCCCTCCCCCACCGCTGCTCCTCAACCCCTCCTGGTGCCTGGGTCTCCTCTCATAGTTCCAGGGTTCTGGCTTTTTCCTCTGTACAGGTGTGAGATCATGAATCTCCAGGGCTGTCCCTCTCTGCCGTGTTGTCCCCACAGCTTTTAGACCCAGTGTCAAGTACACGGTTGATTATCCTCCTGTCCCCTCCGGTAAAACTAGTTACATGAAGGAATAAATACATGATATTGACTAGCACCCCGATTGTCATTACTGAGCACTTACTACATGCCAGGCCCTGTGCCGACCTCTTTGCAAGCTCATTGAATCTTCACCGCCCGGCAAGGTGGGTTGCATTTTCAACCCCACTAACAGTTCAGGAACTCGAAGCGCAGGAAGGTTAAGTAACTCATTCAAGACCATACAGCTCCTAATATAAGTGGCAGAGCCAAGATGGGAGCTTAAGGGGTGAGCTCTTAGCTGCCCCATTATGGTGTGTTTTATCATCCCCATTTTGTAGATGAGGAAACTGAGGCGTGACAGCCCGAAGCAAGCTGCCTAGTCACACAGCTGGTAAGGGGTGGAGACGAGATTTCCATTTGGCTCTGTCTGCAAAGGGCTGTGCCCCATCCTCTGGGCTCCCTTGTCCCATAGCAGGGACCATCATTCCTCAAGATATCCATGTGAGTATGATTGGCTCCTGCTGAGAGAGCGGGCGGGGACATTGAGACAGGGTCAAGGCCTGGAGAGGGGCTGTCATCCCCTTCGATTCGATGGTGACAGGGCCATCAGGGGCCCTGAGGGTCCTGGGCACGAGTAGCCCTTGCGTTCAGACCTGGAGAAGGTTTCCTTCTGCAGGGAGGACCATGAGCCCGCCAGATACCAGATGTGACCTTGCGCTCAGCCTCCCCACCCTCTCGTACTTTCCCTCCAGCCAGATGTCAAATCTCTTATCTCACTGGGTGTGCATCTCCTCCGGGCTGTGTGAGGACACTCTGGCCCAAGAGGGGTCAGTGACTCAACTGGGGGCTCTGGCGAGGCCACTCCAGGGTAGGGGACTGCCTGGGGCCGCGTTTCACTTCCCATTTTGCCGACTTGTCACCGCACTCATTGGCATCGCATGCTTCGTGGCGCTCGAGACTGCGGGGGCTTTCCGGGACATGGCACTCTGAGTGCTCGGAGAGACGTCTTTGGGGCCAGAGCCCTGCCCACAGCCGTGGGGGAGCCGCCGCTGTGGTCAGCAAGCTTCCTCAGAGCCAGCTCCTGATGTTGAAACTCAGGCTGGGGCAGAGCTGCTTGCGTGCTGCTGACGCTCCCCGGCTGGGCGGCAGGAGGGGCTCAGGGCCCCAGAACGACTCAGATGGATCTGTTGGGGAAGCAGCAGCCTGGGGGAGAGCAGGAGTGGGGGGCGATCAGAGTGGGCCTCAGGCTAGCCGTGATGCTGGGCTCCCGTTTCTCCTCCGTCAAAGAAACAAATTCCTTCCCCTTTGGTTTATTTAGGCAGAATTGGACTCTGGGAAGGGAGTTACTAGACCGGGAGACAGGTGAGCATGTTCAGAATAGCACTGAAGCCGGAAACTGCCCGTTGCCCAGGAGCTGCGGGATGGACAGAGGGACGGTGTCCATGTGGTTGCACGTGGAATATTACATAGCAGTTAATATGTTGTGCCGTGCTCCAACATGCCACGGTGTGCACGAATCCTGGCACTGTGAAATCGAGATGAAAATGTCTCTCGAGAGATCCTGTCCCGTGTGATACTCTTTGTAAAGTTAAAAACCATCACAATTTTTAAAAATGTGTTTTATGGAATCCATATGGCTGCAATTCCACTCAATTAAGCATTAAGCAAGGGAATGATGGATAGGGGTTCAGATGACAGCAACCACAGGTGGAGGGATGGGGGCATGGGGGGCTGTGGTGTGATGTGGTTATTGTCAAGAACTAGCTATTGTTTGCGGTGGTGGGTTTAGGGATTATTTGAAACCAACCCACTAACCAACATCAATCCAAGTGGGCTGGGCAGAGATCACTGGGGAGCATTGTGGACCACGGAGGTCACCAGCCTGAGGTCTGAACAGAAGAACAAAACAAAGCCTTCATGTCTCCCAAAAGAAGAAAGCGTTAGGATATGCTGGAGTTGTGAAGAGCAGGAGCTAGTCAGTCCAGGGACGCATGGGTCCCCACTCTGGGAAAGGGCCCTGTATTAGTTTTCCAGTGCTGTATAACGAATTACCTCAAACTTCACCGAACACCACACCCATTTTTTATCTCTCAGTTTTTGTAGGTCAGTAGTCAGGGCCCAGCATAACTAGATAATCTGCTCCAGGTCTCACCAGGCCGAAATCAAGGTATTGGTTGGGGCTATGATCTCATCTGGGGCCCTCCTTTGCCAAGTTCCTGGTAGTTGTGGGACTGAAGGCCTCAGCTTGGATGTCACTGTTGTTCCCTACTATGGGACTCTCTTTACAGGCAGTCTGCTTCAAGGTCAACGGAAGAGCACTTCTGTTGCTTTGAACCTCTTCGACATCTTCCGTCTAGACTCCAGATTCCCTAGATGCTTGTTTCAAAGGTACACCTGATCAGGTCAGGCCCATCCAAGAAAATCTCGTGGACGATTAACTCAAAGTCAAATGACTGGGGACTTTTGTTTTTTTTAAAAAGATTTTATTTATTTATTTGGCACAGTGAAAGAGGGAACACAAGCAGGGGGAGTAGGAGAAAGAGAAGCAGTCTTCCTGCTGAGCAGGGAGCCTGGTGTGGGGCTCGATCCCAGGACCCTGGCATCATGACCTGAGCCGAAGGCAGAGGCTTAACCGACTGAGCCACCCAGGTGCCCTGTGACTGGGGACCTTAAAGACATTGGCAAACTCCCTTCCTCTCTGCCATAGAATGTGATCTAATCACAGGAATGATGTCCCAGGTCTTGCCCATACTTATAGGGGGTATATGCCTGGGAGTGGGAATCTTAGGACCATCTTACAATAATGCTTACTACAGCTCCTTTCCAAGCCTTGGTTTTTCTCCTTCACAAAGTATGGAGTATAACTCCTACGCTGGAGGAACTGTGGGAATGTTAAATGAGAGAACACGTGCAGAGATATATAGTTAGGGTCTGGACTTGCCAGGGGGGCCGCTGGGAGCTCACTGAACACGGCAGTGTGCAACACAGACATGCTCCCTGCCCTCGTGGGGCTGACTGTCTAATGCAGAGGCAAGTAAGAGCCCATAGTGTGAGAGGCAGGACCTGGATGCTGAAAACCACAAAATGCTATTGCAAGAAATCGATGAAGACCCACGTAAATGGAAAGATACTATACCCGA
The DNA here is from genome assembly GCF_963455335.1 of Martes martes. NCBI lineage: Eukaryota > Metazoa > Chordata > Mammalia > Carnivora > Mustelidae > Martes > Martes martes. The sequence continues at coordinate 90,011,707 of NC_137893.1, read as the reverse complement.
CTCAACAGAGTCAAGATACCCTTTTTCCCAAAGTGAATTATAGATTTGATACAATGCCAATCAAAATCCCAGTGGGATTTTGGTGGTCGGGGGGAGATATTAACGAGTAGATTCTAAAATTGTACAAAAGGGCAAAGTATGAGAATAGTTAAATCAATTTTGAAAAAAGAAAAAGAGGAAAGTGGGAGGAATCTACTCAATTTTGAGTGCATATAAAACGACGGTAATCAAGACAGTGTTGTATTGGCAAAGAGAGGGACACATAGATCAATGAAACAGAATGGAATGTGCAGAAATTGATCCACATGAATCTGATCAATGTGTGCAAAGGTCCAAAGACATGGTGGTGGTGAAAGGTTAGTCTTTTCTACAAATGGAGTTGGAACAATTGGTCCCCCATAAGCAAAAAAACCCAAACCTTGACCTAATTACAAACATCAATTCAAAATGCATCATATCTAAATGTAAAGCAGTAAACTATAAAAACTTTTGAGGGATGACATATGTGAAAATCTCCTGGGGTTAGGTGAGGGACCTTTTAAATGATACCAAAAGCATGAGCCATGAAAGAGAAAATCACTAAATCACGAAATTGGACTGTATGAAAATGAAAACCTTTTGTTCCGCCAAAGACACTGTCGAGGGAATGAAGAGACAAGCTACAGATGGGCAGGGCGGGGGGTGGGGGGTTGGGGGGACTTGGGATCTCTAAACCACATATCCAACAAAGGACTTCACCTTAAAATATATAAAGAACTCTCAAAATTCAACAGCAAGAAAACAAGTCACCCAATTTAAAAGAAAAAATGGGCAAAGGATTTGCAAGGCACCTCATCCAAGAGGGTATAAGCATGACAAATGAACACATGAGAAGATACACAGTATCACCAGCTATGAGGGAAATGCAGACGGGAACCTCAACAAAATACTACCGCACGTCCATCAGAATAACTATAATAAAAAATATTGACAGCTGAGGAACAGGGACTCTCATACGTGGCTGGCGGGAACATAAAGCGGCACAGGTGCTTAGAAAAATGGTTTGTTAGTTTCATGTCAAGTGATGCATCCACTAACCACAGGACCCGGCAACACTACTGCTGCATAGATGCCCCCTCCAGAAAAAGGAAGTGTTCTTCACGTGCAACCCTGTCCGGGGATGTTCACAGCAGCTTTCTCTGTAATAGCCCAAGGCTGGAAACAGTCCAGATGTCCCCCCCCACCGCCGTGGGTGAGCGGTTTCATTAAGCGCGAAACGGCCAGACATCGAAATACTTAACTTCTCAATGGTGAGAGGAACAGCATTGATACAGGCAAGAACTTGGATGGATCTCAGACATTTACACTAAATGAGAGAAGCCAGTCAAAAGGTTATATATGGAACGACTCCATTTATTTGACAGTCTCGAAAAGACAAAATTACAGTGATGGAAAACAGATTAGTGGTTGCCGGGGTTATGGGTGTGGTGAGGGTGTAACTATAAGGGGATAGCACGAGGGATTTGGGGAGATGAGGAAACGTTCTATGGCCTGATTGTGGTAGTGATTACATGAGTCTACACATCGTGACATTTCATGGAGCTGTACACTAGGAGGAAAAGAAAAATCTCACTGCCTGCTAGTTAAGAAACAACTTAAGAGTGTGGACAAAAGCTGTAAGAGAGAAATGCTTGGCTCTTGGGCAACAGACTCATATTTCAGAAGGATGTACGAAGTGTGAACTTGGCACAGTGCATAGATCTTAATAAATGCTCAACACATAAACAACAGCAATAAAGAGAGAGATTAATTATGAACTCAGTGAGTCGAGGAAGTGATGTCGCCAAGAAACCAAACACTAGATTCTTCCGGGAAGTGGATTCCTAAAGTGGACTCCAGAAGATGCCCCAAAGCCAGACCTGCCCAGACACAGGTGGGAGGTGGGAATGCCCCCCATCGCACACCCAGAGATAACTGTCAGCCTGTAGGCCTGAGAGGGCTGACTCCCACCCGGCTCCATGGACAGATCTTGCTCAGGGCTGCCCAGAAGGGCTGGGTCTTCTTGGATGACGGAGGAAGCAGCTGGCTCTGAATGGAGATCCAGCTCCCTCTCGCTCACCTCCCAGGTGGCCCTCAGCCATGACCTACTTTTCCTACCTGTCCGTGCAGGTGAACTCCCCTGCCCGTTGCTATATTTATTGCAGAGGGATTCCCAGCTATTTTTGCCATCCTGGCTTGTGGAAGAGTTGGACTGTGGGGCTGGGCTTCCTGCCCTTGCGGAGACCCTGATGGACATGCTCTTGCCTCCTTTCCCAGGGACGACACTTTTGCCTTCCCACGGCCACCCCTGCCCCAAGTGTCTGTCCTGCTGCAAGAGCTCCGCATGGCCTCCAGGATAAACTTCAAACTCTTGAACTGGACATTCGAAGCTTTCTCTACCTGGAACCCAGTTTCCTCTTGGCCTCGTGTCTCTCCGCACCTCATGGCTGGCCCGCCCAAAGAGCCAGCCAATCCAGGCCCTTTGCCAGATGCTGACAAGGCCTCTCAATTTCCTGCCTGTGCTCCTGCTGCTGGGAGTGTCCCTTCCCTCCCATCTCCATGGGGCCCCCCTGCACTAATTGCCACCTCCTCCATGGAGCCCTCCTTGATTCTCTGGCTGGCAGTGATTGGGAACTTGTCCTGGTGCTCTCTGCTCCGCTGCTTCAGGGGATATCCACCCATGGATATGTCTCTCTCTTCCTGGTTCTTGAGAATGGCCCTTGCCCTCCTCTACCCCCCCACAGCCCACATATGTAGGATGGTAAGCGTGTAGTTGGCTCTCCTTCATCCTCCAGGATGCCTGCACCCCCTGTGTCTAGGCCCCATGATGCCAGCTCTCCCCGAGGCAGGGCTGGGGCTCTGCCACCTCCTGACAGCTAGGCTCGGAGCCTCAGTGAATCAGCAAACCCTTCCCAGGGCCTGCAATGGGTTCAGCACTTTTCTGAGCGCTCTGGGGAGGGTGTGGGGAGGAAGTCTGAGAGGCCGCACCCATCAGAGGGAGCCTGGGCAGGCAGACCTGAAGGTCCAGGGACTACTCCCATGGTGGTGGTAGGCACGCCTGGGCCCCCCAGAGCCACACTCCCCTCACCCCTGTAACCGCTGCACCAGCTTTCTCCTCAGCCTGGAGAATGTCTCACTCCCTCTGGCCAGCCTTCTTGTCCTCCTCACCTCACAGTCCAGCCTTGGTCTCTGCCTTCTGCAGCCCCTGCTAGGACCTCCTGGGCACCAGATCCACGTTCTTATCTTCCAGCCCTGCTCAGAGCCTTTGCTCGCTGCTCTGCTCCTCCTCCATCTCCTTGAAGGGCTCCCACACCTCATGGTGTGACAGGGCCTCCCCTGTCCCTGAACCGTCTAAAGCCTCAACTGTCAACACTGGCCTCCAGATACTTCTTTCTACCTCAGGCCTTCTGCCCTGAGCTCCAGATCTCACAGCCCCTCAGACTTAACATGATCAAAACACAACTCATTCCTCTTTCCTTCCCATTCCTTCTCTGCTCCCCTGCTCCCCGTCCAAAGGCGATGGCTCTGTGGTGGGTGGAGAAGCGGCCGTGCTGCAGGGAACACTGCGAGGACTCAGGCCGTAGTGTTCTCAGCCATCGCCTCCCCTCTCCAGGCCCTCTGCCTCCTTCCCTTGCCTCCTTCCCGCATGGGCATGCCTCCAAGCATCAGAGCCTCTACAGCTTGGACCCTGCTTTTCTTTCCGCAGGAGATGCCTTCCTCCTACATGCCCCTCCTAGCCAATGACTCTTCCTTCTTCAAGGTCCACTGGGAATCCCATCTCTTCTGAGCAGCAGGGACCAGAACAACCCGCCCATCAGGAATCCCAGGGGCCTGGGGCCTGATGCCCTCTGGTGCTTCCAGCCCAATGCTGTATCGGGGCCCTGGCCGGCAGAGCAGGAAGTGTGTTGGAACACCCCATCAGAGTCTCTCAGGGACCCCAGGCCTCAGGAGAAGGTGTGACCCAGGGGCGAGCAACCAGCTTGAGGCCCCGGTGCTGGAGGGCAGTTCACACGCGTCTCCCAGAGGACGCTTTCTCCCTGGTGTCACTCTAGGTTGTCACTCTAGAGAGCCAGGTCCCACAGGGAGCGCATTCAGACCCTGAGGACCAGCCCCAGCCCCCGCATGGCGCTGCCCCTGACTCTAGGACACCTTCAGGACAGGCAGGGAATATGGAGGCAGACGCAGGTGGGACATGGACATCCTCACAGGGGAATGTGGGAGAAAGAAGGTTCCCAGAAATCTGAGCTGGGAGTGGCCAGGACTGGGAGGGGGAGGGGGCATAGCTAGATGGCCCTTGTCCCACCTGGTGGCCCAGCAGATCTGGGCATCGCACTGTGCAATCCAGCTGCCACCAACCCCACGTGGCTATTTAGAGTAAAATTAAGTGACATTAAAATTGAGTATCCCAGTTGCATGAGTCGTACAGCAAGTGCTCGAAGACCACCCAGGATCGGCGGCTACCATGTGGGACAGCACAGATACAGAACATTTCCACGGGCTCAGAGAGTTCTAACTCAAGACTCAGCACTGCTCTGGAACCTGGCTACTCTGCTACTGTGAAGCCTTGCAGGGGCGGGGGTTGTCACTGGATCTCTCCGTGCCTTAGTTTCCTCTCTAAACGGAGATAACGATAGTCACTGAGAAAACTAAAGGAATGAAATGCGTGTAAAGTATTTGCAGGAGCACCTGTACACGGGAAGGGCCTGCCAGGCTGCACACAGGTAGAGAAAAGCACAGCCTACACCAGGGCCTTAACCCAAAGATATGTTCCCATTGTTGAAGGGTATGCAAAATTCAAACATAGGGAAAGCCTCCAGCAACACTGTCTCCCAGCCGCCTGCTGGCAGCCTGCGCCAGTCTTGTTTGCTGGGATGGTGTGGGTGCCTCCCTTCCACAAAACAGGGAAAGGGCCTGCTCCTGGCCAGTGTGGTGAGAGAGGAGAACCCTGCTCTCTGATCCCAGGCTCAGAGCTCCCTGCCACCTCCCCAGGTGGGGGCCATGACCCCCATCCCCATTCCTTAAACCCACCCCATGCCACCCCGCCTTTGATGATGCATGCCACTGCCTTACCTATCCCATGCTGTAAGTCCTTCCTCAGGGCTGACCTTGGTCCTGGCAGCTGCAGCGTCGGGAGAAGCTTCCCCCATGGAGACACCACAGGGGCTGAGGGGTGGGGGTGGCTGGAGGGGGCGGGGGATTTTGTATGATCTATTCCCAGGCACCACCCTCCCTCAGGAAGTCAGTTCATCCTGATGTCTAACCCTACTCCCACCTACCCTGGATAAAGGCTGGTCCTTCTTGCTGTCCTTTGAAGACATGGGCTTCCATAGCTACCCTTACCATTCCTGACTTATCCCTCGGTTACACAAGATGGGCTCACTGCCGGCCCATGCAAGAAGGCACATCCTAATCCTGGCTATCCGTGGAGGCAAGACCTCTGGCAAACCCTATAAGGACTATGCCTCCCATTGTACAGATGGGGAACTGAGTCCCAGGGTGAAAAAGGATTTTCCCCAGGGCACACGGCCAGGACTGAGTCTCTTGATGTTCACTGCAATCCTCTCTCCAGTCTCTCCAGGTCTCTAGGAAGGCACTGGGGGATTTGTAGCATCTCAGATGTGGAGGAAAAGCAGGCTGGGTAACTGACCTAATGACTCCAAAGCGAAAGGTTTCAACCTTCTTGTCTCCTGCAGGTCCAAGGAGGAGTTTAGGGGAGAAGGCAGAAGGAACCTGCTGCCACTAGGAAGTGAGAAGCACTATGGAATTCACTTTTCTGAGGGTATTTAACAAATACATGGATAAGCAGGGCTGCCTGGTACAGTGGCACAGGTTGTCTACTGCACAAAGGGCAAGGGAGAAGATGAAATCTCTCTGATTCAAACTAAAATGCACAGAAGGCTTATGGGAAGCAGGTACTATGGATTAGCCATCCTCACACCCTGCTTTGCCTAGGTCTAGCCTGAGAGAGAAGCAGTGGTGTCCTGGGGGCATGCCTACTCTTGCCCCGGGCCTTGTCTGTTGGGTGTCTCTCCCTCCTGCCCACCCTGACTACCTCTGAGTCTCTTGTGATTGAAATCTCCCTGCTGGTCTCAGAGCTGAACTTCCCGCCTTTAATTCAATCAGGAATCACAAGCCCTTTTAATTTAGGAAATGAAAGGCTGGCTGCTGAGAGAGCTGCACCTGATTGACAGGGCTGCCAGCATGGCCAGGCCGGCCAGGGGAGGGGGCACAGACCCATGACCTCAGCCAGCCTCTTTGGGGTTAGGACGCTCCCCAGAGGCCTGGGGAACAAAGGAGAACCAGCCCTCTCCTGACCTTCAGCAGAGGAGGGGCTGAGGCCTCACGGTAGGGGGTGGCTGCCACCTGGCCCAGAGAAACTGTGGAATGTCAAACTCTCCCTGCAGCCTGGGGGACTTAGGGTAGACAGAAGGGAGGACTTCCCGACCAACTCATTCTTCCCTTTGTCGTTATGTGACTCTGTGTTGATGTTCCAAAGAGCCCAACAATATATCTTTTCTTTCTAAGAGAAAAGAAGAGGTGCCAAAGGAATTAATCCTAGCTTTTTGGGGCTTCAGTTTCTCATCTGTGTACAGGGTTAATCATGAGACTCAGTCACAGGGCTGTTTTGAGGATTAAATGAGTTAATGAAAGCTCACTGGCACATAACAGCTCCTCATTAAATTAGAGCTAATAATATTATTCTGCTAGAGGCACAGAGAGGTCCCCACCTCTCCTCAAAAGTGGCAGAGACTTGGGGGAGTGTGTCTAGGGCCGTGGGCCCTGTTGCTCTCTTCCCCTCCCAGGAGATAGCCAAGGGCAGGTCCCCCCAGGCCCAGCCCCCTAACCCAGGGAGATAGAACAGGGCAGAGGAAAGTTGCTGGTGTAGGATCAGAATTCTAGCTGAGTACATTTTGAGCTATGTGACCTTGGGCAAATCACCTCTCTGCTCTGAGCCTCACTTTTCACCTTTGGAAAATGGGCTAACAGCACATCCCAGCAAGATTGTTTTGATGCTTTACGAAGTCCCATGTAGAAGGGGCTCAGAATATGGTACCTTCCTCCCCTAAACTCTAATCAAATGCTTAGCACGGCCTACCCAAGCGGGAAACCCTATTTCCCTGCGGTCTGAGGCCAAGTTCCGAGCATCCACCGTACATTTCCTATTCACATTGCACGAACATTCCTGACAGCCCCAAGCTCCTGCCTGCCTGTGGCCAGGTCCTGCCCAGAGGCTCCCACTGTGGACGGCCTCACTTGCTTCCTGAGCTGCTCCCGTGGAAGGAACCACCTAGGGCCCACCCAGATGGCAGTGGCTCCCTGCATGTGCGGTGCCTGGCACAGAAAAGTGCTCCGGGAGGCCTCGGCCCCAAACTCCCACCTGTCCTCCTGGGCCAAGTGTACCAGAAAAACAAGGACTCTTAATATCATTCTTCGGTTTCTCCATAAGCAATTCCACCCAGCTTCTGTATAAAATGGGTTTGGAGCAAAGATGCTAGTCCCCTTGACCACCCACTGAGCCCCAGGCTTACTTCCTCCCAAACCTGGGGCTGAGCAATCAACCCTCCCACAGCATGGGCAAGTGGGGATTGAGGCGCACAGTGGAGGAGACAGAAACTCCGGGAGACTGTGCCTGCTCCCACCTGGCCAGTCCTCCAGCCGCAGTGCTGGACTCTAAACCCCAGCGCTCTTCTGACTTGGCTGGCCTGTTCAGAGAAGTCTCTCGCGTCCACTGGAACATCTGATCTCACAGCCACCTTGGCGGTATGCCAAGCACCTGACTGTCATTATTATCCCATCTTACAGAAGAGGAAGCGGGGGCTCCCAGATCACACACGGTGACTCAAAGATGGCACAGACTCTTGCCCTCAGGCTTCATGGGGAGCCCCGCTGCCACTGGATTTCAAAACTGTCCCTTACTCCCCAAAGTTAGTGTTCCAACTGGATCATTCATTCTTTCATTCATCCATTTGGCAAATATTTACCAAGCCCCTAACTATGTTCGAGATCCTGTGTTGCACGTTCGTCCTGAGCAAGTCAGACCCTAGCCCCTTCCTGAAGCTTCCCATCTCTGCGAGAAAGACTCAAAACGATCACATACACACAAAAAGGAAAAAAAAATGGTGATGAATGTTGTTCCCCAGGGAGGGGTGAAAGGTCAGGGAGGGTCACTCCCATCCATCCCCCAACACTGAGATCTGAAGGCAGGGTAGGAGTTTGGCCTGGGAAGTGGGCGTGAAGGCTGGAAGAGCACCCAGGTGGAGGAAACAGGTGCCTGGAGGCAGGAACAAGCATTGCAAATAAGTCTGGAAAGTGCTCGAAGGAAGCACAGAGAGAAAGGGGCCAGAGCCCGCAGAGCCTGATGGGCTGCCTTCCTCCTAACAGCGGGGCTGAGGAGTTGTCACATGCCAGGTTAGTGGAGGGGAGACTGAAGGGGGCTGAGAGGGAGCAGGCACCACTGTCAGGAGGCAACCTTACTGGTCTAGGCACAGGGCTTCCATGGGGCTAGAGGGGAAGAAGAAGGAGGGAAGTCAGGCTAGCTCTGCCCACAGTTTTTCCGGGGCTCCTCCGGCTCTTTCCCAGGGGCTCAATATAGTATCCAGGGCTCAGGATACCCTGACCCCGGGGGTGGTGGGGAAGTGGTGTGCTGGTAGCTGCTTAACCACTGGCTCTCTGGGGAAAGTCTTTATTTGTAGCGTTTGTCAGTATCCTTGGTGTTACTACTCTCACCATGGTTGATTTCAGTCTACCAACATGAAGTCAATGAAGGAGAAGTTGGGAAGAGATGTGTGTACATGCCCACAGCCAGAGTAAGTTGGGTCCAATCCAGCACTGGCCTCAGGTCTCAGAATGTCAGTGGTTCTACTGAAATGTTATTTATCTGTGTCTTACCTCTCTGTGCAGTTCCTGTGTAGTGCTGGGAGGGAGAGGATGAAGAATGAATGGGGAGGGCATGTGGGGGAAGGGAGTCATAGTGATGCCACTCCCCACCCCAGGTCTTCCCAGTGAGCATAAGAAATTGACACTATTACTATCCTCACTTCTTAGATGGAGGAACTGAGGCACAGGAAGTCAAACGGCTTGTCAAAGATACGGTACTAAAGGGCAGAACTGGGAGGAGAGCAGGCTAGTGCTGGGGTGATCCCTGCGTCTTCCTCAATCCCTCTGCCCTGGCCAGAGCTGGCCAGAAGGGAGGGAGATGAGGGAGAGTTAGATGGGGACAATGAACAGAGAGGATGGGCGAGCTGGGAGGAAGGAGGAAACTCTCCAGGGAGGTTGGGGTGGGGAACCTCCTAAATTCTCTGGCTGGAACCCTAATTTTCAGGGGAGTGGCTGCTAGAAGTCAAGTTGGGGTAGAAGCGCTTTTTAGAGGGTGATCACGAGTTTACTCTGACAATGCTCACTGGAGAGGATGCTGCAAATTAGAATGGACAGAGGTCAGGTGTTGGAACCCCACCCCGCACCCCCACCACTCCCTGGTTCTGTGCAGAGTCCGTGTAGCAGATCAGAGTCCATGCAGTTGCAACTCTCTCCAGGCTTATAAGGTAGGAGACTCTGTCTCCCCCTCCCCCCCATCTCCCCTCTGCCACCCCACGGCTCAGCTAGGACCCGAGATGGGGGCAGTCAGGTCTGCCCAAATGGCCCAGGAACAGCTCCAATCTGGGGTCAATGAATTTGGAATTGGACAGTCTCTCCGGGCCAGCAGGGATTTGAGGAGGTCAGTGCAGGCGTAGGGGTTGGAGCTCAGGCCCTGGGCATGCCCTGGGGTGAGTGGGTGAGTGCACCTACAGGACAAGATCTTCCGGAGTTCTAGGGCGCCCACCCTTCACCTGTGTTCTCTGCCCCGCTGGAGCTGTGGGTCACTGGTGGCTCTGGGCAGTGCAACAGGTTGCTGCTCCCCATCTTCACATCTACACCCTGCTCTGTGCACCACCCACTCCCATCGTCTCGGTCCCTCTCTCTTCTCTGCGCTGCTCAGGACGCCATTGCACCTTTGCCATTCCCTTTTCTAAGTTCTTTCCAGCACACAGCAAGTGCTTTATGGGGTGGCTTGGTGAGCCTGCCTTTGCCTAGGAGTTGGGAAGGAGGAAGACTCCTAAGGGGCAATGGACCTGTAAACAACGTCACCCGCAGGGATGGGTTGGCAGTGGCCCCTCCCTTCGGCCCCCACCCAAGATCCCCTGGACATCCTGCTTAGTTATTATTCTCATCACCCCCCTTTTACAAACAGAGAGAGGGAGCCCCAGAGAGCTTACATTGTTTCTCCAAGGTTATTCAGCTAGGAGGTGGCAGAGCTGAGATTTAAACCCAGGCAGCCGGCTCCAGGACCCACATCCCTAATCCTTGGACCACCTGCTTCTCCTTGTAACTGAGTGCAGTGGTCTCCGCAGTTGGAAGGGTTCAGGCAGAAATTACTAGAAATTAAGTTCTATTTATTTTATCTCATCCTTTAAATTTCTGGTTTTCTTTTTTGGTGAATGGGTATTTTACTCACAGTACGTGTATATAATTTTAAAAGGGCTCTATTGAATATCATTTACATACCATAAATTCACTATTTTTCATGTATAATTCCGTGACTTTCAGTAAACATATGTAGTTGTACAATCATCACTGTAATCCAATTTCAGAACATTTCCATCACCGTCCTGCTCATTTGTAGTCCATCTCCAGGTTGCCATTCATCTACTTTCTGTCTTTGCAGAATTACGTTTCCTGGACGTTTCATAAACATGGACTCAATACAACGCGTGGTAGTTTGTGTCTAGTTTACCCAACTTGGCATGACGTTGCTGTGATTCATGTTTTAATACGTATCAGTATTTCATTCCTTCAGAATAGTATTCTGTTGTATGAAGACACCACATTTTGTCCATCCATTCACCAGCTTCTGAACCTTTGAATGGTTTCTGCTTTTTGGCTGCTATGAATAAAACTGCTATAAACATTCATGGGTATTGTGAGGACAGAAGGCTTCACTTCTCTTGGGTATACACCTATACACCTTGGGTAGAACTGTTGCATCATCTGGCAGGTTTCCATTTGACTTTTTAAGAAACTGCCAAATTGTTGTCCAAAGTCATTGCATCATTTTACGTTTCCATCAGCAATGTATGGGGTTCCAATTTCTTCACATCTTGGTTGGCACTTGTTATTGTCTTTTTTTTTTTTTTTTAAGATTTTATTTATTTGAGAGAGAGAGCACAAGTGGGGGAAGATGGAGAAGCAAGCTTACCACTGAGCAGGGAGCTTGATGTGGGGCTTGATCCCAGGACCCTGCCATCATGACCTGAGCTGAAGGCAGATGCTTAACCGACTAAGCCACCCAGGAATCCGTTACTCTCTTTTTGATTGTAGCCATCCAATGGGTCTGAGGTGGTATCTCCTTGTGGTTTTCATTTACATTTCTCTAATAACCAATGATGTTAAACATCTAAGTGCTCTAATATGTTGACATAAAGTTGTTCATAATACTCCCTTATCAACCTTTTAATTTCTGGGAGGTTGGCAGTGATATTCCCTTTTTTGTTTTGATTTTAGTAATTCACATTTTTTCCTTTTTTTTTCTTTTCCCTTGGTATGTCTATCTAAAGGCTTGTCAATTTTTAAAATCTTTACATTTTAGTTTCATTTTTCCCCCTTATTGTTCTTCTGGTTCCTGTTTTATTGATTTCTACTCTAATCTTTATTATTTCCTTATTTTTTTATTGCTTTGGGTTTAGTTTGCTCTTCTTTTTCTTTTTTATTTTTAAGATTTATTTATTTATTTGTTTGACAGACAGAGATCACAAGTAGGCAGAGAAGCAGGCAGAGAGAGAGGAAGGGAAGCAGGCTCCCTCCTGAGCAGACAGCCCGATGCGGGACTCGATCCCAGAACCCTGGGATCATGACCTGAACCGAAGGCAGAGGCTTTAACCCACTGAACCACCCAGGCGCCCCTGCTCTTCTTTTTCTAATTTCTCACTTGGACATTAAGGTTTTTGATTTGGCATGTTATTTTTCTAAGGTAATTTTTAAAGCTATAAATTTATTCCTAATATTGTTTTAATGGCATTCTATAAATTTTACCATGTTGTGTGTGGTCATTCGATTCAAATACTTTTACATTTGCCTTGTGATTTCTTTTTGACCTACGAATTATTTAGAAATGTATTGTTTAATTCTTAAATATTTGGTGATTTCCCAGATTTTCTTCTGTTATTGATTTCAAATTTAATTCTGTTGTGTTTGAGGAACATTATTTGTATCATTTTTATTCTTTTCAATTTATTGAGATTTGTTTTATAATCTAGCATATGGTCTATCCTGGTGAATATTTTCAGTGCACTTGAAAAGAATGTGTATTCCTGCTATTGTTGGGTGGGTTGTTCTATACATGGTAGATTGAATTGTTTGATCGTGTTGCTCAAGGCTCGTATATCCTTGCTGATTTCCTGTCTGGTTGTTCTATATGTTATTGATATTGGAGTGTTCAAACCTCCAACTCTTCTGGTGAATTTTCTCTTTCTCCCTTCCATTCTGCCAGTTTTTGTTTTGTATATTTTGGGGCTCTGTTGTTAGGTGCATATGTGTTCATTACTCTATCATTCTGACTGATTGACCATTTTATCATTATAAACTGTCTCTGTCTCTACTATAGTTTTTTGTCTTAAAGTCTGTTTTACCAGACATTCTATTTCTCTTATGGTCATTGTTTGCACGGCATATATTTTTCCATTCTTTTGCCTTCAACCTATTTGTATCTTTAGATCAAGAATGCTTCTTGTAGGCAAAATATAATTGGCTCTCGTTTTATTAATCCAGTCTGATAATGTTTAAGTCATCATATAAGCCAGACTGTTTTACTTACGTTTAATGTAGTTATCGATATGGTTTGATTTATCATTGCAATTTTGCTATTTTTTCTATATGTCTCATGTTATTTTTTTTTGTTCTCCTGTTTTTCCTTTACTGCCTTCTTTTGTGTTAAATACAGATTTTTCTCATGTACCTTTTAATTCCTTTGTTGTCATTTCTTTGTTATATTTTTGAGTTATTATCATAATTGTTCTAGGGATTATAGTATGTAATTTAGCACAGTCTACTTCAGATTAATACTAATTCAGTTCTATAAATTATCAAGACTTTGCTCCATGTAACTTCATGTTCTTCCCCACCCTTTGTGCTAATATTGTCATGTATATCATATCCCTGTATTTATAAATCCATTAATAGTATTATAATCATTGCTTTATACTATCTTATGTCTTTTTAAATTTTTAAGAGAAGAAAGGAGGAAAACACATTTAGAGAATCTTTTAGATTAACCCACATATTTATCATTTCTGGAGTTCTTCATTTTCTGCTGTGGATTCAAGTTACCATCTGGTGTCCTTTCCTTGCTCCGGTATAACTCTGTACCCTCCCTCTCTTTGTGCTATTATGTATTTGCTATCTATAATGTTTTTTATATGTTATAAGCCCAATAATACAACTTTATAATGAATATTTTATGCAATTATCTTCTAAATCAGTTAAAAGAAGAAAAGAAAATATATTTGTAATGTCATTTATCTTTATCTACATAATTACATTTTTTGATGCTCTTTATTTCTTCATATGGATCCGAGTAACTGTCTAGTATCATTTCCTTTCATCTGAAGGACTTCCTTTAATATTTTTTATGAGGCATGCTTGTTAGCAACAGGTTCTCACTCTTTATCTGGGAGTGAGTTCAGTTCACCTTCATTTTTGAAGGATATTTTTATTGGATATAGATTTCTAGTTTGACTTTTTTGTTTTCTTTCAGCACTTTGATTATGCCACCCCACTCCTTCTGGCCTCCATTGTTTCTGATGTGAAATTGGCTGTTAATTTTATTGTGGTTCCCTTGTATGATGCATCATTTTCCTCCTGCTATGTTCAAGATTTATCTCTGTCTCTGTCTTTCAACGGTTTTACTCTAATGTCTACGGGTGTTGTTTTGTTTCTCCTATCTGACTTTATTTGTATGTGTAAATCTTTTTCATCAAATTTGGAAACTTTTGGACCACTGTATCTTCAATATATTTTTCTGGCTCTTTCTTTTTTTGGAAATCCCATTAAGTGTATATTGATATGTTTGATGATGTTCTACAGGTATTTGAAACTCTGTTCACTTTTTTATCATTCTTTCTTTTCTTTTTGTTCTTTAGATTGGATAATCTCAATTGATCTATCTTCAAGTTTGTTGATTTGTTATTCTTCCAGCCCAAAGATGTTGTTGAACCCTCCTAGTGAATTATTCATTTCAGTTATTGTACTTTTCAACTCCAGAATTTCCATTTGGTTCTTTAAAAATATTCTACACATTTATATATTTATATACATAAACATATATATCATACATATGATATAAATCATAGATATCATACATATTTATATATATCATATGACATATATACACACACACACATATATAGTTTCTATTTCTATGATATTCCCTATCTGATGAGTCTTTCATTAATTCTTTATACATGGTTTTTTTCAGTTCTTTGAAGACATTTATAATAGCTTCTTCGAAGTCTTTGTTTGCTAAGTACAACATGTGGACCATTTCTGAGGCAGTTTCTACTGATTGCTTTTCTTCCCCCTCTGAATGGATCACACCTTCTTGTTTCTTTGCACGTCTTGTAATTTTTGGTTGAAAACTGGACATTTTCGATAACCCATTGTGGCAACTCTGAATTCTGATTCCTCATGACCAACTCCAGGGCTGTTTTTCCTGAGTTTACTGTTTGTTTGTTTAGCGACTTGCCTAGACTACTGCTGTGGAGTCTGTCTTCCTCACAGTGTGAGGCTGCTGGTGTCTCTGCTCCGTTTATTTCTTAAATTCCTCTTTTTATTTTTAAGCTTGGTGTCCTAGAAATTGCCCTGGATCAGCATAGCTTAGCGTTATGCCAGTGACAGAAAGTGTGCTTAAATACCTTGATCCAGTTAGGTTTCTAGCCCCTGCCAATGCATCTGGGTGTGGGTTGGGAAATACATTCAATATTTAGACAGTTTATAAATCTGTCCCAACTTCTACTCTCTGTGTGCTTAGCCATGGATCAGTAGCTAGCTAAGGGCCTTTTCAGCCACTGATTAGTGTGCACACAGCCTCCCCCCCCCCACCCCTAGGGACATGTGGGAGCATATCAAGGCTCACTATGACTTTCTTGTTACTGGATATCCCTTTTAAAAGTGTTGCCATTCTCTTGATTTGTTACTTGCTCCAAATCATATCATACCTTAGGCTAATGCCACGATGTTGGCGTCAGTGTATATAATTTTAAAGAAATATATCTATACTGAGTCATGTGCACAACATATTTTCTGATGAGGGTGCATGACAAACATGTGTGGCACCTACCGGTCTAGTTTTGGGCATCTCTGACTGGTCTGCCCTGGCTGGGAGCTGTGTCTGGATGCTGAGCTCTGTACTGGCATCCCTTGGGTTTGGGGGTCTGGGGGTCACTTGAGAAGAGTTGTTGCAAAAACACAATTCTCGAGGAGGCTCCTCAGGGGCAAGTGGTGGTCATCCAAGGTGGTTGAACTTGCCTCCCTAGGACAGCTGGCCCTGGCCATCCTGGCTGGGCCTTTGCTCCCACAGGGTTGCAGGCCTGGCCGCTCTGTCAGCAGGCTTGGGGTGGGGAGCCAGGTGCCCTCTACCCTAGCTTCCAGGCACCGGTAGCCTGCCAGGCATTCAGCAGGAAGATCTAACAGAGCCAAGAGAACGATCGATTCCCTCAGGGCAGGGCTGCCAGTAGGGGGGGTCACCCAGGAAGCAACTGGCTCTTGTCCCAAGAGCCCCGGCTGGAGAGGGCTCGGGCCTGTGGCCTCCTCAGTCCCCTGGGTACTCACTGGAAGGCAAGGAGTCAGGGAGTAGCCCCTTCCTACTGGTACTGCCCCTGTCCTTGGGGTGGGCACGCAGAGAGGCCTGTGTCCATGAGCTGAAGGTCAGTGTGCTTAGCAGGCACTGTGGGTAGGAGGGGTGGAGGGTGGAAGGGAAAACTGGGATGACAGTCACGTACGCTGATGTCACTGGTCCCTCCGCCTCCCCAAGGTATCGCTTTCCTCATGGCCGAGCCTGCAGCTGAGTTCAGGGGGGCAGTCACGTCCCATCCCTGGCACGGCCCTCCGGCAGCTCACTGCACCACCTCTGGGGCTGCTGAGGTCAGGGTGGCACTTGCCAGCGCTGCCGAGTGTCAGCTCAGATCTGACAGTGGGGAAAGGGAGCCCAGGGAATGAGCAGAGTGACAGGAACAGGTGTCTGGGGGCTGGGCGCGGCCAGGCTGCTGAGAAGCTGTCCCAGGGTACATGGGGGGCTAAGCTGGGCTTCTATCCAGGTGAGCAGCCACCCTTGCCCACAGGCAGCTCCCCATCTGAGGGAGAGGACAGAGTCCCATCTGCAGAGACAGCCGCTGTGTCTAAGCTGAGCGTGGTCATAGCAGTAGTTGGAAACTCCCTCCCCACCCCCCATTCTCTCCTCCTGTGCAAGGCTCCCAGGTCACCCAGAACAGATCTTGTGGTGAATCCCTTCCCCAGACCCCAGGAGGACCCAGCAGGTGCCCTGCTTGTGACTGCCCACGTGTAGTAGGGAGGGGCTCCCAGAGCCCAGGTGTGGACAGACAGCGGCGTCCCTGTGTCTGAGCTCGTCCTCAGGGCTGGGTCCAGCAGAGGGAGCTGGCAGCCAGCAGGAGCTGAGACAAGCCGTCCCTGACCCCTGAGATGGCCTTGAGGAGCTCCGGCTGCCGACCCAGGGTGGGGGATTCACCTGTGGCTGGCGGTGGAGTGTTGGCGGCATACATGGGGGTCTGGGACCCTTCAGCCCACCCCGACACCCAGTGCTGTCCCACAGAGACCCCACTGCAGAATCACAAATTCTACACCCCTCCAGCTCAGCCTGTGGAGTCCTTCCCCTTGTCCCCAGGCTAGGGAGTAATGCGAGGGATCCGACCCTTGGGTGTGAATTCTGTTCCCTTACTTACTAGTTCTGTGACTCTAGGCAGATTATATAATCTCTCTGGGACTCGGTTTCTTCACCTGTAAAATGGGGCCGCTGTGAGGGGAAAGTGTATGACACAGGCCTGGCACACAGTAGGTGCCCAGATAGGACAACATCCTTTCTCCTCACTCCATTTCTCTTTGTTTCACTTGGAGCCATGGCAAAATGGCTGGGGGACGGGAGAAGTGTGCTAGGGTGAGAGCCAGCCAAGGGGCAGGTGGCATTAACACGCACAGCAGGCTTCCTTTGGAGACGATGTTTGAATTACGTTTGCAGAAATGCTTCTACTTAACCCCAAGGCAGACACATTGAACTATAGCCAGAATGAGGTGGCCCTTAGAGGACAAGGGGCATAGCCCCATTGGCACTTCTCTGAGCACTTTGCCTAGCAACCTTTCCATTCACATGCTCCTGGCTGCAGGTCAGCCCCCAGTAGGACTTACTGGCCTCTTGCCCCTGCCATCCGTGCTGTGGTCTCCTTGGGGCATGTAGCTCTCTGGGTGTTCCCTCCTTTTCCCTGTGTGCCAGGCCCTGTTGAAGGCACGAGGGAAACAACGGTGAGTTAAACTGACCGTAGTCGCTGACCACATGGACTTGGCATTCTAGTGGACAGTGAAAACAGTCAGCAAAATGAATATATTAGAAGGTGATGATAAGTGCTCTGGGGAAAAATAAGGAAAGGTTGAGGGATGGGAGTGTAGGTGTAATGGGGTGATACAATGTGAATGGAAAGATCAAGAAGGCCACGAGGAGAAGATGATGTCTAAGCAAAGATTGGAAAGGCGAAGCCACATTTATGACGGGAAAACATTCCATGGGAGGGAGGGAATAGGTAGTGCAAAGGCCCTGGGGCCGTCACAAAATTGGCTCATTTGAGGAACAGCAAAGGGGCCAGCATGAAATCAGTGAGAGGGAAAGTCGTGGCAAATGAGGTCAGAGGGGTAGGAGGGACCAGATCTTGTAGAGGCTGGCAGGCCATTGTCAGGCCCTTAGCCGCACAGTAAACATGGATGCCGAAAAGGAACAAGGGAACAAGAGAGAAGGAATGAATGACGGACACAGGCCCTGTCCCTTTATTCCCCATAGCAGCAGGGACCCAGCTGGAGTGTTTCAAATGCTGAAGGCAATACACTCAGAGAGAACCAGGCCTCACTTTCCCCTTTCCCCTCGGGGTCTCCTGCAGTGGTGTCTCTGCTGACTCCTGGGTGATGTTGCTGTGGCTGAGCCAACTTACCCCCACTTATCCCCCGCGCTGGCCACCCCAGTATACTCACATCTCAGACACTCAGCCCCTCTGGGGTTAATGCCAGAATCCGGTCTGAGGTCCTTCTCTTTCCTCTCTGAGCCCAATCAGGGGGGCCACCACTTATGGGGAGCTGCCGTACACCCATGGACCTCAACCAAATGACCCCAAGCTCAGGCAGTGGTGGGAAGTGGCCAAGAGCCCAGTAATTATTCTAAAGGTAACCAAGCAGCCGCTCACCTTCATCGGGCACCGACTGCGGGCTCAACTCTGCCCTCAACACACCACCTGCATTGTCTCCATTAGCTCCAGAGGCCTCCACGTGCCAGTCAAAGGGACTGGGAGTCTAAGAGGTCAAGGGACTTGGGGCACCTGGGTGGCTCAGTGGATTAAAGCCTCTGCCTTCGGCTCAGGTCATGATCTCAGGGTCCTGGGATCGAGCCCCGCATCGGGCTCTCTGCTCAGCAGGGAGCCTGCTTCCCCCCCTCTCTCTGCTTGCCTCTCTGCCTACTTGTGATCTCTGTCTGTCAAATAGATAAATAAAATCTTAAAAAAAAAAGTTTGAGGGACTTGTCTGGGGGCTCTTCCAGGTGCCCTTCCTAGATGGCAGGGGGTCACAGGAGACCGAGAGAAATGCCCCTTCCTGCCCCTACCATGGAGTGGGCCAAGCAGAGGGGTTCAGCTCAAGGCACCCCCATCTCCTGTGAGACCCAAGCTGAGCATGACAAACTTCAGCCCTGCCTCTCAGAGGAAAGGCTGGGGTGCTGCGGTTGAGGGGCACAGGAGCTGGGAGAGCCAGGGCTGGTGGGCCTGAGGGACCCCTCCTGTCCCTGGCTGGGCTTGTATCCCCCCAGCATGTTGTTGCTTCTTTGGTCTGCTGGGCACTTGCTGCTTGGCCTTTCCCTCTGGGCTGGCTGGGTCCACTGGGAAGAGGAGCTGTAAGCAGGGCCAGGCCCGCCCCCCTACCTGGTCGTCTGCGAATGGGTTTCCCGCAGGTAGAGAACAGATCTGGGGGGCCCATAGATATAGAGGAAGGCCCCACTGGGCCTGTCAGAGCTCAGGTCTCCTGCCCTGGCAGAGGAGGCTGAAAGCCGCCCTCTCTGAGCAGGGGACGCTGCCTTCCTGCCTGTCCTGCCCCCGGGGAGGTAAGGGGACAAGGTGCAGGAAAGCTGCCAGGTAGCAAAGTGCTTTGCAAATGGGGGTCACACACAAGTGCACCTCCTCTCACAGCTGGGGGTCCACTCTCCTCTGAACTTGAATGTCCAGGAACCATACCTCCCACCTGGCCACAGCTCACCTTCCCCTTGACTGATAGGCCTTAACGCACATTTCTAACCCCCCACGAATCGAGACAAGCCCCGGGGAAGCAGGACTTGGGTCTGAGTCCGCTCGGCACAGGGCCGGATAGACAGCTAGCTCTTCCTCCCTCTCTCCCTTCCAGAGAACAGCAGGACAGAAGTGGGCAAGGGGGTGGGGAGTAAAGCGGGGTTCAAGTTGCTCATGGAATCACAGAACCTGGGCTGGGTGGCCTAAGGACCCAGGTTTGTATCCTGGCTCTGCCTAACAGCTCCTACCTCTCTTGAAGATGTTTGAGAATAGAAGCGGTGCTCACATCGCCCCATCAGACAAAGGCTCTGCAGGTCTATGAACCCAGAGCTGGCGGGATAGGAGGATGATTTCCGGGAGGAGAGAAAAACCTATGGAAGTGGCCAGCCTCCGGGCCTGGCTGGCTGCTGCAGCCTGATCCCCAAACCAGGGTGGTGGCCAGGGGTGACCCACTCTCTACATGGCTCCTCCCGGGCAAGGGTTGGAGCGTGATCCTCTGTGTTCCCAGTGCCTAGGGCAGGGGCCGTCCCACAATGGCCCCAACACTTGATCATTGAATCAATCTGGCAGAGTCGAATGGAGTCCTTGCTTGAGGGAGCATCGGCTGGAAATGACAGTGGCCTTATCACTGTGAATCCTTGCTCAGCAGTGAGCCCAAGGAGGTGGGCCCCCGGCTGGGCATCCTGAACTCCGGGAAAGGAAGGAACCCATGGCTTTACACTCGGAAGTGCATCGAGAGCTGGGACAGGTGCAAGGCTGGGAAGTGGAGTCCTTCCCAGACCATCACAGCTGGGCCCCAGCGGGGATGTCGGAGGGGCACCGTGGTGGAAACAGTGTTAAAAGGATCTGCATTTTGGGGCACCGGGGTGGCTCAGTGGGTTGGGGCCTCTGGCTTCGGCTCAGTTCATGATCCCAGGGTCCTGTGATCGAGCCCCACATTGGGCTCTCTGCTCAGCAGGGAGCCTGCTTCTCTCTCTCTCTCTCTCTGCCTGCCTCTCTGCCTACTTGTGATCTCTCTCTCTGTGTCAAATAAATAAATAAAATCTTTAAAACAAAACAAAACAAAACAAACAAACAAACAAACAAACAAAGGATCTGCATTTTGAAAATTCATGTTCAAACTCGGGTCAGATGACCTCTTGTCCAAATACCAAGGCATGGCTCACCATGCAGAGAGGGAAGCCACCCTGGGCAGGAGGAGCTGGGATCTCAGGGATAAAGGGCTAGGATGGCATTCTTTCTTTTAGCTCTGCAGCAGCTGTAAAAAGGTCCAGCTCTCCCTGCTAGGGGGACCCACCGGAAGCAGAGAAGAGTGGGTCTGGGTCAGTCCGAGCAAAGGGAAGGGTTAGGATGGAACTGACCCTATTTGTGGTGCTGAAGTCTGGGGCCAGAGGTTGTTTTGTGTGCAGAGCTGAAAGACCCACTCCGGAGTACAGAGCTTCAGCTCTGCAGGGAGGGCCGAACCCCAGAGCTGGGCTGATTTTGAAAAGTAGGAAGGGGCCATCTGGGAAGTGACAGGCTTCTGAGCTCGAAGCCAACCCCCACCAAATACCTGGGAGTTGATTATTTGGCCTGCGAATTCATAGATAAAGAAGACAGAGATCGACGGGACAGACAGAACAGATAGCAGTTGAAGCCCTAGTAAGGACAAATGATTTCCTACATCCTCACAACATGGAGAGGTGGGATTTGTTACCACCAGTTGGCGGGTGAAAAAACAGGCTTCTGGAGGTTAAGCAATTTGCCCAAAGCCACATTGCTAGAAACAGGCCGCTCAGGGTCCCAGCTCTGCTGACCACGAAGGTCAGGTGTCTCCTTTCCAGACCTTCCAGTCGGCTCTCGTGGGAACAAACGAAACCACGCTGAGCAGCCCCAGCTCTCTTTCCCACAAGGATGCAGGGCTGCCAGAGCGGGGGTGGTGCTGGGTTTCCACCCTCGGGGTGGCAGAGCCTGTTGGGATACTCGAGTGAGGCTGGCTGTCATGACAACAGTGGGGACACACCCATGGTGACAGCTGATGAACAGACCCCTGGAATTCTCTAGGGCTTATCCCAGGGCCCTCCTCCTTGGTCCCATCACCCTGAACATTCTTATTCATGAGGCAAGGAGTTATAGGTTACTAATAAGAAAACTTCCCCAACACACCTGCTTAAGTAAAAAAAAAAAAAAAAAAAAGCAAGGTACATGACAGTGTACAGACAGTGGAGACCATGCTTCTCTTTGTATAATCAAAAACGTACGTACATGATTGTATGTGCACAGATCATCTCCAAGGATACATGAGAAACCAAAGAGGCAGCCAGGGTCTTGCTTTATGCTGTATGTCTTTTGTGCTTTTTTATTTTGTGCCATATAGGTGTGTGTGGGCGGAGGGGTGGGGGGTTGGGTAGGAGGGTATGGATAAAGAAATTCTATCGAAAGAAACCTGGAAGACTGGCTGACCATAAACTCACTAAAAATTGCTGGGAAAACAAAATGAAACAAAACAAAACACACCCTATAATCTGAGGTTATATTAACAGGAGCATAAGACCCTGCCTGAAGGAGGTGTATGTTCTGCTATATTCTGTGCTGATCAGGCTGTACCCAGAATATGGGGCCTCTCAGAGGGAGCCGTGTTTGAAGAGAAACCCTAGGAGCTAGACTGGACCTGAGAGGACAACTTGGCTACAAGAGAGGTAGGCGGATAGAGGGAAACTTGACCAATATGGAGATGCCAAAGAGATCGAGGGGCACTGAAGGACTGGCATGTGGAAGCAGGAGGGGTCCGATTTTTTTTTTACATGCACCCCTATGTTTGTTTGTTTGTTCATTTTGGTTTCAGGAGTAGAATTTAGTGATTCATCACTTACATATAACCCCCAGTGCTCATCATAACAAGTGCCCAGAAGGGCCTGATTTTTAAAATTTGCTTTTAAGAATTGAACTTGGATCAATGGTTTGGAAGGTATAGGGAGACAAATTTTGGCCTCAGGAAGACCTTTCTAATCATTAGAATTGGATTATATAATAATATAATATAATAATAAGAATAAGAATAATATATAATGCATTAGATAATTTAGCAATATAATGTAATAAAACTACTTTCTAATAATTAGTACCGGGATGAGTTCCGCATTACTGGATGTATTCAAGCCTCCACTGATGACATCTCACTAGGATGTTGCGGAGGGCATCAACAGAAACCACCGGGACCGGGATTTGGAAACCCATCCCCAGCCTACGGAAGCTGTATATCTGGAGTTAACATTTAGAAATCTGCTCTCCTGATTTGTTTTTGCCATGCATGCAGACAACTGGACTCCGTACACTCCTCCATTCACAGTGTACCATTGTCATTGGTCTGGTCAACACCCCCGTTAATGCTACTTTTCATTTTCTTTTTTTTCCCTCGCCTCTGGTCTCCACTCCCATTTTACCATCCCCAACCCCCTGCTTCCAGACTCTCATTTTATGTGCTTGATATAGGTCTTGAAACACGCATCTCCTTTGCATGCTGCATTGTGTCCTTTCCTGCATGTTTTCTCATTTTTGGAAATGCTGTGATGCTGTCATTCCCCTCTGATTTTTACTTCTATCTTTCCACGCTGCTGTCGGTACGCATTCTCATAGGTGCGTTGGGCTTGATTCTAACTGCCGCTTTGCATTTGACCGATCCACTCCCCAGCAGTGGACACTTAGGCTGCCTCCAACTCCCCACTTACTCCAAGTCTTGCGGTCATGAGCGCCCCATGCCTATCCTCTCTCCCCTGTGTATAATCATTTTTCTGGGCTATATACCCACTTGTGGGATTCTGGGATATGGGATGATGCATGCTTCCCTGCACTAAACACAGTCAGAACGCTGCTCTTAGAACAGATGGACCCGTTGAGCCTCTCACCTGTAGGACATGAGGTTCTTGTCTCCCCACATCGAGTAGAATTCACCTTTCTCGTTTGTGCCATTCAGCTGGGTGTGCAGAGGGGAGCTGTTTGAAGTACACATCTTTCGGATGGCTAGTGAATTCCCACAACCTTCATATACCTGGCCTTTGCATTTCCTCTTCCATGGCTTGCCTCTTCCTCTAATTCTCCTCCTCCTCCTCCTCCTCCTCCTCCTCCTCCTCCTTCTTCTTCTTTCTTCTTCTCCTCCTCCTCCTTCTTCTTCTTCCTCTTCTCCTCCTTCTCCTCCTCCTCCTCCTCCTCCTTCTTCTTCTCCATCTCCTCCTCCTCCTTCTTTTTCTTCTCCTCCTCCTCCTCCTCCTCTTCCTTCCTCTTCCTCCTCCTCCTCCTCCTCCTCCTTCTTGCTTACTTTTTTCTATTGGATTTCTTGTCTTTTTTCTTATTGGTTAGCAGGAGTTCCCTGACTATTTTAGATTCTAACCCCAGGCAAGTTCTGAAGTTGTGAACATCCTCTCCCCATCTGGGAATCTTCCATCTTTGAAGATATCTTAAGGATCAGGGAGGTTCCAGAAGCCTCAGGATAGATATACATCACTTGAGATCATTTCTAATTTTGTCACGGCATGTTTTTAAGATTCTTGGCCTTCCTGAGGAGTTTCCTTGCCACCTCTGTGGGGCAAACAGAGGCGTCAGGAGAGCTGAAGATAAGCGAGTCATTGTGAGTGTGGATGTGGAGCTGGGACGCCCCCAACATCACCTCTGTCGGTGTGTGGCATTGTGAAGATGTTCATGTATTGTGGCCCAGACTTTTGAGATCCTCCTGGGAGAAGAGTTCATTCGGTAAAGTCTAGAATAGTTCATTGTTTGGAAGAGGTCGTCGATCTATGGGAACTTTCTCAACCACAGAAGCTAACCTTTTCATCTGTGGAAGTCTTAAAATATGACTGCAAATGTTTAACATGCCTCTCACTGAGAGGTAGTGGAGGGAGCTCTGTGTTTCCTCCCCTTGAATCTGGGCTGGTGCTGGTCTCTTCTTTGTGCTCAAAAGAATTTTGTGGGAGTGATGTTGAATGACATCTGAGGTTAGGTCGGAGAAGACCCTGCATCTTCTGCCTCTTTTAGGACTCTCACGCTGGAGGAAGCCATCTGCTGTGTAAGACGTCCAGCTACCCTGAGGCTGCCATGCTGGAGAGGCCATGAATAGGGGCTTGGATCAACAACATGGTCCTAGTTGGTGTCCAGCACCAACTGCCAGCCATGTGAGCAAGTTGCCTTGAATATCCAGCCCTAACTGACGTCTAACAGCAATTGTGTGAGAGACCCCAAGTGAGAACTGCCCAGCTGAGCCCTTCCTGAATTCCTGACCCACAAAATCACAAGACAACAAAACTGTTTATACCATTAAGTTCTGGGGTACTTTGTAATGGAGCAGGAGTAACCACATCAATCTTCTAGAACGCAGCAAGTGGTTACTTCAGATCTTCGCTGACGACTCTAATACATATAGCCTTTATGGGTCTGTTTCTATTGTCTGCTGTTCTGATGTTTTGAAATTATGTTTTCTGACTCCTCCTGTGTGGGTATTTTCAATTATGTGTTGGACATTGTATTTACGGACTTCTTTGTAGAAAAACACCCGGGCCCTAGAATGATGTTAGATTCCTTCAGAAAGGATTTACATTTGTGTCTGCCTGCTACCTGGGGCACTAATAAAACAGTTACCTGCTTCAATTATAAGACCTCTGTGATTAGAACCTGAGCTGTGACCCTTAACTCCAATGTATAGCCCTTTTGGGGTGCCTGCCCAAAGACTTGCTCACTAAGTCCAACTTTTTGGTAAGCCTCGGACTCCACCACATGTCCTCTGAGTTCCACAGGACCCTCAGAATTGTTGTTCAGCTTCCTGGACTCTGAGCTGACCCCTCTTCCATGGGCAAACACCCTTAGCGGAGAAAATAGCCTTCAATGTCACTCTTTCGTCTCTGGGTCTCAGTCATGGCCCAGAAGTTCTTCCTATCTTGTGAGCTCCTCAATGTTTTGAGCAGATTTTTAAACTATTTTGTCCAGTTGTTCTAGTTGTCCTCAGTAGGATATGGGTCTAAATCACTTAGGCTGCTATTATTAAATCTTGCTTACTTAATTCTTTAAATGTCAAAAAAATATGAAATCATGTTTTTTGAAAGTCCTTGCAAAAAATGTATCACACAGTCTGAAACCTTCTTAAACAGAGATGGACCATAATCCAATTTTCCACTGAACCCTCAGGGTCCTCCTTAAGAATATCCCCTACTGTAGTCAAAACACAGTGATACCCCTAGGAACTGGGATATGTCATTTTCTTTGCTCCTACTCTGAATTACTGAAGATTGCTTTGGTTTTCATTCTCAGGTCTACTTTTTATTGTTTATGTCTTTGCACCTTTTGCTATCAGTGAGAATATCCTTACTGGCCTTTTCCCCCTTCTGATTTTGTTTTTTTACTATATACATAAATTGGACAACCATGTGTACTAGAATAGGCTGTAAGGTAAGAGCAGACAGGCTCTGACTCAGGTAGGGGGAAAAAATGAGTGAAGCTCTGAAGTTTAATTGCCAGACTTGAGTCCAACAATTGTCAGGAACATCTTTAGTCTGTTCAGAAGCCTTACGACCTCAGCCCTCAGTCTGAATGGTAGAGGTCATCAAGCATGTGGGCTCTGGACAAGTAGAATGTTGTTGCGGTTGCCCTGACTTTGGTGTCCCCACCGGAGGCAGGGAGTTTGGGGGCACAAGCTGTGCCCTAAAGCAATTCAGGGGCTTCGGCCAGCCATACGCTGCCTTCTCTTTGTTTCCGAGGCCCCACCCTGTCTCCTGGCCAAGGAGACTGAAGAAATCTTGGCAGAGAACGCTATTCCCTGCCGCCCTGCGGAGATGACCACTTCATGGAGAGCACAGGGAGGAAGGAGGAGAAAAGCGAAGAGAAAGGTTCTCTTTCAGGCTTAAGATGATGTGGAGTGGCTGCTCCGTGGCCTGCCAAGAGCTGACTCACCGGGCTGGGACAAGGCACTACAGGTGCACTCAGGCCAGCAGACAATAGGCGCCTGTTGCAAACAGCCCCACACCCGAAACGGACCACCGGGGTCAGGTGGAGACAGTCCCTGAGGGAGCATGGAGGCTGGAAGGGCAGGCAAGAGGCTTGGCCTGGGAAGCTCTCTTGTCCGGCCTTCGCCTGGTTCTGAGCACTCACAGGCATGGGTACCCTATGATTTCCAAGGCACAGGAGCACTGGACCAGGAGTCCAGAGACCGGGGGCACAAGGGAGTGGCCTCTGTTGTGGGCTCCATCCCTCATCTGCCAGCTCGAACACTCTGGTTCTCACTGCCACTAGCATGCTGTGCGGAAATAATGTGGGGAAAGGCACACACACTTTCCAAGCTTTGTTTTGTTCCCCCTCTGGGTGAATCCTTACCTGCATTATCTCTTTAAATCCTTACTGTCCTCTGAAGTAAGGTGCCATTGTTTGTCCCTTTTTACAGATGAGGAAACTGAGACCCAGGTGGCCTGCTGATGCACAGAATGGTTTCAAAGCCAGAGCTTTGTGAGCCTGGAGCCCATGCTCAGCCCTGCATTGCCACCCAAGTAGACGAGAACCCAACACCCAGCATCTTGGCAAATATGGCGAGTGCTCTGGGGATCTTGCAAGGCAATGGGGGGTGGTGGTCAGGAAGCTTCCTGGAGGAGGAGAGATGGAGCACCTCCTGGCATGGGGACAGGCAACATGAGGGGTGAGGGCTGGTGGGGACAGGGAGCCGAGACTCGAGACTCGGACCCTTAGCTGACTCCTGCATTCAGCAGCAGACTGGAGGGAGGGGAAAAGGATGGGGAGGGAGACTCGCTTCTGTCTCTCTTAAGCCTTGGGGGAGGGACCTGGGACTCCCTTCCTGGGACATGGTGACCCAAACCATCGCTACCCACGGATTAATTTCCCCAGTGATTGGCGCCTTCCTAATTTGTCCCCTTCTCCCCTCCTGTCCCCGAGCTCCCTAGCCTGTACTCCCTGATTGCTCTGCCAAAGGGACCCTGGTCCGGGCCCTCACGGAGCTCTTTATCTGCTGTTGCCCCACCGGCAAGAGATGAGGGGTAAATGCCCCAGAGCTGAATGCCTGGAGACCGTGTTCAAGGCGGGCTCCTCCTCACTGAATGGCTAAGTCAGCCACCAGCCCTCACTGAGGTTTCCTCTCTGAAAAGGGAGGTTGTTTGGGGGGCCTCCTCCCACAGGGGCTCAGAGTGAGTGAGCTGAGATTGCTCCCTGGGGAGGGAGGGGTTGAGGAGGCCTGGCAGGCGAGAATGGAGGGAGAGCTGCCCTCCCTTCTTCCTCCCTCCCCTTGTCTACAAGCCTCCCAGGGTCCTTTGCCTGAAAAAGAAACCATCTGCCTTGCCTTGTCGGAGGACAGGGTCTCGATAAGGAGTTAGGGGAGCAAAGCCAGCCTGCGTGTTAATCCTTGCCTGCTTCAAGTTAGCTGGAGAGACTGGCAGAGTGCGCGGCTGGCCCAGCGGTAGTCCTGTCCAGACCTCCTGCTATCAAGGCAGCAGACGGTTAGCCAATTAGCCTGGAGGAAACCGGGTCTGGATCCCCGGGGGCTTGGCTGCAGCTCCCAAGGGAGCCCAAGGGCTTCTGGGAGTGCTGGTTTAGGCAAAGGAGGGGCATGCTGTGGGGCCTTGCCCAGGACCCATGGGGTACCCAGAGGAGGGGGCCTTCTTGGCTGCCATTTACAAGGGAGAAGACTACAGGGCTGGGGCTCTGTGAGCCAGCCAGGCCTCCTGGGTGTGAGTCTGGGCCTGGGTTATGGTCAGCCCTGTCATTATTATCATTGTTCTTATTGTTCCCACCACTCAGGGAGCACCTGTGATGTGACATTGTCTCTGTGGAGTCATATGATTAACTCCAGAGAGGCTGGGGAGAAACTGAGTGGATATTCCAACTTAGGTCTTCAAAACCCAATGTCTCAGCTATGATGCTCTGCCGTATCGTGGCAGTCGGGGTCACCCGAGGTACTCGTTGTAACCGCATATCTCCTCACCCACGAGGCCTGCTCCGTCAGGATTTCTTAGGGCTGGAGACAATTGCAGGCATCTGTGTTCTCATCAAGCCCCCTTCCAGCACACCGCAACTGAGGTCGGTGCGAGAGATCTGTGGTCTGTCTCGGAGACCCTTGGACTGGGGACACCACTTTGCCTTCTTCCCTTCTCCCAGCTGCCCCTCTAAGCTGGGTGGGGCAGGGGGAGTCCCACTCCCCTCATCCACTGAGGAACACTTAGTGCCTCTGGAGGCCCTCAGAGGCCTCCAGTGGTGGGGAGGCTGGTGGGCTCCTCCTCGGCAGAGGGGCTCACCAGCCTCCTCTCAGGCCAGGCTGGCAGCCCCAGGCTCATGGATTGCTTCTCTGCCTACATAATGGAGCAGGCCCAGAGAGGGTCCTGGGCTGATCAGAGGCCTCCCTGGATCCTAGGAACCCCCGGGCCTGAGGGTTTGTCCTCTTCCTGAGTTTTGGTCACTGACAATCACGGACATCTCAGGCGAGTCTCTCTCTCATCAGCCTCTCTGGGCCTTGAAACCAAGGCTTGAGGCTGGCCCGTGGCCTTGTGGTTTGGAAGGAAGGGGAGGCCCAGCCCTCGAGCTCCCAGGGCCTCTGCACTCAGAAGCCTGCCCCGGCCGCATACACACACATGCGTGAACTGGCAGGCCCCGGGCAACAAAATCCCGCATGCACGTGCGCTTGGGGCTCAGGGCTGCAGGCCCAAGGAAGCCTGAGGTTCAGGGGTGGCCTGCTACAGACCGGAGGAGCTGGGGAGACAGGAAGGCCTGGTCTAAGAAGGCCTCAACCTGGCCAGTCCTGGCTTTGTGCAGCTCTATCCCTTCCTCCTCAGGTGGCTGGACTCCGTCTCCGAAACGGTTCTCCCTTTGCTACCTGGCCTGGAGGGGCTCACAGGCTTACTGGGGAGTTTAGGAGGTCAGGAGCCTCCACAGTGAAGCCCCCTCTGCCCTCAGTCCCCACACAGCGAGGAACAAGGCTGGTGCCCGAGGAGCACTCGCTTTGCTGGGTGGGGGCTGGGCCGGCACAGGTCAGACCCCAACCTCAGACCTGAACGACCCCGAGTGGTGGCCCCTCCATGTTCAGGCCAGAGAAAGGAGCTGACCCTCACAGCGGAGCTGGAGCTGGGGGCCTGAGGTCCCAGGCCAGAAGGTGGGGGCATCGGGGGCCTCGGGCCTCAGACACAGACCTGATCCTCTGGCCCTGCTTCTGTTGGGGGAGAGCTGGCCTGACTCAGGGGTGGGTCATCCCACCACAGCCTCCCCTCCCCCACTTGGATTTGGGGGCCTGTGGGCTACCACCAGTTACAACTAGCTCTGAGAGCTCCTTTAAGGCGGGGCCTTCCATGATGTACAGTGGGGCCGGGGTGGGGTGGGCAGTAAGTGCTCCAGACACCCCAAGTATGCAAACACACCCCTTCTGCTCCCCACTCCTCTCTCTCTAGGTGCTTAGTTCCTTCCTCCCTTCCTTCCCTCTCTTCCTTCCTTGCCTTCCCTCCCTCCCTCCCTTCCTTTTCCTTCCTATGTCTCAGCCCTAGGACATG
This sequence comes from Martes martes, assembly GCF_963455335.1. Classification (NCBI taxonomy): domain Eukaryota; kingdom Metazoa; phylum Chordata; class Mammalia; order Carnivora; family Mustelidae; genus Martes; species Martes martes. Next base: position 89,981,622 of record NC_137893.1, on the reverse strand, counting down.
CCCCCACACTGCAGGATCTGCTTAGGACCCCCAGAGAGGGGCCTAAGTTGATGGTCCAGAGGCTTCCTATCAGGGGCCAAATCTCCAAATAATCCCTGAACTGAGGGCTGCTTCTCACCAGCCTCTCTGGACCTTGAGGAAATCAAGCTTGAGTCAGGCCAGCAGGATCTTTTCTGGAGACACACTTCCTCAGAGGGGGCCTAGAAGACCGATTAGGGATTGGCACATCCCTCATGGTCATTATGGGCTGAGCCCCTGCGCCAGCCGCCCTCAGCGCTGGCACTCTGCTAACCCTCATCCCCTACCCTCCTCCCAGCCTGAGGCCGCCCTCCTCAGCCAACTCTGCGAGTCCTGATGGGGCCCATCCTGGGCTTGGTGCTGAGAAGATTACAGGCCCTGCCTGCCAGGGGCTGACAGTCTGGCTCGGAGATGCCTACTCTATCCAGAGAGAGATGCTCGGGAGAGCGGAAGTAGGCAGGGCCAAACACAAGTCCCTTCTCTCAGAGACGACTGACTCAGCCCTGGGCAAGGAACTGGGACAGGTGGGACTGCCACAGCGCCCTTCCGCCTTGTGAGGGGCAGGGACTCGGACCCAAGGTATAAAGAAACATCTGCAGGCTGTGAGGTAAGCAGCCTCTGGCCTAGACTGCCTGGGTTTGCATTCAGGTCTGACCCTCATGAGCAAACAGGACCTCCGTGAAATAACCCTACCTGGGAGGGCTGTTTCCAGAATTAAAGGAGTTTCTCGATGTGAAACACTGGAATAGTGCTTGGCACATAGTAAGCCCTCAACTGATGTTAGATATTATCATTATAGACTGGAGCAAACCAAAACCCACCGTGAAGAGCTTTAATTGACTGTTGACATTTGGTTTCCTCTACTGGGCTCTGAGCTCCCCAGGCGCATTATCTCCTATGCCTGGCACATCTCAGAGACTCAAAAATGTGTGTTGAAAGGATGAACACAGGAATGAATGAATCAGGGAGAGTATGGCATCAAGAGATACTCCCTGGAAGAGGCAGAGCCAGTGGCAAGGGTCCCACAGAGGTGGGGAGGTGAGCCTGAAGGAAGGCCTCAAGGCCTCTTGCTGGGCTGGTGGCAAGGGAGGCTCTCAAGGAGAGGAGCCCAGCCAGGCCTGAGGGAGGCAGCGGGGAGGGGGGAAGCTGGAGAGAGGCTGGAGGGTGACTGAGCCGGCTGGAGCTGCCCCACAGAGACTGGACCGCCCATCCCCCGCCCTGGGTCACAGGGGGCTGGGGCTGGGTGAGGATGGGAAAAGGGCAGGGAGAGGCAGTGGGGGGCCTTCACCTCAAACCTGCCTTCCTCCTCTGCCCAGGCACCAGCGGGCCGTTTATGGAGCCTGCAATTCTGTTGTCACTGAGAGAAAAACCAGCCTTGCTCCACAGACCCCTCCACCAGTGGAGAAACGAGTGTTGAAGATAAGAGGAGTTTAAACAAATGCATTCCCATACAGGAGACTTAAAAAGGGAAAAGGTTGAGAATTTTCTCTCCCCTCTTTCTTTCCTTCCTTCCCTCTCCTTCATTTCATGTTTTTCTTCTATCAACAACCTACCCAGCAGATCAACAGAACAAAACAAAAGCCACGCCCTATCTCGGTGGCATCCTGTACTAAACTCTGAGGATCTATAAAAGGTTTTATTGATCCAGAGCCAATAAAAGGATCATCCTGTTCATTCCCCTGCCTCCAGATGCAACTGCAGATAGATCCTTACAAGGGACACCCTGTTCCCCTCAGAGGTGCCCTGGGTCCTCCACTCTAGCCTCTTCTCTGTCCAGCCTAGGAATGGCTCTTGGGCAGCAGAAGGTCCAGTCTAGACCCAGCACTGACCACTACCCAGGGAGCAGGTGGGCTGTGTATGGTGCAGCTCAGGTCAGACAGTGGGGAAAGTGTTTCTGTGTGGGGAGACACAGCCCTGCCCTCAGGGAGCCCCAGTCTGAGGGGAGACACAGCCCTGCCCTCAGGGAACCCTGGTCTGAGAGGAGACACAGCCTGTGTTCTAGGAAACCCCTGATACAGGGGAGTAAAGAACTGCACCACAGATAATAACCTGTTTTTCACTTTTGAAGCAGGATGACAAGACATTGGGCAGGATGGGCCCCCCAAATCTATATCACAGAGAGGGGTGAGTGAGAATGTGTGTGAAGCTGTGACAGGTTAAGGGACAGCAGGGAAAAGTATCCTTAGTTCCCTCTATCCCTTTTCTGTCCCTAGCCTGACTAATGGGGAGGGTCACTGGAATCTAGTGTCGCCTTGAGGCAGGAGAGAGTCGGGGCTGGAGAAGCAAGAGGTTGGGAGAGGCCTGCTGAGTGGCTCTCTGGAGTCTGGCAGGCGAGTGACCACAGGAGATAAGCCCCCGTGATAAGGGGCAATCAAGCCACCTCATTTAGTGGAGAGCCTGTCCGTGACAAGCTGAACCCTGCACGGCCCAGGGTGTGTGTGTCGGGGGGAAGTCGGGAAGTAGGCGTGATTCGGGAGCTCTCAGCTGGCGGTCAGCACTGGCAGGTGGGAGGCTTCCCAAGGCAGAGCCTGCAGAGCCTCCTGTCTGTCTCTGCCCAGGTGGAAACATTCCCAGTCCCTGACATGGGAGCATCTGTAGTGAGACCTCATTAAGATGGAGACAGTGGGGATGGAATGTGGTGGTGGCGGGGGAGGGGGGGTCCTGGATTCCCGGCGGCTTCTTGGCTCTGCCCTTGGTCACATTATATCGAGTGCGAGCTGACTGGCAGCCAGCACGTCCACTGGCGTTCCTATGACCCAGAGGCTGGAGGGAGGGTTCCGGGGAGGGAGAGTGTGAGCCTCAGGGCGGTGGAGTTGGCTTTGGCCTTTTCATGACCATGAAGAATCCCCTCTGGGGCTCGGGTGGTGAGCTGGGGCTGCCTGCATGTGTTTGCGGAGCCGACACTGGGAAGACTTAGGTTCAGAAGGAGAAACTGAGGCCTACGGAAGGAAAAGATCTTTCCCAGCACCACCCAGCCCTCACCAGGACCGCAGTCAGGCTTCGCTCTGCTCCATGGGGTGTGGATGCTGTGGGTTGTGTTCTGCAGGCCGGGCGCCTGCAGTGGGGCCCTGGAAGGGGTCCCAAGCCGAGATCTGGCCCCCCGACTGTGGACAGCCAAGGCGACCCACATGGGATGGCCCCCAGACTTCCAGGCGACACTCACTCATCACTCCATTAGTTGCTCTCCAGCGGACAGGCCACAGACGGTTCTCATTCTGGCCTGGCGCTCCCCGAGGCCCAGCGAGAACATGAGGACATGCTCAGCTTACGAGTCCCCAGGGCCCTCCAAGCTCACAGCAGTTTCAGACAGAGCACGGGAGAGTCGGGCACGCAGATTAGCTCTCGAGAAAACTGCTCTTGGCCTTCACCAGGTACTGCCACAGAGAAACACTGAGATTGTCTGCAGCTGGGCACCGTCCCTGCCCTGTCTTCCCTTCCAGAAGGGGGAGCAAAAGGCATGGGGACAGCCAGCTGTGGGGAGAGGGAGAATGACATAAATCAAAATGCCTGAAATGAATATGGATAGGAGCATGCTTTATGCAAACACATGCAAATAGGCATGCAAATCTACCCCAGAGGATGGGGAGGTGGGGAGGACATGTGCAAATCAGGGTTCCAGAAAGTCGTGACAGCGAGAGTCTCTGTTCTAGTGAACAAAAACCAGGGATCCCCAAATATATCCTTGCACAGAGCTTGGGTCTGCCTTCTCTACCAGAGTCCCAACTCTGTCACTCCATCCCCTCCATCTGCTGGTGGTCTGACCCCAGGTCACTCAGGGGCTGGGGCAGAGCATGGTATGGCCCAGATGGAGCCTCCCATAGGGCCCAGCCTCCTTCTACTTTCCCCAGGCTGCACTGCTAACTACCCTCCAGCTCCTAACCACTGTCTGCCTGTGATGGCCGGGAAGGGTCTGTGGCTGCCCATCTCCCCTGACTGCAGTGTCCACCCCAAGCTTGGCCTGTCCCCCAGCGAGGGGCCCAGAGAGTGGTCTGCCCAGGAAAGATGGCCTCCTCCATGGGCCCCCCTGTTGTTGCCAGCAATGCCCAGAACACAAAAGATTCTCGATAACAAACGAGGCCCAGAGTAAATGAATGCACAAACGCAAATTCAAATGCACGGTCACTTCCCTCTGGGAACCCTTGCGCTCCCTTCTGGCTTCTTAGTATTTCCCACAGCTGCTTGAATATTGGAGCTGAAATGTTTGTGCTGTTTCCTCATGGCCTCAGCCAGCCTGTGCCCACCACGGGCAGGAGGGCGTCCTGGTCAGCATTCTGATCCTGGTTCCTTCCACAGAGGGCTCTCAAATGTTGACTGATTCAATGAACACGCAAACATGTGGTTTGTAAGTGTCTGCCTGCTTCCCTCTCCCTGCCTTGTGGGACCCTGAGCGCTTGGAGGGTGAGGACAGGCTCACTTGTCCGTAGAACTCAGGACTGGGCACATAATAGGCAGTCACGACTTGTGGGACAGATAGATGGGTGCACGGGGGCCTGCCAACAGGTTTCCTTCCTGTTAGATCCCCCAGGGTCTTGACTCCTAGGCAAATAAAGGAGGAAGTGAAGGGATGAGCCAGTGAATGAATAACTGAGTTAATAAATGACGGAGTCCTCTCGGACGTCTGAAGATACTGTTGCCTGCTGCACAGTGTCTCTGTCCCCAGCCCAGGTGACCACGTACACACCTGTGTCCTGTGCTCGGATCTGAGGTCCTCTCCGACTTCTCCCCTGGGACCTACTTCAGCCTGCAGGCCTTTGCTTCTGTGTCACCCTCCCACAGCCTTGATCTCCCACAGTTCTTTCTGTGGCCTTGACCCCCCATCACCCTATTACCCCATTCAGCTGTTTGGCCCAGAACCCCACAGCCTCAGGGTGGCTTTCTCCTTCTTTCCTTGAGGTTGCCAGATCAAGTGCAGCTCTGAAGCCAGCTAGACTTTCTGGACTTGAATCTCTCTGCCACCTGCCATCTGCCAAGGGGCAAGAAACTGAAACTTTCCCAGCCTCAGTTTTCACATCTGTAAAATGGAGATAATATTGGTCATTAAGAGGCTTAACTGAGGCTCCAAACTGACTCCTGATATGTTGCCAACTGCTTGCTTAAGTATTCCTTCCGTGGGTCTTCCCTTCGCTCCGCGCGCCTGCCACTCCCCCTTTAGCTTCCTGTGGGGCTTGCTGTCTGCCCAGGGGAAGCCTCGCTTTTGAGGAGCACGAGTAAAGGACTCGCTTCTGTAGGAAGGGGAGTCCCGGAGCTGGTTTGGGTGGAGCAGCCCCCCACCAGGAGCAGGGAAGGAACTGGGACCCTTAAACCAGAAAAGGGGAGGCGCCCTAAGAGAGAAGGGGAACTGGAACCTCTGTGTGAAACATTCTGAAGCAACAGCTAAGACCGAAACAAGAGAGAGCTTAAGGTGAGGTACAAGAAAGGACTTCCCATAAGGGAAGTGGAGGGAGAAGCACGTTGTCAGAGGCAGAAGCCAGGCGCTCCTGCCTGAAGTTTAGGGGCCTTGAGAAAAAAATAATTTGAATTTATCTTCTGCTTCCAAGCTATCAAAGCGTTTGCCTAATCCTTATCTTATTTCATCACCATCATAAGCCCCGAATACATGGTAACCATGTACAGCCGTCCCCCTTATTCGCGGTTTCGCTTCCCATGGTTTCCGTTACCCGCGGTCAACATCGGTCTGGAAGCAGATGGCCTCCCTCTGACTTCTTCAGAAGGCTGAAAGCAGACTAATGCCGTGTCACAGTGTCTGTGTCGTTTCCCTCGCCTCATCTCATGTCGTCTTAACGCGACCCAGGAAGAAGCGGGGTACAGCCCAGTAAGGTCTTTGGAGAGAGAGACCACATACACATAACTTTTATTACAATAGTTGTTATCGTTATTCTGTTTTGTTAGTGGTTATTGTTGTTAATCTCTTATTGTGCCTAATTTGTAAATTAAACTTTATCACAGGTATGTATGCATAGGAAAAAACATCATATATATATATATATATATATATATAGAGAGAGAGAGAGAGAGAGAGAGAGAGCGAGCTTGGTACTCTCCACTGGGGGTCTTGGAACATATCCCCTGTGGTTGAGTGGGGCTAAGGTAGTTTGTAAAATAGGTGGGACAACCATCATGATTCCCATCACATAAGGAGAGAAGAAGGTTCTGAGAGCTCACAGGAGTGGCCCAAGGTTGGCCAGTGGATGGTCAGGGAACTGGACTGAGATCTCTCTTACGAGTAAGCCCAGATTATTGGCTTTCCCTCACCCTTTCCAGGGTGTTTTTTACAACTGAGGTTTAATGCTGATTTTTGTTTGTTTGTTTGTTTAAGGAAATAATGGGAAGTGGAGGGTGGAGGAGGTTTTCCCAACACCTGGAGTACCCTGGGGCCCTGGTGTGTGTCCCTTTGCCTCTAGAGCTGGGCTGGGACCTGGGCGGAGGTCAGTGAGGAGGACTCTCTCTGAGGCAGAAAAGGGAACATCGGGGCGAGGAGGAGGGGTTGGGCCTCCGAGCTTCCATCAAAGGCAGACGCCTCTTTGACCCCATCTGGGCGGCCAGGCTTTCACCCTCCTGTGTGGCCAGACACCCCCATTCCCACCCCAGCCCGGCCCATCTCCGCCTTGCCCCAAACCTGCAAACAATGCGTTGTTGACAATCCACGGGGGCTAAACACTCGATAACACGGTCCCCACCACGCCAGACATCCTAACAGCGGGCCGGGGGGCTCTGGGCTGTGACGGGAAGATGCTTTGAATACATCATCCTGTCAACTGAGTTTATTATTCTTTCGGTCAAGATAAACGGCTGCCGCCATCGAGGGGCTGTATAAATTCCAGGCTCAGAAGTCAGGCAGGCCCCACTCCTTGTTAAACACTCACTCACACACACACTCACTCACACACACACGCACACACACGCACACACACGCACACACACATAAATCCTGCTGAGAAAATACTACCCTTCCCTTTGGCCCCACAGTGCTCTCGGGGGCCCAGTAGCCTCTGTCTCATGGGGTGGTCCTAGGAGCTGCGTGGGCCTACCCTTGGGCCCTTCCCTTGCCAGACCTGAACGGACCCACCCTGGGGGCTCGGGAGGTCTCCCCACAGGAGCCAGCAGTCCTCCCATCGAGCCCAGCCTCTTGACTCCAGGACTTGTGTCTGTCCAAGGCCACAGCCCTGTGTGGGTGGCCAGAGCAACCGTGGCTGTGTTGGGAAAAGAAGAGGGTTTCAGACTCGAGCTGACAGCCAAGCCCTCAATGTGGATCCCGATGAGGCCCTCAGAAACAGCCAGCATCTAGCCTTGGAGGCCGGGGGGGCGGGGGCGGGGACCCCATGGACTATCTCCTTTCCCCACTCCCACCACACAGAGGAAATGCTGAGGAATCTGTGTCATTTCCACGTGCCGGTCAGAAAGAGGGGTCCCTGCACGTAGAGTTACAAATCCTGGCCTTTCCTCCTGGGGCCCCTGGCTGTTTGCCCCTGGAGGGGAGGGGCTCGGTTTGGCAGGCTTTGCTTCAGTCTTGCTCTGTCTCACTTGGGGACTTCAAATCAAATCAAAACAAAGCCAAACCGCACACAGGGGGCCGGGACCGTAAGAGGGAGGCAGCCAGATACAGTGGGAAGAACATGAGCTCTGGTGAGAGATCCAGGTTTGGTTCTCCAGCCTTCAGGATCCTTCTCCATAAAACAGGGAGAGTTGTTTCTGTCCTGCAGCATTATCATCAGGACTGGAGGCGAAGCACAGCGTGTGGCAGGTGCCTGCATGAATTCTCTCCATTTCCAATGCCTGCTTCCTATTCTCAACCAGGCCAGGGAGGTAATAGTATTTATTATCCCATCCTACGGACGAGGAGGTTAAACTCCAAAGAGTGTCCAAGGCATCTCAGACAGGAAACGCATTTCACTTCTAACCCCAAAGCAAGCATATCACAAACAATTATTTGGCACCTGCTGGGTGCAGGGAACTGTGATGGGTATTGAAGGAACGAAAAGAAGGGCTTCAACCTGAGATTGTCCTCCTGTAGGGTGCAGACTCTGTCAGGTCAGGGATCTGTCTGTCTTCTGCAAGGCATGTCTCCTCCCATCTAAAAGGATTCTGGCCCTAGCAGGTGAAGCTCTTGTTTTGAGGTCCAAGGGTTGGTCTCACCACCTTCTTAAGGCACATGATTCCACATGGATCTCTCTGAGCCTCATTTGTCTCATCTGTGAAATGGGTGCCCCAAGATGCAGTCTCAGGAAGGACTTTTGTGGAAGGACGTGGCCAATGCCAGGGGCCTGCCCTGGTGGAGGCGTTCTTGTTATCCCAAGGCAAGGAAGGAGAGCAAATCCCAGATGCCAGAGGCCCTGCTCAAGTAGAAGCAAATCCCTGCCCCCATCAGATAGATGGCTGCCACCTGCTGTACTATCTCCAACAACAGGTCCAAGGATCGCCCCAAGCATTTAGGACATGTCACTTCCCCCTCCCCAGCAAGGACAGCAAGCAGGCAGAGGAAACTGACAAGCTGGAAGGGGCTGTGTGTCCAGCGCCAGGTCCCTCTCCACCCACCCCCTACCATGTTACCTGCACTCAGGCCTCCCCAGGACTTGGAACTGGGGTCCGGAGCAAGTCCCGGGAGTGTTCCTGAAGCAGGAGTTACAGAACCTACACCAGGGTCTGGGGCTCATTCCAGGGGACACTGCCTTGGGAAGAGGATCCAGCATATCAGAACTCAAAGCTATCTGACCATGTGCCTATGCTCTCCAGAGATTGGAGCTCAGAGAATCAGTAAATTGTGCCTTAGGGGCTGCCAAGGGGCAGATAGCCTGAACCCCACCCCCCAATAAAGCCCTTTTTAAAAAAAAATTTATTTATTTATTTGACAGAGAGAGAAATCACAAGTAGGCAGAGAGGCAGGCAGAGAGAGAGAGGGGGAAGCCCAATGTGGGGCTCGATCCCAGGACCCTGAGATCATGACCGGAGCTGAAGGCAGAGGCCTAACCCACTGAGCCACCCAGGCGCCTCCCAATAAAGCTCTTCTGACCTATTTTGTATCTCAGGCTGTACCTAAGACCTGACTGAAGGGAGAATTCTACCACTAAAAAGTGTGGGGAATTCACTGATAGAGTTCAGCCCTCTTGTTTCACAGAGGAAGAGACTGAGGTGCAGAGAGACTTCAGCCACTCAGAGATTAGAGACGCACTAAGGTCAGGGTCCAGACCCGGTGCTCACTCTTCTGCTCCAGCCTGCCCAAAGCCAGTGCCCAGAGGCTCACCAAAGCTGGGCTCATGAAGGTTCTGTGAGAATCTCCCAGGCAGCTTTGCTGAAATTAGGAACCTGAAGATCTGGATGCTTCCTGAGCTCCCCAGGTGATTCTCCTTCATCCCTGGGACTGGGAACCAGAGCTCTGGGCCTTGAGGGATGCTCCTAAAATCATCAGTATGGAGCTACATGCCTGCTGTGTGACTTTGGGCAGATTACTTTCCTTCTCTGTACCTCAGGTTCCTCATCAGCTACAGGGAATAACAACAGTACTGGTGCTCAGTGTTGCTGTGATATTAAATGAGTTAACACACAATGGACACAACACCTCACCTCCTCCACTCTGCATGTCTCTCACTCTGCTCCGATTACAGTAGCCTCCTGGCTGTTCCTTGAACACGCCATGTCTGTTCCTGCCCCAGGGCCTTGGTACTTACTGTCCCCTTTGCCCAGCACTTTTTTCCCTCAGGTAGTCCTGTGTTCCTTCTCTCAGTGTCTTCGGGGGTTTGCTCAAAAGTCACCAGATCTAAGGCCTCTGCTGATCAGCTCTTCTCCCAATTTGCTTTTTACCATGTAGGTTATTTTCTGTTTACTCATTTCTTGGCTTATTCTGCTTTTCTCACTGGAATATGAGCTTCCTCAGGGTTTTGTGTGCTAGATGCTGGAGATATTTGCTTAATGCCATATCTCCAGCATCTAGAACAGTGTCTGTCACTCCATAGATATGATTAATTGAAAGCATGTAAATGAAATACTTGAAACTGTGCTGGGTACATCGTAGGTGTCTAACAGATGTTGGTATTACTGTCATTAACACCTGCACCAACATTGGGCCTGGAAAAGACCAAATGTGAGGCACAGCTCAGGCCCCCAAGGGCAGGGAAAGAAGGAAAAGATGCACTTTACAGGCTGAAGTAGGCTTCTATGAGCTGTGTGACCTCAGGTAGGTACGTCCATGTCTCTGAATCCCGGGTTCCTATCTGATCAAATGCCACACTTGTTCTGTGTTTGGCATTTCTGGGAAGAGTGCCGTGTCACTGCTGATATTTTGGCTCTCAGCTCAGAAACAGACGGGACCCAAGGACAGATGCCTGAGTGAGGTCACGACTTAGGGATCTAATGTCACCCTGACCTGGGAGCAGAGTTGTCACCTGCCTAGGCGGTGCAGACACAAGGACGGTTGCCTCACCAACGAGAGGACGTGCAGGGAGCTCCTAACAGGTGGGAAGAGGCCTCCAGATGGCCCCCTCTCTGTCACCACCTCCTCACACCCAGCTTCTGTTGACTGAGGGAGCCAGGAGATCGCTGCCGATAAGGCACAGGCCCTGCTAGGCCAAGCTGACCGGGCGGCCTCCCGCAGCTACCGTCCCCCTGGCGGTCCGCCTACACTGGGGGACAGCTTCAGGAATATTTTTCTCCTTGAGCGGGGTTGGGGGGGAGCCTGTAAATGCCTTCAGGGAATTGTTCGAAACTGGTCTGGTACTTCCCCCATTCCTGGCCCATAACATGTACTCAGATTACATGAATGAATGAGTGAATGAATGAGCAAGGGTTTCAGACTTCACCCCACAGGCCTGGGGCTCAAGCTGCATCCGCTTCTTCTCTCTTGTGGGAAAAGGCAGCAGTTCAACAAAGAAGACACTTCTGAGCCCTGATTGTACGCAGGCAAGGCCCTGAGTGTGGGGCACCCACCACCTCCCCATGGGAGCTCACGGCCTAGAGAGGACACAGCACAGAGAGTGCTTTTCAATCCAACTCACACTTGTGAGGATAGGGCTTTGCTCAGGTGGGAAGCACAGACTGGGCCCGGGGCGGAGGGCTCCTGGGAGGGAGTGACATGGAGTTCCTAAAGACTGAACCTAAAATGCTCAGCAGAACAAGGGGAAGGGTAACCTGCGTGGGGGGGGGGGTGCAGCTCCTGCCAGGACGTGGAGGTGGGAAGTAGCCTGCGGTGTGCTGGGAAGGGCCCCGCGGCTCAGAGGAACTTGGGTTACGCGTAGAAGGAAGGAGCTGGAGAAGAAGGGAGGGGCCAGGCCTGGGACCCTGGGGAGGGGTGACTTCGGTGGGCTTTAAGCAGGGCCAGAGTGTGCTCAGAGTCACAGGTTTTTGCCAGGTCCTGTGGCTGCACGGCGGCAAAGGGATCTGGGGGCCGAGGCTGGCGGCCTGGGAAACAGTCCAAGGGAGCGTCACGGGGGTCTGAGGAAAGGCAGTGGTCACTGGGATTCCATCCAAGTCTCCACCACTTACCAAGAGTACCTGTTGCTCGGGCGCCAGGGTGGCTCAGTCGTTAAGCGCCTGCCTTCGGCTCAGGTCATGATCCCAGGGTCCTGGGATGGAGTCCTGCATCCGGCTAACTGCTGGGCAAGGAGCTTGTTTCTCCACCTCCCATTTCCCCTGCTTGAATTCCCTCTCTTGCTGTGTCTCCCTCTGTCAAATAAATAAAATCTTAAAAAAAAAAAAAAAAAAAGATACCTGCTGCTCTGTGTCAGTTCAGACTTGAGGAAACTGAGGCCTGGAGAGAAGACCTGGAGGCCAGGAGCGGCTGAGGGCCACCATTCAGGATGCAGCTGGGTTCTCTTTTTCACCCTGAGAATAAAACTCTGCTGGGACCAGGCCTTGTTTAGAGCAAGTCTCCCATCAAGCAAGTTGCCTCAACTCTGTGGCTTTCCTTTCAAGAGAGAAGGCATTCCTTGAACTTAAGGGCAAACCTATACCCTTGTCCTTCCTCTGCAGAGATAATAAAGTTAATGGGATTATTTCCTCTGCCCAAGAATAGGGCTGCTACGAAAATATCGAGGTGTGAAGGCTGTTTGCAAAGGCCAGAGCGAAAGGCCAGCTCTTCGCCACCAGGAGGAAGTCAAGGGTGTGCCTCCATGGGCTCCAGGGTTAACCACGCCACCGGGGCCTTGCTCCGCCCGAGCCTGCTGTGTGCCTGTGCTCTGACTTCCTTCTGCCTCCCTCCCTAGGCTCTAGTTCGCACAGGTGCCCAGATCACCCAGGCACCTGGCCCCTTCTGCCCAGTCTCCGAGGTGCAGGTTCACTGGCTAATTGTTTAGCTTTCAGACAAAAAGTTCATCCTAGACCCAGAGAGTCCTTCCAGCTGGTCTTCAAGATGGACTAGGGTCACCACTCTTTTGTAAATGGGGAAACCAAGGTCCCCATTTACATGGAGGTGAGTTTTACATGCCACAGGTGACGTGGCCAGTTCTGGCAAGGTAGGGAAACTGAGGCACAGAGATGGGAAATGACTCACTCTGGTCCGATGGCCGGCTGGGATTGTAGTAGGGTGGGGGGGATAGGCTCAGAGAGGAGAAATGGCTTGTCTGGGCCCCTGCAGCCTGCTGGCCGAAAGCCTGGGGTGGATCTTGTTCCCTGACCCCTGGAACAGAGCCAGCTCTGTCATCAACCCTGAGTTCCATTCCCACTCCCCACCCCCCACTCATCTGCACAGGGAAGCCTCAGCAGATCACTGCAGCCCCTCTCTGTTTGCTGAGTCTCAGTCATCCCTGACAGTGTCTCCAAACCCCTAGCTCAGCCCCTTTAGATCTTATCGATCCAGCCCCTCCGAGGGCTCCTCACCTGGAGCATCCTCAAACAGTATCCGTGTGCACAGGTGCACAGGCCCGCGGCATGCTGGGCGTTCCGGCAGGGGGTAGACAATGGCCGGGTTAAGAGGGTCGTCTTCTTTTCGCACCTCCTGATTCCTCAAGTTTGTAAATCATTATCCCGGGCTACACAAAGCCGGCATTGAGCAGGGCTCGTCGCTGCCCCGTGACAGGGTAGGCAGAGGCTCCTGGGGTCCCTGAGTGGCTGGGTGGTAGCTCCCGGCCCCCCACCCCCGCTCCTGGGCACCGGGATTGGGTTACCCCTATAATCCCCGCTCCTCCATCCTCCCTCTTTGTGCCCGTTGTAATTTATAATCGAGGGCATGACGCAACCTGCTAATTACATTGCTCGATTTTGAACACATCCCGGGCTTCTGTGACTCAGGCAGCAGAGGGAGGAGGGAGCAGCCGGCTCTGCTTTGTGGCTTATCAGGGCTGGGTTATTCTGCTCACACCCGCTCACGCCTCCCGGCCCTCGGCCTTTGTTAACCAAGGCTTGCATCACCTCCTGCTTTCCATTTCTCCCGAATTTTTTTAAGGGCCTTTTTTTATGAGCCACTCCATCTTGTTAGCTAATGAATGATTGTGGGGCAGCGATGGGGATCACTTTGTGTCTCTATTAAATGTTACATGATTGCAATTATGAGTTAACAAGGGACAGCTAATAAAAAAACAAAACAAAAACAAACAAAAAAAAAACCCAACTCATCTATTCTGCAGCCTGGGGCAGACCTGGGACTCAACTGCCTGATTCCCAGGCTGAACAATTCCACTCCCTGGGGACCACAGGCTGGACCAGGAATCTACCGAGGGGAGGAGGGACTCTCCCAGCCGTGGGGGTGCAGCTGACAGGAGGGCAAAGGTTCTAGCTCCAAACCTTTTTGGGGGGCTCCCCACCCATCCGGAGACTTCTGGCTCCCATAGGCAGGTGTCTGGACTAAGGTGGTTCCTTCCCGTCAGCCATTGCCCCAAGACCCCTCTCTGCTCTCCAGCTGAGTGAGCTGCTAACCATGAGTCCCCCTGGGCCACGGCCCTGCCCAGACTCCCTTCAGGGCCCTCCAGGTTCTCCCTTTATCACTGGCCCTCATTTCAACTCTCTGCTTTCAATTAGGCATTCCCATGGCAGGCCTGTCCTCACCAAACCCCCTGTTCAGGGCCTACCGTGCCCCTGGAAGAGAGTTGACCTCAAAAGATGGGCAGGAGGAGGGTCTGAGTGCGGGAAGGGGTGGTGAGCACAGAGGCCCCACAGCCGGCTATGCCTTCCCTGTGCAGGAGCCTCAGACTCCCCCAGGGGTGCCCAGGACACTGCGGCGTGGAAATAAATGGAGCGGCTCCAAGGAGGCAAAAGGCAGGCTGTCGACTTGGGATCGAACCCTGGGGACTGCTGTGATATGTCCCAAGAATGGCCACTGAGCCTCTGCAGGGGCTGGGGATGCAGGAGGTTCTCAGTAATGGTCAGAAGGGAGGGCCAGAGGCACAGACGGTGGCCACAACCCACCAAGAAGACCGTGACTCGTGTCCCAAAGATGGACCGTGGAATGCAGCCCATTCACATGGCACACGGCTGCGGAGTAGCAGGACTGGTGTCTCTTCTGAGCAACCAGAGACGTGGCAGAGCCAGTCAGCCAGGGGTGTCCAGTGGGCAGAGACACAAGACTCCTGAGTCCTCGTCTAGGCAAGGGACAGCCTCTCCCTGGGCCTGGATTTGCCACCCCCACCCCAAGTTCCGGCTGTCACCGCAGTGTTCTATCTGCACTCCCGCTCCGCCTGGTTCTGCCCGCTGCCGCCTGCTCCCACTGCACCGAGACCCTGAGCCCCGCAGCAGCAGCCTGTCCTCTGCCGGCTCGGCTTTTCACAGGCACTCGGTAAATGCTGAGCTCTTAAGCAGCTGAAATTAAATGCTCTCCTCGTACCCACTCTGTGCCAGGCTTCCTACCCGCGCCCCCGGGCGTCCCCAGGGATCCTCCCAACCATGCTACTGGGAAAACATGTTGGCCCCACTTTCCAGCTAAGGCAGCCGAGGGTGAGAGAGCTGACGGCTGGTGGCTGTCGGGTGGGGCTCGGGCTGAGCCGTCTCTGCAGGACCTCGGAACCAGAAGCTGAGTGTGATACAGGCGAGGCCCCCCTTCCCAGCTCCTCACGGCCTGGGCGGCAGCGGGCAAACAAGCATGGGGCGGGAGCTGGCAAGGGTGGCCGCAGGCTGGGCGACAGAAGGAACACAGTCTGAGGACACCGCTGAAGTGCGTCTTCAAACACTGCGGCCACGCTGTGGGCGCCGGGAAACCACAGCTGCCCACATCTCCGCGGCCGGGGCCAGCCCAGGGCAGGAGGCCGAGCTGGCAGTGACGGAGGGTGGCCGAGGGGCACGCAAGCAGCAGGAAGGCAGGGAGTGGGCAGGGCCCTGCCAGACTCACCCGCAGAGGGCCTCAGCCAGTGGCAGGGCGGGCTACACAGTTTGCCAGGCCCTTGTTCAAAGCTATTAGGAGTATCAAGATGGCAGCCACACAGCTCTAAGCCAGCCTTGGGGCCCTCTTACCCGTGGGCCCTTTGGGTCACGTATTCATGAGGCCAGTCCTGGCCAGTAGGCTCTTTGCCGGGCTCCCAGCTCCTAGTTCTTCTTGGCAAGGCACTGGGGTACTGGATACTGTGTGAAAGTTCTGGCCCCTCATGGCCTAGTGGGGCCAGCACAACCCGCAGTACAGGGCAGGGCACAGCAGGGCTGACGGAAGGGCCAGGCCTCGGGAAGGCTCACGTTGTGGACTTTTTGGGAAGCCGTGTGGGCAAGGCCAGACCAGCCCACTGCTGGGACGGCAGGCAGGCAGGCAGGCAGGCAGGCAGTGTTGGGCCTGCTTGCTGACTCATACCCACTTGGCTGTTCAGAGATTCTGTGCTGCTGCTTCCACTCTGAGGATGTGGGGGACAGGTCCTGGGCCCACCCAGTGTATCCAGAGTCTCTAGCTGGGCTACCCACAGACCTCACGCCTGCAGGAAAGCTCAAGGTCCTGGGGGTGCCCAGAAGCAGGCAGGGTAGCTTGGCCTCTGGAGGCAGGTATGCCGTCACCAGAGAGGAGCACGGAGCCTACTTTGAGCCTGCATCTCCCCAGGCTGACCCTTGGCAATAGAGATGACTGTCCATAGGCTCACAGCCCACCTCTGCCCAGCACAAGGTGTCCCAAAGGGGCTGGACTGGGCCCCGGTTGGCTTCTGCCACCACAGTCCCCAGCATAAGGTTCCACACACCATGGGTCCTCAGGAAGCAGTGGTTGAGCCAACACGTGAGGTAAGAGGACGTCGACTCCTGCCTCATTTGTCTTAGGGCTGACACTTAGCTCGAAGGTCAAAGGAAGGAGGTACACTCTCGGTGCACACACGTGTTATGTGCACATCTGCCCACGTGTGTGTCCTTTTGGGAACACGTGTGTGAGGAATACACATGTGTGAGGAACACACATGTACAAGGTGAACTCATGTATAGGGGGTGAAGATCTAGATCTAGACCTAGGGGAAGTACACAGACCTGTTTGTGGGTGCGTATATGCACACATATGTTCATATCATACCTACATGTGCTGTGTGCACGTGTGGGCGTGGACACCATGCGGGAGATGCCTGCACACGTGTGTGTTCTGGACGGGAAACCCCATGCCCACTCGTGAGTACCAGCACCCGCAGGGGCCATCCTCTGCTACCTGGACTTCACCTCTGAGCCAGTCACCCCGCCCCATCCCGGAGCCGGGCTTGCTCACGGACTGGGAAAGGAGGAGAAGCATTGTGGCTGAGAATTCAGGCTGCCTGGTTACATCCAGACTCTGTCTGTCACTCACTGTGTGTCTTTGGCCACGTTACATAAACTCTCCCAGCCTCAGTTTTATTGTCTGTAAAACGGACTCACAACAGCACCTCCTTCATAAGCTACGAGGCATGGGAACTGCAGCTTGGTACCCCAGTAAGTGTTCGACAAAGGTGAGTCGTTATTAGTAACGAGCACCGGAGCTCATGAGGAGAACAGGGTTGGGGCCTGCATCCCTCCGTCCCCATGAACGCAATCAGCCTCCACAGAAGCCCCTGGCGAGGCTGCTGAGGAATCCCCAGATTGGGAACACACACATGGTGGGGCACGGCAAGGCAGGGGCAGCCTTTTTAGAAAACACCCCTCCTGGGATGGCAGAGCGGGGCCCCAGAGGCCACCCACCTACCGCGGGGACAGGCGGCCGCTAGGGACGAGGTAAATCACCCGCGATTGCCTTCTGGAATGCTGTGAAAGGTAACACACATATTACTGCTGCATAAACACAGTTAAACTATTTACCATGGCCTCTGCCTGGCGGCCCCTCGAAGACCCTGCCATGAGGGGGTGGGTGGGCCCGCTTCAGCCCTGCAGGCCACGATGGTCAGGAGAGGGATTTATTTTGGCAAGAACCAGATCCTTGGCGCTCTCCCGTGGCTACCCAACCAAGGGCCTGGCGTGGCCCAAGGGAGGCATCTTCTCCCAGGGCCAGGAAAAACGTGTTTTGAAATTATGGAAAGTAGCAGAACAACAAAATCTCCTCTTTGTTTTCTTTTAGCTCTGGTCCTTTAACCTGATTTGTGGAGGGCACGGTTTCAAGAAAGCAGGAGCTTTTGTCCCCCCAACCCCAGAATGCCCCAGGGCAGATCTCCATGCAGGATACTGAGGAGGACTACACAGCCCTGCTCCTGAGGAGCCCCCCGCGTGGGGGAAAGAACTAGCCCCTGCCTGCAGCAGCCTCCAGTTTGAAGATGGAGACCCAGCTCCTGTCCTCAGCTCCCTCCTTTCCTCTTGCCCACTCTCAGAGGGGAGGCACAGGTCTGTTCCTCAGAATGGGGAGCCTCTCCCTGTTTAAAGGGGGGGACTGGACAACCTGAGTCTCCAGGCCTCTGACAGACTCAGGGAGCACACTGTCCTTTCAGGCCCTCCCAGCAGAAATACCCCCTGAATTGTTCCTTAGATCCATTCAGAGCAGGGGCCCTTTTCTGGCTCTGGTGCAGGTTCTAGCCTCGGTCCATTTTCTTTCTCCAGATGAACCATCCCTTCCCTTTTTTTTTGGTTTAAAAGTTACCAGGGTCACTAAAGAGGTCACCGAGGCTGACAAACATTAGAGGGATTTACCACCAGGGTGTGGAGGCCCCGCCCACCTCAGAACCTCCTCCCTGGCCCCTCCAGGCCTCCCCCTCCTCCCCACTGAGGGGGCTGCCCCTCCATCCGGTTCCCGTGCTCCTGCGGCTCCTATACCCAGAATGTACCCCTCAAGCCTTCCCGCCCAGTCGACAAGACCTTCTTTTCTCCCATCGTCTACACAATCCAGGCCAGTCCATTTGGATTAGTCGGCTTGTCCTCCAGCTCTTCTGCTAGTAGTTGCCAGCATTCACGGAAAGCCTTGTTAGCTCACATACACTCTCTCCAATTTCCCACCACCACCGGGTAGGTGGGGATTTCTGGCCCCATGTCAGAGGGGAGGAATCAGAGGCTGAAAGAGGCTGGCTATTCTCCCAGGTCACACAGCTGGCGAGTGGGACGGGAGTCTGCTCGCCGTGCTCTGTCCCCTCCGCCACCTTGCCCACCCACCTGCACGCCCCAGGGAACAAGGAGCAACCCGTTCTCTGTTAGGTGGGGTCAGAAAGGGTTCTGGTGGGGTTTTGTTTCAGTAGACGAGTGAGGTTATCCTTCAAAAAGTTTACCTCAGAAGAGAGCAGTTATTCTGATCGGGCTGCTCGTTGGGTACATTTTTGTTCTTGTTTTTGATTTACATTTTATTTATTTCTATCAACAGGGGCAACATGGAAAAGGCCAAAGAGCAAGTCTTTGTCTCTGCCCTATCCCAGCGCGGGGGGCCCTTCCTTCCACTGGCGAACCCACCCTGAAGCTTCCCCTCCCTCTAGAGCGTTCTTGCCTGGCTTCCTGCGGTTTGATTCACTCACAAGCACTTTTAAAGTCAATTAAACTCATCACATCAGAATCAGACTTTTTTTTGCTTTACCCAGTTTAATCTAATTATTCTTTGAACTTGATTTCAAATAGCATTTTTTAAAGAAACTCTTTGCTTTAGAATACTTTTAGACTTACAGAAAAATTGCCAAGACAATACAGAGTTCCCATGTACTCCACACCCATGTTCCTCTATAGTAGACATCTCGATTAGCATGGTGTATTTGTTCTCATTAATGAACTCATTGATACATTGTTAGTAACTAAAGTTCATACTTTTTTCAGATTTACTAATACCCTTCCTCTTATCCAGGATCCCAGCCAGGATACGGCATTACAGCTCGTTATCACGTCTCCTTAGGCTCCTCTTGGCTGTGACAGTTCCTCATTTCCTTGTTTTGGATGACCTTGACTGTTTTGAGGCGCACCCGTCAGGTATTTCTGTAGAATGTCCTCAATTAGGATTTGTCTGGTGTTTTTGTCCCAGTTGGGCTCAAGTTAGGAATTTATGAAGGAAGAATACAGAGATAAAGTGCCATTTTCCTCCCATCGTATCAAGGGTACAAATTACCAACATTAACTTACCACTGTGGATACTGACCTTGATCATCTGGCTGACGTGGTCTTGTTCAATTCTCTCCACTTTAAAGATACTCTCCCGCCTTCCTCCACCCGCACCCACCCCGCCCCCTGCCCCAGCTCTTTCCATACTGTTCTCTTTGGAAGGAAGTCACTATGCCCAGCTTACACTGAAGGGTTGAGGCACTATGTTCTCCTTCCTTGAGACTGAAACATCTACATAATTTTATGGCATTCAGTTCTGCACTGATTTGCACAAGATTTGTCTCCTTGTTCCCATTTATTTATTCAATCATTTATTTCTATCAATTGGACTCATCAAAATTTATTTTATACTTCAGGTTATAATCCAAACTATTTCATTTCTCAAATTGTTCCATCTTTGGCCACTGGGAGTCCTTTCAGTTGGCTCCTTTGGGGTTTTTTGAGAATTTCCTTACTCTCTGACACTACAGGACACTCTGGGCTCATCTTTTATATTTCCTGTCCCAGTCCCAGAATCAGCCTTTACTCCAAGGAGCCCTGGGGTATAGAAACCAAGATCTGAGTGCTAGGTGTGCTTATCAGTATTGGGGTAGAGTTGCTTATAGTCCTTCCTAGTTGACAGAGAAAGGAGATATACATGTACTAGCCCATGTATGTATACGTTTCTCTAAGTATTGCTTATGTAACCATCTGTATCTGTATTTAAATAAACATGGTCCCAACTCTATTACCACATGGGTCATTCTAACTTTCTCCCCTTAACTTGTCTGTAAACTTTCATTCCAACAGCCAGAAACCTGGCTCTCATCATCTGCTATCCATTTTTTCCTTAATTGGTCGACTCCAGTGTACATGTATATTATTTCAGATCGTTGACCCATATTTCTTTGGGAAACAACTTAATCAACTAGAGTACAGTGCTTACGTGCTCTTCCTCTGTCTTGGCTCTTGGAGACTCCACTGATTTCCGGAGTGACTTAGCTTTTTTCTTCTTGTTCCTTTCAATGAGGTGGTTTTAAATTTTTGTAAGATGGTTAGATTCTTTGGTCATGTTCTACCTTCTGTCCCATGACCTCCCGATCTTCTAAGGTTTTTTTGTTTGTTTGTTTGTTTTTTAATGTGCATAGATTGAGGTGCACTCTTTGCACTGGTAAGTTCTGGGGGTTGTGACAATGACTGTCATGTATTCACCGTTTTGGTATCAAAATGGCCCTACTACCCTGTATTATTGCTTGTGCTTCATCAGTTCAACTCTCTCCCCACCCCTGATCAGTTTACCATCTCTGTAGTTTTGCCTTTTCTGGAATGTCATATAATGGAATCTTACAGTATATAGCTTTTTCAGACTGGCTTCTTTCATTCAGCAATACTTCTTTAATACCCATGTTTCCGTGTGGCTTGATAGCTCGT
The DNA here is from genome assembly GCF_963455335.1 of Martes martes. Taxonomy (NCBI): domain Eukaryota; kingdom Metazoa; phylum Chordata; class Mammalia; order Carnivora; family Mustelidae; genus Martes; species Martes martes. Next base: position 89,960,856 of record NC_137893.1, on the reverse strand, counting down.
TTCTTTTGATGGCTAAATACTGTTAAACACAGTAGATATACCCCTGTTTATCTAGTCACCCATGAAATGACATCTTGGTTACTTTGGCAAGGATGTTTTTGTTAATTCCGAATAAATTGCTTCTATAAATACTTATGTGATGGTTTTTGTGTAGATCTAAGTTGTAAAATTAATTGAGGAAACACCTAGAAGTGCAATGGTTGGATCATATGGTAAGAGTATTTTGGTTTTATAGGAGACTGGCAAACTCTTTTCCAAAGTGGCTGTACATTTTGCATTTCTATCAGTGATGAATGAGAATTCTTGTTGTTCCACTTCCTTGCCAGCAACTGATGTTGTCAATTTTTTTTTATTTTAGCCATTTTGATTAGATATGCTGTGGTTTCTTGATATTGTTTTAATTTGCATTTCCTTAATAACAAATGACATTGAGCTTCTTTTCATATGTCTATTTCCCATATATATGTCTATTTCATATAGATATATCTCCTTTGATGTGGTATCTATTCACATCTTTTGCCCATTTTTAAATTGGGTCATCATATAACTTTTTATTGCTTTAAACAAATCAAATCCACCTCTGAGAGCGGAGGGTCAAACTCAGCTGAGCGCTGTCCACATTTTGGTGGGAAACACCTAAGGAATGTTTGTGGAATAGCATTCCATGGAGACCTGGAACCCCAGAGTTAAAAGACACCTTGGAGTTCTTTTATAGGAGAGGAAAATGAGATTTTGAGAGGGGAAGTGGTGAAGTGGCAGAGATATCTACTACTCTCCCATGCCTACATGCTCCCCCCCACTCCCTGGCTCCCTCACCATCAGATGGGACTACAAGAGCAGTCCTGGACAGCGGGCTGTGAATGGAGATGCTGCCTGTCACTTCTGGGCCAAAGCATTAGAGAGCCAGTACAGACCTCTCCTGCTCTTTTCTGTCCCTGTAGGCACAACCATGGAAGCCATGTGTTGAAATTTGATGTATCCAACATCTGGGGTCCCCAACCAACTGTGTGGAGCAGAGCCCGAGCCAATCTGCCTGGGTTAAATTGTGTGAGCAAGAAAGAAACCTTGGGGGGGCACCTGGGTGGCTCAGTTGGTAGGTGGCTGCTTTAGGCTCAAGTCATGATCCCAGGATCCTGGGATCAAGTCCCACATAGGGCTCCCTGCTCAGTGAGGAGCCTGCTTCTCCCTCTCCCTCTGCCTGCCACTCACCCTTCTTGTGTTCTCTCTCTCAAATAAATAAATAAAATATTTTTTCAAAAAAGCAAGCAAGCAAGAAAGAAACCTTGGTGGTGTGAATCCACTGAGATTTCTGGGCTCATCTGTTACTGTAGCATAACCTGCCCTATCCTGACTCCCACAGCCCGTCACTGGGTCATGCTTTTGACATAAGGCTGATGTAATCAGGGTCTCCAAAACCTGGTGGTATGCTGGCCTGGTGGAAAGTTGCTTAAAGTTGGGGTGCCTGGGTGGCTCAGTGGGTTAAAGCCTCTGCCTTTGGCTCAGGTCATGATCCCAGGGTCCTGGGATCGAGCCCTGCATCGGGCTCTCTGCTCAGCGGGGTCCTGCTTCCTCTTCTCTCTCTGCCTGCCTCTCTGCCTACTTGTGATCTCTGTCTGTCAAATAAATAAATAAAATCTTTTTTAAAAAAAGTTGCTTAAAGGAGAGAAATCATTTGAATGAACTAACATCTCCTGAGACCCTCCACACACCTGCCCCATGTAGGCACAGAGCCTTCATTATCTCAGCTCTGTCTAGAAGGTCCAGCTCTCTAAACCATCTGCTCTTGTCATTCCCCGGGCCTTATCTCCCCAGAGGACACGTGGGAGCTGACATATCAGTGGAGCTGAATTTCCCAACAATAGAACAATCCTTATGGGATACTAAGGTAGATCTCCCCACCCTCAAGCCCTCCAAAGTCCCTATACACTGCCTAGCCCCCAAAGTGTTGCCTTAGGGGAAGCAAGTCTCAGAAGCTCTGTTTTATCTTCTGTTACATCTTTTTTTCCCCCCACATTCAGAACTTGCTTTCTACTAACCCCATCCTTTCTAGAAGTGGAAGACATTCCCATCCCATTTATTGCCAGCATTTAGCGCCCTTCTTCTCCAGCCCCGACCTGCCTGAAGCGAATTGTCCTGGGCTGGGCCTCTGCTGAAATAGTCATACTCTCCCAGCCTTCTCATGACAATATCTGGGGCAGGATGCAGCTGTGAGGGCAGGGAATGAGCCTCTCTCTGTGTGAAGTGAAGTGATGTTCACAGGGCTCAAAATCAAGACCTTGACCTCATTAGCTCGATGTTCTGGTCAGTGGGCTTGCGGAAGTGTGTTGTTGTTAATTAAGCGCCCATTTATTTAATCCCTGTTCTTGTGAAATGCATGCATCTGCCTTCCCCTCCTCTCCCCAGGGACTATAAACTCCTGGGGGCACAGCAGGGGGTAGAGCAGGAGGGGGAAGGGACCAGCCTGGGGTCACCCAGACCTGGATTCCATTCACTTCCTGACTACTCTGACCCTGGGTAACCTTCCTGAGCCTGGGATTGGGTAAAGATTACGAGCTTGGCACTGCGCCTGGCACGTAGGAAGCTCTCAGTAAATTATAGCCATTATTATCATACTGTTAATTATTGTTTTATTCTATCAACTGAAGAATGATTTTCCATTGCTCCTTCTTGATTCTTCAGGGGCAGTAATTTGTAGACGGGCGTTGTCCAAAAGAACTTTCTGCCACAATGGGAAAGTTTAGCATCTGCACCGTTCAGTATGGTAGCCCCTAGCCATATGTGACTACTGAGCCTTTGAAAGGAGGCTGGTGTAACTGAGGAACCGAATTTCTGCTGTATTGAATTTTAGTACAAAGTTAAATACAGAAGCCCCTGATTGATTTTTTTTCTTTTTTAACTTTATGATGGTGCAAAAGTGACACGCATTCAGGAGAAACCGTATTTCGAATTTCAAACTTGGCTCTTTGCGCAGGCTAACAAAAGGCAGTAGAATGTTCTCTCATGATGCTGGGCAGGGGCAACCACAGCTCCCAGTCAGCCACGCGATCGCAAGGGCAAACAGCCCATATGCTTACAATGATTCTGTCCCCGTATGGTCAGTCTGTTTCTCACTTTCAATACAGTATTCAATAGATTTCATGAGATATTCGACACTTTATTATAAGATAGGCTTTGCGTTAAATTATTTCGCCCAACTGTAGGCTAATGTAAGTATTCTGAGCACGCTGAAGGTAGGCGAGGCTAAGGCTGTAACCCCTTAAGTCAAGGAAGATCTCTGGTCTCATGAGTTTAGTGGCTCCTGTATTGGGTCTTCTCAGGTGCAGAGGGTAAGAGCTCAGGCTCCAGTGTAGATGGTTTGGCTTCCCATCCTACTTCCTAGCTGTAAGACTTCAAACCAGTTCCTTAGCCTCTCCGGGCCTCTGCTTCCTCATCTGTAAATTGTGGATATTATAGTAGAGAACTTTTCCCCTTATCTGAGGTTTCAGTCATCCATGGTCAACCACGGTCCAGAAGTAGGGGATCCTCGCCCAGGCATGGGATCAGAAGGTCAATGGCAGCCTACCGCTATGTCACAGCACCTGTGCCATTCCCCTCACTTTAACTCATCATGCAGGCATTTACCATCTCACTCATCACAAGAAGGAGGGTGAGTACATACAATAGGATATCTGAAGAGAGAGAGAGAACACATTCATGTAACTTTTTATAACCATATGTAGTTACATTGTTCTGTTTTATTGTTAGTTATTGTTGTTAATCTCTTTTTTTAAAAAGATTTTATTTATTTGACAGAGATCACAAGTAGGCAGAGAGGCAGGCAGAGAGAGGGGGGGAAGCAGGCTCCCTGCTGAGCAGAGAGCCCGATGTGGGGCTCAATCCCAGAACCCTGAGATCATGACCTGAGCCGAAGGCAGAGGCTTTAACCCACTGAGCCACCCAGGCGCCCCTGTTGTTAATCTCTTACTGCGCCTATGAATTAAGCTTTATCATAGGTATGTATGTGTAGGAAAAAAACACAGTGTGTGGAGGTTTCAGTGCTACCCGTTTCGGACATCCACTGGGGGTCTTAGTGGGTATTCCCCCACTTATAGGGGGGACCGCCATTCTGACGTCCTAGGGTGTTTGTAAGGATTAAATGGGTTAATCTGTATAGAGTGCTCCATTTTGGAGGTACGTAAGGAGTTAGCTCTTACTATTGTTCTCTCGAGCACTAATGCGGGGTCTATAACCCCTGCACAAGATGGCATGGCCTCTGTGTGGACATCCTGAGGACCTCTGTCTGCTCCTGCTCAGAATTTCTCACGGGCCCCAGCCCAGGGCAGAGAAAACCAGCATCTACTGACCAGTGAGGAAAAGAAACTCTGGAATGTGTAGAGGAGGAGGTAAATGGGCAATGCTCCTCTCCCCACAGCGGTGCTGGGCTCCTCGCTCTTCTCCAGAGGGTGTGGCCAGCAGGAGGCAGGCTCATCCTCCGGTCCTGGGGCTCTGAGGGCAAGGCTGCCAGAGAAAGGCAGTTCAGGTGGGCTCCGGGGCAAGGGGCTTTCTCCATCTCAATCTCCCGGGTGGGGGAGCCATAGAAGCTGAACTGTGTCCCCTCTACGCCATCTCCAAACGTGGACATGATCTGGACCACCTGCCAAACCCAGTCAGAAGAGACCAGGAGTCAGGAGGGCTCTCCTGGAAAGCTTCTAAGAAAGCTTGAGGGTCCGGTGCCAGAGCCCTGGAGCGGGGTCTTTGGAATTCCCCCTTCCTTCTCACCCCGATGAGGAACTGAATGCCTCCATTTCAGGGAATGGGTGCAAGCCTGTGTCCTTTCCCCCTCAATTTCTTCCTCCCCAGGGGTGGAAGGGCCATGTGGGGATTTCCGGATTCTGGGACTTCTTGGTGCCCCCAGAGGCATAGCCTCAAATTCCTCCAGAGAATCCATCGGCATCAGAAGCTGAGGACCCTCCGAAAGGCTGGCAGTTCCTGCCTTCGTCCTGACTCACTCCTCACCTGTCCCACACTCCGCAGGAAATGAAAGGGTCTGAAGGCGCTGTCCAAGTCTCCTCTGGGAGGTGGCCCGAGAGAATAGCTCCTCCTTCTTCCCCAATGTCTGGGATTCCTGCTTCTGCAGCCGGGGAGCAATCCACACCTTGGAGCCCCAGAGGAATGCCACAGCCCTGTGGGACAGTCTTCAAAGACAGAGCACGGGGCAGGGACATCTTTGTTCCACTTTCCCTGATTTCATGGTAAGAGACAGGAGGAGGCAGCCAGGTTAGACTCCGGGAAGGACTTCCTAGGGTGGGAAATAGGAGCTAGTAGCGGGTAAGAGCCAGCTATATTTAATCCCTGGGGAAGAGTGAGCTGATAAGAAATCTGAGATTTAAAATACACGGACTACGTGGTTGTTATGATCTCTCAGTTAGCTGGATCTGGAGTCAGACAGACTGAGGTTTCAATCCTAGCTATGCCACTGACTGGCTGGCTGTGTGACCTTGGGCTAATTGTTTAATGATGCTTCTCTTCAGTTTCCTCATCTGTAAAATGGAGATAGAGAGATTCATCATCCAGGCTGTACTGAGGGAGGCCTGTGGGTGAATGGCCCTAGCCCAGTGCCTGGTGTAAGCCGGTTTACGGAGAGGTAGCCAAGTCCGAGCTGGCTGGGGATTTAGGGTACAGTGGATGGGGAAGACCTATAGGAAGCTTGGCTGGGGGTGGAAAGAGCGATCGTCACGACTGGAGACAGCCTTGAGAACTGCTGCCCACCAACAAATGGCCCTCCTCCCTGTGCGGGGCTGAGAGTCTCTGGTACCCAGCCCTGCTCCTACACCCCACCTCAAAACAATCGTCGGGGGACAATGAGAGAACTGGGACCCCTCCCTGGAGATCTCTGTTCTTCCAGCAGGCCCCCTAACCCACCTTGATCTGGGGGCCTTCATTTGCTAGTTGAGGAAGCCCTTCATGGGGCCAGCCGGAGGGAAGCAGTTTCCAGAAACCTTACCCCTTCCCCTGCAAGCCCCTCGGGAAGTCCTGAGACACAGCTGGGGCTGGAGACCAGCCTGCCTGGCCTGCTTCAGACCCAAGCTGCTGAGCTGCAAGGCAGGGAGGCCTTTGGTGAGCTGGGGAGACGGCTGTGGGGTCTGCAGGGGACCCATTTCCCACCAGACTCAAGAAGAAACAGAAAGCCAATCTGGAGCTCTCAGCAGGGACAGGAAAGAAGCTGGCTGTGCTTAACACGCACTGTGGCATCAGCTGGCTCTAGCTGATGCACCTTTGAGGGACTCCCTCCCCCGCACCTCTCGACAGGGGTGAGAAGGACTCTGGCCATTGGGCTATAAACGGCCTCCCAAAGCCAGCTCGGGTCAGCCTCCCCACTGCCGAGGAGGGAGACCAAGAGATGGTGAGGGCTTGGGAAGCTCGGCGCTGTATGACCCAGTGGGTGTCTTTAATTCAGGTTTAGGTTCTTGAATATAAAGGAACAACTCTCTGTCCTATGACATAGGCTCCACCCCCTTACACTGGGGGTTCCTTGGGAGCAGGGCTGTGTTCCCCATCTGATAGTCCTGGGAGATGGGACCCATCAGCTTTGCCTTACTCCCACCGTATGAATAACACCAAGGTGTCTCCAGAAGGGCAAAATCTCTAACTTGTGGTTGTCCGGGATCTGAGAGTGATCCATTACCAAGGAGGGTAACTCTTCCCTGAAAAGCTGCAGACTCCTGGAAGCAACCTTGATCTTCCCTAGATCTCTTTCTTCCCTTTGCCTCTGCCTGCCCTTCCAGGGAGAGGAACTGGAGGCTGGGCCGGGCACTACAGGACAAGGTATGCGGCTGGGGCGGCCCCTCCTGTTCTCCCCCACCCCCACACCTGTCCGTCACCCCCAAGCTGGCCCCTCTGGCCTCTCTGCAGCTCTGTCTTGCCCAGGGCCGCCCCACCTGGACCCCTCCTCCCTCCCTCCTTTGCCCACAGAGGAGGGCGCCCGGATGCCCACTGCCAGGCACAGAGGATAAAAATACCCAGTGGAAAAACACGTGGCTCCAAGTCAAACATTAACCTGTAAGACCTGGCATTCTGGCCATGGTGTCCCTTCCCAGACTACCTGGCCACCAATGTGCAGCTGCTGACGGTGTCCTTTCTCCCTGACCATCACTGTGACTCTCAGACATTCACCCACACACTCTCAGCAGGAAGCACCTCCCTGAGGACCCCAAGAATGGGTCTGGCCAGCACCTGTCTGAACTGGGAACTGCAGGGCGAGGGAGGATGACCCTCCCTCCATTCAGCCTGGAGTCTTCCTTGAAACTCTCTGAGCTTCCAGGTCAGCCCAGCTCCAGGGTGAAAACAGCACCTCGGACCCTCGTCTGGGGCAAGAGCCCGGCTCAGAGAGCCTGGGTTCCTCGGGTTGTCCATCCTTCTGCTGCAAAGCCAAGTTCACTTCAAGTCTTGAAGGAATGATGACCGGTGAAGGGAAGGAGTCGGGGGAGGACAGAGTCTAGCCAATGGGGGTACTCAGGGCTCAGCAAGCTGGGAAGCCACCTGGAGGATGCGTTGGGAGAGGCAGGCAGGACATGTCCCTAACTTACCGTGTGTGTCCAGCTCTGATGTTTGCTGGGGCTGGGGAGACCAGAGGGACAACTGTGCCCACCCAACTCCATCGACACACCTCAGAACCTTCTAGATCCTACTCGTGGGCATCCCCACAGCTGCCTGAAGCCCCTATTCTCACACCTCTGGGGTCCAACACCCCGGGGTTCTAGGAAATGCCTGTGCAGCAACCTTGGGCATGAGCCAAGTGCCCCATTTTCTGTCAGGGAAGCTCGATTATGCACAATTTAAAAAGAGTAAAGTCCATCTGGTGCAGCACGACTGCCCCATCATTCTGGTTGGCTGGAGGCCAGTGGGCCCACTTGGAGCCCAAAAAGGATTTGGGGGGCCCAGGACCAGGGAAGCCCTCCTGGCCACTTCGATGTCCATGGCAACCTCGCAGCGCCACTGTGGAAGGCGTGTGAATGTTAATTTTGAAGGGGAAGCAGAGGGTTTGAATGGAGATCAGCAGCCCTTGCCCTCCTCTCCTGGGGCAGTGGAGAGCTGTCCCTCTGGGGATTGGCCTCTGCTGGCCCTTTCATCGGGGCGAGAGTCCAGCACTGCACAGAGAGTTGGGAGGCCTGGCACCTGGCCTCAGGAGCAGTCAGGCTCCCCCAGGCACAGGATTTCCCACCTAGGACCGTCCCCCAGGCTCCTGGAGATTTTTCCCACCAGGCTGGCAGTTGCTGCCCCCAGACAGGGCTCTGTGACCCAGCAGGGCCACACAGGAGGCCCCATGGGCTTTGGAAGCCTGGTTTAAAGCCCGGTTCTGCCACTTAAGCAGCCATACGGTCTTGTGTGCGTTACTAAGCCTCTCTGAGCCTCAGTTACCTATACAATGGGGACAATTATGTCCAGCTCTCAAAGTTTCCCAAAGATTATGTTCGCCTATCCCTCTGTTAGTGCAAATGAAATCATTCCATAGGTGGTTGTTCTGGTTAGTTTTTCTCCCCATCCTGGGCCTCAGTTTCCGGATCTGTAAAACGAAAACGATCACACCCCACTCACAGGACTAGGCAGGCTGCTCTCTGTGTTGTTGCCCGCAGACATCGATCTGTAACTGTCGGCACATCTGTTACCTGTTCCCCTCTCTGCACCTCAGTGTCCTCACTGCATTCGGTCCTCTCTCAGGACCCCCACTGGAGGTCCAGGGCACTCGCCACCAGCTGCCTGAACACAATCGCACACCCTGCTTGTCCCCCCTTCTGGCCGGGGCCACAACTGCCTCGTATCGCCCTCATTATCGTGCTGACATTTGCTTTGGCTCACAGAGCAATTACCTGTTAAATTGAACAAAGGCCGAGAGAGACCCAGATAACAGGTCAGCCAGAGGCCCTGGCTTTGGAGAGAGAAGCAGGCAGAGGTGTTAGCCTGAGCCTTGACCTCGGGCCGAGAAACCAAGCCAGTGATGTCGGGAGGGGGGTGTGAGGTGGGCTCAGGATTAATTTCCCCCAGCTGAGGAGCCAGAGCTGGGGGGAAAGGAGGGATGTTTGCATCTGGATGCCATCTGGATGGGGGCGAACGTTGAGGGGCCACTCGAGGAAATGCCTGAGCGGCAAATCCAATCCTGCAAAGAAATTGCCAGGCCCTTGAAATGAATGTCTGAGGGAGAGGAATGTGTCTGGGAGTGCTGGTGCTGGCGGGGAGAACTGGTTAGGGAAGGAAGCCAAGGGGGAGAGGAAGGCACCAAGCCTAGGGGCCTCTGGGTGAGCGGGCTTCCCTGGGCTGGTGGTCCCTGGAGGGCACTGAGGCTGGACCTCTGGGCTGGGGGTCATGTGGGCAAGGTCTCCAAACGCACAGGGAGTCCACATCACCTCAGAATTCTGGGACTTGTTCTCTGTAGCCCCCTACCCACTTGCCAGACCCAGGCCCCGGAGTCCTGCTACCCTTAGGATCAACGGCCTTGTCCGCTCCCTGCACACCTTTACGGCGGCTGCTGTATGCAGAGCCACAGGTGTAGAAAGCCTAGACTCTCCGGTGTGGATCGGCATAGGGTGGTAACTTTAGGTTCTGACAGACTCAAGTTCAAATCCCCTCTCTCCTTCAATGGGCTTTCACAAAATCTCATCCTCCGTTTTCTCATTTGTAAGAGTATAAGCTCGTCACTTCTTGGAACTTCCCTGGGAGTGGACCAGTGCTAACCCTACGTGGGGCTCCAGATCAAGGCAGGACATCTGGGAGATCCTCAACCCTCCACGGGCTGGAGCCTGTGTATCTCCCCCCCAACCCCCGCCACTGATGCAATAAGGCAGGCACCACCCCAAGCCCTGCCCAAGGGAGGTATGCTCTGATGCAACCCCAAGGGGGTCGGGAGACACACTCCCCCCCAAGTCAGCTGATAGCTGCGGGGCCTGGACACATGGGCCTTCTCCCACAGCTCCACGGCATGCCAGGCCGGGCGGGCACACACCAGTATGCGCGCTTGCATGCATGTGTGTGTGTATTTGCATGCACGTGCAAGTGTGGGTGTGTTTGTGCACGTTTTCACATCTGTGGCTGTGTGCATGTGCTCCTATATTTGCCTGTGTATATTATGTGCTTATTTGTATGTGTTTTGGGCAGAGGCCTGTGTGTTTTACTGGTGTGCGCACGTCTGTGTGACTACATGGGAGTGAGAATGTTATGCAAATGCGGGTTGTATGTTTATGGGTGTAGATACGTACATCGACACATTTGTGTGTTTTTATGTGCCATATGTATACACGCTATGTGAGTCCACGTATGTGTGCATATATAAAGTGCTGGGTTTGTGTCTGTAAATGAAGCATGTGTTTGTATCATGTGTTTCTGTGTTAACATATGTTTGTGGCTAGAATGCATCTGTGTGTAATTGGCATGCCTATGTGTTACATGTGGACGTGTGTGTGCCTGTGTGCACAGATGTATGCATGAAAGGCAAGCGTGTTTGTCTGTATGCGTATATTACATGCTTGTGTGGAAATGTGTGTGTGTGATTAACATATGTGAGTAATGTATCTATATGTTTGCACATTTGTACGCATAACGTGTGTGGTGTGTAGGAGCCCGTGTCTATAGGAGGCAGGTTAGGAACAGTCCTGGGCTTGCAGCCAGAGGAGGGGGTTCAGACCCGAGTACTCAGACAGTGAGGCCTCGAGGCACTTCTTTGGCCTTTCTGAGCCTCTGGAGGCCCAGCTGTAACCACACCAGCCCTGCTCCCCGCCCTGCCTCCCACCTGTCAGGCCCTCAGTTGGAGCAACACGTGGACTAGCAGGCAGCTGAGAGCAGGACCATCCCGCTGAGTGCTGGGAGATCTGCTGGGTCGGGCCCACCTCTAGCATTGCAGGGGAGAGGACCTGGGGCCTGTCCTCACCCTGCGTACAGTCTGGCTGCAGAGACAGAAGTCAGCAAGAGCACAAGGAAGGGCCTGGCAGGGTTCGGCACACAGATGGGCTCCTAGGGACCCGGAGGGGCCAGGTGGGCACAGACCCTGCAGTGGGAAGAGCCAGGGTTTAAATCCTGGTTCTGCCACTTCCTTGACCTGGGGTCGTGGGAGAGTCACTTAACCTCCCTGTACCACAATTTCTTCATCTGTAAAACAAGATCATGTAGTGTATAGCTCTGAGGGCTGTTGTAGGGACGGAGTGAGTTCATACACGGAAAGTACTTAAAGGGGGCCTGGCACATAGGAAGGGCTCAACAGATGGTAGGTATAATAAAGCGAGAAACCACTGAATTCCTCCTAAGTACGTAGAAAATTAAGTGAACGACCGAAAGGACCATCATCAATTGCAGAGAGAATAAAACGTTATGCAAAGAAAAAAAAATCACGGTTTACTAAATGGCTCACCGCTGGATGTCAATGCTTTCACGAGGTCACATCCATTCTCATCTAACCAGAATGACATGGGGATTATGGAGGGGGAAGGAGGGAAGGCTGCGCCTAGGAGGAGTGTGGCCTCAGGCACCAGAAGAATCTGTCATGGCAAGTGAACGTGGTCACCTCTGCCGAGGGAGACTGTTGTTTTTACCTTACAGAACCTTACAGAGCTGAGTGACTCTCAGGTGACTCATAAGTGACTTTGATACAGATTTTTGAAAATCCATTGAAATACATCAAGTGGAGACCTGTGCCTGTGGCCAGGCGTGCCTGAGCTCTAAGTACTGGATGGGGTGCTGTTGGCTGTCCGTCTCAGCAGAGGGCAAGACGACCCCAGCATGAAGTCTCAGGACCAGGGTTACGGTGGCTCTCCCTCCCCCGCCTCACCTGGGGATGACTTTCCCTTAGAGCAGGGGGGTGTCCTGACAGCTCCTCTCTGGTTTTCCAGTGATGCTGATGGCAGACCGTTATTAGTCCAGCTGCCCTCCCCTGCCTCTCCGCTGCCTATTTAGTTATTGGTCTAAATGCATGGGTGAGAAGAAATGTAAGGAAGAGTCATGAGACCTTCTGCTGGTCCAGATGTGCCACTGTTCTAAGCTTTTAACATATCTTAACTCATTTAATCTTCACACCTATCCTTACAAGGATCTGTTCTAATTTCCATATCAGAGATGAAAAAGTGAGGCCCAGAGAGTTGTTAGGTGACATGCCTAAGGCCACGTAACAGAGCAAGGACTTAAACTCAGGCAGTCTGACCCTGGAGTCCATGCTCTTCACCACTGAAGATTCTAGAACGTGTGAAGGAGCAGGGCGGAGAAAGAGATGCTACACCTGGCCCAAGGCTTTGGGAGCCATTGGCAGCCAGGTCACACCTCATGACCCCGTCGGACATGACAGAGAGAGGACAGGTCCCCATGGGGGTAGGGCCCACGTCCCCACCAGCACCCTAGCTACTGTTGGGTCATCTGTGCGGGCCCAGGTGAGTGCTAGGGGGAGGAGGAGCAGGGCCAAGAGGCCTTCGAATTCCAGGCTGCTGAGGTCAGTCCCGAACCAGTCCAGAAACCTAGGCCTGGCCCCCCCTTGGCCCTTTCTCCCCATGTGCCTGCCCAGTGGCCTACCGTTCCCACAGGGACCCCACAAATACCCATCGAGTGCTCCTGCTGTACTGGAAAGTGGGCTCAGGCCTTTGAATCCTGGCACCTCCTAGTTGTGTGACCTCGGGAGACAAGTCAATCTATGTTCTGTGCCTCAGTTTCCTCTCCATACACGAAGACCGCATGGCCTTGATCTCATAGGGTTGTGAGGATTAACGAGTTAACACCTGCGAACAGCTCAGCACGTGCCTGAGCCACATGCTCAATTCATCTAGCTACTGCTCTGTCCTGACCTTTGGGGGGTTAAAAATAACTGTGCTGCACTGGAGCTTCAGCCACTTAATACCTAGGAAGGGTGATGAGTAAGAGCTCGCCCATCGGCCCCCGTGGGATTTTCAGTCTACTGAGGGGAGCTTGGGCGGATGAGAAAGTACTAGACTAAGGCAAAAACGGGGTAACTGGGCGCCTGGGTGGCTCAGTGGGTTAAAGCCTCTGCCTTCGGCTCAGGTCATGATCCCAGGGTCCTGGGATCGAGTCCCGCATCGGGCTCTCTGCTCCGCGGGGAGCCTGCTTCCTCCTCTCTCTCTCTGCCTGCCTCTCTGCCTACTTGTGATCTCTGTCTGTCAAATAAATAAATAAAATCTTTAAAAAACAAAAACAAAAAAAAAAAAAAAACGGGGTAACTGTGTCTGAAGGGGAGCACCTAACAGTCTCTGCTCATGGACAGCCAGCCCATGGGCAGCAGGTTCAGGGAGGCCCAGAGCAGTCCCTCTTCCTGCTTCCATCAGGAGAGCGAAACAGACCAGCCGATTGAATCCCCAGAGGGGTTGGAGCACCCGAAGGGGCTGGATGGGCCTTGAACGGAGGCACCCCGGAGGAAAGGGGGGGCGCTCTTCCCAGGCCAGTGAGCAGGGCTCGGGGGAGCCCAGGCCCCCCGGACACAAGCATGCAGCCTAGACTTTGCTTGTTCTGTTCTGCTCTCCACCAAGTCCAGGTGTTCCTGAGGCCCACAGCCCTCACCCACCAGGTGACCGAGAAGACTTCCCGGCCTTCGTGAGAGCGTCTTGTCCTGGATGTGAATGATGCGGCTTCAGACTGCGATCTGCCTCCCAAGGTCTGGCTTCTCAGGAGGAGGGGTGCGTGAATGGTGCTGACCAGGGCAGCGGCCAGCCCATCTCCCTCCCCCAAGCAATGTCCGGGTGGTCTAGGGTCTTCCTCAGGCTGTGAGTCCCCTGGGCACGCTGGAGAAGGAAGGCCAGGAGCAGCCAGAACCCCGATGCCCGTAACGCCTCACTAGGGGTGGAGGCAGGGGGTGGGGGGTTGGGCCACCTGTGCCCACCGGCCTGCCTCTGGCCCCACTTCTGTTCCGTTGTCCCTCCTGTAAATGTTTGTCACATGTGGGCTCGGTGCCACACCCCATCATGCCCCTTCCTGTGAGCCAGGAGTCATTCCCGTCTCACAGATGAGGAAGCAGAGACTCTGAGAAGTTAGTAAGAGGGCTAGAAAGAAGCAGAGTGGGGACTGGAGGCTGAGCCGTCGAATGCCCAGGCCTGGCTTTGCTTACTAGCCCCCCTTCACCTTCCCTCTGAGGCTCAAATGACAGGAGAAATCCTGAGAACACTCACTATGTACTTGCTACGTGCCAGTCATTACCTCACAGTGCTACATGTCCCCACGCCTCCCAACCTCACGTCACAGAGATAAAGAGCTTGCCCCAGGTGACACAGCTCAGAGCCGAAGCGCTGGGCTTTGAACCCAGGAGTCCTGGCTCCGGCATCGCTCCTGCTCCGGCCACTCCCAGACAGATGCCAACACCTCAACCCAGGGCCACGCTGGGCTGCTCTCCTTCCATGTGCTGTGAAGAATGCTAACAGATCTCCCAGATAGACTGAAAGGGAAAAAGCCAAGGAACAGAAGAGTGTGGTCAGGAGGCCACTGTTTGTATGAGGGAACCCGAATAACATAGCCTTGGCTGACCACGGGTGCTGGGAGCCCTGAGGCAGGGGTGTGGCAGGCCCCAGATGTGTGGCTTCGAGGTGTGAGAACGGGTGTGACCTCCGAGCTTTGGCAGACACAGGACACAGGGGCCACAGCCCAGGGTGGCACTGGCTTTTTGGCAGGTCTAGAGATCGAGACATCAGTCTGGAGAAGGTCCTGAGGGAGACACGGAGGGGAGGACCCTCAGGGGTCTCAGGGAGCCTTTGGTCGCACACATTGCTGACAGTACCAAGCTCAGGATCAAGGGAAGTGGGGTCATGCCAGGAGAGGCAAAGCTTGGTCAGGTCCTGTAAGCGGCTGGCATCAGAGGGCTCCAGCGCCTTCCTAGGGTGCTTTTTAAAGCCTAATTCCCTAGGGCATCTGGGTAGCTCAGTTGGTTAAGCATCTGGCTCCTTGATCTCAGCTCAGGTCTTGATCTCAGGATCTTGAGTTCAAGCCCTGCATTGGGCTCCATGCTGCATGTGGACCCTACTTAAAATAAAAAATAAAATAAAATACAGCTTCCGAAGACCCAACCCTTTGAGACCTTAATTTATAAGAAATCCAACAAGGGGCCCCAGAATCTATAGTTTTATTTTATTTAAAATTTATTTTCATATATTTTTGGAAAGGTGAAAAGAACAGAGGAAGGAAGGAGGAAGAGGGGAAGGAGGGATGGAGGGAGGAAGAAGCAAGCGGTACTGAAGAGAATACAGTGACAAGCAAGTCCCTCTCCTGTATTCCTTCCCGGGGACTGTCCCCCAGGGCCAGCAATGGCTAGCTATTTGCCTTCTCTCTGGAGACATTCTAGAAACACACAGCACCATATTGATGTATAGAGAGCTGCCTCTTTCTTTTTCATGACGTTGTTGTAAAGAAGATGTACTTGTGTAAAGCTTCTCCGCGAATGTTGATAAACAGCTAGCTTTGGAAAAGGCTGGTTTAGAGAACTTCTTTGGAGCCGACAGCTCTGGATTTGAATCTTGATTCTGACATTGACAAGTTTATATGACCTCTCCAAGTTCCAAATCTTAGTTTTCCTGTGCATGACAATGGTAGAGTTTTCATGGAGATTAGAAATAATTTATGGAGAGCTCCTGGTACCTACTGGGAGTGAATAATGGGGGGATGAGACATTTACAAACACAGGCAGAAATGAGAGACCGATCATGACGTTTGAGCTCATACAAAGAGTTCAGACACAGGCAGCTTGTGGGGTGAGTCCCTTCAGCTCTGCCCCAGGAAGATTCCCAGGAAGAACAAGGTGGGAGAGAAGGAGCTCCCCTTCCCGACTCCATCAGCAGTGTGGGGAGGGGGCCAGGAGGGCGGGGGTTACTTCCGGGAGGAACTGGAGAAGGCTGGCCTGCGCTCCACTTTGGAGGGTAATCCGGTGTTGGTCTTCATGGCAGGTGTCCCTAAGTCGGGGCTGGCAGGGCTAGCGGGGAGACTGGGTCAAATGTCACAGGAGCTTCCGCTAGGCTCAATGCCCCGCTGTCCCTTGGCCTGGTGGCTCCAGGGACTGGGACTTCTGATGGGCGCGCTATCCAGTGTGGGGGGGGCAACACACAGGAGCTAAACAAAACTTTGTAGAATCACCTCTGGGATCACAAAACTCATTGGAAAAAAAGAATTCCACAGGATTCAGAAGAAAAGCTGGGGGATGGCCTGAGCCAGGAGTGGTTTCAAATTCCAGCTCTACAATTCCCTGGAGGTGTAAATTCAGGTTCGCTCTGTAATCTTCCCAAGCCCCATTCTCCTTTGGAAACCAGGGCCTTCTTTCAAGGATTAAGAGATAGAATGTCTCTAAAGCAACTGGTTTAGGGCAATTATTATTACACAGCAATAATAATAGTCTAAATTCATGGTTTTCCCCTTTCAAAATGGACAGTTGTTGGAATTCAATTAGTTATATTTGCAAGTGAGTTTGAGCATTTGTCACTCAAGTTGGGGAAGTTTTATCATGGAGATTTTTCGATAGGAGAGGAGTCTAAGTTACTGTTGAAAAGGCAAATGGATTCCAATTAATTCAACGATTTTTTATTGAGCACCTACCACATCCCAGGCTGGGTCTTAGGCCCTGGGGGTAAAACAGTGTACAAGGTAGGTCCAAATCCCTGCCCTGGGGAGTTTCCATTCTAGCCTAGGACTAAAGCTCCCGGTCTGGCAAGGAGACTTTTCCAGACTCAAATAAACCTCTTTCCTGGTCTTTCTCCCCTAACAGGGTCAGTAAAGCTCCTTTTGGGGCGGTGGGGGTGTGGATATGGCCTGGCAAGTAAACTTTGCTGAGCCTGTAGGCACCCGCTCTGGGCATGTCTGGCAAGATTCCCACGAGGTAAGGGGCTGGCATTTCCAACAAGAGGCTCCAGACAATGGTGGAACACCTACCCATCCTAGTCTCTGTCCAGACTCAGAATGACTCCTTCCAGATGATTATCTGAGGAACCCTTGGCCTTCTCTGGATAAGTAATGAAGTGGATGGATAAGGATGAACCCTGTTTCCCAACAGCCAAGCTTATTTGGTGCTTCTCTCTCTTGAGTCCCTGGGCTATGTCTCCTCCTCCTTCAGACTGGAGCTCCCCAAGGAGAGGGCTGCACCTCCTCCTCAGACTGGGGTTCCTTGAAGCAAGGCTGTGTTTCCCCCTCAGATTGGAGCTCCCTGAGGACAGGGCTGTCTTCCCTCAGACTTGGGCTCCCTGAGGGCAGAGCTGTGTCTCCCCCTCAGACTGGAGCTCCCTGAGGGCAGGGCCGTGTCTCCAGAGTGGATACTTTCTCTTTTTCCTCCTCTTCCAGGCTCTGGCCTCTAGGGAGAAAGGATGCCCCTCCCAACTTCTGAGGTGATATCCTACAAATTAAGGGTTGAGCTTACTCAAACCCAGCTCTCCTGATGCCAAGCAGAACTCTGCCCCCTACATATTACTTCCTCAAACTCCCAGTCTGGGAGTTTCTAACTAGCCTCAGTGTCATCTCTGCCCCAGCTGTTCACAAAGCCATTGGGGGCCTGGCTGCCAGGCTAGGCAGCCTGGGGAAAGGGGCAGTCTAAGGGCTGGTACTTTATATCTCTCTCCTCCGTGGGAGCTATTAGGCAAGTGATGCATTTACTTTTCTGAGGCCCTCACTATTTAGCTACAGGATTAGTTCTAGTCCATTTACTCACCAAGCCCACTGACCAAACGCTGCGACCAGAAAAGCACATCTCCCTTGCATAATAAATGTTTAATAATGACAATTGGGATTGACCAGAAAATGCCTGGTTGGCAGTCCCGAAGCCACACAGGCTCCAGGGAACGATTAAAGTTCAGCTCCACCGCCTCCTCCCACCCAATCTGCTTGCCTCCAGGCCCTTTGGGCACAAGGCAGCCTTCCTGCCTGCCCCCTCGCCACCAGCCCACCCATGACAACAGAGCTGGCGGGAGTGAATCCCACGGCAGCTCCATGGGCCTCTGCTGTGTTTTTGTATAGTCCTGCCTCCTTCAGCCTGGGAGCTTCCCTCTGACTGGGGCTCCCTGAGGGCAGGGTTGTGTCCTTCTCAGACTGAGGCTCCCTGAGGGCAGGGCTGTGTCCTTCCTCAGGCTGGAGCTTCCTGAGGGCAGGGCTGTGCCTCCCCCTCAGACTGGGGCCCCCTAAGGGCAGACTGGGGCCCCCAAGGGCAAGCCCTTCAGACTGGGGCTCCCCAAGGACTGGACTGTGTCTCCCCTCAGACTGGGGCTCCCTGAGGGCAGGGCTGTGTCTCCCTCTCAACCCCCAACCAATCCCGAGCCTGGGATCTACCTTCTGCACATCTTCCCACGCAGCCCAGCACAGAGCTAGTGCCACCTGAGGCTGCCCTGTGCCCAGGCCCCAGGCTCAATTGCAAACAAAGACCAGATCTGTGTGACTGCTGGCAGGTGTTAAAGAGAACCCCACTCGGCCCTTTAGGAATTAGTCTAAAATATACGATTGTATTTCAGGAGCCTTAAGGGTGTTTCTGAAACCTTGGGGCCCAAGACAGTTATAACATATGTCCATTTTAGACTTTGGAAAATAGGGCGCTATAATTGGAAAAGTTAGCAAAGCGCTAAGTACAGGGAGCCGGTCTCTTTACATCTCAAATACCAGGTATTTAGGTGGCTTTCTTGGAACCTGGCATTAGGGACACGTGTGAACGGGCCAGGCTCATTTCTGGGGAGTGAGTGGGAGCAACGGGTGAAGGTTCTCGGGCAGGGCGGGTGGCGCTGTCTCTGGGCCCAATGCTAGCATCCCTGCCGCCTGGCACATGGACCCTAGAACCACCTCCCCTTTTTCCTTCCTCTTCTCTTCTAACCTGGGCTTTCTGAGGTTCCCAGGAGCACTTCTTAGACTCGGGTTTGGGGCTTGTACCCTAAAGCGTTCCAGGTTCTGGCCTTTTCTCCAAGGGTGGAATATGGAACTCCTGTTGTCTGTCAGAGGGTGGGGGCTATGCCCTTGGGTGCTGGTGCCGGACTGTCTGAGTTCAAATCTTCCCATCCCCACTTAGGCAAGTTGCCTAACCTCTCTGGGCCATGATTTCCTCATCTATAAAATGGGATGAAAGTTCTAAGACTTACCTCCCAGGATTGTTGAGATGATTAATGCAGTAACTTCCCTAAAGCACTTTGCACAGTGCTTGGCACATAGCAAGAACTCAAGAATGTCAGCTACTATAATTATATTTTAAAAGGGTTAACGTATTTCTAAGGCAATCTTTCATTAGACTTAGACTCTCTGCTGATCCTGTCCTTGATGGAGACCCTTCTGTACCTCTCCCACCCTGACCTCGTGCTGGGATCCAGATAAGTTCCTTTCTGTCATAGTCATTCATTCACTCTTTCATTCATTTTTTCCTCCAACGTTTACTTATGTGGGCACAAAGGAGGCCATTGTAGACACAATTAGTGTTTGGCTGCCAAACGCTGCCCAATCCTGATCTAACTGATAGGGCACGTCAGCAGCTTTATGGAAAAGCAGGGGTGGTCCTTGGAGCCTGCCACCATTGAAGAAGACACAAAGCCAAGCGGGAAGGGAAAGGATGAACACCTGGGAGGGGTTGAGGGGAGGGCCTGGGGTTCTGGGAGCGAAGAGTAACCACTCCTACATATTTCCAGAGCATTAGCACCTTCCCAGGTCATGTTTTAGTTTCAAGGTGTAAGGAAGAGACATTTGGTGTTCTCGTGTAAAAGGAAGCACGGTGGATTTTGTTTTTCCGACAGGACAAAGGGCCCGGGGCCATCCACCTGTGTTTCAGTTACCTCGTGCTGCATAATAAGCTACACCAAAAGCTAATGACTTAAGACAACAATTATTTATTTGATCCCAATTCTGCAGTTGCAACAGAGTATGGCAGGGACAGCTGGTACTCTGGTCTACACCTCAGACTGTAGGATTTACTTCCTGAATGGCTTCACTCACATGCTGGCAAATGGGCTCAGGATCCCCTGGAGCCGAGGGCAGTGCCTCAGTTCTCCTCCATGTGGCCTTGCCTTATGGCTGTGTCGGGCTTCTCAAGATTGGCAGCTGGGTTTGGAGAAGAGGCATCCCAAGAGCTAGGGTTCCAAGAGGACAAGACCCACTCTACAAATGCTTGCCAAGTCTCTGCTTATAGCCATCACACTTGCTAAGACCCCATTGGCCAAAGCAAGTCACAAGGCCAAGTCCAGAGTCATTGTGAGCAGAGGTCACTCAAGGGTGTGAATACTGGGAAGGATGATCTATTAGAGACCACCAAAGTAATATTCTACTAAAACCTGGGGTTCCCAGTCTCACCAGTGACCAGACACATCCAGATGTGGTGATTCCACCACACTCATACAGTGAGTACATAAGTTCAGCTGCCAGGACAAAGAAACTCCCAAATACAGAGGCTTCAACAGAATAAAAGTCAATCTGTCCTACACATAAACATCCAACTAGGTAGTTCAAGGATGACTGGTGGCTTAATCATGTCAGGTACACACCACGCCTGCCTTCAAACTTGTCTTTCTGCCTTCCTCAATGTGCGGGTTACTTCGTGTGGTCCAAAATGACTGCTCCAGTTCCTGTCATCACATCTGCATTCCAGCAAGGGGTAAATGGAAAGGTGAAAGGGAGTGCTCCTTCCTTGCAATCTCCTTGACCAGGACCTAGTCACGGGCCACATCTAAACTGCAAGAGAAGCAGGGAAATATAGTCTTTGGTGGAGACCCAAACTTCTATCACCATAGAAGAGAAGAAGAGATATAAAGGAATAATTGGTTGTCTCAGTCATAGGAAACAAATGACCAGCCCCAGCACATTCGGTCTGCCAATCTTGTGAGTTAGAAGGGACCATATTCCTGACAACAGGAGCAGAGATTTTTAAAATGACCCTGAACTATGGCTCATGATATAAAGAGAAGGGTGGCCCATGGGTGGAAGGCGGCCTGGGCTTCGCACCATCAGAAGCCAGCTGACCTCATAGGAGCACCATTTCCTGCTGGTTCTATCAACTTCACTGCCATGGACAGCCCTTGAGCATCTCCAGCGCATGGCAGGGGAGGGTCCCCAGAGAGACCACTCACAGTTCCAAAGAGGATGCCATGAACTCTCCACCAGGTCCCAAAGCACTGGGTGTGTGTGGGCTCCAAAGGGCTGGGACGGAGTTCTGGGCTGCGGAGGTCACAGTGGATTCCCATTAGTAAACCTGAATCCCTGGCCTCAGAGAGCGACTCTGGTGCCACCCCCCACCCTGCCCCCTCCATCCCCCCGCCACCACCCCGTCCTCCAGCTAGCTGGCAGCTGTGAACAGCTGGCCAGAGCAGGCAGCTCAGGTGGCTGCTGATGAAAGGCTGACCCGAGATTTGCCCGCTACCCCTGCCCACGCATGGGGGCTTCTCCTGCCTCAGCTCTGCCAGCAACCTAGCCATGTGTCTGTCACCAGGCCTGGGGCCCTCACTGTCTGTGTCAGCTGCGTAGCCTTCTTTGCAGCATGTCATCTCTCCCCAGCCTTCTGCTCCTTGATGGAAGGCTCTTCGCTTCAGAGCCACAGCAGCGGGCACTTGGTCAACCGTGGGAGAGGACTCATAGCCTCTGAGCGGTCCAGTGGCACAGCTTCCAAGAACAGTGCTGCAGAGATAAGAGTTCTGTCCCTGGGGCTTGGAGACCAAGATGGACCCATAGCCCAGTATCAAGATGAGGCAAAAGCACAATGAGGGCAGACGTGGGAGGCAACTCGAGGACAAGTCCCACAGTCTGAGCTGCAAACTGGTTCAATCCTGGAAACTTAACAGAAGTCAATTCATTCAGGAGAAGGAGCCAGAAAGAAGAGGGCAGATGCAGAGACCCTCCTGGTGGGGGATGTCCCCATTAAAGATTGTCTAGTTCAAATAACACGCCAGGTGGGGAGGGAGAAGGCAGTTTCTCAGAAGCACAGATTAGGAAGCCGGTCAACCCCTCCCCTCCCACCAGGCCTTCAGGACAAAAGAGAAGCCATATAGTGAGAAACCATCCTCGCTCCACACGCAACCCCTCCCAGCACATTGCGGTTCTGTGCGGCATTCACATCTGTGAGACAGAAAGCGTGACCAAGATAGGTGGGTGTGGACAGCACTCACAGGAGGAAAGGAACAAATGGAAATATGTTCAGGCTTACAAATAACCAATGAGAGGCCAGTGCAAACAAGTTAGCGTTTGTGCCAATTACCTTCCTTTTTCCTATTTTTTAAAAAAGGTTTTATTCATTTATTTGATAGACAGAGATCACAAGTAGGCAGAGAGGCAGGCAGAGAGGGGGAAGCAGGCTCCCTGCTGAGCAGAGAGCCCGATGCGGGGCTCCATCCCAAGACCCTGGGATCATGATCTGAGCAGAAGGCAGAGGCTTTAACCCACTGAGTCACCCAGGCGCCCCCCTTTTTCATATTTTTTAACAGAGTCTAACACAGGGGACATCAGAATTGTCTGTCTGCCTGCCCTTGGGCCCCAGCCCACTCTTCAGCATCCCCTGTCTGGCCCTGCCTCCATCGCAGGGGGCAGGACCTTGACTTACAGGGTTCCAACCCATAGATTGGGCTAAGTCAGTCAGATTCTCCCTTTTCTGAATTCTAACTCAGAGACACAGAAATGCTAGGCTGCTGCTGGCAGATTTGGGGGTCTCTGTGTTCCCAGGGATACTGGTATAGTGGTCCGGAGTACATTTTTGAAATGAAGTAGGCCAGTGAGGTAGGACCTGGTCCCCCTAGTTACCGACTGCATCTTTGAACAAGTTACTCAGTTTTTTCCATGCCTCAGTTTCTTCATCTGTACAATGGGGACTATTATAATCCCTACACCCAAGGAGTGGTTGTGAAAATTAAGATAATCCATAAAGATGATTGGTATGGGGCCTGGGACAAAGTAAGTCCTCAGGACATGTGCGTGGTGAGTTTCAAAATGATATGTGCTCAGAGATGACAGCTCTTCTAGGTCCAAAAAGAAAAGAAAAGAAAAGAAAAGAAATACCTGGGCAGGGAGAGCAGAGAGAGGGAGAGGCTGGGACAGGCAGTCCCCCGGGAGCCGGAGGCGGCCAGTTGAGCTCCTGTTGGCTCTCAGCTCCAATTTCCCTGAAGCCTGACTGTACTTGGCGTCCAGTGTGGGATCCTTACATGAAACGTCCTTCATTTACTTTTGGAAAGCAGTTTGGCAAGCCACATCAAACAGCACAAAAACAGCCTTGCCCGCTGACCTGGACACTTATCTTACAGAAATAATTAATGAGGAGGAAAAAAAAACCCACAGGCACAAAGATGTCCAAGGCAGTTTTGTTTATACTAATGAAACACTGGAAGCCATCAAAGGCATAATGATCAGGGAAGAGAGATGTCCCCGGGATGGAATATTATGCAGCCATTAAGAATGACAGGTAGCAACATGAAATGGTTATGAAGAATAAGTGAGAAAAAGAACAGAACGTAAAATTGTAACAGATTCTGATGACGCTGGGTAAAAAAAATATGTGTGGGGAGGGGCTGGCTAGAATTGCCAAAAATGACAAAAAACAGGCTTATTCTTGGGCTATCTAGAAGGAAAGGCACTCTGAAGGGAAGGGTCTCCCTCCCAGTTGTGCCCTCTGCCCCCAGCATCCCAGCCCTGAGAAGGGGAAGGATGGATGCCCTTGGAACTCCCAGTCCCCACAGCCTGCTTCTTGCCAGCCCCCACGCTGCCTCTCTAGGGGGAAGATGCTCCAGGCTTGGGCTGCTGGTATTTTTAGCCAGGCCTCTTGCAATCCAGTGTTCTAGGGTAAAAATAGCTGGGGTGGAGGGCACAGCACTAACTTTGCCGCTTTCTGCCTACACGCCCCCCTTCCCCTGGACCAGGCGCCTTCTGGTCTTGGAGTTCTGGCTTTCCGTTGCTTCACTCTGGCTTCATCCCATCTCTTGAGGCCTCAGAGGCCAGAAAGGAATGTTCTAGTCTGTTAACATCTTGGAACCTTGGCATTCATGGAGGCCATGCATTCCATTTTATGGATAAGGAGACTGAGACCCAGATAGGATACAGGACAAGTCAGGAAGGGACTGGCCAAAGTAGTCCCATCCTCACACCCCTCTCATTGTTCTCACTTACAGGAGGGAAGAAGCTTCACGTGGTAAACACAGGGGAGGAGTGTTGGACTCCCGGCTCTCCTGCTGGTGGGGGGGGTGGGGGTGGGGGGTGAGGGGTAGGGAAGGTAACTTTCTACCCCAGACTGCAGTTTCTACATCTGTGAAATGAAAGAGTTAGACAAAACCGGCCCTTGAATTGAAGAGCTGCACCCCTCCATCCCAGGGTGGAGGCTAGACCCCATCCCAGGTCGGATTCTCTACCATCTTCCCAGCACCTGCCCGGGGCTGTGAATTCTGTTCGGCAGGAGGATGGCACAGTGCACACCTGTGGTGGTCACTGCACAGGTGACCTTCTCCCAGGTCCGGGCCCACATTTGAGGCCCCTCAACCTGTTTGGGTACCTTCTTAAGGAATGAACACTGATTCTAAAACTAGCTGGAGGCAAATCTAATCAAGGAGATAAATCTACCGGCAAAAACAAATCCTCTGAATGTAGTTGGAGGCAACATACGTGAGGCTTGGGGACATCAGCTGCTAGAAGCCTGGGACTCCTCACCACTCCTGCAGAGCGAGAAAGGACCTGAATATACCTACCACACCGGGAGACTATCCCAGTGTGATGAGCCTTCCACATGGCCCCTAGCTCTGCTCATCTCCCGGACCTCCCCCTACCCAGGGCACCTGTCCAGCACTGCTTGGGCTGGGACTTCAGTCTACAGGGGGTTAGTCCTAGCACAGGACCCAGCTTACAGCTCTGGGAAGGTCTTAAAGGGAACTAGTCCCAAGTGAGAAATCATAAGACTTGGAGCCAGGAGACAAGTCAAGCCTAAAGGACTGGGGTGGCAAACAAGTCACATCATCCCAGGCCCGATCTGCTGGTTCTTCTGGGGCATGAGTGCATGTGTGTGTGTGTGTGTGCGTGTGCGTGCATGTGTATACACACCCCATGGGCCCGATGACTGCTCTAAGTGTCCCTGGCATGGGGGCCCAAGCCCCTGAGCTCTTTCCCGTATTGCAAACATTGACCTGGAAATCCTACCAGTTCCCTCATTCAATTGCAGCCTCTAACTCAAATGTCAAATGTCTGCCCTTCACTGGCACTTCCTCAGTATAGTAACACCAGAAACCGCTTATTTCAGGAACAGGCTTCCTTCATTAATAAAATGGGGAAATGGATCAGGACATAACAAGTGGCAGATTCGGTAGACAAAACATGGAACGTAGGGAGGGGCATTAATCCTGAAGTTCTGGGGCTGAGGGAGGGAGGAGCCCCAGATCAAGGACTCTGGAAGATTCTGAGTTAGAATTTGGAGGTCCTGAGAGCCATGACGGCTGGAGAGAGGTCTGCCCTGCCGTGGGTCCTCAGATCTCTCCCCCGCTCTCAGACCACATGTGAGACACTCTGTGTTGTCTAAAGGGATGGTGGGGTCAGGCTGGGGTGGCCTGTGGGAGGCTCCCATGGCACCAGCCCTCTGTCCCTGTCTCCTGCGGCTCTTGGGCTCAGCCTGGCATGTGGAGGGAAAGAAAAGGACAGGGGTGATCCAGCCCCATGTCACCATCTCAGCCCCATGTCACCCATGAGCAGGATCTCTGACCTCTTCTCACGAGGGTGCATCTGGGATCCGCATAGCATTGAACTCTATCCCAGTGAGTCACCTGGCAGGCCCCCCTGGCATAGCCCTGGGTCTCCTGAACCCTCTCTGAAAGCCTGGTGTCCCCTGATAAGTGTCTACCACATGGGGTCAGGAGGGTGGTCCAGAGATTATCGTTCGGATTTCCATTGTTCTCTGCCTCAGTTTCCCTTTCTGTAAAATGTGGATTGCAGACAGGCTCTGGGTGTCTTACTAATCTCACTTGTTAACCAACCTTGGGCAAGTTACTTGACCCCTTTGAACCTGTTTCTTTGCTTTTAAAATGGGGACGCTGATCCGTGCCTTACCTTCCTCACTGGGCTGGTCAAGGATCAAGTCCCATAGCATCTGCAAAAGTACTTTGAACATCAGAGGCTCCTCGGGACCACAGGAGAGCATTCTTAGGACCAAGGACATCCCATACATCCCACTTGGGTCAGGCCGTGAGGCCGCAGGGGAGAGGAAAGGCCTGGCGCCGCCCTTTGCCACCTTCGGGTGTGTTAGGGAGATGGAGACAACGAGCATCCATTCTGACATGGAGGGTAACCGAGGCACCTAGGCACTGGAGGGGTTCAGTGGCTGAGAAACCCTGGGGACCGGGGCTAACCTAGGAGCCTCCTGGAGGAGAACACTCACCTTGAGGACACAGAGCCTTCAAAAGTAAGGTGTGGCTCTGCTCTTCACTACACCAAATCCCTCAAAGTCCCTTTACTGGGTTTTGTTGTTGTTGTTACACACATCATCTTATTTGGTCTTGAAAATTGCCCATTTATTTAGTTATTATATATGCGCATTGACAGGGAGGTCCCCCATTCAAGAAGGCACGGAAGTGGGTCCCAAATGTGGGACTCCAGGGGCCTGGTGTGGCCCCTCTAAGCAACCCCCAGATGTCTGCTGCCCTCCCCCCTTTCTCTCCCCAGCCCTCCCCACCTCTAGTACCTGTAGGCAACACAAATGCAGATGGCTCCTTTTATGTCTCTAGGGATCAAAGGATTGGCTTTGGAAGAAAGACGTGCTGCTTGAAAGCCAAGTGGAGCCAGTCTGCACAAACGGCCAGGCCTTTCCCCGCTTCCTTTCCAGGGCTCTTGAGCAGTGCCCCTCCAGGGGGTGGGGGGCTGGCCCCCACACTCCACCGCCTCCTAGGCCTCCCCTCCCTCCACAACCCGCACAGCTGGGCCAAGGGACCAGGCACCTGAGGAAGGTCGTCTCCACGCACAGTCTCACCACCTCTGTTGGGTAATGAGACTGTGGAACGTGTTGTCCCCGCCGAGCCAGGCACCAGTCCTGTGGGAGAGGGAGAGAGACAAAGAGTGACGTGGAATGACAGAGAGACGGCCGGTGCAGGAGGAGGAGAAGCTCTCGGAGACAGAGAGCGGAGGAGAAACAATTGGACAGAGCGAGAGAGGAGAGCCGGGCAGCAGAAGCCTACCAGACAGGCAGAGATGTCCAGGGAGAAAATGCGGAGATGGCAAGGGTAGGTAGGAACAGGGAGAGGGGAACAGGATGAAGACAAGAGTGTGAAGGAGAGATTGACAAGTTAAAAAGAGAGAGAGAGAGAGAGACAGACAGACATATATTTTTAAAGCCAGGCCAGAGATGAAGAGGGAACATCAGAGAGGAGGAATGAGGCAGACAGCTGTAAGGGTATGGAGATGGGCCAGCAAGGCAAGAGAGGGCGCCCCAGCTCCAGGTGAAGGCTGCAGGCAGGCCTCCGAGCACCCCCACTCCCTAAATGAGCAGGGTTCCATCAGCCCTGCCCCCCAAGCTGAGCTCACGCCCCATGCCACCCTAGAGGTTAGCCTCTACCCTCTGGACCTGCAGCTCCCTGCCCAGGTGAGTCTCCCAGGCAGCTTCTGGAAGAAGGTGGCTTGAAGGGGAAGGACGAGAGCCTGAAAGCTAGCAGAGCTTCAGGGGGACGGGCGTGGGGCACCTCATCGGGAATCCCTATACCCCTTCCCCACCATGGAATCAAGTCTATAACCCCTAGCAAAAAAGCCCCCGAGGGGCTGGAAGCCAGAGAGGAGAGGGGGGCAGGAAAGCAGATTGGTAATTCTAGGGCAAGGTACGTGCCACCTTCCTTCTGACCCGCCTGCAGACATCAGAACCGATCTCCGTGGCAGACCCCCACCTATACCTTGCCTCATCCTTCACCCTCTGTGCCATGGAAGGACCTAGACCTTCGGAAGCCAGGACCTCTGGGTCCTCCATTCCCTCCCTGTCACTGACTGGCTGGGTGACCTTGAACCTGTCAGTTTTTCCCCCTGAGCCTCATTTTCCTTATCTGTGAAATGGGAAAAAAAAATCCCAGTGCCTGCCTCATAGGATGACTGTGAGGATTAGATAAGATTAAGGGGACTGTGTGCTCAGTGCAGCGCCTGGCACGGAGCAGGGTGCCATTGACAGGGTCCCTGCCTCGGCTGTTGCCCCTAGCAGTGGCCGTGACCCTGCCACGGGTGTGGGGCCTGCCTGGCTCATGGGGATGTTGTGAGGCTGGTAAGAGCTGAGGGATGGGCAAGG
Organism: Martes martes; assembly: GCF_963455335.1. Taxonomy (NCBI): domain Eukaryota; kingdom Metazoa; phylum Chordata; class Mammalia; order Carnivora; family Mustelidae; genus Martes; species Martes martes. The sequence goes on along the minus strand of NC_137893.1, from coordinate 89,932,709 downwards.
CGTCCCAGCCAGAGATGACTGAGCTCCTGGTCCCCGCAGGCTCCTCTGTCCAGAGCACAGCACAGTGTTAGCCCATGAGACATTTAGGGGTCCATGAAAATGTTTTAATTTTTTTTTAAGATTTTATTTATTTGAGAGAGAGAAAGAAAGAGAGCGCACAAGAGTGAGAACAGGGGAGGGGGCAGAGGGAAGGAGAGAATTTCAAGCAGACTCCATGCTGAGTGAAGAGCCAGATAACAACTCAATCTCATGACCCTGAGATCATGACCTGAGCCACCCAGACCCCCAATGTTTTCATTTATTTTAAAGTGGAAAAGAAAACATGATTTCTTAAGTCAAATAACATATTTTCCTACAATCTAGATATATTTGTCTTTATTCCAACACAGTCATATAATATAATTTTTGGTAATTGTGGAGGGAGGGGCTCACAAAGGCAAAAGTGCCTATGGCCCAGAAAACTCATAATGTGATCCTGCTGGCCAGTGCCACCACTCACTGAGGGTAGGGCAAAGGCACTCTTGGTGGTCCTAATGGACAGCCTTGACCAGAGGGAATACACCTGGGCCAAAGCTCTCCTGGGGCCATACACCCTGGAAATTGTGGGGAAGGAAAAAAGAAAAGGGAACAGGTACGTGAAATAGGAGCCCTTCACTCTCTGCCCTTGGGGAGATCATAGCAGGGGACAAAAATAGCCCGGTACCTCAGAAGACCCCTACTCTGAGGGAAAACCCAATTCTCTGCCCTCAGGGAGCCCCAGTCTGAGAGAAGACACGGTCCTGTCCTCAGGGAGCCCCAGTCTGAGGGGAGACACGGTCCTGTCCTCAGGGAACCTCAGTCTGAAGGGGAGACACGGCCCTGTCCTCAGGGAGCCCCAGTCGGAGGGGGAGCCCACAACATTACAGAAAAGACAAAATACAAAAATTTAAAACACAACAAGCAGCTGGGGGGAAGAGCCCTAACAGGCTGTATCATAATTAGCTGTATGGCCATCAGAGAAGCCTGGAGAGAGCTCCCAAATGGCTGGAGGAGGGCAGTCATCTCAGCGGACATGGAGGCCCTGACCCAAGGCAAGGAGAGATGTGGAGGCAGTAGGGAAGGGGGATGCTGCCACCGTTGTCCAGGAACGAGTCAAATGGAGAGGGGAGAATTGTGGGTCTGAGTACAGAAGGGTCTCAATGTCCAGCCAAGCCCCTCCTGCCATGCCCACACTGGGGGCCTCCACAGATCATGGCTATCCCCGGGGCTTCTGTGTCCAGAGCTGCACGGGGACACGGGAGTCACTCCTGGTGCGGTCAGGTAACCGCACGTCCCAGGTGCCCCCCTCCAACTCCCGGCCAGGCGCCCTGCAGAATTAAATTACCATATTGGAAATAGCAAAGTAAACACCAATAGGTAAAGTGCAAATTAAAGCCGTTCCTCCCAGATACCTTATTTATAGACCTGAGCTCAGTGGCCGCGCCCTCCTGGGCAGGAGCCCCAGGAGCGGAGCAGGGCACCTGCTCCATGCCAACTCGTTCCCAAGACACTGAGTTTCTTTCTGGCAGGGGTGAGGGCAAGACATGTATGGGGTCTGGCTTCCCCATACTCCTGGCCTTCCACAGCACAAAGGCCTTGGGGCCAGTGACTGCTTTGGCTTGTTCTGAGGGAGGCAGTGGGGGATGGGGATGTCAGGCCAGAGCTGAGGGGTACAGCGGCCGTGGAAAGGGGGTTGGGTGTTGAGATACTACAGTGGTGACCAGAGCTAACACTTACGTAGTAGTTACTGTGCTAAGTGCTTCCAAGCCTTAGCTTACTTCATCCTTGTGATAGGCCTAGGACTGTCTCTGTTTTACAGATAGGGATACTGAGGCCCAGAGTCCTTACATAACTCCATGGCTACGAAGTGTCCCATCAGGGATTTGACTGGACCTCACGGTCTCTTCACTTAACTGTCACACTCTGCCACTCTGCTGCCTCTCCAGAGCCCTCCCCAGTGGATTCGGAAGACTGACTCAGTAGCCTTGGGCCTGCCAGCCTGGCACTCTCTTGTTCTCCAGTGTTTTCCCACCAACACACGTGCCAACCTTCACGTAGGAAAGTGCCTGGCTCCATGCCCTGCTCGTTGGCGAGCAGGTGGACCGGCTCAGTGGGCGTGTGGACCAGCTCAGTTGGGCCCCCCCCCAGGGCTAGGGGCACAGAGACACCCACACACACTCTCCCTGACCCACAGCCCTTCCCAGGCCTGCTCCCAGTCCCTGTTGCATTGGCAAGGGTGGCAAGCCGAGGCCATGGATCAGAGCACACGTCCCTGCAATGCCAGCCTGGTTGGGGTAAAGTGTGACCTTGTTGGAGTGGTACTCTAACCCACGGAGCGCGAGGCCACGGATGGTTAGCCACAGGTTTATTAGTGGAGGGAAGATGCCGGGCCAGGGCCAGGAAACCACACTTTGCCTAATTTGCTCATCCCACCAGACCTGGGAAAGCTGTCACCATCTTGGCGGCGGGGAGCCAGGAACAGAAGCTGTGGGCTTGGCAAGAGGGTGGACAGGAAGGAGAAATGGCCACATTTTGTAGAGAAGGGAAAAGGCTAGCCAAAGCCTCATGCTCTCAGCCAATCAGATGCACATCCGAGAGCTGTTTCCAGTTGGAAGCCAAAGGACACCAGCAGACTGACCCTTTGCAAATATCCCCTACTGCCCGACAAACACCACATGCTAAAAATAGCTTCCGTCCTGAGGAGGCAGGCTGGAGGCACCGGCCAAGGAGCGGGCAAGCCCAGGGGGCGAGCTCAGCCTGGCTCCCCCTGGATACACACCTGTCAGGTCCCCTCCTTTTCTAGCTGGGAGCTCCTTATCTATTTGGTGAGGGGCAGGGATAGACTCTAGTGGTTAAAGATCAAGAAGCAGCTGAGGTATGGGCCCTTGGCAAAGTCCTTCCCCCCATTCAGGACTCAGCTTCTCCATGTGCACAGAGGGGATGGTAAGCCTGCCTAGTCCAAGAGCAGGAGCCATGGGAAGAAGGCCAGAGTTGCCATCCCGCACCAGACCCTGCAGGAGTAACGGCGACCTTGACCCAGTGCTCAATGCTTGACCCATCCCAGTCCCCTTGACCCTCATGATGCCCTGTGAAGAAGGTGAGAGCACTAGCTCCATCTTACAACTGAGGAGACTGAGGGACAAAGAGGTCGGGGCACTAGCGCAGGGTGGCTAATGAGGGCTCAAAGGAGGACTTGAACCCAGGCAGTCAGGCTCCAGTGCCCGTGTTTTAACCAACCAGATGCTATAAGAGGCAGCATGTGTCATTCTCAGGGTGGAAATAGAAAGTATTATCCCCAGCACCTCTAGAACCCACCTCTCCTCAGAGAGAACTTCTAGAAGTCAGAGGCCAGGATGGAGAGGCCAATGACCCCTCCCATCCCTGCCGTCTCTGTTTCTCCCCCTGGGGGGCCAGACGGAGCTGGGGACAGGGCGGCGGAGCCAGCAGGCTGACCAGCGTGTGGAACGTGCCCCGGTCAGAGAGCCCGGGTGGGGTGGGGGGGAGCGTGGGCTGCCGGCCATGTGGTCCCCAGCCCACGCACTGTCTGGCCGACCGGGGGGTGGGATGGGGGGCCCATAAATAGCAGGCCTCTCACCGGTGTTGGGAATAGAAACCCAATCCAAACAGTGTGGTGAGTCGGGGCTTTCCAGAACAGCCGCAACCCCCGGGGGCCTGGAAGCGGCTGGGAGGGCCCCCTTCTCCTCAGGAGTCTCCTAAAGGATCAGGTCATCTTGGGGAGAAAGCCCACCTGGACCCAATCCCAGAATCCCTCACAGCTCAGGACGGAGTGTCAACAGCTGACAGAACACCACCTACTTGCTGCCGGCCTGTTCTGAGGGCTCTGCTTGGATTATCCCACTTAAGGTCACCACGGTTGTATGAAATAGGTCTATCATTTCAGCCATTTTATGGAGGAGGAAACTGAGGCAACAAAGGGGTGAAACATAGGACTCAGGTCACACAGAATGTGCCAGATGTAAGATGTGAACTCGGGCCATTGGCTGCCGACGGTGGCCCTTGCTCCTGGGCTTGGGGGTACAGGCCAGTCACACTGGGTCCTAACCTTGAGGTCGCCTTGGTCGGGGTGGGGATGGAGGTCCCCGCATCCAAGGAGAAGGCAGCAAGGGCTCAAGGTGCACGAACTGAAAGCCCACCAGCCCCGGCTGGGGCTTCTGCCGTATGGAACTTACTCATCCTCTGACAGAACAGAGCCTGAAGAGCAAGGGGCAGTGTGGGAGGGCGGGGGGTCCCCAGCAGGGCTAACCTGCTGAATGCCGACTCAGCCTTGCTGAGCTGAGGTGAGGTCCCTGTTCCTGATGAAAGTGTTGGGGCGCAATCCCCGAGGCCGTTCAGGGGGCTATGTTGAACACCCTACTGCTACCCACTTGGGGGCCCTTCTAGGATTTTGAGGCCCAGAGAGGAAGTTCATGGTCAACTGTTGATGCCCTTTTGAGATTTTTAGCAGGCCCAGATACCACTCCTGCCATATAGACCCCACCAGACTTGGGACTCTCCTTGTGTGTTTCCTGGTTTCAGTAGCTACCCCTCCCTCACCTTCCTCAGGACACTCATGACGCTGATTTGCTGTCCCGGTGAAGGCCTTCATTTCTCTTTCCCTTCCAGGATTCATTGCCAAAGGCCTGTGGAGACGTGGAAAAACCTGGACAGAAGCCTAAAGTCTACGAGTTCTTGGAATGAGGAAGCCTGTGTTCACGTGGGGCAGGGGCAGGTGGCAGCCTGTGGCCTGGGTTCCAAGGGCACAGGTGAAGTTACCCACCTCCCTCCTGGGGAGACACGGGGATTTGGGGGGAAACCAGACCCCTGCCATGGCTCCCCTGCCATAGCAGCCCTGGGCAGGCATTTCGGGGGGGTAAGGAGGTCACCATCTGGGGGGATGGGGAAGACGAGAGGGAAGGCTTTCTCAGAATTGGGTTCAAGGAAGAGGACAGAGGCTGGCAGGTTTCCCTCAAATCAAATGCCTGACTTGCTCTCCCTCCTCGGAAAGGCTGGCTTTCCACCCAGCTGACCCAAGAAGCTGCCTCTCTTCCCCAAGGGAGCCGTGTTGGGTAGGGCTGCCTCTTGGGGCTCCCTCTCCTGCTCCCCACATTCTTGGCAGGAAAGTACGGTTAAGGGAGGACAGCTCTGGGCCCCGCCTCAGTATCCCAAGCCCCTTCTGCTCCAGGCACTCATTATAAGGCCTCCTGGGCCAGGTTGGCCTGGCAGTGACACAAAGAGCTGGAAATTGGGTCCTTCCCCCCATTGTCTGGGTGCCTGGAGCGTAGAAAATGCTTGGTTAGTATTATTTTGAGCGAACAAGTGTTCAGTTGATGCAGGAGGCCTTTTGGAGGAAATTCTAGATGTGGACTTTAGAGGAAACCAAGCTCCTCTGGACTTGAAAACTCGGGAAGGATCCAAGACTGAGAGAGAAAGGGCAGCATTTCCCCCAGGCCTCAGAGTCAAGAGGAAGGAAGTGAGTGTGAGCCGGCCAAGGACGGAGCTGCCCAGAGAAGGAGGCTGCCGAGAGCCCGAGGCAGGCTCCTCGTGGCCGCACTGAACAGAACTGGGCACAGGAGGGGAGTGCCTGGGGCCAGATTCTCCTGAAGATCACTGTCCTCTGTTCCCTCTGGCTGTGGGTAAAGACAGCCTGCACAGAACCACAGACCCCAGGGCTCGGCCCGGCCTCGTCGGCTACCCTCCGCCAACCCGAAGATGCCTGATGATTGGAGCTTTCGAGGCCAAGTCTTGGCACCCTTAATCATTCTGCACATGTTTATGGAACACTGACTGCATGTCACACCAATAGAGGACTTGATTCAGCAGGGAACAAGAAGCAAACTGCAGCCATCATGGGGCTGGTGTTTTAGTGAATGGAAACAGGCAATCCACAGATTGATATTTAAAAGGTCCTTAAAAAAAAAAAAGAAGCAAGCAGAGTAAAGGAAATAGAGAACACGGGTAGCGGGACAGGAGGTGACACTGGAGTAGAGACATGGAAGCAAGAGACAGGAGTCACAGCAGCTGGGGGCAGAGTCTTGCCAGCAGAGGGGGCAGTCAGTGCAAAGGCCCTGAGGCCAGTGCTAGTATGCTACATATTAAAGAATAGCCAAGAGGCAGCTGATGGCCTGGAGTGGGGACAACAAACAGAGGATGGTAGGAAGGAAGGTTGGGGTCCCCAGGAATCCGGATCAGGCAAAGGCATAGGGATGGATGTGAGGCCAGGGCTTTTACCCTGAGTGAGTGGAAGCCGCTTTGGAGAGAGAGTGGCCATGGGCTAACAGTGTCAGCCAGTCTGAAACTTTGCCTCTGCAAGTGTTAGTCCACTCCGGTAAAAGGAGGACATGGGAGCTATGACCTCACAGCTCTGTGTCAGGTGTTAAATAAAATGGTACCTACAGAGGGATCCGTTTGAAACAAAGTGATGACTCGACATGTCGTGATAGCAGGTTATTCCCGTGATCCTCAGCTGAGAGTTAGTCACCCGCACCGGGCCGCCTTCCTGCCTCTGCCTCCCTGGCTGTGGGAGCTTTCTAGGAGGGTCCGGACTGTTCACAAAGCCAGTTTCGCTGGGTCTACCATGATCCCCAGTATTCCGTCTGACACCCAGGCTCATACCTGGTCAGAGCTGCTCAGCGCCATGAGGCCCAGGGACACCCAGGGCTGGACTGGCCATGTGAAATCAGAAATTAGGCAGAGGGCAGGGACAAGGTAGCAGGTGTTTGGTGTCCAGGAGGGTATCCACATAGTTGTTGACGTTGAAACGGCTTCTTCCTCCTTCCCAGCATCCGGAGGCAGACACCAGGGATCCTGTGCCAGCTGGCAGGGCTGACCCGGCTAACACCTCACTCAAGCAGCCAGAGTAGACAGGCTTTTCTCACTGGTTCCTTGGTCAGAGCGGGAGTCACTGTCCTATACAAACAGATGAGGCCCCAGACCTGCCTAGGCCCTCCCAGACCGTAGGGTGTCCCTGCCTTGGGACCAAAAGCAACCTATGGCTGGTGAGGCAGAGACTAAAACTACCGTGGACCATGGGCTGCCAAGTACAGGCCCTGCTCATTTGTCCCTCGTGATGTCTCTCAGTGGAGGAGACTATTGGTGTCACCCTCAGGTCCCCCAGATCTCTGTATCGGGCCTGGGCGCTTCCCCCTACCTTCTGTGGCTCCCTTGGGTGACAACCCCAGCTATAGGAGCTGCTTTGTCTGTAGAACCCCAAGTACCTGGAAGTTTACAACCCCCAAAAGTGGCCCTTAGCAGAAGAGGGAGGTCCCAGCTCCCTTATCTCTCATGGGGAAGACCCTGGCTGAAGCCATCCTCTGTACCCTTGTTGGCCTCTTCCTCTCCCATCCCCCAGTTGCTGTCCAGACTCCTCCCCAGTCCCCCGGGGAGCACTACCTTAGGAAATCACTGAGCCAGGAATCCCCTCTCAGGATCTGCTTCTGGCGAACTTGACCTAAGGCACGTTCTAAGGTGGAGGTAGTCATAGTAGTAATAGCTAATATCTACTGAGTACCTACTACGTGCAAAATATTGTCTTGAGTGTTTCGCAGTATTAACCTGACAACAAGTCAGTGAAGCAGTCCCTCCCATTATCCCCCTTTCACAGATGAGAAAACCAAGCAAGGTACTGGGAGAATCGGTTGCCATAGAGATACTGCCATTATCCTCACCCTGGTGAGTGGCAAGTCAGGATTCGTGTTCGGTGCCCCTTCTAGGAAGGCTGGAGCCCATGCAGACACATTTTGGTGTTGTGGCATGCAGGGCAAATGGACCAAGTCACAGCAGACATGTGCCTGCCCCCAGATCAGCATTTGGAGAATGTCCTATGATGTATGGCTACAAACTCAGGACAGCTGTGATCCGTTTGTCCTCATGGCCTCATGAAGGGTGATCTCGGGAATATTTCTCATCTGATCCCTTTTTCCCATTCAAAGAGACTGGGCGCAGGGTGGCCCAGTGCGTGAGGGAAGTCCTTGGGACTCCAGATGTTCAGCCATGGCTTGGTACATCCCATGCTCGTAAAAAAAAAAAAAAAAAAAATCTGCTGTATAAATACACAAATGACTTCAGGACTAAAGGTGGGGCCACTAACCCAGGCTCTGCAAAACCAGAGTTTTGGTGGAGAAAACCAAATATGCATAGGAACGTGCACATTAAATCGAATCAACAGAAAATACTGTTCCCAATAATTTCTGAACAAACAAAATCATAATCAATTCCAGAACTGTGAGCACTAGGGCCCCCACCCTCGGCCACTTGCTTTGCCAGGAGGTGTGGGGGTGGGGATCCCAGAGAGGCAGGACAGAGAGACCCTGGCCTCTAGGAATGCAGTCTACCTGGGCGGAGGTCTAGAGGAGGCCCAGGGAGCATCCTGACCATCAGGATCCTAGGAGGAGGGAGTGTCCCGCAGTTGGACAGCTGTGATTCACATTCCCAACTAAATGGCCAGAGGCCCTCTGTGAGCCAGTTCTGCTCCACTGCATCTCGGCCCCCCACCCCAGCTCAGCTGGTCCCCGGGCCACAGACAGCACCAAGGAGATCTTCCATCTCTCCATACACCCCAGGCAAGCTCTCCATACACCCCAGGCAAGAGCCCTTTCAGTCCTAGAGTCAGAAAGGAGCACCCAGCCAAGCCCACCAGGCAGATTGAGTGAGCGACAGAATGCTGTTCCCTGTCTGGATCGCTCTTGCCATCTCTCACAGGCTCCCCAAAGGGCTCCCTGTGTGTATGCGTGCAGGCGGCCCTCCTTGTCTAGTGGCGGACATTCAATGTACCCTTTGTCACAAACCCCTTTCAAAAGCAGAGCTATTCAGACGGGGCAGCAAACTTTGGGACGATTCATTATCAGGCTGGGCAGCAGCTGGTCGACTGACTCCCTCCTCTCCCCATCTCTATCCTTCCTGCCATGGGAGTGGTGTGGGGGGCCAGCCTGAGTGGGAGCTCCCCTCCAGGGCTAACTGCGGGGGTGGGGGAGTGGGCAAGACTCCAGCAGGCATGGCTGACAGGACCTTCCTGGCTTCTAGGGGTGTCCCTGCCGTGCAATGTGCTCTGAGAAGTGCGCCGACCTAGGCACCCAGGGAAAGGTGGGAGTAGATACCCACTGTCCAGAAATAGGCAGATCCATTTCCTCAGGGCTGCAGAAGGCTATGAGGGCCCTGCTCCCCATTGCTCTGATGCACCTTCCTAGAGAAGCCAGTGGAGAAGAGGGACCCTATGGGCAGCACAGCATCAGGCACACAATAGTCAGTCAGTAGACAGATACTACTACGTAACAAGCAGGTGACGTCTACCCACTAATGCCACTGCCCCCCAGGAGCAGAGACCCAGGCCAGAGCCTCCGGAATGGGAGAACCCACCTGTGCTCATGCCCTCCCTCCCCTGTGATCATGCCCTCCCGGGCCCTGGCCTATGCCTGCACTTCCTTTCTTCCCTTCCCCCAGCCCTCCACCCCATTCTCTTCTCATTTTTCTTTCTCAGTCCCCATTCCTCTGTCCCTTCTCCCTTTCATCCACTCCACAGGCATTTTCTGCACTCACACCCTGTGCCAGGCCCTATGGGAACAGACCAAATGGGCCTTGGTCCCGGCCCCCAGGCAAGCATGTGGCAGGCAGTCACCATACGCTACTGCTTAGGGGCAGGGGTCCCAGAGTCCCTGAACTGCCTGGGAAACTGAGAAGTCTTCCTTGAGGAGGGGCCATTGAGATGGGTCTTTAAACTGAAGGTTGCTGGAGGGAAGGAAGGGATGGGGTAACTGGGGGATGAGCATTAAGGAGGGCACATGATAGAATGAGCACTGGGTGTTATATGCAACTGATGAATCACTGAAATCTACCACTGAAATTAATAATACACTATTTGATAATAAACTGAATTTAAATAATTTTTTTTAAATGTACGGGAGGTTAGGAAATGGAGAAGGGGAGATGGGGGGCCATTTTGCTGCTAGAAGGACAAAGATCGAGCTTGGCATGGTGGGGAGGGGGCTCAGGGATCCGGAATGCCTGAAGCGGAGTCACACCCGGGGCCCTCGGGCCCTTGTCACCTCCTCCTGCCCGGGACCCACTTCTCCCTCCTTCTGCCCAGACCTGTAGCAGAATAGCTTTCCAGACAGTGTCAGCAGGAGGGCACCAGGAGAAGGGTGTGCGGAGTCGGTGTCTTGCTCCCACACCTGTAGGGGGCGCTCCTGGTCTCTCTGCCCAGCCCCTGCCCCTTTCTCCCCAGCATCAGTCCCCCACTGCCTGCAGTTGCTATCCCGAACTCCTGGACCTGGACCTGGCCGCAGGGAAGGCCTGGGATCAGACACAGCCAATCACAGGATCCCACTCCCTTGGCCTGAATGATGGACCCCAAGGTGGGCACGAGATTCCAGGCCTTGCCTGGGTGTTCCCTCCACCACCAGGGAAGAGGGATGCTCTGTAACCCTCAGCAGAAGCAGTCACAGAGTTGGGGTGAAGATTAAGTCAGGGAAGAATAATGGGATAGAAAGTGTTTCATTCAATGCCTCCCCTAAGAGCTCAATGCATGTGACCTTTTGTTTCCGTTTTCCGTTTCCTTCCCAACCACCCATTCCCAAGAGCCCAAGCGAGTCCAGCAGGCCCCTCCTGGTACACAGGGGGACACGGAGACCTGGAGAGAGGCTGTGACTCGCTCTCTCCCTAAGTCTCCCATGCTGCTCGGCCCACAAGAGGTGGCTTCCCCACAGCCACAGGTGTGTGACTCTTTTCTGTACGGACCGCAGCTGGGGAGGAGCCGCGAGGCGTCGGCTTTGCCTTGGCCGAGTGGAGAGGCCGAGTGAAGACCCCCTGGGTGCCTCTGACCTCGGGCAGTCCCCCTACCGCCGCCATGTCTCCTCCCGCCCTGCTCCGCAGGGCCTGGCTTCTGTGGGCTCGTTCTGTGAGTCCACGGCGGGCCATGCCAGGCCTCTGGGCTCGCACTTGCCCAAACCACTGCTTGTTTCCGAGTAACCTCTGCTGTTCCCGTGGGAGTGGGACAACCAGGAAAAGGCCTCGAAAACCAACCTGGAAGGTTTTTCAAACAAAAGAGTGTGATTTCCTTCAGGGGACGCAAGAAGAAGGGAAAAAATACCCCCCATGGTCCTCCCTGGCTCCAAGCGCCTCAGTCACTGTCTTGGGTGCATTTAGTGGTTTGGCGACTGTGGGCGTATTTTAAAATCTGCTGTCCAGGCAGAGAGACAAAGGACGCTGGTGTGGGGCCAGGGGAGACCTCAGAGGACAGGGGTATTCATCTTGTTAAAAATAGCCCACCCGTTGCTATTTCTATTGAGCTTGGCAAACAGAGCTGTATGATTTTCCCTTTTTTCGGCCATGCTTTGCTTGGACCGTCTGATAAAAATAGTAGATAACAAGCTTAAAAAAAGCTGGGATATTTTTACATGTAAGCCCCACTGGAGTGGGCCTGGAGTGGGGTGGCCAGCGAGTAGGGAAATGGGCAAGAAGAGGAGAAGTGTGGTTCGTGGGGTGGGGGCAGGGCGCGTGACCACAGCGCACCAGGGATGGGAGGGGGGTAGAAGGCAGTCCAGGCAGGAGACGCAGGAAGGGATGTGGTGCTTCCTCCTGTGTCCACAGTGCAGGGTCAACAAACAGTGGCTGGGCCCTCCTGACCCACCGTGGACTTTGCAGTTTCCCAGGCCCCGCCGGCCCCAACCCTGACCTTCAGCACGGTTCCCACCACCCTCCCCGGGACCGGGAGGCTGAGCCGGATACGAAGCCGGCTCTGCACATCTTTCTGGACTAGTCTGGCAGTGCCAGAGCCTATGGCAGGGAGGAGAACCTTCTGGGGTGCGGCCTGAGGCCCGAAGCCACCTGGACGTGGATGCTGAGGCTGATGAGGAAGGACGGGGCTGCCCAGGCTGGACCACGGGCCCATTTGGGGGGTACCAGTCAGCAGGTGGTCTCAGGAGGCTGGATCTGTAGTTCTGAGTGTCCAGCAACACGGAGACTTGAGAGAGGCTGGCGTGTGTGTGTGTGTGTGTGTGTGTGTGTGTGTGTGTGTGTGTGTCTGCAGTAGCCAGGCACACAGCTGTCTATGGGGCACTCCCCTAGGGTGAGAGTCTCAAGGACATCACTGTTGGGTCCCACCACACCCTGACTCCAGGTCAGGTGTGGAAGGAGCGAGACTAGACAGAAGTGGACACACGGCTGCATGGGCACCAGAGGTGTGAAGACGGCACGCGTGGCTCACACCGTGGGAGGCTCCAAGGCCATCTGGCGCGGAGGGGCTGGGAGAGCCCGAGTGGGTCAGCCTCCGTGCCCAGAGGCAGAGACCTCCTACCCTTTTGAGCTGGGGGCGAGGGCAGGTGCCTAGCTCACATACCAACTTCTGGGGGTGCCATGGGGCCAGTGGGGCCCACAGAACCACCAGATAAACTCATTCTAACTAAGCTTTTGGGTTTAGGAGACTGAGGACTTCCCACAGGCAGCCTTTGTGTCTCTCTGAGCAGACCTCCCAAGGGCAGGGTGGGTCTCCCCACAGCCTCCGCTACCTACAGGCTAGTAGAGACTTCCCAGAAGTGACAGGCTTATCAGCTGACAAGCCAGATGCCTAGCCCAGGAACCAGGAACTCACCTTCCTGTCCTCATCCCCACTTTGACCCACATTGCTCCCGTCTGCATGGGGGATGAGGGGCGCTTTAGAAAGCACGTTCATGTTCCCCACAGTGACCTTGACAAGTTGGCAGAGAAACCCATTCCCACTTAAAAACTGATCCAGGGAGATGACCCTGAGCAAGCGGAAGCCACATGCCTGACGGGGGCTACCCCTCCCTGGCTGGTCCAGGACACACACACACACACACACACTCGTACCCAGCCAGGCTGGAGACATGTCCTCTGGCTTTTATGGCCCTGAGCAGGGCACAGTCCCCTCCCCATCCCAGGTAACCAGGCAGACGTAGATGCACTAAGGAGGGAGCTCCTGGGGATGGACACAGGCTGGCCTCTGCCACCCAAGTGGTGGCCAGAGCAGTCAGGGCTCTTACTGGTCAGAGCACTGTACAGAGAGTCGGGAGTCCTGGAAGGACTTTGCAGGAAACTACTATGTGACTTTGGAAAAGTCACCTCCTCTCTCTCCTCTCACTTTCTCTGAGGAACGTACCTCACAGGAGGAATCTTTGCCCAGGCCGAGGCAAACAAAAGGCTTCGGTATTTGCAATAAATAGATGAAAGAGGGAATCAATACATGGGTGCACCAGGGCTAGACCAACCCCTCCTGGGCCTGTCCCTTCAGGCTCCTAGCCCGATGTCCTCCAGGGCAGGCAAATGTCCCAAGAGCCACACCTTGTCTGGCAGAGCCATGGCCGTCTACAGCCGGGAGAGCCAGTCCTGCAGGCCCTACAGCCCCCAGCACCTGCCCAGAGACCTCAGTTTCCTCCTTAGCCCTCCGCCTTCCCTGGGTATGTTCCCCATCATTACTTCAACACTCATTCCCCCAGGGTCACGTGCTTGCCAGGGACCACAGAGAGCTGTCAGGCTTCTAGTTGTCCCCTCCCCCTTCATTGTTCCTGGGCACTGTTGACTTTGCAGGAACAGCTGGAAGCCCATTCTGGGGGAGGGGGTGCCTAGGCCTGGCAACTGGTGGGGCCGGTTTCTCAGCTGAAACTTCAACGCAGGTAAAAGGCAAACAAATAAACAAGAGGCCAAGGGCACCTCTGCCCCTGGGCATGCAAGCTAGAGACAGGCAGTGAGAGGACAGTAGCCAGCTGAGCCCTAAGACCCTGGGGACTTAAACACGTTAAAGCTCTCTCCCTGCTAAGCCAACTGACCCCTCACTCCTTCTGGGGTGAGGGGGAGTTCTGGACTCTGTAAATTCCACTGTGAATATATGGTTCCCAGGGCAATGGGTTCCTGGGGGTTAATAATGACTAAGAGTTGTCTCGGAGGGAGCCCCAAATGTGAGCCTGGCACTGGGCTGATGCCTCGTGCAAGCATCACAAAAATCCCACCAGGTAAGCAGGTGAATATTTTTATCAACCTTGTTTTCTAGCTGAGAAAATAAAGGCCCAGAGAGGTTAAGTAATCTGCCCAAGGGCACACAGCTAGAAAGTTGCCGAGCTGGAATCCTACTGCTTTCTGTCCCCTACTCACACAGCGGCTCTCGGCTATCTTGGCCACCATCGCCTCTTGCCTGGATGCTGCAGGGCCCAAGCAATGGTCTCCTGCCTCCACCCACACCTGGCCTCTTATAGTGAATTTTCCACACATTGGCCACAGTGGGCCTGTTCAAGTGTGAGTCAGATCATATCTCTTGTCTGCCCACCAGAAGCATGGCTCTCCTATGACTGCCAAGGCCCCAGGTGGGCTGCTCCCCTGCTACGTCCCTGAACTCAGCCCCACCACGCACCCCCTCATCCCACTCCAGCCTCGCTGGCTTCAGCCTTATTTCTTCAACCCAACAAACATACACCTGCCCCAGGGCCTTTACACCTACTACTCCTGCTGCCTAAAATGCTCTTCTCTGTATATCCATAGAACTCATTCCAACAGGTTTCTACTCAAACATCACTTTTTCGAGATGCTTTACCTGCCCTTCCTGAATAAAATAGCCTACCATCTCCTCTCTATTCCTCCCCCCCACACCCTGCTTTCTATTTGTTCAGAGCCATTCTGGCTACTGACATGTGTATACACACATTTATCTGTTTTTTTAACTATCTCTAACCTACCAGAATGTGAGCTCTATGAAGGAAGGGGGTTTAGTTCATTTTGTTCGTTGTTGTATCCCAGAGCCTAGACTGGTGCCTGGCAGATAGTAGGTGCTTAGTAAATGCTGTCAAACTAATTAATTAAACAAAGCAACTCTAGAGCTGGAGTTCTCATGTACTCTGCTGTTTCTCCCGCCGTGTTCTCTAACCTCAGATTCTATGGTGCGGGATATGTCAGCCTCCTCCTGCAGATTAGGGGCCCCTCAGGCTGAGGACCAACTGGACTTCTTGATTACTCCACCACCTACCCCATCCATCCACACGCAACACCCCTCCCCCAGAGGAATCCATTCTAGCCGTTCTGGGTGATTATCCAGCCACAACCAGCCAAGCCCCGCTCTGTGAGGTGCTTCTTTGGGCACTGGCTCAGACCCTGGTAAGCGACATTGCTCGACAAAGCTCGTACTGTCTCATCCACATGGATGGCGGCCCACTGACCCAAACTGGACGGTCAGATAAGCAGACTTCTGGCCAGCCCTCAGCTGGGGCAGGCCTTCCCGGTTCACCCCTGCCAGCACTCCCATGTGGCATCACGGCCCCCATCCCCATCCCCTGCTCTTGACTGCGGGGAGTCTCCATCCTCCATGGCTCCTCCCAGGGGGACAGGCCTCCTTTCCGCTCAGCTTCTCCCCCAACCTGCAAGGTGCTCGGACCCTCAAGACACTGGTTTCCCCTTCTGTGAAACAGGAAGCCCGGGACAAGGTTTTTGCTTCCCTTTAAGCAAGCCTAGATTTGTAGAAAGGTTCCCTCAAGGAGTTCTATCCCCAGTTTACAAAGGGAGTCACTGCAGAGCCCTTAAACTAGCCAATGACCTCATGCTTAGAACATAGGTTACAATTTACAAAATAAAATTCTGATAGAGGGCTCAACCACATCCACTCCTGCTCTCCCGGATGGGTCCCTGGGAGACTGTGGGGAGAAGGCCAGTGTATTAATAGAAAAAACTTTGGCAGTTTCTTTGTGTGAAACTGAAATGACGTGGTCCCTCTCGGGCCACCTGTCTGTGACTTAGGGCCGTGGGGTTCAGTCTGGGTCCAGCAGGCTTTCGGCATGGCTAGGCGCCCCGAGTGCTGGGATACTCAAGATTGAGAGGGGAGGCGGGGGCCAGGGAGGTGGCGGGTGCTTCTCCTGGACTTTGGCAAAAAGGTTCCTCTGGTAACCTTGGCTGCTCTCCCAGAAATCCCAGGACAGGCAAGTACAAGGCCTCCAGACCAGGAGAAGGAAAGAAGGCCTCTTGGTGTAAGGTCTGATGTTTGGGAGGTGAGTCTTGGTTTCTTCATCTAGCAAGCATTTATAGAGCACCCCTTGTACCAAGGAGGGTGCAGGAGCTGGGAGAGAAGCACAGACCTGGCCCCGCCCCGGTGGAGCCCACAGTCTGTGGAAGAGGCAGATGGGAGGCCTTGGTGTAGGGCTGGCCATTGGTGAGGCCGTGGAAGGCACACAGGGCCTCAAAGCCCTTTTACAGACCTTGGTCTTGCCCCCACCTCTAGAGCTGGTTTTGTAATAGAAACAAAACCCAGACCTAGCTCTACAAGCTCTAGACTGATGGTCCTACCACTCCTTAAAGTTGGTCTTCTGGAGGCTTCCTTCCCCCTTGCCTCGATGCTTAGACTTGAACTTGTATTTTTAGGAAAGGCAGTAAATTTTCTCTAGGACTTCCATTTTCTCGCCTGGATCCTTTGTTCCACCAGAAGGGATCTGCAAGAAGCTGAGTGGGACTTAGAGGTTCCTAGCGTGGTGAGGAAAGAGAGCCGCTCTAGAAAAGCAATACAGAGTAGTGGTTTAGGGCAAAGACTCTGATGCCAGACCAAGCAGGTGCAGATCCCAGCCCCGCTAACAGCCGTGTGACAGTGTTTCACCTTGCTGTGCCTCAGTTTCCTCTTCTGTAACATGGAGTGATAATAGTGCCAATCTCCTAGGGGTGGGAGGAAAGAGGAGTCATTTACGTGAACACCTAATGTCCACCAGACACTGCTAGGTCCTTTCTGGAGTTTGTTTCACATAGTCTCCACAGTGACACAGGGAGGTGATAGAATTATCTGCTTTTCAAAGGCGAAGGAACCCGGGTTCAGAGAGGTAAGAGACTGAGTAGGTCAGAAATCAAACCCACTTAGCATTTCTCACACCATGTTTAGTTCTGTTTCATGTCTGTCTCCCCCACCCGAGGCTGGTAGCATTTAGGAATTGTTAACCCAGCCTGGTGACATAGGCAGTTTGCTGAGAGAGCGGACGTAGTCTGGTCTTCACTCATCAGGAAGATTTTTGCTCCCAAAAAGGTTGGGGTGGGGGGCGCCTGGGGGGCCCAGTTGGTTAAGCCTCTGCCTTCTGCTCTGGTCATGATCTCAGGGTCCTGGGATTGAGTCCCGCATCTGGCTCCCGGCTCGGAGGGAAACCTGCTTCTCCCTCTCCCTCTGCTGCTCCCCCTGCTTGTTCTCACTCTCTCACTCTCTCTCAAATAAATAAATAAAATCTTTTTTTTTTTTTTTTAAGGTTAGGAACTCTCATTTCCCACTTCTTCAGACCCCCCAGAGCCTACCCAGCGAAAGGCCAAGTACTTGTCAGGTACTCAGATGCGTTTACTTACTGAGAGGACGAATGAAGGAACTAAGGAACAAAGGAAGGAACCAACAAGGCAAGCACTGAGGGAGAGACAGATTGAAGCAATAAGTGAATCTGAAGGAAATGGGATCCTTCTCTTGATTCTCTTTCTTACTCTGGAGGAAAACCAACAGCCAGGGAAGTAGGCCCCTCACTGCAGGAGGGCTGCCTGTGGAGGGTAAGAGTGAGCTCTGTTTTTGTTTGCCTTTCACCAGTGGGGAGCAAGCCCAGTACAGACTCCTCACCCCCTAAGAAAGCCTCACCCCCTGGGGCCCACTCCTCCACGCCTGGCCCCTCTCAGAGGAGGCCTCTCTCTGCATCACTGGAGCAGGCTGAGGGCGCCTTTCCCTTGGGTGCCTGCCCTCAGGCCTGGGAGGGCTGGGGGAAGGGCTGACAGAGGAGGAGGCCTGGGAGGATTTGTTGGGGCCTTTCTGGCCTCTTTCCCCCCTTGCCTTCTGAGGGCCAGTGGTCGCCTGGCTCAGGGTAAGTGTTCAACAGACGGCCAAGAATGGCAGGGAGCTCAGCTCGCCTTTCAGCCACAATGGGCTCTAAGGGGCCCCAAGCACCAGGGCCATGGAAGGAGCTCCCTCTCTCTGCCCTGCCACAGTCTGCCAGCTGCTTTGGACCCTAGAAGTCAGTGGTCCCCACCCGCACGGGCTTTTCCCAGGCCCTGAGCCCATGCCTATAAACACCCTCCCTGGGAGTCACTCCCCCCAGTACTGGAAGCTCTGGCTTTCCCATCAAAGGCCCCAAGGGGAAAATGACCAGTGGGTTAGGGAGTAGAGGCCAGAGCCTCGGTCACTCTGCCTGTGGCTGGCGTCCTGTGGGGTGCCGGCTGGCAAAGGGCAACTCCCTCTTCCCCACACGGAGCTGGCAGGACAGCGGGTTCATCCTCCTTCAGCCACAGCCTGCAGAAAGCTTGTTCCCCTAGAGCCTCGGGCCACTGGCCAGTCCACTGGGGACATCCCTCAGGGAAGGGAGGGGCAGGAGGGGCAGGAGGGGCAGGGCGGGCACCCAGGCTGGCGTGCTGTGGCCGGCCTCCCTGCTCGGAGGACCGGTGGTTTGCACGTCTGGCTCCCTGTGGCCCAGACAGCCCCAACACGTCACTGGGGGACGAGCAGGCTCCTGGCCAAACTCGAACTCACAGCTCAAGCCCTCAGAGGCTCCAAGCCAGGGCCCAAAGAAGTGGGGGCAGGAGGAGAACACAAGAACACAGGACTCTGCAGCCGGGCAGAGGGGGAGGGGTGCTACATTGAGGGGTGGCGGAGGCCGAGAGTCCAGAAGCACCCAGGGGGGCAGCTCAGTCATGGGACTCCTGGAGGAGGTAGGCCAGGAATGGGAAGAGAAGCCAGAGGAAAAGAGAGGGAGCAACTGCCCAGAGGAATACCCAGAAAGCTGGGTGGCACCCTCCTGACGCGCCCCCCCCCCGCCACCCCCGCTTCAAGCCCTTCACCAGGCCATGCCCCGCCTGGAAGTGTTCCTCCCAGCCCCTCCTCATGACTTCATCCTTCAGGGCCAGTTCCGAGTTAGCCCTCTGAGAGTCTTCTCTGATTCTCCCTAACCAGGAGCAACGTCTTCCTCTGAACTCTCAGAGCACATGGTCTGTGTTCTTTCCATCTGCTTTGCCTCCCAAATGTCCATTCCTTCATGTGAGCCATCAACGAACGTTGTTGAAAATGTCACTGTATGGGGCGCTAAGGGGATACTGAACGGAGTTAGACTTGCTTCCTGTCCGCAAGGAGATGGCGGTCTTGGGGCCAGAGCAACGTGAGTGAGTCAACCTTCTCCAGAGACACAGGTGCTAGAATTCGGCTCAGTAAGCATTTCAATGAGCACCTACCACAAGCAGGGCCAGAAATAAGCACTTCTGAAACAGCCTCAGGGGGAGTGAAGAGACCAGGACAGTGAGAGTTAAGTGCCTGATGAAGGTGGGCCTAGGGGGCCTTGGGAGCGCAGACTCAGGTCCTCGGGTCAGAGGCACAACCCTAGCTGAGAGTCCAAGGATGAGCAGGTCTCAGCCAACACAGGAAGGTGGAAAGGGCCCAGGGAACAGCACTTGCCTTGGCAAGCTGGGGCACTACGAGTTTGGGGGCCTACTGGAGTGCTAGAGGGTGTGTGAGGCCTGTCACTTGGAGGTGCACTGGGGCCAGAATGCCAAGTCAACCACATCTGGACCTGAGGCCCATGACGGCTATTCTCCCCCAGGTCCATTCTCCACCCTGCTCTGTCTGGGGAGGCTGGCTCCCACAGGCTTCTGGCTTCTGGTTGTGTTGAGCCAATGGAAGGCACCAGGAGGTAATCTCAGGAAAGGAAGAGAGAGAGGCACCCTAGCAGGCTTACTAGACCACACCTTGGCAGGGGTTGTGTCCCTCTATCTATGACCACAGGTCCTAGCAGGTGACCCCTCTCCTGAAGCAACAGCTGCCTCCCTGCTTCCTTCAGACCAACCGCTGGTTCCATCCTGTGTTGGTTCCCTCAGCTCTGTAAACAGCATCCAACTCCCTTCGGTTTCCCCTTTACGACAGTCTCGGAGGCCTGCTGGGACCGTGACCCAGAACTTGCTTCCAAAGGCCTAGGAGGAGCACTGGAGGGTTTTAGGACAGGGAATGAGCCTGAGGAAGTGATGGAGGCTCTACTGAGGCTGCACTTTGTGGGTTGGAGAAGCAGAGGAAAGTATTCTAGGCAAAGGAAAAAGCTTGTACCGTGGCACAGAGGTAGCAAAATATGAGGAGTGTGGGCCAGAGTGGTAACTGTCAGAGCTTTTTAAAGTACGACACAATGTGCATTTTAAGCAACTCATCTGTGACCTGTTGAGCATGGCTAGGGGGAGGGTACAGGGGATGAGGGGACTGGATGAGATGCCAGAGAAGCCGTGAGGAATCAGATAGAGGAAGCAGCTCTGGGGAGGAAGAAGAGAGCCTGGGAGGACCCAGGAAGTTTGGAAGGCAGAACTGAGGGGACCTTGTTCATGAGTGCTGTCCGATGATGGAGCTCAGGAGTTGTGGCTGGGCTGACTACATGGGTGAGCAAGGAAGTCAGAGAAGGAAGGGGTCTGGCTACAGGGAAGGGCAGGGGGAGGGGTCCAGGACAGAGGTGAGAGCTGGAGACCAGAGCTGCCGGTGAAGGTGATGGCAGGGACCAAAGAGGTGGGTGAGATCCTGGGCCCTCTCTCTGCAGAGTAGGCAGAGGAAGAAGTCAAGGAAATCACAAAGCACAGGGTATCCTGGGAGCCGAGGGAAGGATGTCTAGCTAGCATAGAAAGGAGTCAGTGGTCTATAGGGCAGACATCCCACCATGCCCTGGGATAAAGGTACCTTATGCCCTGAGTCAAACATTCCAGAATTCCCAGGCGTAAGCACCCCATCATGCCCTGGGGCAGACATCCCACCATGCCCTGGGGCAAAGGTGCCATCATGCCCCGGGACTAACATCCCACTATGCCTTAGAGCAGACCAGCTCATTGGGAAAGGTTCCATTTCTATGCACTGAAGAATTTCCAAGACCCTTTCTGGGGGACAAACATTTCTTGAATTATTATCTTCTTTAACCCTCATGGCCACTGCCTTGGAGAGATGAAGTACCTCGCCCATGTACTGCTGTTAACGTGAGGCCGGGGTCGGATGCCATATCTTAAATATGACATCTGCTGCCCCCTCACTGACGCTGAGTCTCCTCTGTAGCAACGAGCCGCATGGCGCTGCTCTCTTTCCGTACGGGGAGCTTGCTTCCTTCCTTCCCGGGGCAGCACCCTTCCCGTCATGAAGCTGGGGCCCTGGGCTGTCTGATCTCGGTTGCTCTCCCCCACTGGTATTAATCCTGCGGGGGGAGTGTGAGGTGACCCTGCAGACACCCAGTCCGGTCTCCCACAGGAAGCCTTCCCCAGGTTTGAAGACAGAGTCCCACAATTGTCCTTGTCTGCATGCTCATCTCTAACGGGGGCTCTCCAACCCTGGTTCCCAGCCCTCTGAAAAACTGAGACACCAGACAGAGCTTCATGGGAACGGAGAAGCAGGCTCTGCTTCAGAGACATCCCATGTATGAAGAGTAAGACCAGTGATGATCCATGGCGGCTTCCCATCCTCCCCCTTCCCTTTCCAAAGTTGCCCGGTATAGCCTGGGGCCTGGTGGCATGATGAAGCCTGGGGTCCCTCCCAGCCCTGAGATTCTGTGGCTCCGGGGACCCCTCTGCAAGGCCCTAACCCCCAGGGTCCTGAGAACTCCTCTTGAGATAGTTGCTGGGCCATCCTCCTTCCTAGCCTAGCAGACAGCCTGCCTGCCCCCACTCCCTGTCCCTGCATAGGAAGCAGCATGCCTGCCCCCACCCCCCAGGCTAGTGCATCCCTCCCCCCACAGACACCCCCTGCATCTCACAGCCGCAGCCCTAATCCTAGACTTGTTTCAAGCTGAATTCTGAGCCTGTGGTGCAGTAGCTGAGAGGTTGAGGCGGAAAAGGATTTACAGGCCGCATTAAATCATGTGCTTATTGTTCAGTGAGTGGGGCCAGAGGTGCTCAGGAGCTCCGCGTCCCTCCCCACCACCTCGGGTCCCACCAAGGTGCCTACCCTCTCATCCACAAAGACCACCTCTGGGGCCCTGTGGGCTTCTCCCAGAGGCCCACACCAGTCCACCCTGGCCCCACTCCCCCTGCAGTGGCAGGCAGAGGTTGCCTTATCCCCATTGTACAGATGAAAAGACCTGAGGTCTCACAGGGAGGAGGCCCTCTGCCTTCGGTTGTACTGCAAGGAGGCAGAAATGGAACGGACAGCCTCCTCAGCCAGGTGACACTGGGGCCCTGATTCTTGCAAGCCCATGTAAGCACTCTGGGGCCCTTTTCTGGGAAGAGCTCCCTAGCCTGAGGTAGAAAGGGCATGGGACCCATAGCAGGCCCTGAGCCCAGCTCTGCCTGTAGGACCTCAGACCCCTCAAGCACAGAGAACCCTGGCCTGCAGGGTCAGGGAAGGAACCCCAGTATCCACCCCATCCCCCACTCCTGAGTGCTGGGGGACAGTGTGACATTCTATCCCCGGAACCCATCCCTCAGCCCCTGCCCTGTCCTCCAGCGACTGCCAGCCGGTGCTCCCAGCCAGCATCCCCCACCTGCCCCCACGGCCGCATCCACGTTCCTGCTCCTTCCGCTGTTTGTTCTCACGCCCTGCTCTCCCTGCTCACATTCCTGGCCACTTCTCTCCCAACCCACCGTTTCCAGGCATCCCCCATTGGCCATCCCCACTGCCCCAGGTGACCCTGGACAGGACGGGCCATGAAATCTCCGGACGGGTGCTGAGAGACTCCCAGGTGGGAGAGACTCCCACCAGGCCACCTGCACCCAGAAAACAGGCCGCTGAGAAGCTGCTGGGCACAGGGGCTGGACCAGGGCACCCAGGCAACCAGCAGGCTCCCCGTGTTGCTGTTGGCAGGACCCGCTGCCTTGCGCTGCTCCTGAAGCGGAGCAGCATCTCTGAGGATCTCTGGCTCTCTTTAGCTGGTATTTTTATAGCTTAAGGCTGGCGGAATGTCGGGGCCAGGGAAGCGTGGCCCCTCAGCCTGGGCAGCCTGTCCGCCCACCAAGAATGTGCTGTGGTCTTGAACCCCACAGCTCTGTCCAAGTTCCCATGAGGGACCCCAGTTCCAGCTGAACGACACTGCAGGCATTTAAGTGTGTTTCTTATTCATAGTTTTATGAGATGCCCATAACATACCAGGTTGCATAGACTTGGCGGGGGCCAGAGGAGGGTTATCCTAACATTTTAGAGGAAAGGAGACAGAAGGCAGATCGGAGGCCCAGTCGGGAGCAGAGGCACAGCAGGGGCAGGGACCCAGGAGTCCCCATCCCCATCTGGGGTGCTGACTCCCTTCCAGGCTGGACAGAGAGGGGAAAGCTGCCCAGGTTCTGCAGAATCCTGGCAGACCCCACTGACCTTACAGTGTCCACGTTCTGTTCAGCTAGAGGCTCCTGCCACAGGTGCCCCCACCCCAGCCCCTGCCACCTTCACCTGACAGAGCTAAGCTGCAGAGCTGAGAGGGGAGCAGATGTCCCGAGGGGGGGCCTTTGAGCCAGCACTCCCAGGACATCCCAGGACTTGTCAATCTGTGCATTTGTCCCTCTGGAGTCGGCCCTCAAGGGCAGTGAGAAAGGACTTCAGTGACTGAGTGAAGTAGGGTTTCCTGGGAATAGTTGTATTCTGGACTGAGATAGCAGAGAAAGAGGGAGGGGGTGCCTGTGGGTCTCCTTGTCTCTTCTGGGTGGGGGATGGATAGAGTGAAAGGCGGCAGGGGAGAGCTATTGGCTCTGTGCCCCTCACAGCACCCCTCCTATTCAAGCTAGGATGTGGCTGGGGACAGTGGGGGGTTGACAAATTTGGGCCAAAAGTTCAGATGTTCCCAAAAGAGGTGGCTCATGAAGGAGTAGTCAGTAGGGAGGGAGGGGGAAGAATTGAACAGAAAAGAGCCTGGCAGGAGATTAAGAGAAGACCACATCTGTGAGGGGCACTGGGACGGGCATTTTATATCTAATTTTTCACAGCAGGCTTAAAGGAAAGTAGGAACATTCCCATTGTAGAGATGTGAATACTGAGGCTCAGAGAGGTTAAAGTGACTTTAAATCAGGGTTGTCCAAAAACAAATGGCTCTCTAAGCTGGAACTCAGACCCAGACTCTGTGATCCCAAGTCTCAAACTCTTTCTTCCCTGCCAGACTGCAAGCACCTTGAGAACTGTGCTTATTTAGTCCTTCATCATACTGAGTACTGGGCTCAGGGCTTCATAATATAATAAGTGTTCAATAAATGCTGTTGTCCTAATGACTTGTCAGGGTTTCAGTTTCCTTGTTTGTAAAACCAGACTAAGGATTCCTTAAGAGGACATGCCTGAAGGTGGTGTTTAGACCAGGGGTCTTGGAGCCCAGCCCCCCCGATCTTTGATCTGGGCATCCCAGGGAGTCAACCTGGTGCCATCTGGGCTCAAGAAGCCCTTGATGTCCCCATCTCTATCTTTTTTTGTTTCTGTTTTTAGTAATCGCTATACCCCATGTGTGACTCGAACTCAGGACCCCGAGATCAAGAGTCTAATGCTCTACCGAATGAGCCAGCCAGGCACCCCGTCTCCATCTAGGTCTATGGGAAGACAAGAAGGACTCCCAGATTTCCCCCCCAGCATCAGAGTCCATGACCCTAATCTCTGGCTGGGGACCACACTCTCCACCTTCCACCCCAGGACTGCTTCAGGTAACTCAGGAGGTTTAACGAAAAGTTTCCCAGAAGCACACGGAGTATAATCCGTGTTAAGTTTTAGGAGGCAGTCCCACAAATAAATGGCAGAGAACAAGGAGTATGTGATTCAGAGAAGTGGCTTGGAAGAGCCCAGGCTCAGCCCCGCTCCTCCCTAAGTCACGTGATCATGGGCAAACCTCTCCCTTCTCAGTCGGCTTCCACATCAGTGAAATAGGGATAACTCGACCTACTCTGCTAGTCTTGTAGGACAGCTGTGAGCCTCAGATGCATGAAGGATGTGCAAGACACCTTTGTGGGGCACCTGGTGGCCCAGATCATGATCCCAGCCAGGGTCCTGGGATCTGACAGCCTGCTCAGCCGGGAGTCTGCTTCTCCCTCTTCTATTGCCCACCCCCCCAGGCCCCGCATTCGAGCACTCAAGCACTCTCTGTCTCTGAAATAAATAAAATCTTTGGGGGGAAAGACACCTTTGCAAGCAGGGAAGAGGTGTACAGAGGTTACTTGGATTTACTCCATTTTCATTTTGTAATTTTCCTTTCTTACTGTAATGCCCAAAAGGCTTGGGAGACATTTCTCCGCTTGATGAGTTTATGGGGAGCCCATACTCCCTCCTGCTTAGAAAAGGTTTTTCATGGATTCGAGTGACGGTAGGAAGTTGGAAGTGCTTAAAACAATGTCTCATGGTTCATAAGATGCTGGTTCAGAGAATGGAGGAAGCAATGTGCTCTGGGGATGGTTATCACTGTGTCCTGTGCTAGACAGTACCATAAGTTGGTAACATCAGGGTGGGACTCCTCTTATGCTCCCCAGGTCAGCAAATAAAAGTTCCTGAAATGCAGATGTTGAATTTGACTCTGATACCAGGTTCACTGTGGGCCAGAAAGGGCCACAGAGACTCACACCTTTAAGAATTTGGAAGCATTTCAGGAAACAATTCCCGGTAGCTCTAGGCAAAGAGTGAGTCTGAGGAAGGCGGAGGGGCCACACTGAAATGGAGGTCAGTCACCATACTGCCCCCCACCACCTTCTCCCACTCCCTTCTTCCCCTCCCCTTCCCTAGTCCTGCTCCCTTCCCCCAACCCCCTCTGGTACAGCCAGAACCTGGCCTTGTGTTGGGGACTGTGGGGGAAGCCGTGGGAAAAACAATCAAACCTTGGTCAGCCGGATAATTAGCTGTTCCTCTGTGACCATGGCCTCTCTGTCCTCTTCCCGTTGCCACCCCGCCACCCCCGCCTGGACAAGGGTTTCCGAACACCCGGGCGACATCACCTCATTAATGTTAATGGCAAATCCGGACATGAGCCCGGATGGTCATAAATTGTCCTGTGGGAGAAAGGGTCAGAGGATTTGTATCGGCGTGTGCTGCGTGTAGGAGCCTGTCACACAAGCAGGGGGTGCACGTGCAAGTATGTACCCCTCGGGGTTTGCACGGGAGAACGTGCGTTATTGCACAAGAGAGCAAGCGTGTGTGTGGGAACTGAGTGTGTAGACCGTACTCATCTGAGTGTGCCTGTGTGTGTGCTTGAAAATTTGTTTGCAGCGACTTGTGCCTCTGTCACAAACACGCGTCCATGTGCATCAAAGTGTGGACTGCATGATATTCTGTGAGTGCATGCATGGAACACTCACAGACGTACTGTGAGTGCGCTGTGGCCGAATTTTAGCACCTCAGTATAACACCGGGCACATACCATGCGCTCAATGAATGTTGGTTATTTTTATCCTTAATAATTCAGATCTATTTACACAGGTAAACGTGTGCATGCCCGGGGGGCCTGCTCCAGACCAGCCTGTGGGTGTGTGGACATCTGTATGCAAGCGGGCGCTATGAATGTATCTATGAGCCCGAGGGTCGGTGTACACACATGTAATGTCCGAGTCCTCGAGGCCGTGGGTCCTTCTGTCCTGTCCACGTTCACTGGCACGTTAACAGTGGAGAAGAGCTGGGTGGCCCCACGGGGCTGCCTGAGGAGTGAGCCTGGCCCAGCATCCACACCTCCAGGCCGGGCTAACAGGTGGCGGGGGTGGGGGGGACACAATGCCCAGAGGCACGCAGTCCACAGGCACCACTGACCACCCCAAGGGATGGGCTGGATACCCAGAGCTTCCCCTCCTCCTCCCTTTCCCTACAAATTCCACCAACCTCCAAATTCTGTCAACTCCCCTCCCAAATCTCTCCATTTGTCCAGTCCCCTCTCTGTCCCCTCTCAGGACTGCAAGAGCCTCTTGTGCTCCTAATCCACTCTCCACACAGCAGCGAAAGTGATCTCTTAGAAATGCAGATCTCATCACCTCGCTCACTCTGGCTGCCTAAAACCCCTTAATAGCTTTGCATTGCTCTCGGGATAAGGTCTGCAATCCCCTCCGCCTGAGGCCCCATCTCCCACCCTCTCCCGCCAACCGGCTCCTGTGCACAGCTCCCCAGTCCTCTCAAGGCCCCCACGCCCTCGGTTGCCTCAGCCTGGAAGGCTCTTCTCCTCCTGTCCTACTCGTCTTCTCCTCCCCGAACCAGGTCTCACCTCTGGCACCTTCTACTTCCAGATTCCTCCTGTTTTGTCCTTTCCCATCCCCTTTGTAATTCTCTCTAGTGTCTTCAACACACTGGCACCTCAGCTGTGGTGCAGCCTTGTCATCCCTGTCCCCTCTGAGCGCTGGGAGCTCCCAATGTCATCGCACCCTGGCCGCCGTGCATCCAGGCGCCGCACGCAGGCCTGGGTCCTGTGCGGCCCCCTGGAACAGCCTGGCCCCGGCTCTCTAAAAGCCCACAGACACAGAGAGAGAGGAGGCTGCTAGCTTAGTAAATGCCCTGAAAGACGTCAGGAGGGGCAGAGAGGAGCTTCTCGAAGGTACAGACAGCGCGGGGGCCTCAAGAAGGGAAGAGCCAGCCAGGAAAGGGAATTCCGGAGAGCGGAACAGCGGGGGCAGGCAGCATGGGGAGCCCCTGCAGCTTACACCGTCCTGGGGGAGGTAGTAGAAAGCGAAAGTGGGAAGGCCAGTGGGGACCAGGTGGTGGAACCTCAAACACCCTCTCATTTTTAAAATTAATCTGATACCCATTATCCCGAGATTCCAAACTCTCGTTTGTACTGGGGACACTCTTGTCCCTTGGGCATCATGTGGCTGAAGGGTGTCCACCCTGAGGCCTGTTGGAACCAGCTCAAGGACCCCCAGAATGGCCACTGGGTCCACGGCCCCAAATTCCCACTTTATCAGCAGGAAGGAGAGGCCCAGAGAGAAGCAACAATTTCCCCTCAAACCTAGAGCTCAGCCAAGTATCTAAGTTCAGCCCAAATTGGGCCACCCAGCCTGCTCAGAGCCTGTGCCCCAGGGGTCAGGGGCCAGGGGTCAGGCAGCTCCTTCCACAGGAAGGCTCCAGTCCCCTCTAAGTGGAGGGGAGCAGCCCCTCTCACAGGCCCCAGGCAGGAACTTGGGCAAGGCAGCAGATTAGCTCTGTGAGGAGGCCCAGGCAGGGACTCTGGGTGTGGGGGCCTCCTTGAAAGGGCCAAGAGCTTTAATTCCCCCCTTTCAGTTGCTGTTGCTAATTCAGGTCCCAAGGGGCTTGCTGAGTTTGTCCTGGACCCAGCCACTTAATCTTATAATACCTCCCAGCAAAGCCCCTTTGTTCTCCCTCTTGCATAAGGTGCTAGGAACTGTGGCCGCCTCCTCCCCCTCGGCACCTCCTTCGTCACTGGCCCAGAGCCTCTGCTGGTGGCTGCGGCTGGCTGCACCTCCAGGCCCTCATGAGGGTCCCTAGGAACTTTCCACAGGGGATGTTTAAGGCAGCTAGTTGCTAATAAAGGTATCCTCTGGGTCTGTTCCCCCCACCCCTCCGACTTCTGGAAAGCCTGGCGCTGTACCCCACTGACCCTCTGGGCAGGAGCAAGTCCCCAAATGGGGGCTTTTACTGATCTTGGAAATCTCGGCTGGCTCTGAGACACATCCAGCAATGAGGAGTGTATCCTCTGATCTCCCAGGGGAGAACTGGCTGGGGTCCCCCCTCCTCCTTCCGCATTCCTAGGGTTCAGACCAGCTCTGTGGACATGTGAGTTGCACTCTCGTACAAGGGCCCATGTTTAGAAGGGCTGCATACTTGGTTTAATGCTCTGCTGTCACTATCTTGAAATTCTTAATAATGTTGCACAAGCACCGGGCATTCTCGTTTTGCCGTAGACCCCACAAATTATGCAGCTGGCTCCGCCTGCAGTTTTGGAGCAAGCCCAGGAGCCAGCCAGCAGGGGAACCTGAGGATGCCCAGAGGGTTCTGGTCCGAGCTCAGGCCTGGCCGGACCCAGGAGCCGGCAAGTCCTTGTCCTCCCTCTGGGACTCCCGTTCCCCCAAGAGAAAATAAGTTCAGCTGACACTGACTTGGGATATTAGACTACGGTAACTAGTTCGAATGCTAAACATACTGTCTGGAACTGCCCAAAAGACCATGCTCTACAGGGGTCTACACCGAATGGAGATCACTGAAAGCTCAGTGACAGGGAAGGGACAGAAAAGAGGGAGTCTGTCAATGTTCGTCCGTTTGAACTCTGGCAAGAGTCTGGTGCAAGAAGTGTGGGGGCAGCAAGGCAAGGCACCTCTCCTGAGCCTCTGGGTCCCTTCCCCGGGCAGGTGCCTGGAAGACCGGGAGGGGAGAGGCTAGTCGACTGGGCCATGGTGGAGAGGGAGAGTGGGCATGGCCCAGCTGCCCGTCACCCCTGTTGAAGGCACTCCTCTCTCTGGGCCAGGTCCCCTGTGAGCAGGCCTCTTCTCTGACACCATCCTTGCCTTGGCTAGGTACAAGGGCAGGCTTGTGCTGGCGAGACCCCCAGGGGGTCAGAAGCTCCTGTGGCACCAAGCAAAGAGCCCCTCTCCATATTCCCAAGTTTGGGAAGGACCCAGAATCTTCCCCAGCGGCCTGACCCCTTCTATGGTATCCCCAGACCCAAATCACAACGGGGCCATGTTCAGCCTCCATTCCCCAACCCCTCCTTACTGCACACTGTATGACCCAGAAGCAGAGGCAGCAACCCAGAGAAAACTCCCTGCTCCTTGGGAGCTGCAGGCTGCCCTCGCCCAGAACCGCCGGGGCAGGGCCTGGCTTTGCTCCCGCTGACGCGTGGCTCCCGTGGGTCCCTGAGGGGTTGGCCGGCTCCGGGACCAGCTCCAGAAGCCAGGGCTGGGGATCCGCACAGCATGCCGGCTTCCTGGAGCAGAGACACATTTCCCCTCTCCTCCACTCCCCCTTCTGTGGTCAGGACAAGGTTCTCCAGGGTTAGGGCCCCGGGCTCCCAAGCTTGATCCTTCAAATACTACACAGGGGCCTGCTCTATTCCAGTTTCTCCGGAAAAATAGGCCAGCCAGGAGCTCCGGTAAGACCATCTGGCTCAGTAGTAAATCCCAGGTCCCGGCATAGGGTCTGACATAGAATAGGGGCCCTTCATATTGTTAACCAAGTGAATGAAGAAGGAATGAATGAATTCATTCTTCAATTTCATTGAATGGAAGAATGTATGGCCTAATGAATGAAGCAGCACCTAGAAGCTTCCAAAACATCCAAGAAGCTCTTCCTCACTCCTACACAGGCCCTCACATGTGACCAGAGTTCCTCTCATGCCTGTGGTTTGCTCTCTGGAGTTGGAGCTGATATGGAATAAGTGAGGAGGGGCAGTAGGCCCCTTGCCCAGAGTTGGGGAAAGGCCACACCATCTTTCCAAGGACTTAGGTCCCAACAATTCAAATGCCCAGCACGCCAGGATGGAAGCCACCCTGAATCATCATCACCAAACTCCTGGGGCTCAGCTAAAGTGACTGTGGCCCAGAGAGGACAAGGAACTTACCCTACGTCACACAGTGAGTTGGTGGGGGAATTAGGACTGTAACCTAGGACCCCTGAGTCCCTGCCCAGGGTTCCTTCCGTTCCACCAGAGACCCAGCCATGACAGACCCAGACACCGTGAGACTAGTTTCAGCCTTGATCAGGTGGACCTGGCATGGGACCTGAACCCTGGCTGTCCCAAGCGGTGGCAGCCTGGCCACCTGCTGGCCAGAATGCTTGGAATTGCAAGGGAGGTGGTAGGGTCACAGATTGTTTGGACTCAGACAGCCTTGCACAACTATGAGGCCTGCCGGAAGCTGGGCAGACCGCTCTCTTCCCCACCCCTGGTCTGAGGCCAGAGGGCTGGTGGGGCCACAGCTCACACAGGGCCGAGGTACCAGATCAGGAGGAGAAACCCAGGCCTGACTGTTTATGGTGGGGATAGCTCTCCAGGCTCTGTTATCAGACCTCCCGCAAGGAGGGACGTCACAGACAGCCGCTCGGGCAGCTGAGGAGAGGGCAGCCAGGGTGCTCTGGTCCCCCCACTTACAGTCTTGGAATGAGCTCCAGCCCCCTTCCCTGACAGTTTCTTATACAGCCTCTCTCACTTGCTCACTGCCACTCGGCCTTCAGCACTAGATCACTCCCATTCTACAGATGGAGCCACTGAGGCTCAGGTGGGTTCTGTACCTTGGCAGAACTCACATAGTGAGGGATCTAAATCTGGAAGAATTCCCCTTCCCCCAGATTTTGCAGCTGAGTGCCTCATGACATTGTCCAGTTCTTACAGCAGCCTGCCTTCCCAGAGCTGTTAAGAACCTGGAGCCACAGGGCGCCTGGATGGCTCAGTCGGTTAAGCATCTGCCTTCAGCTCAGGTCATGATCCCAGAGTCCTGGAATCAGCCCGGTCAGGCACTCTGGGGAGACTGCTCCTCCCTCTCTCTCTGCCCCTCTCCCCCACTCATGTGTGTTCTCTCTCCCTCTCTCTCAAATTAATAAATAAAATCTTAAAAAAAAAAAAAAGAACCCACAGCCATGAAAAAGATATATCAGAGGCTATTAATGGACCCTGTCAAGTTGACAGACTTGACCAGGTCACTCTCTTCCAAGTCGAAACCTTCCATGCTCTCTACTACCCACTACCTAGGGCAGGCCCCGACTCCCCACACTCTACCATGACCTTGCCCCTGCAGGCTTCTCCACTTGGAACCTCTCAATGCAGCCCCTAGAAGGTGACTTCGAAAGCATCCCTGGCCAGGCTGTTTCCAGGCTCCAGGTTCTCTCTGCCTGGACACCCCCCGTCTACCCTTCCCTTCTCATAACACGAGACTCGGATAAAGTGTTATCTCCCTCATGAAGATCTCCTTATCTTCCACGGGCCCTCCATGCCCCCTTAATCCCTTGGCATGCTTATACCACATTAGAGAGCAATGACCTGCTTCTGTGCCTGGTCTGTCTGCACCGTGACCATGCATCTACCTCTGGAGCTCAGCGCCTAGCCCCAGACGGGGAATCTGAGGGCGGTTCAATGAAGGCTTGTTGAATGAATGAATGGAAGGGAACAACGCCCTGGGGAGGTGCGACTCTGAAGGTAGGGAGTGTCCAGAGGGCTGGGAAAGTCACCGCGGGCTGGAAGAACCAGAAGAATCCCATACCACTCTGGAAACGCTGGCCTGAACCCAACAAAGGTGAAATCGAACTAGGATAGATGAAAAATCTCCCAGGTGGGTTTCAAAGAGGCTGTGACCAGGTGGCCTGCAGCCCG
Organism: Martes martes; assembly: GCF_963455335.1. Classification (NCBI taxonomy): domain Eukaryota; kingdom Metazoa; phylum Chordata; class Mammalia; order Carnivora; family Mustelidae; genus Martes; species Martes martes. Next base: position 89,900,586 of record NC_137893.1, on the reverse strand, counting down.
GCCCAGAGGAATGGAAGGTCATCTCCTCTCCTCCCCGCAGGAGGGTCTGGATTCCCAGGACCAGACAGGGAGGGTGTAGCCTCCAGGAGCTCCTGGGACTCTGTCCAGCCCTCTCTCCCGTTCTGAGCAGCACAATACCTTAAGCTCCTGCCCCACAGGCAGGCCCGGAAGTCCATTCATTCTCCCAGGGAAGAGTGGAAACCTTAAATAAAGAAAGTTTATGTAACCTTGCAGAAGGATGCCACATGGCACTGAGCCGGAGTGGGGGTGGACGGGGACTTCGGCAAGGTGCTCAAGATCACCGAGTGCTTCAGCACCAGGATTCTTGATCCAGGGGCAGGCTGGAGAGAGAAATGTACTGTCTGCAGAAGCATAATTGATATTTTAACTTACTATTTGGAAAAAGAAAGCATACCCCCTGTGGTTTCCAAAGACCCACTGTAAGGCAGGGTTCTTCGCTGGCGCTGTGCGTGCAGGGGAGAGCGGGGCAAGGCAGAGGGCCATGTGTGCGTGTGGGGGAGAGCGGGGCAAGGCACAGGGCCATGGCTTAAATGAAGTTGCCCTGGGCTCCTTGAGTAGTGTTTGTCCGGACAATTGTTTATAAACAATTGATGAGTTATTAATAATAACAGCTGTGGTGCATTGCCCCTTCCTTAGCGCCAGGTGCAGACGGAGTTTTCCTATGCATTCTTTTCCTTTGCCTCATTTAATGCATTAATTATGCTTTGCTTTACATTTCTCTGCTCATAACTCATCTTTTGTGTGTCTAATTCTCCTACCTTGCCAAGCACATGAACATGCTCTGGGATAGTTAAACAGAGAAGTTTTAGAAAATTCTTGCAACAACGGTATGATTTTAACTTAGTGGTGGTCAGAAACAAGGGAGAGACTCACTGTTAGTTTTTTTAATTTTTAATTTTTTTAATTTTTTTGCTGTTAGTTACTTCCTTGCAGGGCTTTCTTGGGGCTTCTCTGAAAATGGTCATGCACACCCTTTTATCCGGGAAATCCTTGGCACCAACCCACTGAACTCAACAGGCAGCATTACGGGTGTTTTCCACAATCCTTTTTTAAACCCATGAGCCCTTTCAGGATAGGTCCCACAAGTAAGGTCTTAAAACTGCTACAGTTTTGACTTACTGGAAATGCAGATTCCTGGGCGGCCCCCAGCACCTTTGTGCTCCCAAGTTCCTAGGGCGGAGCCTGGGAATCAGCCTTTCCCACAAGTTTCCTGGATGATTCCTCTGTGCACTCAAGTTTGAGAACCTTTAGTCTCAAGCATGGTAGGTATTCAGGAAATGTTTGCAGAGTGAGCTGTTGGTAAATGAGTTTCGAGAAGTCCCGTGCAAATACAAGTGCCATCTGGGGAGTTGCTCAGGGCTCTTCCGGGCCAAGGCATTGGGTAATGTTGCCTTTGAGCCAATCAGGGGACCTTCCTTGCCTGGGTGCCGTGCTCCATCCCCAGGGGGCTTAGGCTGGTGCTGCTGGTGACTTTTCAAGTTGAAGATTTCTCTGTAAGGGACGAGACTCCCCATTCTGTCCCTCATTAACTCCCAGAAGCGAGTTCCCAGAGTGGATGGCTTAGGAATCGGCCAACTCCCCACGCCCCCAAACTGCAAACTGTATTCTCTGCCTTCTATGACCAGATGGGCCAGGATCACCTTCTGTGGCCACACTGTAGGTTCAGTGTCAACGCAAAACACGCACTTACCCCTGGGTGCCTGTTAACCCCTAATTCCAGGTATAGACTACTCTATTCTTAGGTCTAGGCTGATCCTTGACCTGGGTACAGACTGACTCCTAATCCCTTTTTTTTTTTTTTAAGATTTTATTTATTTATTTGACAGAGAGAGAGCACAAGCAGGCAGAGCAGCAGGCAGAGAGAGAGGGGGAAGCAGGCTCTCCACTGAGCAGAAGAGCCCGATGCAGGGCCTGATCCCAGGACCCTGGGATCATGCCGCCCCCCCCCTTTTTTTTACCTTTTTAAAACTAATTAATTAAAGTAAGCTCTGTCCTGATGTGGGACTTGAACTCATGACCTTGAGAACAAGAGTCGCACACGCTACTGACTGAGCAACCAGCTGCCCCCTGTACTGACTCTTAATCCTAAGTATAAACTGACCCTCATTCCTACGAATAGCCTGGGTCCTGGGTGCAGACTGAGTCTTAATCTTAAAAACAGACTGACTTCCTACTTCCAGATATACACTTATCCCTGGTCCTGGGTACAGACTGACTCCTAATCCTAGGTAGGTATAAATTGATCCCTAATCCTGGATGCAGTCTGACCCCTGATCCTACCTAACCAGACTAAACCCCCAGCCCAGAAAACAGGCTGACTTGCAACCCTGGTCAGAGCCTGACCTTCAACTCCCCCTAATTCTCTCCACAGTGTGATCCAACTCTGCATAGATTATCCGTAACCCTGACCACAGATTGACCTCTTGGGGGCTGATCTAGGAGTGTGAAGGAAATTGGAAAGGGATGTCCTACCAGTAGAGGCAAGAGAGGCATATCTTCAAAAAAGGGATGAGATCTGGCCAGCCAGTGTTTTGACAGCTCGGGTTTTCCCTACCAGAGCTGAAGCCTTCTTGGGAACTGGGGGCGCTAGAACCTTAAGAATAGGCCAGACACCTATTCTCCACCCCCCACTATTCCTGCCCATCTGTCCCTGACCTGTGGCCCTATCCGGCCCCCACCCCATCCACTGGTTCACTGGGACAGGGTCAAACATGAAAGGGAAGATGACTGGCCCTGATACAGGTGCCAGGAATGTGCAGGTATTATTAGCGGGCAGACAATGGCACGCTATGGCCTGTCCACTCCCAAGCCCTCCCCAGGATGGACCCCAGACCATGAGCAGAGGAAGCAAGCCCAGAGTATGGTACTAGCAGGGCCAAGTAGACTACCCAGATGGGTAATGGAGACCTGACTTCTCCCCCAACACACAGGTAGGAGCCTCACGTGTCCTGTGAACAGCAGTAGGGGGTAAACGCTGCCGATAGCCTGGTGTCCACAAGACCCAGCTGGGCCGCAGATGCTCCCCACCCTGCGGGCAGGTTTGAAGGCAGTTGAGTCTTGGGCCTGGAGGCACGCAGATGGAGACCACAGCTTGTAGGCCCAGCTTCGGGAGCCACCCCATCCTGGCCAAGAGAGGCATCTGGGTGAGGGGGGCACACCCTTCCTTTGGGTGGCTTCCGTTTGATGGGGGCCTTAGGGTCCCAGGCCTTAAGGAATTCCCAGCCTGAAGGGAATTCACAAACCCTGACCTCAGGGGGCTCCAGTCTAAAGGAAAACACAGAGGCCCTGTTTGAAGCCAAAAAACCATCCTCTCCCTTCCCTGTAGTGAAGATACGGGTTCATGGCGGTGCTGGCTAAGTCAGGGGGAAGCCTGACAGGCGTTAGTGGCATAGGTCAGTCTGTCCCAGTGGCCTCCTTGGAGATGATCCTCAGGGAGGAAGACTAGCTCACCCCTCACATATATACCCACTCCCTGGCCCTGAAATTAGGGTCCAAACCATTTCCCTCTCTGCTGCCCAGTACCCAGTGACCAGAAGCCTGTGCTAGCTTTCCCCTGGAGAGTTGAGGAGGGGTGGGGGGCAGGAACAAGCCTCCCAGGCATTCCTCTCGCATTCCTGGGGCCATGCCCTGCTTCCTCCCTGCCTCAGCCTGGCCATAAACTATTTCAGGCTTGCAAAATCTGGTCTGTTGCTCTCTTGTTCACAGCCCCCAGTGAGGCCGGGGCCTGGGTCCTGGCCAGGAAACCCACAGCGCCCCCAGAGCCCAGAGGGTCTGGTCAACTGGGACAGAGGAAACTGGGTGACCCCTTGGGCCGCCAACCATAGAGGCGTTGGGGAGCAGGGGGGAGCCCGGCCCACTCCTCAGGGCAGAGACCCAGAGCAAACTCCCCAGAGCCTGTGCCCCAGGGGAAAATGGAGAAGTGGTTAGGACAGGCCATTGTGTGTTTGGGGGTCCAGCATGGGCAAAGGGCATTCAGACAGATCATCTCAGACAAAGGCTCACCACCCCCCACCAGACTCGTGTCTTCATCACCATTTTACAGATGAGAAAACTGAGCCTCGAACCAGTGCTCTTCTTTAGGCTTGAGCAATGTCTCCCCATCGGTCCATATGCATTGCAGGGGCTGGAACCTGGACTTCTTTCTCTCTGCCCTAGGCCCCATTCTCCTGCCCGCCCGAACGTTGATAAATGTCACCGTCCTTCCCCCTCCACCCCCTGCCCCTAACAACCTGCCACAAACACCAGGACCCAGGCCCTCCACAGAATCACATTCACCCTTTCCCCCCAGACCAACCTCCACACTCCCACTCCCCCCCTTATAGGATTCTACCCTTCTTTCCCTCTCCCTCTGGTCACAAGCCGCCTGTGTTCACACCTCTGTGTTCCTCTGTGCTTGCTGGGCTCCCCTGCCTCTGTCCTGGGATATGACCCAGTTCTGGGTTCTCGGGAAAGACTCCCAGCACCTCACCCCAGCTCCTCCCTCCCCAAGGGTCACCTTCCAGAGTACACGAGGAAAGCTGAGCCTTCCCTCCTTCCAGCAGTGGGGGGCCTGGAAGAAGGGACCTCTGTGGAACAGGGGCCAGCTCTGACACCTTGCTGTGTTATCAGTTTCCAGAATGGAGAGAGGTGGCCAATGAAGGAATGAATCCTGCAATTCCTTATTGAGCAATTACATGTTCTAGATGTTTAGAATATGGCAATGAATAAAATGGGGGGAAAATTCTTGTGCCCATGGAGCTTCCTTCTTGGTGGGGGGGAATGGAGTGGAAGATAAACCACAAAATATGTAATGTCAGGTAGTGCTATGAAGCAAAAGGAAGCTAGAGGTGCTGCGAGAGGCCCAGCTGGGTGTGTGTGAAGGATGCTCACCAAATCCATGCTTTTGTGCGTAGTTAGTCAAGAGATGAATATGCAAGAGGCTGGACCAGGTCCTGACCCCACACTGCCACTGACTGTATAATCTGGAGCAAGTCATGTCTCCTGACTGGACCTCAGTTTCCTTATCTGTAAAGTAAGACAGTTGGACTGAAAGGCCATCGAGATCTGACTTCAGCTTTGACCTTCACGGACTCTAACGCATTATGCCTCTGTGAATGCAATGAGGAAAATTATAGGCAGTTTAGAAGTGGTTCTGAGGGGGACCCTCCTGTGCCCTAGCAATTTCCCAGGCGCTGGTGTTTCTGGTGATGTCACAAAATCTGCATGTTGGCGAGTGAATTTGCATCCTAGGCTCTGGAAGGCTTGTGATGCAAATGTTAATAAGCAGCACCAATAACCAGACTCCCCTATTCAAGTTTCTTCCCAGACCAGGGGGAAGGGAGAGGCGGGGTCACTTGGGGCTACAAAGAAGGTGGAATTTGCTGGAGGCCTGGGAACTAACTTACCTCCTTCCCCCTCTCCTGGTGCCCTCAAGCCTGCTTTCCAACACCTCGTCAGACATCCCCACTGGACTGCTCTCCGAATGCCCATGGGGACCCCTTCAGGACCAATGCCCAAGTCCTGACTTCTGAGGACTGAGGCTGGGGGACAAGCTCACCTAAGCCCTGAAGATGAGCTGCCCAACCTTGAGACCAGCCCTGCCCGGCCTCGCCAGCTCCTAGGGCAGCAGCCGTCAGGGACTGTAGCAGCCTGGAGGGTCCCAGAATGCCTCCCTCGTCAGGCACCCCCCTGCCACCATGCTCTGCCATTCCTAGAGGCTCCAACTTCTCAATGCCCCCCAAGATCAGTAAACATTGTGGCTTCCCCTCCCTGGGACTGCCTGGTCAGGATTTGAAAATCTCAGTCTCCTCTCTCTCTCTTTCTCTCTCTCTCACACACACAAACACACACACACACTCTCTCTCTCTCATCCGAAGTCTTGTACATGCTCTCTCACACTGAAGTACACGGAAAACTCCAACCCAGGACTAACGATTAGGGGAGGGAAGAAAACTAACATTCATAAGGAGCTTTATTTATGCCCATCTCATTGAATCCCCCACCACCCCACCACTTGGAGCAATATTTGAGCACTCCTATTTCACAGAAGAGGAAACAGAGGTGCCTAGTGATACCCTCAAGTGAACCACAGACCCAGGAGTCCGCCTGGTTCTGCCTGACTCCTGGCCAGTAGGCCCACCGCTCCATACTTCCACACCCGTGTGCAAATGGAGGGTCTGTTGCAAACACAGCTCAGAGCCAGGAGTCTGGAGCCTGAGGTGCTGGGCCTCGTTCTGCTGCCGCCTGTCCAGGGGACCCTGGGCACAGCTCTTCCCCTCCCAAGGCCTCAGGGTCCTCATCTGGGAAATGGGAATCATAATGCCTCTCTTTTCTTTGCATGGGGATGAACCAGATAGTCCTGCTGATTTCCATGGTGAGGGTTCTCTGACTCTAAGCTCGAGCCTCAGGTCACCCAAGGGGGCACACCTCCTCCATAAAGCTGCCCAGGGCCTCCCCTTCGGTGTTGGGGGGAGCGGGGCGGTCAGAGGAGGCCATGACAGTCAGGGCCCTTTCTTCCACTTGCCCCTGAGCACAGCCCCCACCAGTGCTGACTTACAGCTTTGCCTCCTGCTGACATCAGCACCCACCTGTTTGTGGTGGGAAAAGAGGCCTCTTAGGGAAACAGGTTTGCTAAACCTCAGCCAGGGAGGACCTCCCAGCTGTGCTGTTAAAGCAGGTTTGGTAAATACCCCGGCTGGCACCTCTGGAGAGGGAGTGGGTAATCTGAAAGCAATGCCTCCTCCTGGCGACCGGCCCCTCTCCCCGGCCACCCCAAACCATGATCAAATTTCCATCCCCGTCTTGGGAACTTCCAGCTGGTTTCCTGAGCTCTTCAGCCTATCATCCCAATAACTATCCTTCCTCCCGCATCCCATCTCCTGTGCCACCATCCCCCACCACGGCTGTCACCATCTTCTGTTATCGCCAACCATCAACCTCCCCATCCCCACTCCTCTCCCACCTTCACCCTCACCCCTGCCGCCCACGGAGCTCATCTGTCCCAACCCAGAGGTCACTGTCTAATCCATAATTGGTCTCACTCCTTGCCTAAATTCTTTGCTGAGTGATAAACTTTGGCTGGAATGAAATTTGTCGCACAAATCTGGGAGCTCACCATAGTTCCAGGAGGCAAGAGCATCCTGTATGCGACTCGACTGGTGTCCCTTCCAGCAGAGCCTACTCACGTGACCACGTGCAAACACTCAGAGGAGGTAGACACGTCCCTTACTTACCACCCATCTGTCCCAGGGTGAGCCCAAGGGGCCCAGCTGACGCAGCGCCCTCTCTAATCCCCCTGACTCGCTAAACAGTGTACCTGGTTGTTTAAACACACGGTCCCAGGTGCTGAAGAACAATTAAAAGTGATCACAGGAGATCAGCTTCCCCGATCGATCTTACTTGTCTTAAGCCCAGATAAGCCAAGAGAGGAATCTCTTTCCCAATCTGTCATTTCTGACAGCAGAGATGCTGGATTTCTCCTGGTAGCCAGCTGGGGTTGAGGGAGTTCACACCCCCAGGAACAGAAGAGCTTGCCTTAGCCTTCATTCAGCCCGATGCCTCTGAAATTTGGCTAGAAAGTATTTGGGAGAATCTCACTTAGCATTCAGTATTTTCTTTAAAAAGGTGGGGAGTGGGGGGCAACATCACCTCACTTTGAGGTTTCAAGTCTGAGGTGGAGTCAAAAAAAGACTCGTGTTGGAATCCTGAATCTGCCATTTAACAGTGATGCCTCAGTTTCCTTATCTGTGAAATGGGAATGAGAGCATCTGCCTCGTAGGACTGACCTGAGGGTTGAGTGCATTAGAGAACTCTTACACACCTTTTTTTAGGCCCAGCTTGACCACAGGATTGAGCTGAACAACCATTCTAGGCCAGAAAAACTGCACCTACTATCTCGTCTGACCCATGCAATTTTGAGCTCTTCTTAGAGGGGTTACTTCCAAAATCAAAACTAAGTTTATTACTGACACTACAGTTAAAACAGGATAGTGAGTTCTGATGATCTCTTTCATGAAAGCACTTACTAATTTTTATACTCAGACACTCCAACTTTGATCTGTTTTTGTCTTTATGATACGCTGGCCACAAGACATTGTATCTGCCCCTTCCTGTGGAAGCCTCACCATGCCCTTTGGCCAGAGGCAAGTCCAGTGGGAACTTCCCACTGTCACCATCACGGTCACCAAAATCTGAATGTTTCTCAGGAATTGTGCAGAGAAGGAAACAGGTGTCTCTCCCCTGCCCTCCCCCAGCTGAGCCCCTGGAGGAAAGACCCCAAGTTTTAGAACAGGAATTTTCTTTTTCTTTTTCTTTGTAAGATTTATTTATGTATTTTAGAGAGAAAGAGAAAGAGCATGTGAGTGTGGAGGAGAGGCAGAAGGAGAGGGAGAGAATCCTCCAACAGACTCCCCACCGAGCATGGAGTCTGGCCCAGGGCTCAACCTCACACCTTGAGATCATGACCTGAGCAGAAATCAAGAGTCAGGCTCTCAGCCTACTGAGCCACCCGGGTGCTAGAGCAGGAATTTTCCAAGACTGGTCCCTGGCCCAGCAGTATGGGCCTTACCTGGGAACTTGCTAGACATGCAAAAAATTAATTCTCAGGCCCTACCTTCATATGTTGAATCAAGAACTCATTTCGGTACCTGAGCACATGTCACTCAGGTATGAGACCAGTGCATTCGAGAACCTTAGCCACACGTGCATGGACAGTGGAGCCGTTAAGGCATGTTCAGATCTGGGGCCATCACTTTAGTGGGGCCAAGGAGGGAGTGGGGGCATCACCGGCCCCAGCACTCCCAGAAGCATGCAGAGAGAGCAGCCTGGGGTCTGGAGAGAAGTTAGGAATCGCGGGAATTAAGGGAGAAACAGAGGTGAGAGGGGAGCAGCGTGCCTGGCTGGTGCTCTGGCCTCTCACCAGCGGGAGGTCTCAGCGGCCTCTCACAGGGGCCTGAGACTCTCTTGGCAGGAGCCTCCTTGTTCCCCAGGCTCACTAGGAACTCATTAGTGTCATTCCTGACTGTGGTTTGGCACCCAAAGCTGGTGACCCTCAGACCTGGCCAGGGGCCATCCCTAATAGGGAGCTCCCCAGAGGGCCTGAGCTCTTTGGGGTATTCAGGCCTTGACCGTATAAGGCCCCCCGACCCACTGCCCTGTCCACCGTTCTCTCTTCCTGTGCACCTGACGCCGTACCAGGCCTGGAGCTACAGCGAAAGGACACAAAAGCCATGATTCCTGCCGTCAAAGAGCCCGCCCGGCACCCAAGGCCACTGTTTCCCAAGCCCTAATGCATGTGCCAGGATGTGCTGAGCTCTTTGTGAACTTTGTAGGACTTAATGAGACAGTCAGCTATGAAAGAGATACTGGGCTAGGGCAGTGAACTGTGGACACCAGAGGAAGGCGGCCGGCCAGGTATGCAGAGTTCAGAGAGATAGCTGAGCACAGGGCAGTCAGGAATTTTCCGAACAGAGAGGAGGCCCAGTGCTGGTTTGGACAGGACGTGTGGCGGCAACAGGAAGATTGCCTTCTCTGTCTCTAACGCTCTTGGTCTCTGTCTCTCTCTGCCTTTTCCTCTTCCCGTAGATCAATCACTCCATAAATGGGCCAGGTCTCCTTAGGACAGACTGTGACCCTGTCATTAAAACCCTAGGGGGACAATTAACAGGAGGATGGATAGACAAATTGTGGTATATCCACACACTGGAATACGGCTTCGCAGTAAGAAGGAGTGAGTGCCCCGCTACGGCATGGACGACCCACATTCATATGCTGAATGGAACAAGCCAGATAGAAAAGGCCATGTTTCGTGTGTATGAAATTTCTGGGAAAGGTAAAACTCCATAGAGAGAAAACAGATCGATGTGCAGTCGCCTGAGTTTGGGAGTCGGAGTAGGGACTGACTACAAAAGGCTCAGGGAACTCCGTCAGGGGGCAGAAGTATTCTAAAACCGGACTTACCGATGGTTGCGCAACTGTCCAAAGCTGCCGAAACCACTGAATGTATTCCTGAAGTGCATAAATGTGAGGCTCCGTGAGTCTAACCTTCCTGAAGAAGCATGACAATTAAAAAAAGAAGATAGTTGACAGATGGTTAGACACGCGGAAAAAAATAGGATCATCCCGAACATCAACCACGTGATTCCATCGTGCGATCGTGCAGGTACGGGTCCTCAAGGTACAGTTGTCTCAGCTTTTCTGTTACGTCAGAAAGTTTTCTCAATAAAGTGTGGGGGGGCAAAGCAGGAAGGTGATCAGAAGGTCTGTGGTTTGGAAAGGTCGTTCTGACCACCAGATCGGCAAAACCACTGACTGTGGCGGGGGTGAGGATGTGGAGCAGCTGTTTGGAACGCCCGTACACCGCCCCTGGAAAAGCACTTGCAAAAACGGCCCCATCTACCCTCTGGCACAGTAAGTACCCCCCTCGGTCCCGAAGAAGTCCGTACACTTGTGTACCACAAAGCATAGATAAGAATGTTTGCAGCAGCCTTATTCACCGTAGCCCTGAACTGGAAACAACACAATGATTACCAGCGGCACGGATTAAACTTTGTCTAGTCACACTGTAGGCTACTACAGAGCCACAAGCATGAACAAACTGGACACACAACATGGTGAATTCTCAATGCTGAGCCCAGGGCAGCAGACACAATAGAGTATGTGCGATGTGATTCCAATTATATCACGTTCCAAAGTCACGCTGTGCTGTCAGGGCTAGAAGACAGAAGAGTCCCTGCCTTGGACGGGGGATGACAACTGGGGAGGGCCATTGAGCAAGAGTTACCGGAAGCTGGCAGGGCTCTCTTTCTTGATCTGGATGATTAATTGCATGTAGAACACATGAGATCCATGTTACAAAACCATCCAGCTGCGTACTCAGGATTTGTGTACCTTTCTACATGTGTGTTATAATTAAAGTTTATTAAACAATCAGAAAAAAAGGAAAACTATTCGACCTTCATTCAAGGGCACCCCCACCTTAAACCTGATCCCCCAGGGGCTTCTGGAGAGGCAGCCAATTTGTTTCCACCACTCTGAGCAGCCTGGGACGGACTCCACACCAGATCTAGGGCAGGCAAAGTCCTTGGCATTTGTCAGATCTTCAAGGTCATTGGAGGGGAAAGAGGCGTCGGAGGCTTTGATGCCTGACTAGGCCGGGGAGCCCACAAAAGTCCTAGAAAGTTTGGCACACCAGCCTCAATCAGGGTGAATCATAAAGGAGCACTCCAGCCCAGGCCTGTGCGAGATCTGGGCGCACGGAGGCTGTGGGTGAGAACGTTTCGATTCAGTAAGAGCTACAGCGGGTCTGCTCTCCTGCCCTGCGCCGCCATCCTCAAACAATCCCCCAGCTGTATTAATCCCCTAAAAGGGCTTCGATAAAAATCTACTAAAATTAACTCAGTAGAAACTCTTTTGTAAAGGAATACTCACCCTTCAGATACATTTCGTGTTGGTGAGGTTTCCGTGTTCAGATGACAGGTTACTCAAAGCAGGGTCTGCTTTTTTCTTTTTTCTTTTTTTATAATGGGCTCCAATTTTCCACGAAGAGAGGGGAGAGAGGTTGGTTGATCTGGTGAGCCACAGCAGGAAGTCTAACTCCAGGTAGAAGAATCAGGCCTCCCCATGATGACAGTGAATTGCACACTGGCATTGTCTGTGTGCCTTCATATGTGTGATAAAATGTTAACAATGTAATTAAAAGTTGCGGGTCCCTGGCTGACACACGAATTGGTGACAATAAGCACAATCTAGAATATTATCCGATTTAACCAATAGTTGTGCTGTGCTAACAGGCCCAGAAAAACCAGCCACCAACAATCAAAGACTCTTGGTGAGCGCCATATGTTTAATAAAAATGCATAAAGCGAGTGCACGTGCATGGGTCTCGGCAGAGTCAGCTTTAGATTTTGCAAGCTGTAGACCATTCTAGCCCACCTAGAATCGTCCAGTGGGCTTGACTTCACCCAACAAATACCCTCATAGACTTGGGTGATTCCCCCCAAGGAGCTCTACAACAGGGCTTCCGTGCCCCAAGTAAATCTGGGAAGGGCTGTGCTCAAGCGAAACACTTGTGTTGACAAGGCTAATGGGTAAGAGGCTCCAGTCTCTAGGTGAGGACCCCCTCCAGCTGGGGGTGGGGTGGGGGAAGAGACAACCTGGCAGTGTCTTTCCAAATTAAAAATGCACATGGCCTCTGCCCCAGCGACTCCAGTCCCTGGCACCTTCCCTACAGAGACGTTCCCACAAGTACCAAGTGAGGTGCGGACCAGGATATTCGTGGGTGGCATTGTTTAGAAAAATAAAGGCCCGGAAACAGCCCCACTCTCTCTCTAGGGGGTCTGGCAACACTATCTCGGAGCGGGCTGAGCGGGCTCGCGGCAGCCCAGCCAGCGTTTACTGAGTGCTTACTCGGAGCCAGGCAGCGACCTCTGTCCTTCGAGAGCATTCTCTCATCGAATCTGCACAGAGCACTCTGAGGTAGACGCCGTTATTAACCCCAGTTCCCAGATGAGGAAACTGAGCCCCTAAGAGACAGACTCACAGGTTTCAACACTAAATGAGTTTTTGTAGCTGAGCAGGGATCTAAACTCCAGAGTTTATGCTCTTTTCCCTCTTTGTGATAAAGTATCTTCCCAGTGAAAATGTGAATCACCAGTTCAACGGAATCCCCTGGAGCCATAAAGAAAAGACAAGACAGTGCTATGTGCGCTCACATCACGTGGTTTCCAGACAGATTAAGTGAAAGAGCCAAAATGCGGAGCAGCAGGGGAGGGGGTGGGGGGACACGCCGCCGCCATTTATATGGACCTAGACTCACCAATTGTTACTGTACTTGAATTTTCTGTTTTACCGTGTCCATATAGGATCTCTTGGAAATAAAAACTAACAGGACCAAGTAAACAAGCATTTTAGTATATGATGCTACATGTTCAATCTCTCAGAAGGAGGCCAACTGCATAGCTTTTTCAGGAAGTCAACCTTGAAACACTCAACCTTCTGGAACAGACGCTTCTTCATCCAGAAGAATGTGCCTGACACTAGGGTTGTAGAGAAGGGGCATAAGGAGGCTTCCAGAAGTTCAGAGCTGAGGCCAGAAGCAGCTGTGCCTTGTTCCAGGCATTGGGCAGGACAGGGCAGGGGCAGGGCAGGACCACAGCAAGTGGGGACGAAATGAAGGTATGCCAGGTGTCCGGGCAATGCCAGCAAGCCCTCCCAATCCTACCTTAGTCCCTTTTATCATCTGCTCAGGCCCTGGTGCCTCTGAGTTCAGTGCCTGAGATGGACTGAGGTCCCTCACCCTGTGAGCCAGATACCAGGGGAAAAACCCAGGTCTCAACACAGGGAGGGCAGAGGTGAATTTCCTGCCACCTTTAAAGGCCTTGCCTCCCCTGAGCACTTGCTACTTAATCCAGGAGCCTGTCACTTGCCTCCTTCCCAGCCCAGTCACTGGGGCTCTGCTACCCTATAATCATCTGCCCTGATTTTTCCAGAGCTTTTCAAGGGTCATCAGCCTGTTTCTTGTGTGCGTCATTCTTTCCTGCCCTCACCCTCACCTGGGATTTTTGTGAAGCCACGGCTGTGTCTCCAGTTCAGACTGGGGCTCCCTGAGGGCATGTCTGTATCTTCCCCTCAGACTGGGATTCTTCAGGCCAGCGCTGTGTGTCCCCCTCAGACTGGGGTTGTCTGAGGGCAGGGCTGTGTCTCCCCACTCAGACTGGGGCTCCCTGAGGCAGGGCTGTCTCCCCTCAGAATAGGGTTCTTCAAGTCAGAGACCTTGGAGAGCCATAGATTGGGCACTGTCCCCCTCCTCTGTCCATCCCTTTTGGTTCCAAAGCCAAGGTTGTGTGCAGGTCCCTATTTCACACACTTCCTAGGCTGGGTGCAAGCACCCCCTGAGGCCTTTTGCCTTCCTGCAAGGCCTGTAGCCTACAGCAGCGGTCCAGTGGTGGGGCGGTTGCATAACAGCGGCCTGGCCGCAGGTTTCCGATGATTCAGCACTATGGGCTGCACGGGGCTTGTGCGGGGCCAGACCCAGCACAGGGCTCCTCAGAATCAAGGGACAGGAGGTCCAAGGAATCTGGTTCACATGGGACTCCACAATGTAACCCTGACACACTGAGAAGGGGACACCCTTCCTGGGCCCCTCCTGGCTGTCCTGGGCCTGAGTATAGGTACCTGGGTCTGGGTAGGGGTTCCAGTCTGGTGTCGGGCCAGGAGAGCCATCTCGCCATTGAGAGCCCCATTGTTGGGGCCATAAACCCTTTCAGCAGGGTGCGGCCCAGGAGGAGAGGGGCCTGGAGGCCAGCAAAGGAACCCCAAGGGCCAGCCTGGGCCTGGGGGGCCAGCTTGGCAGTTCTTTTACAAACCACTAGATGTCACTTCCATTTCAAAGGAACCCACTGGTTGGAATTTTCCCCAGTCAGGTGCCCCCATCGGGTCTTGGAGTCTTAAAGGCACACAGGCCACAGGAGAAAACTCCACTTTCTCCTGAGGCCCCAGATGCTGGAAACCTGGCCAGGAGCAGCCTCCAAGCCTGTGCTGAAACTTCCCCGAGCTCCATAACATCCCACCCCACCCCTGCGGAGAGCCAGAAGGGGCAGAACCCCGTCACCTCACCAACTACCCGCCCTAAAGGTTATTATGGGGACGGTATGTCCCGAAACCAAAAATAAAACACAGGGTCAAATTACTGTGAGTATATTTAGGGGGACAACACCTGAAAATGGAGATATACACCCCCAGAGATCCTACTCAGGGTCAAGAGATTCTGGGTTCACCAGGGCTGTGTGGTCCATCTCCCTGGCTTCAGACTATCAATATACTAGCCACGAATTTCTGGTGAGGAGAACTCTGAAGGGAGGTTTGAGGGACCCTGCTTTTCTCCACCTGTATCCCCAATATTCAGCCGACGCCTCTTGGTTGACTGGTGCCCACCATAACAATTACAAGGCATTGTATTCCACTGCAGGCCCCCAGCGACGACCATAAGGTTAATATCCTTTTAACTCGGTTTCACAGATGGAGAAACAGAGATGTGGAGAAGGTTAGGAGAGAAAGCTCTTTCCTGGAGTCTTGCTGCTCTCACTTCGCCTCCCTCAGTCAGACCCCCACCGGACCGGGGCGGGGGGGCCAGCTGGTGGCTGTTACCCACAGCTCAGGTGGCTGCTTCAGGACACATTGCCTTAAGCTCATTAATTAGCACGGGCTTCTACCCAGGGGTTTCCAAACTTGGTTGCACATTAGAATCACCCGGGGAGCTTTTAAAATTCCTGATGCCCAGGTCGCCCCCACACCAGTGAATTCAAAATAAGGGGGAGCTGGAGTGAGAGCCACCATTGGAATGATTTTGAAGATGTCCAGGAGGATTCACTCAGGGGCCAAGTTTGGGGAGTATTGCTTTAACCACCTCGCCTCCAGCCAACCGCCTGACCGCCGCGGATTTACCCATGTGTCTGTGGGGATGAGAAGTGTGGGCTGTGGCACAATTAGCGATCACTGGGCTTATATTTTATAAGAGGGTGCTCAGTCACGAAGACCTCACCCTCTAGGCCGGCGGATGGCGGTACTTTCCTCCAGAGGCGGGACCAAAGCGCAGAGAAGTGAGGTGACTTGCCCGGGGCCTCGGCTCCTAAGTTAGCAGAACTAGGCCTAAAAGCTGTCTTTAGAGTTCTCGAACACATTCTGGGCCCCTCTGGAGTTCTCTAAACAGAGGCACTGGTCTCTGAGGATAATGCCTCTGAGACAAGGTCAGCTTCGTCCAGAGCTGTTAGCTTAACACAAAGAAAACAGTTCCCAGTCAGCATCTGACCCCTCACCCCCGCCACTGAGCGACAGCCAGTCATAACCACCACTGACCCTTTATCTCAACCACAGGCTCACTCCATCCTGGACACAGCTTGACCCCTAACCCTGACCACCACTGACCCCTTATTGAGACCACAGGCTGTCCTAACACTGGCCACTGTCCCACTCGTGTTGAGCATGACTCAGAATGTGCAGTGCTCGGGGGAAGCCAGTCACAACAGCGGGAACTAGCTCGACATATGATAGTCACTAACAAGAACAGAATCAACACATGGAGGCCCGTGGACCAGACAGGAGGCGTATTTGTAGGCACGAGTTCTTAAAAGGATCTGGAATATGACTCTCTTAACCATCAGGTTCCCCAAAGCTAGAAAACCTCCAGCCAATCCTCCCCCCTCCCACCTTCCCTCCTCTGTGTACCCAAGTCTCACACTTCCCCATTGTCTGATCAGACACACATGCATGCACGCACGCATACACACACACACACACACACACTGTCACACTCACATACCCCCTTGCTCCTGCTGTCCCCAGGCTGGAATGCCCTTCTGCCTCCCCACATCCATTCTCCAGGATCCCCCCAAGCCCTGCCTCCCCAGGAAATCTATGAGGCCTGCAGGGTCCCATGATGTCCATGCTTACTGACCCCCTCAGTAAGTGTCACCAGGCCCAAGACAACCAACAGCACGTCGCTGAAGCCCCTTCACCAGGTGAGGAGGTCAGGGCCCATGTAGCTGTGGAAGGGAAGGTCAGATGGCAGCAGGGACACTTGCCTTCACATGCACTCATATACGCACACACTCACCAAGTATGTTTATAGAGTTCGGAGCAACTGTAAACTTGGCTGGCTCTGGCTGCCCCCAGGAGAGGGAGAACCATAAACACCTCCTGCTCCAGCCAGTTCCTCCCACAAGTCAAGTCCCCCCCAGGATTTGGATGCCTCACTATCTCAGGGAACGGGCTGTACCCATCCACTTTCTGCTCAGTGAGTGACACTCACTCTCTTGTCCCCAACACAGAAGAAGGGCTCCGTCTCAGGACCCTGCTCCAGGTCCTCCTGAGCCTTTGCCCCAGCTACCTCTACCCTTGGGAATGCCTCACCCTTCTCTTCTTCCATGCAACCTGGCCACCCCAAAAGGCTCATGTTAAGTCTTACCTCCTCTAAGACACCTCCACTGATCTCTATCACACGTAATAAATACTTTCCCAGAAGGGGTTTTAGGACAAGAAAAAAAAAAGCATCTGTGGAATAAGACCTCATATTTCACTATTAGAAACTCATTCCTTTGGCTTAAGAATTGCTCTCTCCTCGGGAAGGATCCCTGGATATTTATTGCAGTCAGTATGTAGGCAGACACCAGCTTGGAGCACGTGCTCTGGCTCAAACTCTGTCACTACACATTTGGTGGGGGATCTTGGCCTCTCTCAGTGCACAGCGGGGGGAGGGGGTGGGGGACCCCACAAATCTCCAGAGCCCCTCAGCTCCAGTAGATAATGACTTCTTCTTCCAACAAAGATTTTTTGCCAGGAAATCACACACTTGCCCTTGACACTTTGAAATGTTGCCATAACTTTTTTTTTTTAAGATTTTATTAATTTATTTGACAGAGAGAGAGAGATCACAGTAGGCAGGCAGAGAGAGAAGGGGAATCAGGCTCTCTGCTGAGCAGAGAACCCGATGTGGGGCTCGATCCACCCAGGCGCCCCGAAATGTTGCCATAACTTTAAAGGGAAAGAGCAATCCTCCTGAGTCGGACCTGAAGCAGGATACAAGTAGTAGGTTAGCTGTAAGGGGCACTTCCAGACTGTGCAAGGCTCAGGGAACTGTAGGGTGAAACCACAGGTTGTCTCCTCTGGAAATCTTTAAAATGCAGGAAAGATGTTTCTCGAAGGCCGAGTCTGACTTTGCTGGATGTGGCCCTTTTATTATAACTATTAAAAAGAGAGAGCGTGGGGCACCTGGGTGGCTCAGTGGGTTAAAGCCTCTGCCTTCGGCTCAGGTCATGATCTCAGGGTCCTGGGATCGAGCCCCACATCGGGCTCTCTGCTCAGCGGGGAGCCTGCTTCCTCCTCTTTCTCTGCCTACTGTGATCTCTGTCTGTCAAATAAATAAATAAAATCTTTTTTAAAAAGGTAAATATTTAAGAAAAAGAGAGAGAGAGAGTGTGTGTGTGTGTGTGTGTGTGACTTCTCTTCAAGCAAGGAAGGGAGGGAGCAGGCGTTGATGGAGTTCCCAGTGCCGAATGATGGAGAGCTGAATGCACCCAGGGCCTCACCCCCACCTCTTCCATTGTCCCCCGTTCTCCTTAATGAAGGCTCAAACCAGAGCAGCCAATGAGGCTTAGAAAATCCGCCTGTTGTCTGAGGGGATTTTCCATAAATCTCCCTCATTCAGGCGGCGACAGCCCCGTGCCCTGTGGAGGGAGGGCTGCCCGACTCCTGGGGACCCTCATTAAGAACAGGTGCTTTCTAGCCAGCTCCCTGCTCCTCTGGGCCCCTCAGCTGTCTGGGGGGCTTGGGGGTGGGAGAGGAAACCTGCCAGGCTCCTTGGAGCATCCTCCAAAGAAAGTGACCTTGGACCCCTTCGGGCCGTCCAGGGCAATGAAAGGGGCTCTCGCTCATGGACGGCATGGCAGAGGGTTGGGTGGCATGAATTTGCTTGCCACCCATTCAGATCCCCCCTGGGAAACTTCACAGACCTGTACTGAGAAGTATGGTAGCCACTAGCCACATGTGGCCAGTTACTTTTAAATGAATTAAAATTAGGTTTTCATTCAGAGGCACAGTTGAAGGGCTCGGTGGCCACATGTGGCTTGTGGCTCCTGTATCCAACAGAGCAGATCTAGAACACGCCCACCGTCTATTCTTTTGAACAACTCTCCTTATAACCAGTACTAGACAGAGCAGCTTCCCATGGGCAAGGAGGAACCTGCTCAAGACAGAAATTCCGGCATCAACAACAGGAACAGAAGTCTGGTACTGACAATGGAGAAGTCTCCAAGGACTCAGGGAGCCCCATCTGAGGGGGAGATACAGCCCTTGTCCTCAGGGAGCTGCCAGCCCAAAGAGGGTTAAATAATTCCTTGGCCAGATCTTGTTTTCCAGAGCAGGTGAGGACGCAGGGTCCAGCTGTCACTTAGCAGGCTCATTAGCGATGTCTTCTGGGCCTTGTCCTCCCCAGGGGTAATTATTAACAGGCCTCAGGTGTGAGAGAGCCTGCAGCCGAGGCCCCGCCCTCCCAATGCCGCTGCCGCTGCCGACTGGGCCAGCTGGGCATCCTGGGGGGCCCAGAGCTGAGAGTCCCACCTGGAGACAGCCCCAGGCCCCCAGGCCCGAGTCCTGCCCTCCAACCCCCCACACTGAGCCAACCTTGCTTCGTGTTTGATAAGACGAACCTCCAGCTGGGGGACAGGGTGCTGACCAGGAGAGCTGCCTACCACCTCCTCATGAAACCATGGAGACCACTCTGCTTTGGGGATCCATCCCTGCAGCCTCAAAGGGGAAGGTCTAATCCCCCCAAATCTGGGCACGGCCTCTAGCCATGTCAGCAGGAATTTTCCACATGTGCTGAGATTTCTGTTTGCCTTCCCCATCAGCTCAACAAGCATGGATGGAGAGATGACTAAGGTAATTAGTGACTGTAGCCATCAATCAGAGACCAAGGGGCCAGGCCAGGACGGGGTGCAGGGGCTGGAGTGGGGCTGGGGAGGCTGTGAGTCAGCCAGAAAGCAGGAGGGCAAGGAGGGCACAGGGGCCTACGCTGGGCCTGGGAACCTCAGGCCTGAGGGAAGGGGGCCCAGGAACAGAGACAGCAAATGGTGGCTTCAGCCTCGTTACCATAGAAACAGCTCCAAACAGGCTCCTGCTACCAAAGAGGGTGCAAGTCCCTGATGGGTCAGTGGGCACAGGGTTATTGACAAAGGACTGGGGAATGCCACTGGAGAGCCCAGCCCAAACCTCTTGCTGATGGATAGAGAAAAGCAGGTTCTTAGAAACTTCTTCCTGTGGCACATCCCAAGCAGGCCCCAGCCGTCCTCCACTTCAACAGGCTCCTGATTCTTTCGATCATATGCTTCCATTAATAAAAACTCTGTGATTCTGTGATATGCCCCAGCATATGTATATTTGTTTGTTTTAATTTACATATACTACCATACTAATAATTATGTACATTATTGAAAAATACACCCCAAATAGACATTTTTAAAGGGTGAAAGAAAAAATAAATAGAAGCTTCCAGTGCCTTCCCAAATATTGATGGGCCAGCCTTGCACACCGTGTTTCAAGACCACTGAGGTACTTCAAGAGTGTGGGTGACACATTGCTAACTGAGCTCCTTAAATGAGCAAATGTTTCTGTGTTTGCAAATTCAACATCAGCCAGTCCTTCCAGGTTAAGGTTAAGATTAGTTGCTATCTCAAAATTGGTTTGAACTTGAGCTGACCCTCATGCTGGGGGAGAGATGGTGGCAGCACTGGTGATGTCAGCTGACAATGGGCTCAAAGTGCTCCCAGCCCCCATCATGACTGTGCTGTGTTCTTCCCTCTGTGTGGACCGTTGCCCTGCCGCTCTCTCCTCCCACGAAAGCGAGTCATCCCTGCAAACTCCGGTTCTGCTCGCTTCTCTTCTCTGGGACATCTTCACTAGGTCCTGGGCTGGTCAAGTGTCCCACCTCTACGTTCCCACGGCCCAGGATGGATACCTCCATTCTGGTGTTTGCCCGGGCTATGCTGGAATGATGTGTTTAACCCTCTGTTCCCTTGATAGACTGTGAAGTCCTACAGGGCAGGGGCGGCTCGGCTCATCTTTGTCTCCTCAGCGGCCAGCGCACATAGACACGGACAAACAAACCTGCTCCTATCCCCACAGTATTCCCCATTCTGATGTTTTGAGCCCTCCTGGCTTCACATGCAGAGCAGCCCAGGAAGGCCAGGGACTTGACACCAAACCCCAGGATCTCTCAACCAATGACCACAGGATGGAGGGGGATGATACTTGAGCTCACTTCCCCTTGGGCGGTCACTTGGAGGTGACTATTCTATCCAGTCTCCAAGGGGTCCCCAGTGCGGGCCCCGCCCCAGGTGCCCACAGCAGGCATCTGCCCAAGCTTCCTTTCCCTGCCTCACTTCCTCACTCCCTGACCACCAGTTCACGGGATCACCTCCCAAATCAGCTACTGGTGCTCAATTCCTCATCTTGATGGGGAACCAGCCCAAGACACCGACCTAGAGTTAGGTACTCGACACATTCTAATCAAGGAAGGTCTATTGAGCAAATTCTGCATCCCAGCCATGGAGGGTTCAAAGAGCGGAAAGCTCACCGGGCTGGAGCAGTAGCAGAAAGTTCCTGAGAAGGTAGATGGAACTGAGCCATTGGGGCCGGGGGTGGGGGGGGGGGGGTGGGGGTGGTGGAACAGGCAGACAGCAGTGGAGATGGAATTCCCAGGAGAAGGAAGGACAGGAGCCAAGGAGGCTGGCAATCAGGCCACCAATCAAGAGGGCAATGAGGAAGCACTAAATGACACATCTTATCCCTGCCACAGGAGCTTTTCCCTTTTCCATGCCTCGTTCACAGTTTCCTCTTTCCTTGAATTCAGAGCCTTGGCAGCTAAACCTGGGGCTTGGCATCTTGGGGGAGGGGATTCTCAGAAATTCCATGTGCTGGCAGAGAAGCAAGCCCCCTCCCTGCCCCCGCCCTTTGGAACAATCCTCATTAAGAGCTTTCCCAAGACAGGCAAAGGGATTAGGCTGACTTCTGGGAAGGCGGCTGCCTCCACCTGCCCCTCTCCCCATGTCTGCAGAAGGGAGGGAAGCCGAAGGAAGGAGCCAGGGATTCTCTGGGCTCCTCTGCGGATCATTAGGTACAATTAAAAGCAGGCGGGGGAAACAAATCTGGGCATGCCGACAGTGGACCCTGTAAATGCCCTCATCCACTCTAGCTTCTGGGGGTCCTGCCTTAGCTGGCAGCCATCCAAGCAGTGGCATCCACCATTCCTGGCCCCCCACACTCGGTCAGAAAGTCCCCACCCCTTAGAGCTGAGCTCAGAGAGGTCTGGGCTAGGAGTCCAGATACTTGCGCCCTGCCTGCCTCTTCCATCTGCTGGTTAGGAGACCTTGGGTGAGTCCCTTACCTTACATGTAACTTAGTTTCCCCAGCTGTACCATAGAGGGACTGGGTACTGCCAGAGTCACTTCAGCTCCGGTGTTTCATATTCTAAGTCTGAGCTGCTTTGCGTCCAAGATTCTTCAGTCCAGAGAGTCTGGGGTGCTGACCCACAGATCACACACAGCGGCTCCGGGGTCCCACGCTGGGGCCCATGTGCTGTTGCAAACACTGTGGCATTCAGACGGAAAGAGGCCCAGCATCTGAACACTCAAGCACGTTCCAGGGGGAGAAGATCCTACAGCAGCCCTTCTCTGAGCCTCCCACGCCTCAGCCATGCCAGGCCCACATATTTCGGGTGAAGTTGTCTCTGACCCCTCCTTGAGGAATGAATCTCCAGAAAGAGCGCTGATCCCCTAGAGCATGAGTAGGTTCACATAGAACAGATCATGAAGTTAACCTTGTTTTCTCCTTCTACAGGGTCTCTGGTCCTGAGGGACACCACGAATATGGTGAGTCTAGCAATATAGTCTAGCAAGCAATAAGGGCTTGGCATCTGGTCATTCACTGGAGCCTCTTGTCCTATGGTTCTCCTATACCACAGAGGAGCAACCTAGAAAAATGCCATGGTCTTTGGTGGAGGAGGTTAAACCTCAGGGCAACTTCCCCACTGGTGTGAGGTCCCAGCAACCTGGCCACGATCTGGGAGAAGGCTCTAAGCTGATACACCCAAGGCCCCACCCAACCTATCCATAGGCAAGGATAAGCTGATGTGGCTTTTCCAGGTGCCTTCAGATCCGGAGATGACTTGGGTGGGTCCTGCTGCAGTTAGAGTCTCTCCCTGGGCCAGGTGCCCACAGATTAAAGCAAATAGGGTCAGGTGCTTGCACCCTGCCTTGACAGCTTGGCTCTGGGAAATCCTTCACTCCCCAACAGAACACCGCATCCTTCACCTCCCAGGCATGCATCTTGTGAATAAAAGCATGTCCAAGTTAGAACTATAGTAAGATACAATTTTTCACCTATCAGATTGGCAAAAATAAAAAAAATTTTTTTTTTTCCGGTAGCACACTTTGTTGGCCAGGCTGTAGAGAAAAAATCACACTCATCCATTGCTGATGGGAGTTCAATTGTTAAAACCTCTGCAGAGAACAATTAGGCAATATGTATCAAGATTACAAACACATATAACCATTGACCAACAATTCCAGGTCTGAGAATTGATGCTACAGATATACCTCGTACGTGCGAAATGACGCATGTACGAGATTATTCACTGCAGCATTGTTTGTAAAAACTAAAGAAGGAAATGACCTAACTCAACAAAGGACTGGTTGAATAAATGACAGATCAGCCATACAATGGAATATTATGCAGCTGTAAAAAAAAAAAAAGCTCAAGGCATTCTTTACATACCACTATCAAGAGCCCTCTGAGATGGAGTAAACTGAAGAAGTAAGATACAGAACCATGTGTAAAGTATGCTACCTTTTTTGGAGAAAGGGAACAAAATAAGAATAGAAATTTTAAAAACATTCATGCCTTCCCTCACAGAGGCAAGGCAAAAACTCAAGGGACTTGGAAGGGACTTGGAAAGGACTTGGAAAGAAATTGCCCTGCCCACCTCTCCACCTTGGAATAAGAATATAAGAATAGATCCTTTTGTAGTTCATAAGCATGATGATTGGGTGTTCATGCTCCTGTGTGACATGTGCCTCCCTTAAACCTTGTTATGACCTCGGCACATTACCCATCTGACGTGGAAAAAAAAACCAAAAAAGAAAAAAACAAAGAATGTAAGAATAATCCTGTCCTCAGACCTGCTTCTTATCCCTCAGGGCCTTTGCACTTACAAGCTAGCCTCCTTGCTCCTCCCCTGACCTCACTAATACCAATTGTCCTTCGCCAATGAGGAAAGAGCAGAGGCGGTGCTTAATATGTAAAAGAGGTATAAGGTCCAGCAGTCACCAGCCACTTCCAGGCCCCCCTTCAAAGGAACAAAAGCCTGTATTCTGGAGGTCCCTAGCTTGTTCACACTGCAAGTGATGATTTGGTTTCAGCACTAAAGTATATGTGTCCTCCCTTTGAAATCAATTGCTTGTACTGTTTTCTTTGTACTTAAACAGCAAATTGATTTTCCTTTTGAGTTGTGCATAAGCTGAAAGTGAAAGGTATTTTATATCTAGTTGTATGTCTGCATATATCTAAGCAAACTTGATTTAATACTAGGGTCCCATGGGGCGCCTGGGTGGCTCAGTCAGTTAAGTGACTGCCTTTGGCTCAGGTCATAATCCCAGGGTCCTGGGATCAAGCCCCACATTGGGCTTCCTGCTTAGCGAGAAGCCTGCTTCTCCCTCTCCCATTGCCCCTGCTTGTGTTCCCTCTCTCACCGTCTCTCTCTCTGTGTTAAATAAATAAATAAAATCTTAAAAAAAAAAAAAAAAACTGGGGTCCCATTAGAATATTTTTCCTTGAAATGAGGTCCTAACCATTACTGATGGTTGAGAAGAATCTGTTTGATTACAAGCTTCTCAAGAGCCTACAAGAAGTCTTTTCTTCTTTTGAGGGTGGAAGGGGATATCTTCTCAGGAACACAGTAAGTGCTTAGTTAATGTCTGTCAAAGTAATGATCTAATTTAAGTAGGAATCTCAGCGGCAAGCAGGCAAGGTCCTGTCCCTCTCCCTCCCTGATGCAATTGGCAAGGAAGCCAGAACTTCATGATGCGGAAGCAGACGGCGCATGGCCCAGAGCCAGTACCTGGCCTGCATCCTCCACGCACCTGCCTGGGAATGGGGGTGGTGGCGGCAACAGACCAGGGCAGACCACTGCTGATGTCGGGCGTGGTCCCCCAAGTCGATGGGAGCGCGTTCCTGAGATAGGGGTGCGATGGTTGGAATGTGAGACCAGAGGCAGTGATGGAACACGCCAGTCCAAGAGCTGAACAAATATTGACCCAGAGCAGGGCAGCCTCTTGAAAGCCCTCCATGGGATGCCTCTCGGTGTTCCCCTATCTCCAGTCGGCCTCACAGCTGGGTGTCTCCAGCTGGGGTGGGGGTGGGGCTGGGGGAGGAGGGTGCTGACTCTCTCTCTGGGGCCCAAGACCCAGAGACCCTTCATCACCTGGCATGAGGTTCCAGAGCCTTCCACTCCTGGCTCTCACTGACCTCTGGGCTCTCCAGCCTGGACATGGGTGGCACCTGGATTAGGACGTATGCCTCCCTGGAGCCAGGTTGCCTTTAAAATACCCCATGGAGGTCCTTTTCATTAACAAAGAAATGTACTACAGGCCAAGGACAATTGCTCTCCTAATTATTAATAATAATAATGATAAGAAACATTTATTTAATTTTTTTAAAAGATTTTTATTTTTATTTGTCAGAGAGAGAGAGGGAGAGGTAGGCAGAGGGAGAAGCAGACTCCTCACTGAGCAAGGAATCTGATGCGGGACTCGATCCCAGGACCCTGGCGTCATGACCTGAGCCAAAGGCAGATATTTAACTGACTGAGCCACCCAGGCACCCCAATGATAAATAACATTTAGTAAGAGTTTTTTGTGTGCCAGGCATTAGATGCTTTACATGTATTAACCCATTTAATCCTCACAACAAGGTTGGGAGGTGAGTATTATTTTTCATCCCCATTTTACAGATGCAGAAACTGACTCATAGGGAGAGTGAGAAGTGCCCGATGGAGAAAAGCCACTCAAAGATACCATGTAAAACATGGAGATGGGGGGGTCCTTTAAGAAGGCTGGGTACCAGTCTCCTTTTACAGAAGGGGACACTGAGGCCCAGAGCGGGGATGGCCTGCACAAGGTCACTCTGGGCTGAGGAACAAAGGCGCTGAGTCAAAAGTACAGCTAAGCGGCCGACATTCCTAGGGAGCTGACTGCTGAGTCTTGGGGTTACGTGAGGTCTTGTCTTCCAAGATCCCGAATGCTTTGTTTTCTTTTATGCAGGCCTGATACTCTGGGCAGACACCCCCAGCCCCTCTCCCCATCGAATATCTTTCTCCTTTCTCATCTTATTCACCCTAACCCTGACATTTTCCCCACATCATGCCAACAAATCGCTTTCCAGGACCCAGTCCCAGGACCCTCTCTTCTGAGGCTTCTCTGGGATGTGTTCCCAGAACCTCTATGGACCTCTGTTCCCCAGCTTGTTCAATGAGGACATTTGGGCCACATCATGCCAAGACCCTTCCTCTGTGTCTCTGAGGAACTAGGAATCTCAGATTCCGTGTCTGTACCTGACAGAGTGGCTGCTGGCCCTGCCTGGGCCTCCTGGGACGCTGCAGGCAGCTGGGATCTCCCTCTCAGTTTCATGGCCAGGCTGGGAGGTGGAGGAGGTCAAGATTGGAGATGGGAAGACGGGCAGGGTATTCAAGGGGTTCACCCCATTGCCGCCCCGCAGTCTCCCAACCAGATTTCCACCCCTCCAGCCCCACATGCTGTTCCAGCCTCCAAGTCCTTGTCCCAACTCCTAGGACCCCTCTGCAAGTGAGGAAAGAAAAGGGAATGTAGGCTGGGTGGGGTGGTGTGAGCACTGTCCCAGGATAGAGTGGGGTGTGGTTGGCCTCACTCGCCTCACAGCCTGTCTCCCCTCAAAGATGCTGAAGAAGCCCAGCTGGGAATGGGATGGGCCCCTCCAGTTCTGCCAAGGGCAGCACCTTCTGCTTAGAAGGAAACACAGCCTGTGTGTGTGTGTGTGTGTGTGTGTGTGTGTGTGTGTGCGCGCGCGCGCGCACACACACACGCACGCACGCATCCCGCCTGCCCCACCCCAGGCTTGCCCTTTCCTTCCCAGGTCAATGACCTCTGGTACTCTGAGAACACTCAGGGCCTCCCATCCTTCTGCCTCATTCCAGGTCAGACTCACTGAATGAGATCCCCAAGTAAAGAGAAACCTCCTGGGCCCTCTCCTCAGTGCTCACGGCCCACGTGCTCCTTGGGAAAAGGGTAAGGCAGCCCCCAGATCCCCACACGGACTAGCACTCTGGCCCACCCTGGCTCAGCCCAGCTCGGTCTGAGTGACAAGATAGTCTGTGTCCTGCGAGGGAGATTCTCAAGGAGGCACTCACCTCCCACATGCCCTCAGGACATGCATTCCCTGGTTCAGGAGAGACTGGAAGCAAGGAGAGACACACAGACATCTTCTGAGACCCAGGGACAAGCATTCAGGGAAATGAATCAGGTGTTGACACCCTAAGCAGGCTAAGAGTGAAGGAGTTTCCTGGGATGGGAAGAAGGAGCCAGACCCAGGGCAGAAGTGGGTGCTTCAGAACACAGAGGAGCCCCTTCACTTCTCTCACATGGTCCAGAGGAGCTGGGCTTGGGAACTCTGTGAACACAGGATGTCTCCCCTCAGATGGGGGCTCCCTCAGGCAGGGCTGTGTCTCCCCTCAGACTGGGTTCCCTGAGGGCAGGGCTGTGTCTCTCCCTCAGACTGGAGCTCCCTGAGGGCAGGGCTGTGTTTCTACCTCAGACTGGGGGTTGTTTGAGGGGTAGAAATCAATTGTTTTCCTCATCGTACTGGAAGCTTCTAGAATAAGAAATAGGAGCCAAGGCTATAAGTTAAAGACCAGTTGTAAGTCATGACCAGAAAGAAGTCACTTCTTTTCTGTCATCTAAATTAATTAATTGATCTTTACGGAAAGTAAGGTCACACACATTCTGGATATCAAAAAAATGTTCAGCTTGGGGATGCCTGGGCAGCTGAGTCAGTTAAGTGTCTGCCTTTGGCTCAGGACATGATCCCAGGGTCTTGGGATGGAGCCCTATGGCAGGCTCCCTGCTTTGCCAAGGGTCTGCTTCTCGCTCTGCCTGCTGTTCCCCCTGCTTGTGCTGGCTCTCTCTTTCTCTGACAAGTAAATAAATAAAATCGTAAAAAAAAAAAAAAAAAAAAAAAAACGTTCAGCTCGGCCATCAAGCTCATCTACTCTGAGAAACACCTCTTCTACCAGGAGGAACAAAATGAACAGTTAAAATTTCATCTCATTTGCTTTTAAAATTAGATAATATATCTAATTATTAGTAGATATGGTTATATGGATATGGTTATCATATCAACATAATACCCAGGGATATACCTTGAGAAACCTCCTGTACCCCATTCCTCCCCATTCCCTCCCATATGTAGTCACATTAGCTTCTATGTGTCCTTCTGGTGTTTGTTTATGCAAATGAAAGTAACTACTCCTGCTTTCCCCTCCCCAGAGAGAACTTTCTGGTAGCTAGAACTAGTCCAGTCAAATGCCCAGGCTTGTATCCCAGTTGTGACGTTGACCTGCTTGAATTTCAGGCCCCCTCTCCTGCGGGAGCGGGGGGCAGAGGGGACAACCAGTGGCCCTGCGTGCCGTGAGGAAGGAGGCAGCCTTTGTAACGGGTCAGCTTACAGCAAGTGCTCAGTAAGTGAGTGCAGACTGGTTTTTGGTTTTGGTTTTTGTTTTTTTTTTTAAGAAAATATCATCTAAACTCCATGTGTTTCCTATGCCCTTAAATCGGGCTTAACTGGACTTGTTGGCAAGTGGATTTGGAGAGAAGAGGTCTTCAGGTGAAGAGGTGGTTTGCGAGAGAGACTGAGGAGTGGGGCGAGGCCGATGCACGCGTAGAGGCAAGTGGCACTTCTGAGGTCTGTGGGTTCTGAGACTCTCCCAGCAAGCCATCCTGGTCCTGGGAACAGAAGGCCAGCCTGTGTATCCCCAGCAGCTCAGGGCCCAGCAGCCTCCGGGGCCAGACCGAAAGCCCTATCTAAGGTACACAGCATTATTTCCATTCCTCCCTCGGGGAGAGCCCAGGCCTCCCAGAGGGCCTGCCACCCACCACTTCGTTAATATTTACCACCACTGGAAAATGGCAGGCACACTGGGGACAGCCCCCTACCACCCAGGAATGCACACAGGGGTGCATGCACCCCACATGCAGCAGATCACATCCGAGGGTCCCCATAAGCCCCTTCCATAGCCAGGCAGGCGCCAGCACCGATTCCCTGCACGCCGGCGGGCGGCTCTGGCTCCTTCCAGCGCAGGGAAGAACGTGAGACAGGCAACCGAGCCCTCGACGCCCGGCGCCGGGGGCTGGCCCAAACTGAGATGTGCTGTGAGTAAACAGAATACACATGGCTTCTGAAGACTGAGCATGAAAAAATCGTGTAAATTATCTCATGACATTTTCATGCCTTGATTAGCTGTTGAAATGAGACTATTTGTGGATATTGTAGGTTAAATAAATAAATATATGTACAAATACATAAAGTAGATTAAAATGTATACCACCTGTTCATTTTAGTCTCTCAATGTGGCTTGCTACTTACTAATGTGGGGTGTGGTCACACCATCTTCTCCAACCCCTGGAGTCTGCTCCATACCCACCCCCAACATCAGACTGGGGGCCCTGGGAGGACAGGAGTCAGTTCTCTGCTCTCTCCTGGTTTCACCCCAGCAACCCAGACACTTTGGAGGGGAGAGGGCTGGCACTGTGTGAGCTGGCTGCCCCTGCTGTCTGCCCTGTCAGTGACAGCGTGTTCTCAGGAAGGCCAAGCCCCCAGCCCTGCGGCCTCGCATGATAACCCTCCTTGGCCTCGGTTGATGATCAGATTAGAAGTTGCTCGTTTCATTCAGCTGATCTTGAGAGAAAGCATTGTTTTCCCAAGACTTGAGATTGAGGCATTCAGCAAGCCGTGGGTCACTCCTGGGTCAGAAGTGGCTTGAAATGCTCACAAATCACAAAATTTCATGGAGAATCCACAGTAAATCTAGAAAAAGTCACAGCACCCAGTCTGGTCACATTTCAGCTTCTGCTCCCTCAGCCTTGTTCCACTGCTGTGAGACGTACCCTCCTAGGAGAGCTCTTCTCTGAACGGTAGACACACATCTCTGCTCCCCAAGTCCACTCCTTTGCAGGCCCTTGGCCCTCTGTGCACTCCCTGCCTGGATCTGCTGGGTCCACTCCCGGCTCCCCTCCCCCAGCTGAACCCAGTTCCCCCATGTGCCTCATGCTGCTGAGCCCAGCAGGTCAGTCACCTCCCTCATTCTGGATACGATATGTCCATTAACCCAGCTTGTAATTGCCATGCTCTTCGGTCACTACACGTCACTGCTGACACACCAGGAGCTGTCAACAAGTCTCAGGTCTTTTGTACTCAAGACGGTTGATGTGTGGGACCCCCATGCCGAGCCTGGTAAATGCCACCTTGTATCTCTATGTCCCTCACGGCCACCTATGGTGGCCCTCCTGTGTCCCCACTCCCTCCCCAGTGGTTTGCTTTTCTTCCCAAGAGGATCGGTTAACATCTGGGCCCTCCTCCAAGTCCTAGCTAGTGGGAGGCAGGATGTTACCCCCACCCCTCTCCAGCATGGTGCTCCAGTCCCTCCCAGGGTCTCTCCTCAGTCCTCATCCCAGTTCACCCCTCGGCACCATTTGGAACAACTGGTTACGCCTCTTCACTGAACCCTTTTTCCCACTTTATTTTCAAGCTATCATACTCTCCTGGTTCCTACCGCCGCGCCGCGCCCCCCCCCCCACCCCGGCCACTCCTTCTCAGCCTCCTTTGCTGGTGCCTCTCTGTGACACAACTCTGTGACATTAGAATGCCCCATGGCTAGTGCTTGGACCCCTTCTCCTCCTAGTCTTCATTCACTCCCTGGGCGATCTCAAGCAGATGAGAGGCTTTAAATAAGATTTATAAATTGCCGGTTCCCAGACTTCAGTCTCCAGCCCAGCCCTCCCTTCTGATTCCCAGACCTGCATGTCCCATTGTCCCCATTCATCGCCTCCCCATCCGGGTGTCTCACAGGCATCTCAGACTCAGCATTCCATCCCAGACATCCCATTCACCATCTCAGGATCTCCGGGCAGGTCAACTCCATCCTTCCAGTTGCTCAGACCAAACGCCTTGGCCATTCTATTGCCCTCGTCCCTTTCTTTCACATCTCCTGGCCAGTGTGTCAACAAATCCCGTTGGCTCTACCTTCACAACATAGCAGACTCCAACCGTTCCTCTGTCACTTCCAGTCAGGTTCAAGCCACTGTCATTTCTCGCTTGGATTTTTGCAAGAGCCTCATGACTTTTGCCCTCTTGCTCTTTGGATCACTACAGTTTCCCTGCTCTGCCCTCCGTCTATGCTCCAAGCTGTCAGAATCAGCCTATGAAAACCCAATTCAGACGCCACCCCTCCTCTGCGCAGACTCTCTGAGGGCTCCTGCCTCAGAGTAAAAGTGTCGGGCTTCACGAGGGCCCCCACAGCCTGTACCATCCAGCTCCCTCCCCCACCCCAACCTGTCTCATCTCCTCCATGCTCCCCCTCCCTCTCTGCTCCTCCAACACCCAAGCATTGCTTCAGCCTCCCAGGCTTTGCAACAGCCTTCCCTCTCTAGAAAGCCTCACGGCTCCCTTCCTCCTTTAGGTCTTTGCTCAAATGCTACCTTCTGAGTGAGGCCTTTCCTGGCAGCCCCATTTTGGAATTGCAACCCCACTCTCTGGTACTCTTTATTAGCCCTCCCCACCTAATTTGTCTCCATAGCACTTTTTTTTTCTTTCTAATATGCTATATATATTTTTTTCTTTATTTTATTTAGATTATTTGTTTATTTGGGAGAGTGAGCGAGAGAGGCTGATAGAGCACACCCACGAGCAGGAGGAGGGAGAGGGAGAAGCAGACTCCCCTCTGAGCAGGAAGCCCTATGAGATGAGACGTGGGGCTCATCCAAGGACCCTGGGTCAGGACCCGAGACCAAGGCAGACACTTAACGAACTGAGCCACCAGGCGTCCCTATTTTTCTTACTCAATTTGTTAGTGTTGGTCTCCTACCAATGGAGTGTCAGCTCCAGGAGGGCAGGGATTTCTGTCTGATTCGCTCACAGCTGTATCCCTAGTTCCTAAAGTAGCACCTGACACATATCGGATAGTCAATCACTATTTGTTGAATGGACAAGACGGGACTAATGATGGAGCCCCCGTGGCATCTATTGTCCTTTTCTAGACCAATGTGGATTTATTAAGCAATATCGTTGACATATGGCCTTCTAATATATCACATAATTTACTTATTTGTTCTGGCTTTCATTCATTGTCGGTCTCCTCCTGTAGAATGTAAGCTCCATGAATGTTTGTTGAATGAATGGATGACCATTTTTCCAGCTACTGACCCATAAAGCTACTTGAGGATCACGGCTCTATTTCTCCATCTTGACCATCAAAGCACCTGAGAGATGTTATCAAGAACTTTGTGGAGTTCCTGCACTTCCCACAATTTCTGCATCTACCAGTATCCAATCCTCTTGGGAGTCAGAAAATCCATTAGTCAGAAATCTTTTTTTTCCCTTAAGACTTTATTTATTTATTTGACAGAGAGAGATACAGCAAGAGAGGGAACCCAAGCAGGGGGAGTGGGAGAGGGTGAAGCAGGCTCCCTACAGTGCAGGGAGCCCGATGCGGGGCTCGATCCCAGGACCCTGGGATCATGACCTGAGCTGAAGGCAGACGCTCAACGACTGAGCCACCCAGGCGCCCCCATTAGTCAGAAATCTTATTAAGAGAAGTGCGTATTAAAACTAGAGATTCCTGGGGCGCCTGCGTGGCTCAGTGGGTTGGAGTCTCTGCCTTCGGCTCAGGTCGTGATCCCAGGGTCCTGGGATCGAGCCCCACATCGGGCTCTCTGCTCAGCGGGGAGCCTGCTTCCTCCTCTCTCTCTGCCTGCCTCTCTGCCTACTTGTGATCTCTGTCTGTCAAATTAATAAATAAAATCTTTAAAAAAAAAAAAAACTAGAGATTCCTTCTATCTGACCGCCCAGCACCAGTAAGACCTGAAAGTTGGAAAACACAAAGTTAGCTCAAATATAGGGAAACAGACCCTCTCATATATGAAGATGGGGACATGAATCCGCACAGCTTCTGTGGAGTTGGACAATTTGACGATATCTATCCAAATCAAATGTGGGCAAATTCTCTGCTCGGCAACTCCCTCTCTGAGTATTTATTCTATAGAAATGCATACACATATTGCATATGTCAAACATGCAGAAAGTGATATGTATGCAAAGTTATTCATTGTAGATATGACAATGAGAGAGAAGGCCTGGCGACTGTGGGGGGCCAGTGGGATAAATGACAGGGCGTCCTACTATGGTACTCCCAAGCTGTCGAAAGAACCAGGCAGCCCCACGTGCACTGTTGAGTAAAAATCTCTGCAATCTACTGTTAGAGGAAAAGAAATTTTGGTAAAACGTGGCAAGTGAAATATGCCGCATTTGCCCTTTTTAAAGAGTAGGTAGATGGGTGCATCATATACATGAGCAGTGGTAATACTGGAGGCCTTTGAGGAACGCAGCTGGGGGGCTAGCAGGCAGTGGGGAGAGGGGGACTCTGCTCTGTATACTCTTTGGTGCCTTTTGAATTTTATTCTGTGGGTATTTCTTATCTATTTCACAACACTCTTGTTTTTAATTGGTCTGACACGCTAGTCACGGAGAGCCCCTGCTGGGTCCCTGAAACCATCCCGCCACCTCCCTTTCTAAGTGCTCGTGAACCATCCCTGTCCCAGTCTGCAAGGATCCTGGCCCAGAACGGCCCTCAGCTGTGAAGTTATAGATTCCAAACCTCTCTTTTTGAACCCAGAGCCACATTTTCCCTGCACCCAGCTCCATGCTCTGAGCTTTCTCAGAGGGGAGCAAGAAGACCCAGCAGTCTTATCCAGAAGATTCCCTTGTGCCTGAAATGTTTTATGGTGAGAGCCCCCCTGCAGACCCCGGGAGCAGCTGCTGGGGAAGGGCTTCTCTTTCTTCTCCCAACGTGGCCTCGTCTCTGGTCTCTGTCAGAGGGACCCCAACAACACAGCCTCAGGAACACCCCCTTTCTCCACTCCCCATCACCTAGGCCTGGCCTCGGTCTCCTCCTGTCCCGGTCTCCACGGGCTCTTCGGTTGTCCCTGGTATCTCTCACAAAGTTCTGCCTATTTTTGTCTTCCAGGCACTGTGTTTACAGGCTCATGGCCCCGTCTCCGATTTGCCCTTCCCTTCTCCGCTCGAGCCTTCCTAAAACAGCAACGCAGCGCCGAGCTGCCATGCCGCCCACTGATCTCCTTAGCCGCCGCTCCTCTTTCTTCAGCACTGGGACATAGACTACCCTGAGTGTGATTGCACAGTCTGATGTACATTTTGGGGAGCTTCCCAGCCCTCTTGAGACATCTGTCCCTCCAGAGATTCGTGCCACGGAATCCTTCCTATCTTGTCGCTGAAATATTGGCAGGCAGATTTGGAAAATCTTACTACAGACCCTTAGCAGCTCTTGTCTGGATGGGGCAGGAACCTCCCTGCTTCCGCCTGAGCTTCTCCCAGCCTCTCCCATCCATTCACAGTGCCCCCACCTTCTTAAAATCCCAGCACACCGGGCCCCTCCTCTGCCGAAAGCCATTCAAGATCCTACAGGGTAGAATCCAAGTAAGCAGCAGGACTTGCAAAGCCCACTACAGTCTGGTTTCTTGTCACATCTCCACCTGCACCCACCTCTACCTCTCTGACTTCGTCCTTGAACTTAATATCTAACTGTGCACACACGCCCGTGCTTCTCCTCTGGCTGTTCCTTCCATCTAGGTTCCCCTTCTGACTGGTCTTGATAGGTGTGCCCCAGACATCGCTCAGGGATCACCTTTTTCAGCACTGCTGCCCTCCCACCCCCCGCCCGGGGAAGGGCTAACTCTGCCCCTCTGGTTTCTCTCTGCATTCCAGGCCTGATCTTAGCTCTTACTGCATGTAGAAAACACTGTTCCTTCTACCTAATGGCCCAGCACTTCCTCCAGAACCCCCACCTTTCAGGTGGCAATGGATCCAGGCCCCAGGGATGAACCAAGGCTCCTCTAAGATGTCACAAGCATCCTGCCCGCCCTCCCCCACCCCCACTGCCTGACCCTCACTTTCCCTGTCTCCCTTGCAGCGTTGCCTTTCGGTCCTGGCCAATGAAACATGAGAGGTCCTTTTCAGATGGAGTTTCTGGGAAATACTTTTCTTCCCTGATAAAAATGCAGCCGCATTTTCTCCTCGGCCTTTTTGTTTCCTGCCTTGAATATAATTATAGGAGGCGCTGCAGCCGCCATCTTGCAACCCTGAAGTAACACGCATGCGGACAATAAATTCATGGGTTGAGGAGAGCAGAGCAGAAAGATAGAAAAAGCCTGAGTTTCTGATAACATCACTGAGCTCTCTCGCCAAACCTGGAGCCATAGCATGTCATAGAAGATGCTCTTGTTGGAGTCTGTCTCCATGGCCATATGATAGGCTCTTGAGGACAGGCATAGTGTCTTAGGCCTCTTGACGTTCCCAGAATGTGTTCCTAACACAATGACTCAGGAAATGACAGTTCAAGTGAGTTGGACCAAATTCGCTTCCCTGACAATTCTGAATAAGGGGACAGGTTCACTTTTATCCCACATTTCTCGGATCACGGCCACTCTGCTAATCCAGTCTTTCAACCAATCCTTCCTCCTTCATTCTCTTCCCCCAGTCGTCTGAGACATGAGATGGTCTCCAGCGCCAGGCAGAAATGAGCCTGATGCCTGGCAAGTCTTCACAGTTGAGGTGCCCATGCACTGGGTCCTGCCCTGGGCCAGGGGGACACCATGTGTCAAGAAAACACCACCTCCATCCTCCCGCTGCCCCCGTGGGTAAGGGCGCAGGACACACACTGTCAGCTCAGACCAGGCCTCCGGACCCAGATCCTGACGCTTCAGGGCATCTCCTCTTCGCTCTCTTTAGGAACAGAAGTTCTTCGAAGGCAGAAGCCTGGCCTTCAGGATGGAGCCCAGCCTCCGCAAGTGTAGACACACAAAGAGGGCACTGCCTTCGCCATCCCTGACTGCACTCCCTGCTGCCCCTCCCAGGGCCTGGCTCAGGAAAATGCGAAATTCCAGAATGAACTGCCAGCCCTGTGCCCTTGTCTGGCTCATTATTAATGGACTCAATGATTTGAGTTATGAAACATACTTTTTTTTTTAACTTTTTCCCCCCATATACCCACTTTTCTTTATTATTGTCTTTTTTTCCCATTCTTATTTATTTATTTATTTATTTAATTTCTTTTCAGTGTACCAGAATTCATTGTTTATGTACCATACCCAATGCTCCGTGCAATACGTGCCCTCCATAATACCCACCACCAGACTCACCCAACCTCCCAGCCCCCCACCCCTTCAAAACCCTCAGATTGTTTTTCAGAGTCCGTAGTCTCTCATGGTTTGTCTCCCCCTCCAATATCCCCCAACTCCCTTCTCGAAATGTACTTTTTAAACCTAATTGATGCTGGGTGCCTGAGTGGCTCAGTGGGTTAAGCCTCTGCCTTCGGCTCAGGTCATGATCTCAGGGTCCTGGGATCGAGTCCCACATCGGGGCGGGGGGGGGTCTCTGCTCAGCAGGGAGCCAGCTTCCCTCTCTCTCTCTGTCTGCCTCTCTGCCTACTTGTAATCTCTGTCAAATAAACAAATAAAATCTTAAAAAAAAATAAAAAACCTAATTGATGCTGAGCACTTAAACCACTGATAGCATTTCATGTTGATATCCGACTACCTGTACTAAATATTGAACACAGACTCAGTCTTCTGATAACATATGAAAGAGAGTGTCACGCCGCAGCTGCACTCCCCTTTGCCCACATTCTCAGCAGGTAACTCATCTGGCCTGGGGCTCCATTTGCTACCCCTCCGCTCTCTCCGAGAAGCCTGCAGATGGATGCCCACCGTCCACTCCGGGGGGGATCAGCAACATGCCCACCACTTCAGCTCCCAGAGCCCAACCCCGGGGGCCCCCAGAGCCACTGTGTTTGTCCCCAGACCTGTTTGTCGGTGGCGTTGGTTACTGTCATTGCACAATTTAGTTGGCCCGGCTTAACACAATGAAATATGACTGTGAGAAGAAAGAGTTTTCCTGTTTTCTCAAAAATCCAAGTTGAATGGAAGAGTCCCGTAACAGCAAACCGCGGAAAACACGGCCATTGAGTTGGAGGTGGAAAAGGCAAACCGCAAAGAGTGGGGCTGCAGGCCAGGTGGTTGGGGTTGCTCAAAATCTGGAAGAATCCTCCCCTTGATTAGTTCTTAAGAGGTGTGAAGTTCTCCCTGTACTTTAAACCAAAACTGGAACCCAGAGAAGACAGCGTGTCATAGGATGGTTTGAACGAGAGACAACCTTCAGGGCTCAGGAGGGGCTGGGCCCAGGGGAGGCCTCAGTCACATATCAAAAGGCTGGTAAATATCAGCACACCCATAGGTCTCCAGTTAAAATGAGCTATTTGCCCCTTGCATGTCTATGAGCCCTGTGCTAACCAGCCGACTGCAAGCCCTGATGGAGAGAGGTGTTAGGAGGGCTTCCCAGTGCCAAGTGTAAACCCTACAGCAGAGGACTTATCACTCTGAGCCTCCGTTTCCTCGTGGGTGATATCCGACCCGCTTCAGAAGGCTGGGAAGATTAACTGGGATGGTGAAGCGGTTAGCCGGGCGCCCAGCACATAGGAAGCACTCTGTTCACCAGCCAACGAATTAAGCAAGTGAGAAATCTCAGACCCACTCCCCGCGGCTCCCTCTCCCACCCCTCCCAATGCCACTCCAGTGACCCCAGAAACCCCACGTGGGCTGCTGCTGAAAACCTCTTGACCCGGTCCTAAGGGGGCCCCCCTGTCACAGGAGGACAGTCCACACATCTCTCCCCACCTAGTCCTGCTGCTCTCACTCTCCCCACCTCAGATTCCAGCCTCCTCCAGCAACAAGAGGGGTGTTTTTATTTATTTATTTAAAGATTTTATTTGTTTATTTGACACAGAGAGAGATCGCAAGTGGGCAGAGAGGTAGGCAGAGAGAGAGGAAGGGAAGCAGGCTCCCTGCCGAGCAGAGAGCCCGATGCAGGGCTTGAACCCAGGACCCTGGGATCATGACCTGAGCCGAAGGCAGAGGCTTTAACCCACTGAGCCACCCAGGCACCCAAGAGGGGTGTTTTTAAGATGCAAATCTGATCACGTCACTCCTTTGCAACGTTCCAGGCTCCTTCCAATAGCTGAGAAGGCACTCTGCACATACGTGCAGGCCCTCATGTACGCACACGCGCGCAAGCACACAGAGAGCACTCCGGCCACACCAGCCACCTGTCAGCTCCTCAGAAATGCACTCTGCCCCCTCCTGCCTCAGGACCTTTGTACATACTACTTGTGCCTAGAACAGTCCTTACCTCTTCTCAACCTGGTAAATGCTCCTCACCCTTCAGGCCTCTACTTACATGCCATATTCTTGGGAGTACTTTCTCTTTCACTTCTACAAAAAAAATGTTTATTCAGCACCTTCTACGTGCCAGGCACTGTTCTCGCTATTGGGGATACAACATGACCATGACGGACAAAAATCCCTGCCCTCATAAAGATGATATTCTAGTGTGAAAGAAAGATAATAAACAATTAGATAAATAATATTTTCAGGCAGTGGTGATAAAGGAATCTGATCAAAACAAGATTCATTTTATTGCCAGAAGAAATAAAGGGTTAGAAAAAAATGATTTATATTTTTTATTTGTTTAAGAAAAAATTAAGTTTCAACAGTATATGGAAGGCATTTTTTTGATATATGTCAAACATATGACACAGAATACACATACATGTATTTGCCTAGAGTAATATAATTTGTGTTAAAATTTAGTTCTAGAATGTTGTTTTCTGTTGGCGTAGTTTTGAAAAGGTGAGTCTGGTGCGTTCCATGACTCAACAGGTACAATACAATACAATGGTATTGCTCCTGTGTATATACACACGAACACACGACACCTGGAAACCAGCTTGCAGAGCCTGTCACAGGTGGCAGACTCACACGTGTATATACACAAAGATATACCAGACTCTTAACATCACACACACACACACACACACACACACAGTGATAAACACACAGAAACCGGGGTCAGGGCGTGAGCACTACCCCCCACAAAAGCTGGTGCTCCCACCGGAGGTATGACTGCTGAGAGAGGTGAGTTCCTCTTCTCCTAAGACATCATCATTCAGATGATAAGCAGCAGCTGGGGTGGCAAGTGGAGGCCCTAAATTCTCCCCCCACTTCCAACAGTTACCCAGCAACCTGACCCCTGGCAGAGGCTGAGGTTAAATTAAAATAAAGAGAGATCAAGGTACGTTGTAATTTTGTGGTCACTCTTTTCCCTGGCCTGCATGCAGCCCCCAAGCCCAGTGGCACACTCAGAACCCACCACATCACTGACACCGCCCACCTCACCCACAGCACGTACACGCACAGTCCCCACACCTCATGCGATCCCCCTCATCGATCCCCCCTGCACTCGCACCAACAGATCACACACTCCTACATCAGCCTGTCCCACACGGCACACAGAAACACAAGGCAGCCACCAGACCTCCCTCCCCACCCACACATACCCAGGCCCCTGCCCTGCTCTCTTTCTCCTCACCACTGCCTGCAAGAGGTGACTCACTGCTCTTACACCCAGAGCCAGCCAGGCAGGGCAAAGTGGTACCCCCACCCTAGCCCCAAGCGAACATCCAAGTCTCCCCACTGTCCACTGGCACCTGACCTCGCTGCCACACTGCCCATAAATACCCAAAGAAAGGCCAAAGTCTTCGGGGACAAGGTCCCTCCTAAGTGGGGCGGGGCAAGTCATAGGATCTGAGGTGACATCAGAGGTCTTGGGACATCAAGAACACAGGGAGGGTTGAACGCTGGGCAGAGCGCAGAGCTGACCACCCGGATCCCTGTGTGCCTGGGACCCATGGGGCACAGCTGGTCGTGGCATCAATGGCCACGAATGGAGGGTAGTGGGGCAGTCCACAGAGGAGGGATCCAGGGAAGGCCCCAGGGAAGGATCAGGGATGATCCTTTTACCCTCCCTTCAAGGCTTAGCTCCAGGGGACCTCTGGGAGTAATAATGCCTAGGAGATCATCAGGAAAGTCATATCAGAGAGCATCTGGAAGGAGACATGGCCAGGACCCTCTCCAAATGCCAAAGGGTCTTCTCTTCTCTCTGACCCCCTGGTTCCAAGGGAGAACCAGGCTGCCAACAAGCTAGAAGGAAAACAGGCACAGAATGGTCCAGGCCCTCCTGGGGGAGGAAACCAGCACTGAGATTCTATGATTCTGTGACTTGGCGCAGGGGAATACAGGGGAGGAAGAAAAGGGAGAGTGGCTGCCTTCCTCCAGCCCCAGCCTCTCCTGACCTGCCACCCCAGCCACACAGCCCCTGTCAAGCCCAGCCTCAGGATCCCTTTACTAACAGCTAAGAACCAGCTGTTTACCTCCCTTCGCAGGGTGGGGGGCAGGAGGAGACCAAGACCCAACCATGAAGCAGATCGATGGAGAACAGGGCAAAACAGGCCAGGGAACCGCCAGGAGAAACTAAGGGCGGAGTAAGGAAAGACTGCCTGGTTGACAAAGGACACTAAAATCCAATTAACAAACAGTGACTGAGTACCAGATCTGCACTGGGCACTGGGCTAGGTGCTAGAGCCGCCAAGACGTAGGGAACGTGTTCTCTGACCTCAAAGAGCTGAGACTATAATAAAGTAATAATAATAACAGCCAGGACCTGTATCATGTTGGTGATATGTTAAGTCTTGTTTTATGAATCATCTGATTCTCATAACCAGCCTTCTAAGCTAGAAACTGTTATGACTCCTGTTTCAAAGATGGCAAAGAAACTGAGGCATAGAAGGGTTAAGCAACCTGCCCAAGACTGTACAGCCAAGAAGAGGATTTGAACGAGGCATTCTAGCTCCAGAGTCTATACTCCCCTCCGTCCTGTCTTCCCCCTCCTGGACAGCCATCTCACACCCATTCTCCACAGCACTGGAAGCCCCCCATCTCTCCCACCACGCTACCCCCAGCCCAAATCATATGTCATTACAGATCGTCTTCATCCTTTCACCAAACAAACACGGAGCTCCTGCTATTTGCGGGCCCTGTGCTGGTGTTGGGCATGTGTCCCTCAACCAGGCCAGGGCCCAATTCCTAGGGGGCTCTGTGGTTGGTGGGTGAGGCCAGCCAGGTGGTCCCACTGTCAATGCAGGGAGACAGTCCTAGAGGTGACTCTGGAAGCCCAGGTGAAGTAGCCAGCCCCAAGCATGGCAACATCAGGAAGAAGGGTTATTCGTGAAACAGAATCTTCTCTGCATCTGGACACCTGGCAGTCTCAGTCAGTAGAGCATGTGGCTCTTGATCTTGGGAGGTGAGTTCAAGTCCCATACTACATTTGGAGATTGCTTAAAAAAACAAATTTTAAAGAATCCTTGGTGCATCAAAAGATTCTATCAACAGAGTAAAAAGCCCACCCCCGAAATAGGAGAAAATATTTACAAATCATATATCTGATACCTGATAAGAGATTAATACCCAGAATATGTAGAGCACTCCCAAAACTCAACGATGAAAACACCCAATTCAAAAACAGGCAAAGAATTTAAAGAGATGACATACAGATGGCCAATAAGCACATGAAAAGATGCTCAACTCCACTCGTCATCAGAGAAATGCAAATCAAAAGTAGAATGAGGGACACCTGAGTGGCTCAGTGGGTTAAGCCTCTGCCTTCGGCTCAGGTCATGATCCCAGGGCCCTGGGATCAAGCCCCGCATCAGGCTCTCTGCTCAGCGGGGAGCCTGCTTCCCCCTCTCTCTCTGCCTGCCTCTCTGCCTACTTGTGATCTCTCTCTGTGTCAAATAAATAAATAAAATCTTCAAAAAAAAAAAAAAGGTAGAATGAGGTATGCCCTCACACCCATCCGGATGGCCACCATCAAACAACCCGAGAATCACAAGTGCTGACTAGGATGTGGAGAAATTGACACTGTTGGCGGGAACAGAAAATGGTGCAGTCTTTGTGGAAAACAGTTTGGTGCCTCCTCAAAATATGAAAAATGGACTTACCATATGATCCAGCAACTTCACTTCTGGGCATATGACCCCCAAAGAATTGAAGGTAGGGTTTGAAAAAGGCGTGCGCACACCTGCGTTCATAGCGAGGACATGGCAAACATTATTCACACTAGCTAAAACGTGGAAGCAATCCAAGGACCTCTCAGCGGATGAATGGATCAGCCAGAGGTGGTCTATACATACTGTGGAGTATCATTCAGCCTTCAAAGGGAGGAAATTCTACCATTACGCCACAACATGGACCGACCTTGAGGACATTTTGCTAAGTGCAATAAGCCAGTCACAAAACGACGGATACTCCACTGTGAGCTACCTAGAGTAGCCCAATTCACTGAGACAGGAAGCACATGGCAGCCGCCGGGGGCTGGGGTCAGCCGGGGAAGGGGAGTCCGGGAGTCCATGCCTCATGGATACAGAGCTGCAGCTGGAAAAGACGAAAAAGCTCTAGAGAAGGATGGTGGGATGGTTGCACAACAATAGCAATGTGCTTAATGCCACCGAACTGTGCACTTTAAAGTGGTTGAGGCAGTAAATTTTATGTTAAGTGCGCTTTACCACAATAAACAAAAATTAAGTAAAAGAATTAGAGGCGAAGTGTAACTCCAAAGCGAGCGAGCGTGAACAGAGAAAGTTCTTTGAGGGAGGGCTGGAGAAGCAGTGCAGCGGGAAGCCGCGTGAGGCCCAGGCGGAGGAGGGCTGGTCGCCACCACCCGGCCTCTCTAGGCTCTCCGGTCACAGAACTTCCTCGCTCCAGGGCTCAGTGTCTTCGTCTGTCTAGTGGGATTAATAAAACTTTCTCTGCCAAAACCCTAAGAAATTGTGTGTGCAAAGGGCTTGAGGAAGGATAAGCTGCCAGTCTGTGGTCTTTGAGCCAAATGATAACAGTTAAAAGCCACAGGCAGGAATCTGGGGGAAATCATTAGATTTCAATGCCTGCGAAAAGACGAAAGTCATGAATTGCTCTGTGAACCATGAGTAGGAAAGGAGAGCAAACTTGAGTAAAGCCTTCACGGAAAGAGGGACACTCCTGTCCATGGCAGTCTCTCCTGTGAGGTCATCTTGTCCATCCCTCTGCCTCTTCCGGGACTGTTTTACTGGACAAGCCCCCTCAGGGCCCCCAGCCCCTCCCGTAGGGAACCCCCAGATGGCACAGCCACTTGCAGCCACAGAGCCCAAGGCAGTGACAGATAATCCAACATGGCCAAGCTCGAGGCCGCGAGATTGCTGCTGTTTCCCACCCTGGCTTGCACACACTGACATCTGGGACTAGTGTGACCCCATCCTGCTCTTCCTGAGGATTTGTCCTTTTGTGACCGGAGTAGCGCACTTAGCAAAATGTCCTCCAGTTTGATCCATGTTGTGGTGTCTGGTAGAATTTCCTTCCTTTGGAGGGCTGAATAGTCCTCCATTGTATGCACAGACTGCATTTTGGTTATTCCTTCATCCATTCCCAGGCTGGCTGGGGCAAATCATGAAAGCCTTCTGGAGCCTTGACTGAGCCAGTGAGCTGGAGAAACAGCCGGGCCGCAGCCCATCACCCTCCGTGGTAAAAAGCACAAACCTTTGATACAACCCAGACCAGGGGTCGAGTCCTGCTCTGACCCTGCCATGTGTGTGATCTCGGGCAGTTACATAAGCTCTCCAGGCTCCCTTCTCCACTCTGGGAAACGTGGGGGTGAGATCCGTACCCTCTCGCCGGGTTGTTGAAAGGATCACAAATGAATCTATATATATATATCCTCAGGGCCCAACAAAGGGTGGCCCTTGTTATCAATATTATTACTTACTATTCTGCTTCCCGAGGCTAGGGGGGGTGGGACTGAGAGGGAGAATGGAAGGACCGGGCAGGTCAGGAGTGATGCTGGCAAATCTTCCAAGTGTGGGGGACATGCAAATGTCTAGTGGTTGAGGGTGAGGGACCCCGGGGACCTGCCTAGCCAAGGCCTGACTTCCTGAGGGCCCAAGACCTGCTCTCCCCTCTCATTTGGCTGGAAGACCCCCCCCCACCCCTACTGTGGGAATTTTAAGTCTCGAAAGTTTTTTCCTCTCCCAAACTGCTCTCCTGTCAGAGCTGGGGGCTGGGGGGAGCAGCGCCCTGGACTTTACCCTCCCTTTCAGGCTCACAAGTTCCCTGGGCTGTCTGCCCTTAAAGACACACATGGCCCAAGCCCAGCCAGGAGGGGAGGCAACCCCAAGAGGTGTGTTCAAAGGGCCACGATCCTCCTCTTCATGTGTCAGCCCAGCGCCGCC
Organism: Martes martes; assembly: GCF_963455335.1. Taxonomy (NCBI): domain Eukaryota; kingdom Metazoa; phylum Chordata; class Mammalia; order Carnivora; family Mustelidae; genus Martes; species Martes martes. The sequence goes on along the minus strand of NC_137893.1, from coordinate 89,856,515 downwards.
CCAGGCTACCCCTCTGTCACCACCTCCCACCCATCCTCGTACACACTGTCCTCCGGGGCTGTTGGTGACCCAACAGGTAACCATTAACTCCGAGTGAAGGTGCTGGCCCTTTAAGGCTACCCTGGGAAGAAATGACAAAATCACCCCACTGGACTTTGTGCCCTGAGGCTGTGGTGAGGGGGGGTGAACAGGAATAAGGCCTGGGAGCTACAAGCAGCCAGCTCAGGCCAGCTGGCAGCCAACAAGTCCCTTTCCTTCTCCCTTCCTCTGATAGGTTAGCCCTGCTCGTGAACAATGGGACCTCGGCTGTGCACACAAGTGTCCAGGAGGCACGCTCTCACTGAAGAGCATCCTCTCTGCCCTGGCTGCTTCCTTCATACCCTTCTCTTTCCAACAGGTATCTCAGCCTGGGCCATCTTTTCAATGCCTATCTGCCACTGGCGAGGAGGAGACCCTGGTGAGGACCACTCTCTCTGTGCCCCACCTCCAGACCAGAGGCCTGCCTGGTGAAGACACTGGCCTCGTGAAGGAAAAGGGACAAAGGGTGACTCTGGGAGGGAGCTCAGGGGGGAATCAGAACACTTGCGTTCTGGCCCCTTTGGGTTCTGGCCACATGGCCCCATCCAGACCAGACCTTGGGTTCTAGGTCACCGCGGGGCCTCGGGAGTATCTCTGCCCATCTCTGAGCCAGCATGTCTGGCGGCAGCCGACGGGCCCTCTCATTGCAGGCTGCTGGCTGTGGCTCCTGATGGGGCAGGGCTTGCTGGGGAACAGCCCACATTCTCCCCTTCTCCAAGAACCAGGCCCCAGGCTGGTCACCGGCATATCTTGGACTAACAGAGATGGGCAAGGGCTCTCTTAAACACCTTGACCACATGAATGGTTGTGTAAGAATGCTTTAAGAGCCTCAGGGGCTGCCTCCTCAGGGAAGCTTTCTCTGACTGCCCCAACATTTGGCTCCAATGCTGAAGACTGTTCTGGTAAATATCTCACCTCCCTGACTTCAGGAACTGTATCACCTCCAACTCTGAGAACCAGAATGAGCATAGCACCTGGCACATTGAAGGCTCTGGCCAAGGTCTTTTTAGTGAAAAATGCATGAACATCGATGGTTTTAAAATAGCAGCACTGCACACCAAAAGGGCCCCAGGTCTGAGGAAGGATGTGCTGGTTGGGCCAGGACAGGCCCAAGCTCTTAAGCTACAAACTTGGGTGACCTTGAGAGATAATCTGACCTTCCTGGCCCTGCTTTGGCCCAGATCCCACAGGCCAGTTGGTTAGTAAGCATCACTTAGGGGTCCACTGTGTGCAGGACACCGGGGTGGGGTGGGGATCAGGGGGCGACGCAAGAGAATAAGAAGACCCAGTCTCTGCATTCACAGAGCCTACCTGGGGTTGAACACACCCACCTAAAAGAGCAACAGTGAGCAGAAGTCGGGACAGGATAGAGAGGCAGACCAAAGGCAGGAATGAGAAGATGATAAGAGCAGGGTGGAAGTAATCCTGGCAGGTTTCCTAGAGGAGGTGAGTTCTGAACTGTAGATCCAGGACGTTAGTCTCAATCCTCCATTCACCAGTCTATTGGACCAAACGTCGTCACCAGCCTTTGAGGACACAATGGTAAACAGACACTTTCCTCACGGATAAGTGAGGACAGCCTTACGAAGAAGCCAGCATCTTGACTCAGGTGACCACATAATCTGAGATGAGGCCTGATAGATATAGAAACCACGTGCAGAAACAGGAAGTGCATCTCGGAAGGGTCAACTTGAAAGAAATACAGAAATCTTCCGGGAGAATCTGAGTTTCTAAGGAGGCAGGAGACAAAGTTAATGAGAAGGGCAGGAGGAACCTTATAAGGTAACGGGTACCTGACAGATAAACAAGGTTAATGAGGACCTGTTGTTTCTCCAGGTTCTTGGTGACCTCACCTTTGACCAACAATTTCCTGGCACTGGCTCAGGCTGCCAAGTGGGGTAGAGGGGGAGGAAGAGGAGTATAAACAGCAGGTGAGGCCAAAGGTGGTTCTGGAAGGCAAGGGGCACATTCCGAAAAGTCTCCCCAGCCTGAGGCCTGTGGCAGAGCCCAAAGTCCGATAGCGAACCCACACCTGCATTCCAGCCATCCGAAGGGACCATGAGTACCTGAGAACCCACCAGAAAGGATGTTCTCCGGTACCTGGGAATTCCTCCCCTCCCCAGCTCCCCAAGCGCCTCCTTCTCCAGGAGGCCTTCTGGATTCAGTAGAAGGAACTGAGGATTTCCATCTGGGCATGAGCTCCTCCCCCTCAGCCTCCTCCTCTTCTCCCTTCTCCTCACTCCCGCTGCCCAGAGTGCCAGTGGGAGAACCCAAGAGCTACTTGCTGGGTCCAGGCCCACTCTGCCAGCCACAGTCTGTGTGATCTTGGGCAAGTCACCCAGCCTCCCCAAACCTTGGGTTTGTCATCTGGAAGACAGAGCTGCTGACATGGAAGGCCTTCGCAGGGTTTTTGGAAAGAATAAATGAGATAATGTACATGAAATAAAAGTAGACATTACTATTCTAAATGCTGGGTGTTACTCTGGTATCACGCAAACTTCTCATTTACTCAAGAGGAAACAGGTCCAGAAAACACATGAAAAAATTGGAGAATGGGGTACTCTCTCTCTCTTCCTTCCCCTTCCTCCTTCTATCACTCATCTTAGTCAGCCTGGCCTTCTAAATACGGGCTCCTAAGCATTAGGCGGCACAGAACCCTTGGAGAATGCAAGAGCAAAGAACTTTCTGTCCCCCAGACACATTCATTGGCCTACCCCCCAAGTCTGTGTGAGTGATTTCAGGCAGTTTATTTGCCTCAGGCTGGAGGTGCTGTCCCTGTGACAGATGAGAAGGAGAGGCTGCCACAGTCTTCAGGTCATGTTTCCATAGTCACAGCTCCAGGAAAGCGAGAAATGACAAGGGGCAAAGCCCCAACTTCGGGGAGCAAACGTCAGCTAGAGGGTCCCCCAAAGCCCTGGGAGGAAGTCTTATCTGAGACCCCACCCCTCCAAATAGCTCGCCACCCTCTCCCTACCCCTCCCCCACCAATTCCCAATCCACAAAAACCCCCTGAGCTAGTTCATTCCATTCTGCTCCTTGAAAGTCAAAAAGTCAAACAGAATCTGAGAGGCTATCTGTGCAAACCTCTTTATCTTTCCAGATGAGGAATATAAACAACAAAAGATAGACGGACTTGCTTGAAGTCACCTGGATAATCAGTACAGGAGCCAGGCTGAACTAGCCAACCCCGTCCCCCAGTGTGTGCCAAGAACCTACTGTGTGCTCTGGGCCCTGCTGGCAGGGGTGGGACCGCCAAGAATTGATGAGCTGCAACTTGATTGGCCAAGCAAGCCTAAAATCCTTGGAATGAGAGCACAAACAGGTTACCAAGCTCCTGATTGTGTAAGAGAGGTTGCAAAATCTCTTCAAGTTAGCAAAGGCAGAACTGGAACGTCCATCCATCCGTCCATCCATCCATTCGTTCATTTGTTCATTCATTCAACAAATATGTATCAAACCCCAAACACTAGGCATGAGCACGCAGTGGTCAATCACCCAGAGCAGGTGCCTGCTCTCCTGGAACCCTAGAGAGGGAGAAAGACAATAAACATGTAAACAAATAAAATTAATTCAGCTAGTGAGGAATACTATGGAGAAAATAAAACATGATGTAATGGTTGGCGTGACTGATATCGTCGAGGGGAGGTGCTCAAGGGAGGCCTCTTGGAGGAGGTGATATTTGAGCTGAGTCCTAAAAGGTGAGGAGGAGACATACAGGCAAAGGTGTGGAGCTGGAATGTTCTAGAAGGAGGGAACAGCAAGTGCAAAGTCCCTAAGGCAAACATGAAACTGATATGTTCAAGGAACTGAGAGATCAGTGTGTACAGGGGGTGAGAGAGGCCTCCAGGAGGTAGAAGAGGTGGTCAGGAGGCAGGTAAGGAGGGCAGGTGTTATGCGGCAGGTGCGGAGGGTTTAAGCAGAGAAGCAGCATGATCCCACATATGGTGTTAAAGCTCAGCCTGGCTGCTGGGAGGGGCACGAATTGGAGGGACTAGAGGGGAACAAGGAAGCCACAGAACCCAGGAGAGACGGCGGGAAGAGTGGAGCAAGGGATGGAAATATTTTTGAAGTAGAACAGGCCCCAGGATTGCTGATGGATTTGGATGTGGGGCTCAAGCAAAAGCAGAGATCAAATACGAAAGTCAGGCTGTGGGCCTGAGCAACCATGGGGGTGGCGGTCCCATTTCCAGGTACAGGAAAGTAACAGGTTCCAAGGGAAGCCAAGGGTTACCAGTTGTGTTCCAGGACAAAAGAGCCCAATGTCCTTTGCTCACAACCTTTTCCATTAATGTCTAGCATAGAAGAGTGTCCACATGACAACAAAAGATAGAGCCTTTTCAAGAATTCAAAGGAGGTTGTAACAGAGGATGGGGAAGCAGAGGCCTGGCTCTGAAAATGGTCAAAATCTCCAGAACTGTATCCATCACAGTAGAATTTCAAAATTATTTTCCGTCTGGGTTTTCTACATGGTGTGGCAGGTGGCTGGGCCGTGCAGCCGGGGACAGCGGGGCTGGCAGGGCAGCCTCGTGTACTGGTGTTCGTGGTTCTCTTGCTCACTCTCTCAGCCCATTTTCATGTTATACAAATGCAATTGCTGAATTTGGGCATGGTTCCTTTTCCTAAGTCAAGAGTTTCTTTTTATCGGAAAAAACTACCAGCTGGGATCAAATACAAAACCACACTCTCGGTGCCACCTTCTGAGGGAAACCCAGGTATTAGACCCTGCACCCAGAGTTCCGGCTGGGGGCCTCCTGGGTTGCGGGGTGACACTGACCATCTCCCCTGTGCCCCGTTAGGGCAGACCCCAGAGAAAGGTGACAGATTTCTCCTCTAGGGATTCTGGGTGGGAAACCCAGTCTCTTCCTTCCTGTATCCTGTAAGGCCCCACTGGACACCGCCCCCATAAGCCCTTGGGGTCTTGCCGGCCCCTTCTCAGCCCTACCTCAGCCCTGCTTCTCACCTGGGCCTCTGCTGACCCCTGCCACATCCTTCCTCTTTCTGTTCCATCCTAGTAACCACCACATGGTCCTTGTCTACTTCTTTTTTTTTTTTTAAGATTTTATTTATTTATTTGAGAGACAAAGAGAGTGAATAAGAGAAAATAAGCTATGAGTGGAGAGGCAGAGGGAGAAGCAGTGTTCCCACTGAGCAGGGAGCCCAATGAGGGGCTCGATCCCAGCACCCTGGGGTCATGACCTGAGCCAAAGAAAGATGCTCAACCGACTGAGCCTCCCAGGCGCCCTGGTCCTTACCTACTTCTGACTGGAGGTGTCCGACAGTCTTCCTCATGTGCCACTCTCACACTAGGCCACCTCCTCCAGAAAGCCCCCAGTAGTTAAGCCTGATTCTATCATCAACCTGGTAGTACAGTTTCTGGCCTTCCCCCCGCCCCCACCTCTGTTCTGGATACAGATGTGTGATCATCCTAGGGAGAGAGAGAGTGAGATCGAGAGAGCATCCCCTTCAGACAGGGGCGATCTTACAGGGCCTCAGAGTGACCAGTGGACACGCCCCAATTCTCTTATGCAGAAACTGCCCTTCCCCCACATATGGGCTGATTCCTGGTCACTGTCCTGCCTTCCTACTCTCCCTGGTCCCTTCCATCCAGCCAACAAATATTTACTGGATGCCTGCTCTGAGCCAGAGAAGTGCCAGGAGCACACAGTGAAGGAGGAAGACAAAGCCCCAGATGTCTGGGGGACTGTTGTTCCAGGCGGAGGGACTGATTATAAACGGAGACATCGATGGGGGAGGGGTGAGAGGGTAAGTAGTAGAGGCAGAGGGAACAGGTCCCTCCCACAGGGATAGGTACTAGTCCCTCTCTCAACAAAATGAGCACCTACTTGTGCTGGATCCTGTTCCAAGGACTTAAGATACATCAGTGAACAAAACAGACAGAGACACTTGCCCCTGTGGAAGTTTAATTCTAGTTGGGGGTGAGGGGAGACCAGCACTGTATCATGCACATAACAAAAGCTTTTTATAATGTGAGTGCATTAGAAAGTGTTCAGCATTTTGGAGACAGAGTAAGATGAGAGACAAGAGCATGGGGGAAATGCTGCCATTTTAAACAGGCAACTCCAGGGAGGCCTCATTTCGCAGGTGGTATGTGAGCAAAAATTTGAAGAAGGTGAGGGAGCGAGTCCTGTAGACAGCTGGAGAACATTCCAGGCAGAGAGGAAAGGTTGTGCAAAGGCCCTGGTGCAGGAGCATGCCACATATGTTTGAAGGGGGGCAAGGAGGCCTGTGGAAAGGGAGGAGCTGAAAACCAAAGTCAGGGAGGAAGCCAGGCTGGGAAGAGATTATGGAGGTCCTTGAGGGCCATGTGAGGGCTTTGGATTTTACTCTGAGGGAAATCAGGAGCCGCTGCAGGCATCTGAGCCCAAAAAGAACATGATCTGAGCCACCCTTTCCTCACTAAGGGGGCATAATTGTAGAAAGTGATGGAGGAGGAGGCTGCTGCTTGAGGTAATGAGGTCAGTGGGTCTCTGAGGAAGAGCATCTAAGCTGGGGTCTGAGGGGCAGAGATTGGACAGCCCTCTCTTCTTCCGCCTCCTCATCCTTGGTCTGTCAATCAGGCAGAGCCTTCTGCTATCAAACTGCACCTCTCTCTTCTCCCCTCACATCTCCTTTCTGCCCTCTCATCCTCTCTCTCCCTCCCTCTCCCTCCCTTTCTCCTCCCACCCCCTTGCTGACCCTCCCTCTCTCCTCATCTCCCTCCTTCTTCTCACCTCTTTTTGTCTTCGGCCTTGCCCCATGGGGATGAGGGCTTCCCCCTTCCCAGGGTTCCTAGGAAACAATTGTAAAACCACTAGGAAAGGCCACAGCAGGCCCTTGGCAGGAGGGAGGAAGGCAGATTACAGTGTCTGGTCCTGGATGCTCACCCTGTAATCAGCAGGGTGTCTTAGGTGGACAAGGACACTGGGGCAGGCCCTGCCAGGCCAGGACTTTTCATCCCCAGTCCACTCCTCCCCAGCCCCCCACCTCAAGCAAGAGGGGGGAGAGATAGAAAAGGCATCTTGCAGGCTTTCCCTCAGTCCAGCCTTCACACCTTGATAGGGGGAGAAGCGAAAAGAAACTTCCAAGCTTTCCAACACAAACCCTCATGGTGCAAAGGGTGGGACCCAAGGGCAACAGTGCAGCTCCGGGTCTCATAGTCAGATTCAAACCCAGGATGCTGTCCACAGCCCAGACTGTCTCATCCTGTGGCCCAGTCCTCAGGATCAAGCAGCAGGTCAAGGCTTCTCCAGGAGCCCCTGCCTCAGGCAAAGAAGACTGGGCTGGCAGACACTCTCTAAGGGCAGAGCAGGGCAGCGTGCTGTGGGCTGCTGGCTGCTGTCTCCAAAGGGAAAACTCTTCCATTGACCATGACCCTAATCTCACACCTCTTAGGGACAGTGGAGATGGCTTAACACAGCAGCCCTCCTGTCCTCTAGGAAAGGAGCCTCACAAGGTCAGCCTCCCGGGTCACCTGTCTGTCCAGGAACAGACCCAGCTCTTCTCGGCTATCAGGTGCCACGCGTGGCTGTGGCCTCCAGCACCTGAGTCATCTGTGACTCATTGCCCTCTGCCCTAGGTCCCAAGAGGGTTGGGCTGGGTGGACTTGGCATGGGAATGGGATAAGACCTGTCCAGTGTCCCTGCTTCAGGCAGGCCTGTCCCTGTCCTCCCTGAATTGAGACAGAAAGAGTCAGACCCCTCATGGAGGACACCCAAGTCAACACACATCTGCTCACAGAGGAGCCAGAGCCCTCCCACCCTCACACACACATGCGCGTGCACGTGCACGCACACACACGTATATACACACACTCCCTCACAGTGCCTTCTCACTCACACATGTGTTATATAGACCCACATCCCCCTGAGTCTCCATCTAGCCCAGAGCACAAGTCAGGGTCTACACTTACTTCCCTGTATGACCTCAGAAAGGATTCTTCCCCTTTCCAGGCCTCAGTTTCCTCCTCTGATCTGGGACTCAGACCTCCAACATCCCTTCTATCCCTAAATCACAAGAGGGATTTTAGGAAATGACTTCAGACCTGTGGTCAGCCAGTGAAGGAGAGAGTTAGCAGGGTGAAGGTGGGCATGGCCAAGGGAAAGGATACTTCCCTGGTACTCTCCAGATCATACAGCAACAAAGGCTATAGGCAAACACTGCAGGGAAAGGGATGGTAAAGCCTCTTCCCCAAACCAGTCAGCTCAGGGCCTCCAGGGCCCCACTGCATTCAGCACCCCAAGGAGAAGAGTCAAAGAGATAGACTTCCACAGGTCTCCCCCTCACTGGGGCTCCCTGAGATAGGGCTGCGTCCTTCCTCAGATTGGGGCTCTCTGAAGCAGGGCTGTGTCTCCCCCCTCAGACTGGGGGTCCCTGAGGGCAGGGCTGTGTCTCCCTTCAGACTAGGGGTCCCTGAGGGCAGGGTTGTGTCTCCTCCTCAGACTGGAGTCCCTGAGGCAGAGCTGTATCCCCCCCTCAGACTGGAGTCCCTGAGGCAAGGCTGTGTCTCCCCTCAGACTGGGGCTCCCTGAGGGAGGGTTGTGTCTCCCCCTCAGATTGGGGGTCCCTGAGACAAAGCTGTTCTTTTCCTCAGACTGAAAGCCCATAGGTCAAGAGCTTTTGGTTTTATCTTTTTTTCCCAAACCAAATCGTCCCCTCCCTGAGTGAGCCTGACCCAGCACCAGGGCCTGTTCCCCATCTGCCTGTTTTACCGTACGTGAGTCGGACCTCCAAGAGGACAGCAGCTACAGAGATAAGAGGCAAGCAGTGATATAACAGTCTAGCAACTTCCCAACTTCCTCCCATCTTCTCAGATCCTCTCCGGAATGTGGGTCACACTGGATCTTATTCCCCAGAGGAAAGGGCAGTGAGTTTCAGAGAGCCGGACATCTGTCAGGTCACACAGCAGAGGATCCCCAGGCCCTCACCCTTTCTGTCACGTCCACTCACCCAGACCCCACAACTCCTGGAAAGGACCCCTCCCCTAACCCCCAGGAAGGGGTTAATGAGCTTTAGCGCTGGCAGGGTGGAGGGCAGTTGGGAAAGTTGGGAAAGTTAGGGAGGGAACAGTGTTTCTCCACTTGGCCAGAGCTTCGGTTTCCCAACACAGTATTACTGTGGGGCAGAGACAGGCAGCCGGACAGGCTAGGCACCGCCAAGCTGAGGCTCTTAGCGCCTTCCTCTGTTGCACTGGCTGGGGAACCAGCCCCAGCCCCTCAGTGGGGAGGGACCTGGTCTCTGGGGAGGGTGGGTGGGCACCCACAGAGGCAGGGTGGGAAGATACAACTACCACCTAGGAGAGTGAAAGAGAGCCCCCAAGAGGGAGCTGCCAGCTGGCCTGGAGCATCCATGAGGTGAAGAAGTAGCAGACACTTACCTCCAGGTCTCCAGCTGCCCCTGCCACCTTCCGTCACAGCTTCAAAAATAATGTCCTCCTGACATTTTTGTTTTACCATAATCCCTGTGAAAAAAACAACCTTCACTGTGACCCCTGAACACGTATGAACATACATACCCCAAGAGTTTCAAGAAATAATATTTACCCTTACTACGTGCAAGCCTGTCCGAATATTTTATATTCTCTTTCATATTTAAGAAAAAGCATAATACTGGCTGCAAACCCTTAAGCTGACCTCCTGACCCCCTGACAAATCACAGTTCACGGTTTGGAAAACACTACCCCAAGGTCAGCAGGCTGGACACATTGCCACTGTACACAGAGGGACACTGAGGCCCAGGGAGGAACCAGAGCCTGCCCAGGGTCTCAGAGCCCCAGCCAGAGCTCAGATGGCTCCCACAGCAGAATTTCCAGAGCCTGGGGACTTCTTAAGAGCACTGTCTGCAAAAACAAGGCTGAGGGAGAGGATTACCACTGGCCGACCCTCAGAAAAGAGGAGAAAGAGGTCTGCTGAGAAGCAGGCTCTCCTAGGGCTCCCCTAGGTCCCAGCACTTGAGACTCTTTTGAGTCTCTGGAAAAGGTCAGGCTTGGGGGTCAGGTTCATTTCCTCCAGAGATGGTCTTAGGGAGGAGAGATGGAGGTTCCCAGTCGGAGAGGTGATGACACAAAGCCCCTCCCCTCTGGGAGTGCCCAGTCTGAGGAGGAAGACCCTGCCTCTGCTCTCAGAGAGCTCCTCATTTGTTTCACATCTCTGCCGCAGGCAAAAATTACGGACATATCCAGAACAGGGGCCCAAATATAATGTCTACACAGGGAACCTTGCTGGCAAAGCTGCAAGAAGGATGAGGAGGAAGGAGAGAAGGATCAAAGCACCTGGAGGGGGGTGCCTGGGTGGCGCAGTCTGTTAAGCGTTCAACTCTTGATTCTGGTCAGGGTCATGAGATCGAGTCCTGAGTTGGGCTCTGCACTCAATGAGGCACCCGCTTAAGACTCTCTCTCTCTCCCCCCATCCCTCCCCTCTCTCTCTCTCTCTCGCTCTCTCGCTCTCACTCTCGCTCGCTCTCTCTCTCAAATAAATAAATAAGTCTTCAAGGCACCTGAAGGAATCACCTAGGAGGAAGGTCTAGCCACTCCTTTCAGGTAAGGTTGCCAAACTAAGTACAGGATGCTTAGCTAGATTTGAACTTCAGACAAATAATGAAATTTAACTGGGTGTCCTGTATTATTATTTGCAGGGTCTGGCAACCCTGCCTCCAGGATATTTCCTCTTCATACCTATCAGGGTTCGGGGTGAACAGGAGGCGCATGTAGGACTAATAGCAGAAGCTCAGATACCCGGTACACAGGGCTGGGGTGGGGGAGCAGAAATGAGAGTCCCTAGAACCTGCTCAGCCTCCAGCAGGCATACCTCAGACCCACAGACACCCCCAGCGTGAGCAGCCACCTTCCCTCTCTCCCCCGGAAGTATGGCTGGGATGGAGAAGGCCAGGAAGAGCCTCTGGAGTGGGCATATGGTGGTGGGCAAGAGAGCGAACGGCTTCCTTCACTCCTTCTCAGCAGCCACACCAGGCCAGTTGAGATAAGAGAGTCTTCAGGGAAACTTCCTTTTAGGCCAAAACCAACGGCTGGGCCTGGCACCTATGGGCAGTTTCTCTGAAGTCATGGGGTCTGGGGAGGGTTTACCAGCATCAGGAGAAGCTCTTCCCCAATTCATGTCTCTTCTGCCCTCCTTCCTCCCTGCACCCCCCAGCACACAAACCCACAGTTTGGGCTTTTAGCATGGCCGCTGGCGTTGGGCAGGGCCGAGGGTATGGCTGGGGTGGCCACAGCCAGAAGGAAAGGAGACGAGTCCACCGGCCTCACTGGGAGGGCATTCTCTGAGCTCTCATAACTTCTGTGGGCACAAACATCCCCTCTCCCAGGCCTAGGAGCAGGGCTAAGTGCTGGGTCCCAGATCCTGCCTGTCCCCCACTCATGACTAAGAGGACAAGAAAAGCTGTTTCTGTCTTCCCTTGTGGGTTTCTACACTGGCTGTTTCCACATTTCTTACCGACCAAGGGAATATATCATCTGAGATGCTGAGCCTTTGTTGGGTCCTGTAAATCAGCCTCAAGGAAGCAAGCCCAGAGTTGCACCCCTGTCCTCAGGGAGCACCCCGCCTGGTGACAGAGACTCTATCCCGGTCCTTAGGGACCCTGACAGAGGGATGTGACTAATGCTCAGTCTTTCAATGAGTACTGTAGTTACTGAGACCCTCTTAGGTGGCAATCACTTTATATTGTTAACTAACTTAACCTGCATCAACAGCTGGGAGATGGGTCTTATTATGCCCATTTCACAGATAAAGACAATGAGGCCCAGAAAAGTCAAGTAACTTGCCCCAGGGTCAGACAGCCAGAAATTTCTGCTGATGTGAAAAGTAGAGCCCAGCTCTGTGGGATCCCAAATCCTCTCTTCCCACCACCCTGTGCCCAGTGACAACGGCAACAACTGCCGACCTTTCCTGCACACCTACTCCATGTCAGCCACCGCCCTAGGCCTATCCACGTTTACCAGATCCTCAGGGGTCATGGCACCCATTTAACAGACAGCCTCTAAGACTCAGAAAGGTAATTCTGCCCTAAGACATAGTTTAGAAGCGGTCAGTGTTGGAGCTGTCTTTTAGGTTTGGTTTTGGAGCCTCAGCGACACAGAATTAGCAGCCGGGATTTGAACCCAGGCGGTCAGGCCAGGCTGGACCAGAAGTGACCCGGCATTATCAGTCCTGTGGCCGCCAGACAGAGGGTTATTAATATCCAGGAGGTGCTATTGCAGAAAAATCAGCAGCTCCCAGAGGGCAGCTCTGGGCCATGGGACGACAGCCAGGTCAGCACCCGTGCCCCCGCCCCCAGCCCCATGGGGGCTCAGCCTGAGAAGCCGGATCCCTCCGCGGAGCCTCACAGCCCCTGCCCCGGGAGCCCTTACCCAACCAGGCGGCTGCCCCGTGACTGGTAGCCGTGACCCCTGTCACACTTGCATGTGTACAAGCCTGTGGACGTGCTCGTGTGCTACAAGACCTGTCTTACCCCGGGAGAGAGGATACCTTGAGGGTGTCTGCTGGGGATAGGCCTTCCCCCACAGGATTCCAGCCTCAGGAGGCCAGCAGGCCCTAAAGGCAGGCCCAGGCACCTTCTCTATTTCTCAAGCTGGATGGAGGGGTCTGACAGTGGATCCACCAGGAGGAAAGCCTTGGGGAGTGAAGCAGAGGGGATTGAGGTTGGAGATGGAGATTTCTGTGTCAGAAGCAAAACCAACCGCAAATACCCTCCCTGAATATTTCTCCAGAAGACATCCTCTGCAGCCTCCCCAGGAAATGGAAGCTTCCAGCTCTCAAAGTCCCAGCGAAAGGCTCCTTCTCCCTGCCCCAGTCCCAGAGGGCTATACCTAAACCACAAAACTTCTCCCCACAAAGATCCTAGAAGAACAGGACTTCAGTCTTGGCGGGTTTCTGAGGTGGGCCCCCTGAGAGCCTCCTCCACGGGGGTCCCTCAGATGTAATCTGGGAACAGTCCAAGAGCAGTTAGCCCCAGGCAGCCGCACCTCAGGCCTCCAGGTTTTCTGCCCAAAGCCCAGGTGTGTATAGAAGCGTGGACACAAACTTCCTCTTTCAGACTGGAGACCTTTCAGACTGGTATGTTTGGGGGACACGGAGAAAAGAACGGCCTTGTGCTCTGGTCCTGTTCATTTGTTCCTTAATTTCTCAAATACTCATGGCAGGCCCGCTTCACACCTGGCCCTGGGTTCGGAGCCCTATAGGGCATCATCCCTTACCCGGGGGGCTCTCTCCACACCCCGTCCCCTTAGTGCGACCCCTCTTCCCACTCCTGGGCTCTGGGGCTGGACTCGCCCTGGCTTGCCTCACTTCTCACTGAGAGAGAAAGGATCTCTACTCGCAAAGATTGGTATAAAACCCGGTTGTGGTATTTCAGTTTAAAAATTTTTAAGTGAGGGGGCACGTGGGTGGCTCAGTCTGTTAAGCAGCAAACTCTTGGTTTCAGTTCAGGTCATGGTCTCAGACCTGTGGGACTGAGGACCCTGTGGGGCTCTGCCCTCGGTATAGAGTCTGCTTGTCCTTCGCCTTCCCCTCTGCCCCTCCCCACCCCCACGTGCAGGCATACGTGCTCTCTCTCTCAAATAAATAGATGAAATCTTAAAAAAAAAATTTTTTTTTTAAGTGAGAAGGAAAAAAACTAGCCAAGTTACACCCAAGTAGGAACTCAGAGAAGAAAAAGACATTGACGTGGGGACTAGACCTACGAACATAATCGTAAAGACTGGCTTTGAGTCTAGGTACTTTGAGATGTCATCCTCACCTCTTCTCCTCAAGCTCACATGCTGGTGTGATTGTGTCCATTTCAGAGAAGAGGAAGTTAAGGCCCAGAAAGGTAATTTAGGCCGTAGCCAACCCAGGCTTCTGACCTAGATCTGTCAGAAGGCTTGGAGGGGCTCGGGGCAGCACAGACTGGCTCTACAGAGGCACCAGGCAGGGCCCGCAGGCCCACACCTCCTCGCCTGGGAGACTTCCAGTCCCGGGATGATGGAGTCTGCTGTACACAGGATGGGGAGCAGGGATATGGTCTCCCTGCAGGGAGCCTGAGGAGGTGGTGAATGTGGTTCTCAGACCTCCCCAGCAGAGGGAACAAGCAGGGCCCCAGGAGGGGGATCCAGGTTGGTTTCTGTCCCACTTGGAGCGAGACCCAGAGACCGTGAGGGGATGCGAGTCAGGGCCCAGACTGGTAAGCTGCGCTCAACTCTTAACAAATGGGGAGAGAAGCCTTGCGGGACCTGTCAATGTGTGTTGGGAGAAGAGGGAAGGATGAGGGTGCAGGTCCCGAAAGGGCTCAGCGGGCACCCATACCCTGTGATTCCAAACATCTACCACAGATAAATGAAGTCAAGGGAGTACCTCCTTGAGAGTGGTTTCCATCCTAATCAGCAAAGAAGTGTCTGCCGGTGGGGCTTCTGTCTCCTCCCTCAGACTAGAACCTCTGTGAGGACAGGGCACTACCTGAGGGCAAAGGCCATATCACTCCCTCAGACTGGGAGCTACCTGAGGGCAGTCCTTTACTTCTTTCACTAACAGACTCGCCTCCCTCCATCCCACCACCAACAACACCAAATGCAACCTTTTAAAAGCTATTTCAGATCTCAGGCCTCTTGTCCTAAGGAGACTCAGGCCCAGGCCTTCTCCCCTAGGTGTCTCAGCCTAATAGGTCCTTTCCCTTTGAACTACTGCTCCCCTCCATTCTGACTCTTCCCACTTGTGAGTGACTTCTATCCCCTCCTCTGCAGATGCTTAGCCAGGCCCCATCTTTGCTTTGCATTTTCCCTTTCCAAGCAGATAATAAATATTTACCGATTCCTTCTCTCCCCTCCCCTATTCCTTGAGTCCTGATGCATGATGGCCTGTGGATATGGCTGAATTTTCTCTCTCCCAACAATCTGAGGCCAACCCAGCAGGGCCTCTCAAGAGGATCACCTCCTCCATTCCCCCATCTCTAGGCTGGGGTGTGCTAAAACCACCCCTAGTAAAGGAGAGGTCACTCCATACCAAGGAACAAAACATCTGACTGGTATTCCATAAATCCTGGAGGAGGGGAGGGAGAAGGAAGGGAAGGGGGGGGGGGATTCTATTAGCATTTCCTCCAAATTCCTTGTGCTTCTCTCTGCCAGTTCTCCTTAACGTCTAGCCTCTCCCCCTCATGCTGTAGATGGGGCCCCTTCCTCCTGGTAAGCCCTCGGTGGAACTGTCTTGCTCTCCTCACTCCAAAACTTTGGACAATACTTAGTCCTGCTTGGGATAGCCCTTGTCCTGAGTCTTCGCACCAGGATTCCCACCAAGATAGACCCCTGGTCTCTGAGTCTGTTATACATATGTCCTTCCTTCCTTGAACCTTGCTCTACCACCCCCCCCAAGACCTTCTCACATACCAATAAAACACTATGGGTGGGAAGGGACAAAGGACCAAGCCCTGAGGAAGTAACCACTTAGTTGGATGATATAGTTATGATTGCTTGGTAATATCCACCCCAAAACCTCATAGCTTGAAACAGCAACAGTCCATGTATTAGCTCATAACTGTGTACATTTAGGCAACGATGGCTTCTCACTCTATGTGTTCTTGGCAAGAGCTGCTCTCCTGGGCCTAGAGAATCCAAAATGGCTTTGCTCCCGTGTCTGGTGTCTCATCCTGGGGTGGCTGGAACAGCTGGCAGCAGTTCCTGCCTGAGCCTCTCTCTTTCCCTCTGTGGCTCTCTCCCCAGCAGGGTAGTTGGACTTCCTCACAACATGGTGGCTGCCTTCCAGGAGGGCAAGATGAAAAACTGCGTTGTCCCTTAAGGCCTTGGCCAAGAAGCCCCAGAACAGCTCTTCTGCCACATTCTCTTTGTCAAAGCAAGTCCTATGGCCAGCCCAGATTCAAAGGAGAAAAAAACGGACTCTGCTTCTTGATGGGAAGAGCGGCCTATGTGCACAGGGATGGCAAGAATAGTTGGCAGCCATGGTCCCATGCAGGCCACCATGATGGTCCTCACATTATGAAACTGATCCAGAATCAGCCAGGTCTGTATGGATCTACCCAGCTTCCTTGCGGGGGTCGGAGGGTGGGGGAAGAGAGGAGGCTAGCAGTGTCCTTGGAGAAGCAAGACCTCGCAAGGCCTTTGGGGCTATGGCCAGGGTCTGTCACTGCTTAGGGAAAAGGGAAGGGGAGTCAGGCTGGGCAGATCAGAGTTGAGAAGGAGCACCGTGTATCCCTGGGGAAAAAAGTGGCCAGGCCAGAGGGAAGGGTGTGAGTCCCACAGAGGGGAGATGATTTGGGACAGCTTGGCACTGGGCCTCGCTCCAGGTTGGGGGTTGAGCAGGTCTTATACAACTGGAGGATGCAACATTTTCATTTTATCCTTCTTTTCCCCATGGTCTATTTAAAGACTGTTTCTCTCCTCCAAGGCTGCATGTTGCAATTTCTTTCGTGCTTAGGTTTCGGATCTTCCCCTGACAAGCCCCAGCCCCTGGAGACATCTCTTGCCTCGCCTTGCCTTACCACACTTGGGGACTCTGGATTTCAGCCCTGGGTTTTGGCCACCACCACATCCTCCCCCTGTCCCACTTTTCTTCTGGCTGTTTGTATTCAGTCTAGACGACTCATTTTTACTTGTTGATGTTCTGCCCTAGCCTGGGGCAACCACGGTGTGGTGGGACGGAGCACTAGAGTTGGAGTCAGGAAAGCTGGTTTAAATTCTGGCTGGGCCATTTACTGGCTGTGTGTAAATTTGGGCACATTATTCACCCTCTCTGAGCCTCCTGCTTCTCATCAGCCAAGGAGAAATCGTGAGCCCCATCTCCAGGGTGGCTAAAAGCAGGAAATCATGCCTGGCACTGGCTTCTGTCCCTAATCCCTGCCATGGACTCAGTTCCATTCTTGCCCAGCCCTGTTCAAGTGTCTTCACCTGTCAGTGAGTCCTCCACCAGACACCGTGGCCAGCCTCTCCCGCCTCCACAGCCTTGGGATGAACCCCTCGGTTGCCTCGGCTTCAGTTTCACAATGTGTCATTCAACAAACGTTAACTAAGCACGTGCTATATTCCAGGCACTGTTCTGGGAGCTAGAGGTACAGCAATGAAGGAAACAGACAAAAATCTTTGCCCTCACACGTTGCCTGCATTCTAGTGGGGGCAGGGGTGGGGCGTGAGGGGTGAGGGGAGAGACAGACAAAAGGGAAAGTAAATTTTAGAGCTACCTGGTCCAAAACAGTAGCCACTAGCCACATGTGTATACTGAGCCCTTGAAATGTGGCAGCTCCCAAATGAGATGCACGATAAGAACAAAGCACACATCAGATTCGAAGATTTCACACAAAAGAAACGGGAAATCTTTCCTTAATAATTTTTACATTGATTAGATGCTGGAAGTTAGGGTTAAGTAAAATATAGTATTAAAATGAATTTCACCCATTTTTTTTGACCTTTTGAAATCTGGCTCCTAGAAAATTCCAAATTACCTGTGTGGCTCACGGGGCAGTTCTCCTAGACACCACTCTTCTAGGGTGGGTGAGAAGATGGCACACATTATGGGGAGAAGGGGTGATAAAAGGAGGATCCAAGTGCAGAGTGAGGAAGGGTTGTCAATTGTAAATGAAGTGGTCAAGGTGGCCTCCCTGAGAAGGTAACAAGACTTGAAGGTAAGAGAGCCCCCAGGTTGCCAGGATTGGAGAAGAGTGCTCTGGGAAGTGGGGACAGCTAGTGCAAAGGCCCTGAGGTGGGAGAGTGCCCATAGTCTGAGGAATAGAGAGGCCACAGTAGCTGTTGCTGAGTGGCCAAGGGGGTTCAGAAGTCATAGAATCAGGGAAGTAGAGGCTGCCCAGATAGTACAGGGCCTTTTCAGGCCATCGTAAGGACTTTTAATTTTTTTCTCTGAGTGAAATAGAGTCTCTGCAGAGTTTTGAGCCAAATGGTGACATGATTTGGCTCACAGTTTCCCAGGCTCACTCTGGCTGTGGTGTGAGAACCAACTTAAAGGGGGTGAGGCTGAAAGAATTAGGGGGCCAGTTCAGAGGCTCCAGCAAATACCCACTTGGGATGACGAGAGCCCCTACCACACAGGGCTGTGGTGTGGATTCCGAGTTAACCAATGGAAAGCTCTGTAGGGCAGAGACCTGGCCTCCCATCTTCCTCTCGGTGTAGCCAGGGGAGGCAGAAGTCGGCACCACCCCCTCAGCCCCTCCCCCTGGAGGGAGGCCACAGCCTCCTTTTGGCCTCCCTGCCTCCTGCCTGCCACAATGCTGGGGTACTCCTTCGAAAACCCCTCAATTGCTACTCATCCCTGACAGGCCAGAGGCTCCTGGCATGGCATTGCAAGCTCACTGAGAGCCAGCCCTGCCTCTCCCCTGCCTCCACACCTCACCCCTGCCCACCGGAGTCCCCACTCACACCTTTGCTCATACCGTGCCTTCTGCCTGGGATATCTGCTTCAACCATCCCCCCCTTCCCTCCCTGTTCTATCTTCTACCTGTTCTTCAAGGGGCTACAGAGAGGTAATGTCTGGAGAGGACCCCCAGACTCTGCCACCCCCAATACCTCCCAAGCTGGACAGGTAGCCCCCTCACATGTCTTTCTAGTCATGGATCTATAGTTTCTGTGACTCCTCAGCCACCCACCCTCACCAGACCCTTGAGGAGTCCTCTACCCTAGCGTAGCCCCATAAATATGGTTTGAGGGAATAAAAGAGAGGCAAGAGGAAGTAGACTTGGAAGCTTTGCTTATAAATGCCAAAGACCTAGACAGTGTCTACCCTCGCCAAGACCACAGGAGAGCAGGCCCTCCACAACGAGGCAGGGCGGGTAGTCCTCTCAGGGGCCACCAGAGCTGTGGGTCTATCTTCCAAAGGCTCAAGGAACTCCAGGACCCACTCTGTAAAATTTAATTACACCCTAGGGTCACAGGGTGCCCGTGAGCACCCCTTGCCACTCCCAGCCTGTTGCAGCCAAGGCCCCATAGCCAATCTTGGCCCTCTCCTGTGCCGCCGGCAGCAAGCTCAGACACATGACCAGTCCCTTCCTCCACCCAGGGACTGGGCCTGGATCACCCAGTTCCTGAAGGCAGCACTGCTCACTGCAGACCCTGGCTCCTCTCTAGGGTGCTGTTTCTCCCTCCCCCATTGCGGAACTCCCTCCCCGCACATCATGGCAGAAAGTGGATGGGACAGCATCTGCTCAGCCAGAATGTAAGTGCTGTAACCCCCAGCACAAGAAGGTGGGCCACCCCATCACCTACACCCCTGGGACCCCTTTCCCAGACCTAAGACAAATGCCATTTTCCCCAAGGGAGGAGGGAAAGGGGGCAGGAGGGAGTCTGGAACAAGGACCCAATGGAGAAGGAGAAACCAGGAGGAGCTTTGAGATCAGAATTAAATTCTTTAATACAAAATGCTTTTTTTAAGATATATCTGTATTTCTTTGTTGTTGTTTAAAAATAAATATGTACTACGGAATATCTCGAAAAACTGTACTAGAGACAAAGATGTGATGTTAATATCTTTTTCCCCCACAATTATTACGGATAAACAGTAGCACCAATAAATAAATGATAACAAATATTAAAATTAAAAAAGGAGAGAGATTTAGTATGTAGAATTCTCTATTTTTTCTTGTTTTGTTTTTACATATAAAAAACAGAATAGCAATGTCTATTTTATCAGAATCACATATATACATAAACATATATATATATATATATACACACACACACAAACGCAAGTTGCCAAATATATATATAGTATGTAGATGTATATTGAAACCTTATTTCAAAGGAATGTGTGGTGGGGAGCCAAGGGAAAGGGGAGGGCAGAGCTGAGTGTTAGCAAAATTAAATATCTGTTCAGGACAAGCTAGTGACTGTCACTGATCGGGGAGCTAGAGATTGGAAACATGAATCTTAAAACACAAAGACCAGTACAAATAAGCGCAAGAGAGAGCAAGAGAGAGAATACATCTCATAAATAGTTGAAATTAAATATTAACCAAGAATACTGAAAAAAACCCTACTCTTTAATTAAATTAACTGTTTTAATTTCTAATTAAAAAGGAATATTAAATAAGTACCGTATATAAAACACTTTCTCTGCCTCCGTGGTGGGCACGTGGATCCTGCCCTGTCTCTCTGTGCCGCGGGAAGGGTGGGGTTAGGGGACAGGGGAGGGGTGAACCACTCACACACACACAGCCAGGTCTCCTGGGGGGACAGAACTAGTGGTTTCAATGGTCTGAGGACATCAGGCCCGCCAGGGCTGCACCCGGGAAGGGGAACTGGGAGAAGGCCAAGGCAGGAATCCCCTCCTTTGGAGGACAAGCTGCCGCCAGGTGGCCCTTCCTCCACCAATGTCTCTCTTCTTTTCGCCAAGACTTCTGCGGGCAGTGCCCTGGGCCTCTAGGGAGCGAGCGAAGAGCCGGTGAAGGTTGCCCAGTCTCCTGAATCTTCCAGGCAGTGCCCCTGGGGGCAAGATGCCTGTGCAGCATGCGGAGAGGATCCCCAAAGTACAGTAGTGTCCGGAGGCTCCCCAAACTCCTGGTCAGATCCAGTGTCCTCATCCCTGTACCTGCTGTCTGCCCATTTGACTCGGGGTAGAGGCTTGGGGCCAGGGCTGGGTTTGTCGGTGTTCCCAAAAGCAGGCCAAATTTGCCCCCGTGCCCTGGCCATGCACGTTCTCGGGCAGGGAAGGGGACCCTGGCCTTCCTAAGAGTAGGACTGCAAGATCATGCCAGAGTCTCCCCTCCCATCCTCTTCCCTGTTGGGATCTGGGTAGGGGCATTCTCCTCCCAACTCAAGTCCACAGCAGTCAAATACATCCAGTGAAGACACCAATAACATTAGCAATGTTAATTTAAAAAAAAAAAGAATATATATATTTTATATATATAAAATATATATATTTATTTTTATATATATATAATATATATATATTATATATATATATAAATGTATGTATGTGGGTGGGGGTGTCTACAGGAATCCCAGAAATAAAACTCTCTAATCTTCCGGGCTCGGTGATTTAGCAGCAAGAAAATAAAATGGCGATCCAATTCCAAGAGGGACCGTGCTTGGTCACCTGCCCGGGAATGCTTCTGCCGGAGTCACGCCCTCCGGACCCAAAGTGCTCTGCGCAGAGTCTCCTCTTCCTTCATGTCAGGTTTCTGGATTAAGGATTGTTCTGGTGACGGCGATGGTTGGTGTGGTGGTGGTGGCGGCGGGGTTTCTGTAGCGTTCTGAATCAGGCTTTCCCGGTGAGAGGTCTGGTTCCCGAAACCCTGAGGGAGGCTCCTTCTTCCAGCCCGGCTCACCGCCTGGGCTTGTCACATCTGCAGGAGATGGGAAACAGAGGCTGGGGTCAGGGCCGGCCATGGGGATGCAGTGGTGAGGCAGGCAGCCTCCCCATCCCGGGAGCCCCGAGTCCCTGGCCAAAGCATGGTGCTGCCTCAAACAGCCCAGCATGAGGGGAAAGCCAGCCCCTATGTCCAGGGCACCCCTCTGCCCTCTAGAGCTTACAGTCTAGTTGAGACAGGACAAGGACACAGGGACATGTCATCAGAGGCGACAAATGAATCCACACTCAAAGTCCCTCCTTGACATTTAAGAGCTGATGGTGACCAGAGTTAGGCTGAGTTAGTCAGCGAAGAGTGCCCACAGAGAGATGTGCTTCAGCTCTGCCTCTGTGGGGCTGGCTGGCAGGAGACAGTGAGGAGAGCACCCTGACTGGGGGCTAGGGCCAGCTGAAAGGGAGGGGACGCCGGCGAGGAGCTGAGCAACACATCTCCCTTCACCATGCCCTCCCTCTGGGCCTCATTTCTTCGGCACGCTGGCCACAGCCGGCGCCAGGTACCAGGCTGCTGTGTGACTGACACTGGGGAAGACATGATCATTTCCTGCACTGCTCCTGTCCACCCAGAGGGGATGCTGAGAGCTTTTGTGTAGGCCCCTACCCCTGGCACTTTGCCCTTCTCCACTATGAGAGGTTGGAGCAGTCCCTGCCCTTCTCAGAGCCCGGTAATGGCATCCTAAGCCCCAAGTTGGGGTCCTGAAACTCCCACATATGGGGGAGGTCACTGAAGGTTAGCATAACTTCCATTAGCCCCAGGTCACTTCCCACACCCCATCCCAGACAGTCTTTTTGCAGAATAATCCCCACAGAAACCCTAAAATGATAAAGCCCTCACCTTCCCCGAAGCCCCTGGGGCATGTGGAGACCCCTCACTGGGCCCTAGAGTTAGGCAGAGCCCCAAGGCTAGCACTCACTTTTACTTCCTGTCTTCATGTACCCCCGAGACAGACAGAAGGTTGCACCAACGCCCCAGGGCCTCATCCCCAGTACCCCATGAACATCCACAGCCACAGGAACACGGGGGGTGGGGAAGGCAGCCACATTTCAAAGACTTTGTTAATGGAGCATCTGGAATGGCTGGGGGGACCCCAACCCTGCACGGGCATCCCCATAGAAGCCCCCCGAGTGACACTCGGGCTGGCCCAGTGGGCTCCCGGCCTTGGAGCAACAGCCAGACTGGTATAAACACCACCAAAGGCTTCGAAAGATTGCCAGCCAACCTGTCAGGGCTCTGTGCTCCTGACCTTACCCCCTGAACTCAGCCATGTATTCACTTACATGCTTGACACTTTCTAGGTCCCCACTGTGGTCCAAGGACAGAGCTACAGATGCCTGGAAGGTCACCCCAGTGAATAAAAGCCAGGCCCTCCCGTGGGGTGCTCCCGACCCGCCCATCCTGGAGGCATCTGGAACTAATGTGGGCTGTTTGGGGTTGTCATCATGAGTACTGGCATATTACAGGTTAACTCTCCTAGGATCCCAGTCTCAGAGGACCTCGCCCCCTGCCCTGTGAGAGACACTGAGGGGATGAGAAGCCCAGCAGTACAGACTTCAGAGGGTGGTGGCAAGGCCCCCAAGAGCCTTTGCAATTTGTAGATGGCAGCACCCCCTCAGACAAGAAGGGCCCTCCATATTAGTAGCAAGGTAGTAGTAACCACATCAGGACCAACAGCCACCACAGGACACCGCGGGACCACAGGACATGACACTTAGCCTGCGTCCACACCATCACATGAAGCCACACCAGGCTACCCCCTCAGGCAACCAGGACAACATCTGAACAGGCCCCACCAGGCCAGGCCAGTGCCTGCCACCCCCCGCAGGGGCCTCGCGAGCACAGAAGGCAGTAGTCAGTCACCAGGCAGGCAGCTAGAAGCCGAGCAAGCAGCTGGCCCCTCTTGGGTGCGCATGCGCGCCAGCTCGCGCGCGCTCTCTCTCTCTCTCGCTCTCTCTCTCTCTCCCCATCTCTGTGTGAAGCCCCTCTCTGACTCCCTCGCCCTCTGGGAACCAACCTGCAAGTACGTTCGTTTAACTCAAGCTGCCTCGCCTTGCAACGCGAGTCTGTGTTTTTGCAGGAACATTTACACGTCTGCGGATCTTGTACAAACAAATGCTTTCTCCGCTCTGAGCAAGGCCCACAGGGACTGCAAAAAGGCAAAAGGAAAGACATCTAAGCTAGAGCGTCAGCAGAGAGAGAGAAAAAAAAACAAAAAACCATGCAACACCCCCTAACAGTCCGCAGCTGCACCACCCACCCCCCCAGCTCACTGGTCCCCCTGCCCTTCTATGCCCTGGAAGGATCCAAGGGCTGCAGCAGAAGACGGAGAGAGCGGCGGAAAGAGGCAGCACTGGCTAGGAAGCCTGCCTGCAGGAAGAGGCAGGCACAGATGGGCAGAGAGTGCAAGGAGAGGGCCCCCGTAAGGGGGGTGCTATCCCCTGGGGACAAATACAAGTCTTGGGCCACAAGGTCCCAACAGCTACCACCCCAGAAAGAGCACACCTTGACTCTTCACCTACTGGGGACAGCAATCCGGGCCACCTTCCCCCTGTGCCAGGGCTCGGGCCCGGGCCCCTCCACCAAAGGCAGGCTGAAGGAGGGCACCATGGCAGGCCAAGCCCAGAGGCAGCATCCACAGCCAGGCCACCAGTGGCTGAAGGGCGCACCACAGCCTCCAACCCAGAGGAAGAGCCTCCAAACCTACAGGGAGGTTCCCGTGGGTGCCGTGGGTTGGCCGAGTTACAGGGCTCCCCTCCGGAAGCCCCAGGTCCACGAAGATGGGCTCCCGTGCAGTGCCTGACCCCACCCGGCCTCTCCTTCAGCTGACGACAGGCTGCCTCATGTCATTCGCGCCCCTTCCTCGCGCCATGTCTGCCCGCCCCACCACCCTCAGCTTCTAGACAAGTGCACAAGCCCAGAGCAGTGGAAACCAGTTGAGTGAGAAGGCGCCAGTGCCTGGCACCTGTGCCAAATGGGCCCGCCACCAGTGCCCAGTGAGTGAGGGAAAGGCGGTGCCCAGCCAAGCCAGAGTCCCCCCCCACCCCGAATCCTCCAGGCCCACTCTGCCCACCTGCCCACCCATCCCAACCCTGGACCAGCCAGCCACGCCACCACCGAGTCTAGCCACTGGTGCCAATTAGTGGAGTGAGAGTGAGAGAGAGCCACTGCAGGGAGAGGCAGAGGAGAGCTGGAGGGGCCGGGGGGGGGGGGGGCAGGGTTAGGGGTCCCGCCGGCAGGAGTCTGACTGGGGGCCGGGGAGGCTCCAGGCAATGAGACAGCGGAGGCACCACGTACACGCTCCAGGGTTTATACCGGGATTTCTTGCGCTTTCTTTTTTGCCCCTTTCCCTTTCCTCGAATTGATTTTCTGGAAAATAAAAAAACAGAGACAGACAAAGAGAGAGCAAGGGGGAAGGGGAAAGGAAAAGAAGCAATAAGGAGGGCAGGGTTCGGGACGCACTCCCTGGAACAAGGCATTGGGAGGCCAGCGGGCTCCAGGAAAGGGCCTGCGCACACACACACACGCACACACGCACACGCAGGCTGGGGCAGCAGGCATGCAATGGCTCCTTCTTCTCCCTTTGGCCTCCCTGGGGAGGCCAGTCCAGCCTCCAGCAATGCTCTGTGTTGGGAGCAGAGGCTGGGTGGAGGACACAGGACCCAAGGCCTGCATGCTCGTGGCAGCTCCTGGTCCCAGGCAAGGACCTGTCGGCAGTCTCTGGGGCCAGCTACCCTGGGCAGGTTTGACCCTGAAGGTCGGGCGAGGGGGCTATAAAAGGTAGGCCAGAGTTTGGAAAGACCTGACTTGATGTGGGTAGGAGTCAGGGCCCAGGCTGTGCTCCAGGCACCTTCTGCCTTCACTTCCAAGTGCACTAGCAAAGGGGTCCCTCAGGGCCCTGCCTCCGCAGATCCTGGTGTGGGAGAGCAGCTACCCTGGGGGCTGGCACAGACCCAGGGGCAGCACATGAAAGGCGCCAGCCTGCCCAGCCATAACCTGGGCCGAGAGGCGGGGATGGGTGTCCTCAGAGCCCCAGGCAGGTGGTAGGGTGGGGTGGGAGTTAGGGAGGCACAGGAGGAGGGGCCTGGGAGTTACTTGGCAGGAAGTCCTCTCCCCAGCCTGTCAAAGCCTGCTACACCATCTCACCAGACTCTCTTCCGAGCCCAGGCGAGCCCCCCACTCTTTCTGTGGGCAAAGCAGACATTTGGGAAATAGGCAAGGGGGGGCAGGCTGAAGCCTGTTCCCCTCAAGGGAACCAGCACTCTCCACACCTGCCAGGCCTAGGGTGCCCAGAGTATCTGCCATGGGGGAAGAAATGAGGGGGAAGGGACTGAGGAAAAGGGGCAAGACAGCTCCCCTAGGAGAAAGCACTGGGAAGGCGGGAGGTCTACACACACAAATACACACTCATTCTTTCTCTCTCTCTCTCTGAGCCTAGTCTCCCAAATCGCTGCTCTGGGAGCCACAGCAATCCTGGAAGTTGGGGACTCAGGGAAGAGGGAAGGGGTTGAGGCCCCAGAGTTTCTAAGTCCCCAGAGCTTTGGGGGCAGACGGGATGGTGAGGGAGGGGAGGAAAGGGCACAGGTGCTCTCTCTCATTCTCTTTCCCTGCAGGCTAGTCCCCTTTGCTCACCAGATCTCAAAGGCCCACTGCCCCCAGACTATGCCCCCCTGGTCCATCCTGACCCAGCCCTCCACACGGAACAACTAGAAGCCTCAGAAAATGACCAACTGTCAACTCATTTCTCCCCGGCCAGGGAGGGCTGAGTGGCTCTGGCCCACCCCTCTCCTACAGGGCATCACCCAGAAAACATCTCAGCCGGCCCCCAAGTCCAATCACACCACCAGAGCAACCACTGTGAGAGGCCGTCCCCTCTGACACACAGAAGCTGGCCTCTTTGCTACCCGCTCCCTCTCCCCGCTGTGCGTGATGGGAGACTAGAGCAGGCCGGGGAGGCCGTGTCCACACGGCCCCCCAGCACACCAAAACTGCAAGTCCCAGCCAGGAAGGACCTGGAGACCTAGAATGTGTGGTCTCTCCTACAGGAAGCTCCAGGCTCCAGACTGGGGTTTTGCCCCTAATCCTAGAGCCATAATCCTCGAGTTTGCTCCAACCCCCTCCTGCCACCACAAGTCTTCGTGAGGTCAACTCCCTGACCCGGTGAAGTCATCAGACGCCCTGAGAGAGGAAGCCAAGAGCCCCAACCAAGATAACCGGCCAAGGAGAGGGAGAGGAGCTGAAGTCATGGCCACTTACTTTTCTTGCCTTGCTCTATCTTTCTTTGGTCTGCAGCGGGCAGAGAAAAAGAAAAGAACAAAACAGAGAGGGATTCAGATGGTGATGCTGACAAAGGAAGTAACATATTACTTATGACACATCAATACAATTTTAATCCCTTTACATAAAATAACTCAATCCTTCCAACAACATTATTAGAGACATCCTATGGTTGTGCCCATTTGACAGAAGTAGAAACTGAGGCACCATGAAGTAAAATTAAAATGCCCAAGGTTCCACAGTTGCAAGGGAGAAACAGCTAACAAGTGTAACATGCTTAGCCCTCCCACTGTCTGCTGAACGAGCGAATCCGTGCCTCTGTCCTCACCTGCATTCACATTTGCTGTGCTGTAGGAAACTCATCTCTCCTATGTGCTGCCCTTGATGAGGTTTGATCCGCATAATCTAGAGGAAAAGGAAGCAGATCACAGAGGTCAGTGACCCAGCCAGCCATACCCAGATGGGACACCCCGTGGCTCTTGCCACTTAGCACCAGGGGTTCTACAGAGCAGGGGTGGGGGCAGAAGGAGGAGGGACCTGGGGCTCTACCAGAAAGAGCCTCAGGTCCACCCCCACTCCCCTGACTCCCCTGACCCTGCTGACCTCAAAGAGCCCCTGCTCTTCCTGGGGACAGGCGTGGCTGCACGGGTTGGCCAGGCTGGGAATTCGAGTCCTGGGTTCTTGCCGGTCCCCACCCCTCCCCTCCTGTTAGCCCCTCTAGGCCTCACCCTGACCCCTAGTCGCTACCCAAGAGCTACCTTCCCTGGGGTCTCAGAGCTCCCTCCCGCCCTGTCCGGCCTGAGATGTGCCCTGTCACTGGGCAGCAGCAAACGATGTCCTTTGAACACTCACCATGCACCAGGCTCATTCAGCACCCCAAACAGAGCCCCCAAGGAGGAGGTGCCCTCTTCCTCCAAGAGGAGAGGGGCACCTGTCACAGGTATGAGCCCCTCCTGAGCCCAGGGGCAAAGGTCAGGGGGGAGGAGGAGGCAGCAGGGACTTGTGAGGAACCCCAAACCAGAAAATGCAGGCATCTTTTCCCCCAAAGGGGTAAGATTCCCCACACCCTGCCATAACTCACTTAGGGACAGGAGCTGAGCAAGGCAAGTCTGGTTCCAAAGTCTAACCCTGCCCCCTGCCCCGCCCCCACCCCCACTCACCACAGATGCCCACCTGCATGGTGATGTTGAACTCCTCAGTGGGCACGCACTCCAGGCCCTCATCATTACAACAGCCCCCACACCGCATCAGGGGCACGCAGGATGGCTTGAAGATGTACTCAATCTCGTCGGGGTACTCCTGGAAGATGTCCACCAGGGTCTCAATGGGACGGCAGTAGCTGCGCTGGTAGACATCCATGAACTTCACCACTGCATGGGATGGGGTGACATGTGAGCCCCACTGGTCACACAGGAGATGGCCAGCCCCTATCTCCCCTGAGCTTCAGAGGCAACCCCATGGGGTTCCTGTGAGGTACCCCCTGCTGGGGTACCAGTCCTTCCCAAACTCTAGCTGAACTCCCTCCAGCTGTGTGCTTGACATCCTTCCCTAAGCTTTCCACCGTGGGCACTGATGAAGGTCTGGTTCTATTCCAAAGAGATCACACGAGGCTGTTGGTTTCTGAGGAAGATGGTCTGCCATATCTGACCCACTGCCTCGCCATGACCACCGAGCCAATTTGTGGGTCAACCTTGACGCCAGGCACAGTCTGAGGACAAGTATACTTGTCGGGGTTGGGGGGGAGGGGTGATCTAAGTTTTCCATGAAAGGAGGAAGAGCCAGCTTGGCAAACCTACTCCCCATTTCCCTACAACTTCTACCACACGAACCACCATACCAACAACCACTGAATGAGGACTTATTATAAGGTGGGCATTGTGTGCTGTCATCCCTGGTTTTCATGGCCAATAGTATGAGGTTCCAGTAGGAACCCCATTTTACAAAGGGGGACCTGGAGGTTCCGAGGGGCTGAGGAACTTGCCCCAGGCCCACACTTCCGAACAGCTCTGATCAAAGCCTTCTCAAGACAAATTATGTGGAAGCATGGTGGGGGGGCACTTTGCCACCTGCCAGACCCCTCCCCAGACACAGGCTAGGGAGGCAGTGAGCATCAGCACAGGGGCCAGGCCTGCCTGGAATCAGCAGGTGGCAGCGGGTGGGCACTCTGCAGGCCCAGCCGCCCCGATAACCCCGCCCGCCCCAGAGGGCAAACTGCTTGCATCATGGAAAAAATGGTGCTGCCGTTGCAGCCGTGGAACACTTCTAGAAGCTGATCTGGAGGGAGAGCAGGGTAAAGACAGCTTCCCAGGCTGGCCATGGAGCCTGCGGTGCACTGGAGCATGAAGGGGTAATTCTAGGCCACAGGGGCGGGGCCCTGGAGAACAGATATACTCAGGACCTGGAATAATGGCTCCCAGTTGTGGCCCAGCCTGTCACTCTCCATCACACACACACACACACACACACACACACACACACACACACACCCTACTACCACAAAGTAATCCTCTCCCTGAAATGCTTTTCCCCCGCACGGGAGGGAGAAGTAGCGTCCAGCCTGTGAAGAAGTCCTGGCCCTGGCCATGACTTGGTGTGTGACCTTGGGCCAGTCCCGCCCCTCTCTGGCCCTCAGACTGCACATCTGTATAAGTGGGCTGGGCAGATCCTTAAAGACACTGAAACTGAGACTGAAAATGTGGGGTTTTGTATCCCATTTCCAGCCCCGAGAACAGGTGCTCTTTCTCAGCCCAGATAACACAAGGTTTGGAACCTCACCCCCAGTCATCTGAAGCGCAACCCCCTGGCCTGCCTTTCCCCAGGGACTGTGGCTGAGCCTCTTCTTCCCTTCAGAGGGTAAAGGAAGATGAACCTGGGTGTTATCTATATAATAGGAAGGTTGAGAACTGGGGAGCTGAGGGCCAGGGAGGGGAGGGCCACAGGTGTGCAAATACCAAGAAAGGAAGAAGGGGCTCCCAGCCAGTCTCCTGGCCCTGTCTGAGATTTACTACCCCTCTGCAGACAACAGACACAGAATTCTCCTCCAACCTCAAAAGGGTTAAGGTCAAGCACCATCAGAAAGAGTACAGATGAGATCAGGGATCTGAAGAATCCCTTTTCTAAGCCAAGTCCATATCAAAGAAGATGACTAATCAAGAAATCCTGACCTAGGGGTGCCTAGGTGACTCGGTGGGTTAAGCCTCTGCCTTCGGCTCAGGTCATGATCCCAGGGTCCTGGGATCGAGCCCCGCATTGGGCTCTCTGCTGGGCGGGGAGCCTGCTTCCCCCGCCCTCTCTGTCTGCCTCTCTGCCTACTTGTGATCTCTGTCAAATAAATTAATAAAAATCTTTAAAAAAAAAAAAAAAAGGAAGAAAGAAATCTTGACCTGACACTTTGTCATGGTTGGGAACAGAGATGGCCCAGGCTTTGTGGCCCCAACCAGGACAGGAAGAAAGCAGGAAGGTCTGGTCTGGACTGTGGCAGCTGGTAGCTGAGGGTAAAAAGTCACAGACTAGGGATTCCTTGGAAAAGCTCCCTGGAATCCTCAAGGGCTGCAGGAGAGAGGTCAAGGGAGCAACTTCACCCATCCCCTTCGGACCCCAGCCACCACCCCCAAAGAAAGCCGGCCAGCTTCTGCCCAGGCCACGGACATGCATCAACTCCCACAACAAGCTTTCTTGCTTTTCCTCACTTCTTGGAGACAATCTTGTCCCCAGGAAACAAAGACCATTTGTCTTGCCTCTCCCAGAACACAGAGACCACCGGGAGGCTGATAGGGGGTGGGTGCCCACTGGCAGCCAGGAGCCTCTGGGGGCCACAGGCTGTGGAGTGGCCAGGAAGCCAGACCCTGGGCCAAGGAAAGAGCTCCTGAGTGAAGAGGGAGGTGGAACTAGCAGGGCATCACCCCTGCCCAGGGAGTGCCAACACCACCCCTGGCCACCACCCTGGGCCACAGTGGGCTTGGGGCTGGAAAACTAGCTGGGAGGAAGACCTGGGGGGCCTTCCCACCTCAGAGGTGGGGAGTTGGGGGAGTGGCGTCAGGCACTTCTCTCCCCAGGCTGAAGCAGAGGCCGCATTCAGTGTGGGGGGAGAGCCAGGGCTTCCCTAGAGAAATCCGAGGATCCCTACTCCAAACCACAGGAACAAAAGGCAGGCTGACTCTTAGTTGGGCAGGGGGCGGGGCACCTGGGAGCTACAGCCAGCCCTCTGCTGGCCCAGGAGGGAAGTTCACAGCACCTAAACCTATCCCACCCAGAGGGCCAAGGGAGATGGCAGGGACTTCTCTCCACCCTCAAAGGAATACAGGCTGTGGGGGTGGGGGTTCTCAGGAGGTTAGGCCCTCTGGACCTCCAGCTCACGCACAGCCAATCTGCTGGCACAGCCCCCTGCACGCAGACCCCACAGGTGTGACAAGGCTGGGCTGGATGAGACATGACATAGTCTATCCATCCTCCCCTCGGCGCAGGTGGGACAAGGGACACCTCCTCCTGCAACACCTGGGATCTTTGAACACTGTCTTCCTGGCCTGTGCTCACTGCTCCCTCTCCAAATAAAATTTTACTGGAAAGACCAAAAGGAAAAGACAGCAAGTTCTATTTCTAACAGAGACCTGAATAGGAAAGAGAGTCCTCCAGAATGAAGGGTGACTCTCATGGTGCTCCCCTCTTCCCTTCTTGATCCCCATTCCTACACCCCTTCCCCCCGTCCCACGGCCACAGACTTGAAAGAAAGGGATGGGGCCTCCCCACCCCTCCCCTAGGGAGACAGGATATCCCTCCAAGGGCCAGAGGGACTCACCTTCGTGGGGTTTGTGCTCTCCTTCTGCCATGGGTGCAGCCTGGGACCACTGAGGACAAAACAAAGAGCAAAGCACGGGCATGAGCAGGGATGGAGAGGCCCAGCCACACGCCTGGCCGGTAGCCTCTGGCTTCTCTGGGGCTTCTGAGAGGAACAAGGCACCTGCCCGGCTCCCCAGAGCAGAGAGCATGCCCACTGTCCCCTGCGAGTTCCAGCTGGGACAGAAGAGAAAGAATGACCCGCTATGGGGGGCGTGGGGGGGCGGAGAACTGAAAACACAAGAGGAAAATACCAGAACGCTGTGCTGTCTGGGTCCCCACCCCTTCCCCACATTTCCCTCCCCACCCCTCACTGGCCCACTGCTGAGTTCAGTGAATTTTCTCAGCCCCCCTGACTCCCTGGTCCAAAGCCACGGGTAAGCAGTAAGGTCAAACAGGAGGACAAATTTGGACTGGAGCAGGAAGGAAGGACTGGGGGCGAGAAAAACAACATGGTGACCTTCTCCTGCTGACATGACAAATACCAGGGTGAGCTGGTGCTGGGGAAGGAGGAGGGTGCAGAGGAACGAAGGGCGCCAACCACCCTCCCCCATCCAAACTCCTCTGCTCTCGGGAGTATTCAGCAAATATCCTCAGGTATATTCAGCAAAGCCACAGGTTGCCTAGAAGGGAAAACCAGGGAGGAAACCCTGGGGGAGGGCAGAGCCCCATTTCTCCCAGCACACAGACCACTAGGAGCCAGAATGTACCTCCAAAGCTCTGAGCCTCACACTCCCACCTTATTCCCTGGTTTCTTCTCCCTCCCGGACTGTGGGGGGTTGGGGTCCAGAGTCCCTCTCCCCTAGCTGGGCACTTTTCCTCCAAAGCCTTTATGCCTTAGCACTGCCCAGCCCCTAGGGGGCCCCCTGCACTACCCAGCCTTCAGGCCTCCCCTAGCCCTAGCCATCCCTCCCTACCCCCACCAGATCATTCCTCCCCTCCCCAGAAGCTGTGAAGGTCAACATGCCCAACCATGTGGACCTGACAGCTCTGAGAAGGCAAAGGCTTCTGCCTGCCCTTCCAGAGGGCCTCCGGTTCTCACCAGCTGCGCACCCCACCTGCCCTTCTTTGGGGACATATCCCAAGCAGCAGAGCCGTACTCCAGCCCGTGGAACTGCAGACCCCACTGACAAACTGTCTCCTTCCCACACACCCTCAATGCACCCTGGATCTCCGAGTCTTTCCCCAGGGGCAAGGTCAGATAACAGTTTCCAGGATCCCAGCTGGGCAGCCTCCCACAACAGCTTCCTCAGGGACCCCCAGGGTCTCCACCTTAGCTCCTGGCCCATCTCCGGGATACCCCCTGGTTTCCTTCTGCCAACATTCTCCCTGTACCCTCCACTCCTCCTGGGCCCCAATGAGGAAGGGGGACAGAAATTTAACCCCCTCCAAGGCCAGGGGGCATTGGGAGGGGCTGTTCTGGGCAGGGAGGGGCCAGGTGCCCTTCTCTGGGGGCCTCTGAAGGTCACACTGTGGCCAGGCCGCCACTCCTCCCCCTCTCCCTCCCCCCCAACTTGGAGGCCTGGAGCCAAGGCCTTTGTGCCAGGGTCTGAGGCACCCAGGGTGCAGCAGGGACCCCAGCCCATTTCTTTCTCTCTGACTCTCTCCAAGGGGAGACTCTGTGGCGGATGGAAGGTGTAAGGGAAGAGTGTCAAGGACCCCTTAGGTGGCTCTGAGAAGCGAGTTGGGTGGGCAAGTTTTAGAGTTCCAAAAAACCACCTGCTCCTGCTTGGACACCCCATTTCACCAGGACAAAGTGTGTTTGCAAGGCTGGAAGAGCTCCTTCCAAAAGGAGGGGGGGGCGGGGGGAAGCTGGTCCCATAATTCCCACGTTACAGCAAATTTTAAGCCATTTTTCCAAAAAGTGTAAAGTGGAGTAATGACACTCTTTTCATTCCTACCTTAGGCCACCCCCATAAAAGCTAAAGCACGGCTCGGAAGTGTGGGGGAGGGGAGCAAAGCGGACTGTCACCAAGTGGGGACTTTAGGTAGTCTGACAAAGCACCAGGGTGGACCCCTGCAACCTGACCTCTGACAGCGATCATCCTTTCCCTGGCCTCTTGGGTCGGAGAGGGGTTACACGGGTCTTCTCAGCAAAGGGTAGTAAAAAATAGAAGGGTGGCAGGGGCTTCTCTCCACGTCAGGGAGGAAATGGGGAAGGGGCATCAAGAAATCCGTCCCAGCACAGGAAGGAGTTAGGGGCTGGGAACAGTGGAGAAGACATATGGGGTGGCTCTCCGGGTCCCCCGGCTAGGGATACCTCGAGAGGTCACCTTCCCGCGGAGGGCCGGCGGGGGGAGGGGCGCCGCTCGCCGCCCGGGTCTCCCCGCTCGGGGCCGCCGAGGCTCGGGGAACACGCGGCCGGCCAGGCCCGGGCTGATGTAATCGGCTCCGCGCCGCGCGCGCCCGGCCGGGCGGGGGAGGGCGGGCACCGAGCTGGACGCAAGCGGGAACGGGCGGGGGTGCCTCCGCGCAGGTGGCCCGGAGGAGACCGGGGGTCCCCTCGGCAATCCACCCCGAAACTTTTCTCAAACTCGTGGCGAGGGCCTAAGAGATCGAGCGCCCGTGACAGCAAGCCCCCTCTCTCTCGCCCGCGCCCTGCCCCCTCCACGCTCTCTGCCCTCCCTCGGTCCAAGGTCCGGGCACCCCCCTGCCCATTGGGCTCCGGCTCCCGCCCCCGCTGCCCGGACTTCCAGTTTGTCCGGGACCAGCGGCCAGGAGCAAACTTCAGCTGCCCGCGGCAGCGCAAGCCCAGCCCCCTCGGCCTCCTCCTCTGGCTCCCGCCCTCCGCTGGTCGGCCCAGATCGTACGTGCGGTGACTCTGGTGGGTGGGCAGGGCCCGCGTGGGCGGTGAGATTCTATCCCGGTGCCCTCCCACCTAGCGCGCGCCCCCTCCCCCTACATGTACGAGGATCGAGGGGGAAACCACGCGCCCGGTGCCCAAGGACCCGCGTGGGGTACCGAGCCCCCACGCGCGCGCTCACACGCACGTCCCCAGCCGGGAGAGGCGCTCCCAGCGGCCCGCGACGCCTGGTGGGCACGGCCGCTTACCTTGGCATGGTGGAGGTAGAGCAGCAAGGCAAGGCTCCAATGCACCCAAGAGAGCAGAAAGTTCATGGTTTCAGAGGCCCGGCCGGAGCCGGCGCGGCTCGCGCTCCCTCTCCGGCTCGGGCTGCGGGGCGGCCCGCTCTCTTCGGCGCCTAGGCGGTCTCCTCTTCCTCCCGAAGCCGAGGCCCGGGCCAGGGCCTGGGGCGCGCGCGCGGCTGGAGCACTGTCTGCGCACACAGCCGCCTCACCCGTCCATGAGCCCGGCTTCCGAGCTCCAAGTCGCCACCGCGGCCCCCTCTCCTCTTCCTTCTCCTCTTCTTCCTCCTCCCCCTCCTCCCCCGACTGCGGCTCCTCTCGGCCCGAGCTAGCACTTCTCCCGGTTCCGCTCGGCTCGGCTGCCCCGGCGCGAACCACGGCTCCTCCGGAGCGGGAACAACCCAGAAGTTGGACGAAAAGTTTCACTGCAACGCCGCGAGCCCCGACCCCCTCCACCCCGCCTCCAGGCGCGGGCTCCGGCTCTTGCCCGCGGCTCGTCGCCGCGTCCACCCTCGGCCGCCCGCCGGGGAGGAGGTGGGAGTTGGGGCGGGGGGCGGTGTCTGTCTGTCTGTCCGTCAGCGCTGCTGGTCCGATGCGGGATCCCGAGGGGGAGGGCTCACGCCGCGCTCTGGCGGTCACCCCCAAAAGCAGGTCACTCACTTTGACCCTGTCCCTGTCGTTGCTCGCTTCGCCCGCGCGCGCTCTCTGACCCCGTCTCTCTCTCTCTCTCTCTTCCTCGACTTCTCTTCTGGAGCTCTTGCTACCTCTTTCTTCTCTCCGCAGGTTTCCGAAATCCGAAGTGATTGGGGGAAGTAAAGGAGCGATCTCCCCAAACGGTCGGCCCGATTTTAGCGGGGAATGGGAAGCAAAAAATAAATTAAAACGGGAAAGAATGTGGATTTTAAAATTGCTGAAGAAAAAAAAAGAGGAGAGTAAACCCTGGATAAATGAATATCAAATTCCAGTGCGGAGACCCCTGGCCGGTGACCCCGCCGGTTCGTCAGCCTCGCCGCTGCGCCTCCCGACCCAGCGCCGCTGCCGCCGGTTCCACTCGCCCCCCGCGCCGCGGCCTCCTCGCAGCCCCGCTACCCCAAGCCTCTGCGCTTCCTACCACTAGCGGCCGCTTAAAATAGGCTAGGCCCCGCCTTTGGCACGCCCTGGGGCGGGGACAGGCCCAGTGTCTGCGCCTCTCAGACTGCCCCGCACGCCCCTCGGGCCTTCCCGGGGGACGTGTAGCAAAGCCTGCCCCCCCCCCCGCCAGTGAAGGGGAAGCTCGACCCCCACCTAGGTTCACAGCCTGAAAATTGCCCAGCCCCCCTTTGCCCAGACACACACACGCCCGCGCCGTACTGGGGGGAAGGGTACAGGAAAGTGAGGTTATGTGCGGACAGGGCTAGGGAGCTATTCCTTCTTTACTGGGAATATTGGAGGAAGGGGGGCTCTGGGCGGGCAGGGAGTCGGACAGGGACGGGTGGGGAGAAGGACATACAGATCTATTGGAATACTAGCGTGACCCCTGGCCTTCTCACCACTCCAGCACTCTCAGCCCGCCCCCCCACACACACACACAACACACACTCACACTGACAAACGCGTCCTCACTCTCACGCAGACGCCGCTCTCCCAAGTTCACCCAGCTTCCCTGTGGTAGCCGAGCGCCCCCTAGTGACTACTGCCTGCACACCCCCTGCTCTGGCTCAAGAGGGAATGGGCTCTGGGAAGAGGGTGGAGGGAGACTAACCCCGATCCCATTTCTGACCTCCCAAACAGAGACATGTTTGGGACTGGAATCGACCCACGTGCAGAGAGCCCGATGCTGGGCACAGGAGGCATGACGTATCCGTGTGGACAATGTGCCCATCTGGAGACTTCATCTGGCCTGCTGACATCAGAGTGAGCTACAGCCAAAGGACTAGGGTGACTGGGGTCCTTTGGGAAGTGTCCAGGGAAGCTTCCTTGGGGGAAATTATTTGGCACCAGGTTTGTAAGGCTGAAAATGGGAAGCCGTGTGGTTCTGGGTTAGTCAGTGGCCCAGAGGGAAGAGGACCTGTTGGAGCCCACGTATGCACTGTGGAGTCTGGCAGAGCCCAAAGGGAGAGGCAGCCGGGCAGACAGAAGCCCTTGTTCCTGCTCCCCCCCCCAAGATGTTGCCAGGGAACTGAGGCCAGGGGGCTGGTGGGGGCGGATGGAGGCCAGGGCCTGAGTGATGATTCAAACCTACTCACCAACACTAAGGAACGTCTGTAGGCCAGCTGCCCAGAGCTCCCAGGAGGCTGGGGGCCAAAGCTTCTTTCTATCAGCCCCAGCCCAGCCTCTCAGCTCATCTTCTGAACAGAATTGGGGTTTCTCCTCAGGACCCCCAGACCCCCAGGATCCCTTGCCTACTTCTACTG
This sequence comes from Martes martes, assembly GCF_963455335.1. Classification (NCBI taxonomy): domain Eukaryota; kingdom Metazoa; phylum Chordata; class Mammalia; order Carnivora; family Mustelidae; genus Martes; species Martes martes. Next base: position 89,819,553 of record NC_137893.1, on the reverse strand, counting down.
ACTGGGAGCCTCTCTCCTCTTTCCCCCAGTTCCCCCCACCCCACACCAGCTCCCTTCAAAGCCCCCTTTTCCCCCACTCCCCTGGTCTTCCCTAAGTGCTCCCTGAGGCCCCCCACCCCACCCTTGGATATAGGAACCAGCCTGGAAAAATTCCTGGTTGGGCTTTGACCCAGCAGCTCCCAGGTTCCCCCAGGGAACAAAGAGGGGGCTCTGATACCTGAGGGAAGAGAGGGACCAACCAGTCTCATTTTTCACCCAGATCTGGCCAGGGTCTGGCCCAGGGCTGATGTAGCCTCTGTGGGTGTCTGGGCCGAGAGCGGGAATGCTGCCGTTTCCCCCAAATTGACCCAACGATCCAGGAATGCTACTCAGCCAACCCCTTGCCTCGGCACATGGTCCTGCGGTTGGGTGAGGGTGCTAGGTTACCTCTTTAGGAGCCCAGTTCCACGGGAGTGGCGTCCTGAGGCTCCTATGAGCAGAGGGGCTGCCCACCCCACCCCATCCTATCCTTTGCATCACCCATGCCTCCAGTCCTGCCTGTACCACCTGGCAAGCTCCCCAGCAGCAGGGACAAGGTCTTTTTCCAGTTACTAAATGTTTATTTGCTGGCTCAGGGGGCCCTCCTCCCAGACAAGCCTTCTTACCTAGGCTCCATGCTCCAAGCTGCTGCACGGGAGATGGAAGGGAAGCCATTAAACCTCCTCCTTCCAACCTGGTCCGCATGTAGCACCACCAGAGCCCAAGATGTGGGTGCTCCCAGCAGCAGGAGCAGGGGCTCACACTGGCCCCCTCCACCGCGTCTCTCCTCAACTCAGCCTTGCTTGGCCCCTGAGAGGCCAAAAGGGGAGATCTTAGTAAAAGAACCTGAAGTTGAGAGGAGAGTGGAGGGGTTCCAAGGAAGGGTGGCTGTCAATTGTCGCTATAACCCCAGGGCTTTCCCCAACCTGAGCCAAATATCCCCCTCAGTGGTGTTAAGTAAGGTGTGTCTTGGCTACCTATTCGAGGCCCCCTCTGTGTGCTTGGCCCAGAGAACCAAGGGAAGGAGGGAGCAGAATTGCATCCTGGCCTGAGGGACTTTGGAGCACCCTTCTCTGCCCCCACTCCCACCCCTCATTTCAGAGACAAGCTGGTGGCAACTCCGAGGACGGTTGCCTCTGGAAGCTATTGCCCAGCGTGGTGTCACCGGCTTTCCCAACAATACACTATCCTGACAGATAACACCCAGCCAATGCCCATATTGCCATCGAACTGAAAGCCCAACACACCTGGGTCTTCCAGAAAGGGGATAAAAGCACATGGAATCAGGAACACCAATCAACAATCACAAGACCACATTGTGTCTCTCTAGTACCCTCTCCTCCCACAGAATTAATCCCCCTGACAGGGGTCATGCTGGGCCCCTCCAAGGGCATCCTCAGCCCCGCTCCGAGGGCTCAGGACCAGGGCCCCCTCAGCTTAGGGCTCGGAAGCAGTTCTGCAGGAGCCAAGGAAGGGGAAGGTGTTCCAGGTGAGGGGGAAGTGGGGAGAAGGTGGGGGTTGCGGGTAAGGAGCGGGAAAGGTAGCCAGGAGCCAGCTGTGGCCCCAGACAAAGGAAGTAGTGATCAGGCCCAAGGCACAATAGTTGTACCTTGTCCTAATGACTTATCACTTGGATGTTCAGGGAAGCCCTTGCCTGTGTGGGTGTGGGCGGTTAACCTCCAAACCCATGGAGGAAGGGACAGAGCCCCACCAAAGTGGGGAGAGAGTGGCTCATTCTTGCCATTGTCTTAGCATTTCTCCAGGCAGTTTTGCCATGGAGAAGAAAGGTCTCCTCCCTCACACAGTCCCCTGACTCCCCCGGCACCTAGCTGGACACAGATCTGATCCACTGGAAAGGCAGGAGTACAAACTTCACTGAATTGGTGGAGAGAGAATTGGGTTGGCTCCCTTCAATTCGCTGTCCCTGGCTGCCGGTCTATCTCTCCCCACTCTGTCTCTATCTCTCTCTGGTGCCAACCCTTCCCCGCCTCCTGCCTCCCATCCCCGGACTCTCCCTCAAGGAAGAAGGGCCTCTTTTCCTACTGCCAGCTTCCAGTCCCCATCTGGATCTGGATCTTTGACTTGGGGTAATGATGGGCAAAGATGCTGATTGGTAATGAGACTAGAGGCTGACTCCCCCAGAGAAGCCCGGCGGGAAAAGGGGAGGGAAGAGGGATGGGGAACAAGCAGGAGAAGGGGCAGACGGGCAGGGCAGAGCAGGGTCACTGTCCGGGGGAGCCAACCCTAGTCCTTTATCAGCTGAGTCTCTGCCTGGCCCTTACAGACCTCTGTTTAATCCCCTAAAGCCGGGCTGTCTCCCTGGATTGCTTCTCCCTGACAGCCTCAGACATGCTCACTTCTTGACACCCCCAGTCTTGGCTACCCCTCAAAGTCTGACCCCCTCCTGCCCATTGCTGCCCCTGGTCACACACACCCACTCAGTCTTGGAGGGAGTCCCTGTCCTGGGAAGAGGTGGCAGCTAGGGTCCTAGAGCTGTATTCTCCCTTCAGACCTGGGCCCTGCCTGGGAGCTGAGCCTTGTTCCAGCCGTGGATCTTTCCCGAGGCCTACCAGGCACTAGGCAGCAGGCACCAGGCACCGTGCTGATGCTGTAGGAGATACAGGACAGTGAACACTATGGGGGCTTTGGATCCAAATGGACCCAAGTGGCACTCTTGGCTGTCACTCTTTAGCTGAGTGACCTTGGGCAAGTGACTCAATCTCTCTGAACCCCCAGATCCCCTCATCTGTAAGACAGGAGTGAAAATGCTGCCCATGGACAGGTATGTACACAGCTACAGGTGAGGTGGGAAAGTGGCCCTAAGAGAGGCCCAAGGTGCTATGAGGGTACCAAGACAGAGCAGTCAGACTGGCTGGGATGGGCCTCAAGAAGGGTTTGCTGCAGGAGGTAGCACGGGACGTTTATTCCATAAGCAAGTACTAAACTCAGCCCGGAAGCCCTGTGTTGGCTCGGCCCGGGGACTGCCACAATGTGGAAGGGGCTCTCTGCCCAGAGGAACCAAACAGTAAACAGAAAATGGGAACTCTGAGGGGGGCACATGATTGCTGGCGGTAGAGGAAGGTTTCCTGGAGGAGGTGGCAAATGAGGATAGAGGGAAGAGAGGCGTTTTTGCCCACTGCATGGAGAGGGATTAAAAAAAAAACTGGAGGATTCTAAGGCCCACCACACCTCTGGGGGTGATAGAGACTCTGAGGTTAGGCAGGACAGGGGATTAGGGCTTCTCCAGAAACATTCCCAGCCAAAGCCTGCAGGGATGCAGGGACCGATGCTACTCCCTCAGGGGGTGAGCCCCACGTGGGTTTCCCCGCCCTCTGGGACAGCATGTCTCTGCCAGAGAATTTAAACAAACAAGCAGACACCAGACGTAGGTCCAGCTTGCCGGTGAGCACCACTATTGTTTGCAGGGAAGCGAGGGGCAGAGGGCAGAGGACGCCGGCCCGTGACAAGCACAGGGCCACTCGGCTGCAGCAGGGCACAAAGCAGAAAGAAGTTTTCTTCAGCTTTGTCCCCTCCCTAGCCCCCAACAGGTGCCCAGAGGTCTGGTCTCCCATCTGTCCATCACAGACAGGTGGAAACCTGGAAACAGCACTGGGAGGTTGGGGGTGGGGGGAGGAGGAGTCAAGGCTGCTGCACGCCATGTGACCTTGGCCAAGTCAGTCCCCTTTTTGGACCTCAGAATCCTCCTAGATAAGAGCAGGAGTTTACACCCCCTAAACTTTAAGGCTCTGTAACCCTCCATCAAACACTCCAACTGAGATCACTGATAGGAAATGTCACATCTTCCGGGGGTCTGTGTATTTCAAAAGGCTTCTGGAGAGGACAATGCTTAACTCAAAGATGGGTGAAATCTGGGGCCGGGCACCAAGTGGGGGAGGGGAAATGTGGTTCCAGGGACTCCCTCAAATCCCAGCAGGTCAGAACAGCTTCCTCTCTTACCTAGGAGACCAGAACCTCTGTCCTTTTTAAAAAGACACTGGCGGGGTACCTGGGTGGCTCAGTGGGTTGGGCCCCTGCCTTCAGCTCCGGTCGTGGTCTCAGGGTCCTGGGATCGAGTCCCACATCGGGCTCCCTACTCAGCGGGGAGCCTGCTTCTCTCTCTCTCTGCCTGCCTCTCTGCCTACTTATGATCTCTCTCTGTCAAATAAATAAAAAACCTTTAAAAAAATTTTTGAAAAAAGACACTGGCCTAGTGAATCCTCATTGTGAAACGCCCTCACCAGCTACCCTGCCCCATCCCTACACCCCCATGGTGTGATGGAAAAAGCCAGACAGGCTGGACTCCATCTTGGTTCACCACTTCCAAGCCAGGAGATTGGACAAATCTCATCATTTGCCTGATCCTTGATTTCCTCATCTATAAAATGGGAGTTGGGGTGCTTTACCGCCCAGAGTTGTGAGAAGATAAATGGAGGCTATGAATACAAGCAAAGCTCTAGTGGACAGTGTCATATGCATGTTACTTCCTTTCCCTTTCTCTGTCCCTGCCCCCAGGAGTGAGTAAACTCTGAGAGAATGCCAACTCACTAGAGTTCGATAAAGGCAAACAGAAAGGATTAGGGAAATGGGTTTATCCCATCCCTCTGTAAAAACAAAAACAAACACAACAAAAACAAAAACAAGGGACGCCTGGGTGGCTCAGCAGGTTAAGGGTTAAGCGTCTGCCTTCTTTCTGCTCAGGTCATGATCCTAGGGTCCTGGGATCCAGTCCCACATTGGGCTCCCTGCCCAGCAGGGCACCTGATTCTCCCTCTGCCTGCTGCCCCCCCTGCTTATGCTCAATCTCTCTCTAACTTTAAAAAAAAAAAAATTAAAAACAAAAACAAAAGGAAGGAAGGAAGGCAGGGAGGGAGGAAGGGAGGGAGGAAGGAAAGAAGGGAGAAAGGAAAGAAGGGAGGAAGGAAGGAAGGAATCACACAGTGCTTGCATAGATGACTAGGGCTGGAGGATATGTGGCCTGGGCCTTTCTTTAGCCCTTCTTCAGAGCAATTGCATCACCAGGTTGTCACTGAGTTGGCTACACTGTAGGTTCCTTCAGGGAAATCCTAGGTGGAAAAAAAGAGGCAGGTACCAAAGTGCCCCCTGCCTCTTAGCAAGATTTGACCCTTCCCACCTCCCTCAGGGACCCTCTGAGCCAGGACCAGTAGCTTGGCCCATGACCCAGGCCCCCCAGGGTGGTTCACAAAGATAAAGCCGGTTAATGATTGGTCCCCTGAGAGGAGTCACCCCACCATCCTGCCTGCCTTCCCAGACCTAGAAATGCAGGGCCTACCACAGGGAGTGGGGGAGACCTCCCCGCAGCTCCCAGGACCAGCTTGGCCTAACAGCCTCAAGAAAATCAGTGAAGCAGACAATGAGTCAAGTGGTCTCCATGTCAGGAGAATATCAGACCCAGTTCCTGGGAGCCTAGGGAGGCCCTAAGAGGCCGGGCAGGTAGGGAAGGCAGTGGGAACAGGCAGGCACCACATACCTGGTTTTATCCGCCATATTGATTGGAGTTTCTCTTGAGATTTCTTCTGAAGAAAAGACTCCACGACTAAAGAAGTTTGTAAATACCATCCCTGGCCAGATGAGCAGATGAGGCCCAGAGCTGTCCGAAGCCCTACACCTCCCTGGAGGCAAGACCCAAACTCAGATCTCTTGACTCACAGCTCGGTGCCCCTTCTGTTTCTCCAAGGGCTAGTGAATCCTTTCACTGGGGCACAGCACTGAGCCAGATGCCTTTGGGGGAAGTAGGGCTTCTGCCCCCAAGAGCTGACTGGCTCACTGGGAAGCCAGACAGTGCCAGGGAAGGGGGCTGGCATGAGGTGTCGCATGTATCTGAAGCAGGTCAGCTGCTGGGCCCAGGACTTCATCCTTTGCTTCTCCTTCCCACGTGGAGAGGCTCAGCAATCCCTCATTCCAGGCCGTGCCCTGCTGAGGGCACAGCTGGTGTAAACCATGACCTCCTGGGGTCCCCTGGAGAAATGGCCCGTGCCTACATCTCCCTGGATGTCAGCCCATTCCATTGGACCTCTATCCTTCCAAAACACAGCTAGAACCATCAGGAGAGGTGAGGTAGGCCAGGTTCCGGACTGTCATGTCTGCTGCCAGTGTCCCCAAGTTCCAGGACCTGGCCCCTGTCAACTCCATAGGGACTAGTCTCCACCACCCAGCTGAGAGTGGTGGTCAAAATATTGAACACCCATTATGGTTCACGTAAAGCTGGGGGCAGAGGCCAGGCCACCATAAACCCCACAGGTTCTAGACTGTGGGGAGATCCAGGGGACTCAGGAAGAGACTGGGGTGGCCAGAGAGGCACACAGAGGGCTGAGGGGGTAATGGGGACCAGGTGCTGGAACAGTAGCTGTTTACCAATCAGGTGGCCTTGCTGGGGCGCGCCAACTGAATGTCGGCCCTGCCCCAGTCTGCTCTCAACTCTAGGTTGGAATGTCAAGTTCCCGGCCGAGAACGAGGCCTGTCTGGGTCCCGGTCTTCATGCCTCCATGTCTCCTCCGCTCCTGAGAAGACCAAGCCAGGACTCCCCACCTCTCCATACATATATATAGTCCATCCCACACAGCAGGGGCCTCATGGCTCTCGGGTTCCAGCCACTATTGAAAAAAACGGCAGACACAGGGGATTCCTGAGGGTGGCTCAGTCAGTTAAGTGTCTGCCTTTGGCTCAGGTCGTGGTCCCAGGGTCCTGGGATCAAGGACCAAATCGGGCTCCCTGCTCAGCAGAGAACCTGCCTCTCCCTCTGTCTGCCGCTCCCTGTGCTTGTGCGCTCGATCTCTTTCTCTCTCTCTCTCTCTCTCTCTCTGACAAATAAATAAATTGGTTAAGTCTTTTTTAAAAATGGCAGACGCAGGGGTGCCTGGGTGGCTCAGTAGGTTAAGCCTCTGCCTTCAGCTCAGGTCATGATCTCAGGGTCCTGGGATCGAGCCCCACATCAGGCTCTCTGCTCAGCAGGGAGCCTGCTTCCCCCTTCTCTCCTCCTGCTTCTCTGCCTACTTGTGATCTCTCTCTCTCTCTCTGTCAAATAAATAAATAAAATCTTTTAAAAAAAAATGGCAGACGCAGCCAGCCCCAGCCCTGGACTGGAATCCCAACCCCAAGTGCCCAAATCACGGACAGTTATAAGGAATCAGAACATTTTCCTTTTCTCCTCCCTCTTTCTTCGAGTATCTTCATCCATCTCCCATCCTCTCTCCATCCCTCCTGTCTGTCCCATTGTCCCCGGGAACCTCCTGGACAGTCCTGTTGGCTGAGTGTTCCTCTCTGCCTGTCTCAAGCCTCAGCTTCTCAGAGCCTCCTGTGAGGTTACTGTGGAGGGCGGCAGGCTGGATAGTGGGGGACGAGCTAGGGGCAAAGATGGTCTTCACATCTCCTCAATTCCCCCTGGCCTCCAGGGACTAAGGGAGATCCTGCAAGAGGGAGATTTCTGAGGAGGTGGGTCACACTCTTGCTCACCTGCGGGCCAGAGGAGTTGAGACATGAGTACAATGAGGGGTGCCAACCCCCCTTCCCCAAGCCAGCATGACCTGGGTCTTGAGAGAGGACAGAGGTGGGCACAGTGAGTCTTACACTCAGGGAAGCTGTTCCTCCCCCACCGTGTGGCCCTCTCCCCCCACCCCCCCACCACATATCCACCAAAACTTCCTCCTCTGCGAAGCTCCTCAGTTCTCCAGCCTGAAGGCCATAGAGACTGATCACACACACACACACACACACACACACACACACACCCCACTGCCGCCACTGCCACCGCCGCGCCGCCGACGCTGCTGCTGCCACCCATGACAGGGCCCCACAGAGAAGAAAGGAGTGTTCCCAGAAACCCAGCAGTTCCAGGCGAGCTGACCTGGGTCATGGCGCCCTCAGCTGCAGAGGCTGGGCGCCCCCTGAACACCCTCTCCCAACACCACCGCAAGAGTTACCTTTAAAGCCCCTCACACAAATAGCGTCTCCAAAGCCTTGCCCTTAAGCATGCTGCTTCTTTTTTTTTTTTTTTTAATTTATTTATTTGACAGATAGAGATCACAAGTAAGGAGAGAGGCAGGCAGAGAGAGAGGAAGGGAAGCAGGCTCCCTGCTGAGCCGAGAGCCCCATGTGGGGCTTGATCCCAGGACCCTGGGATCATGACCTGAGCGGAAGGCAGAGGCTTTAACCCACTGAGCCACCCAGGCGCCCCAAGCATGCTGCTTCTTGAGCAGCAACTCAGATATCCATGTGTGGGGCTGTGGCTAGGGGCCCGGGCACCTGAGTTCAAAACCAGGGAGTGTCACTGCCTTTGCTGTGTGACCTGGAGCAAGGCACTGCCCATCTCTGGTCTCAATGTCCTCTCTACAGAGTGAAGGGGTGACTGATTTCTGAAGCCCAGATAGGGCTCCCAGACTGTGGCCAGGGGTGGGGGGTGGCAGGGGATGGGGAGGAAACAGTAAGGCTGAGGGGTGTGGACTTGGCCTGTGGCCTGCAGGACTGGAAGGTATGGAGGGAGGACCAGGGAGCCTGGCCTGGGACCATCTTTTAGAGATGTTATAAAGATTACAGGAACAGAGGTGGGCAGGGAGGCAGACAGCAAACTCTTCAGTCCATTGTCTCATCCCCAGCCCCAGTTTGCCTGTTGCCATCGACCAGAACAGCTGGGATTACCACAAGAAGGATTTAAGTTACCAAAGCAGAGGCCCACCAAACTCATCTTTGCTGGGGGATTTATGGGATGATAGCAGTGGTATGTTTGTCTAGAGAATTCTAGGCCCATTCCTAGCTGGGATGAAATGTTGGGGAGTGGGAGAGAAAGGAGGACAGACAGGGTGTCAGCTTCTAGGTCCCCTCCCCCTGCTTTGGGATGTGGGTGGGATACCCGTACCTCCAATCTGAGAGCTGAAGTGGGGGAAGGAATTTGTCAGGGGTGTGGTGGGGCTGGGAGCAGGGCAGTGAGGGAATGGAATGAGAAGGCTGTCAAGTGGCAAAGAGAGTGTTTGTGGGAAATGGAGAGAAAGACCCTTCCCTGGTGGGAGGGGATGAGGGGGAGCCTCAGCCCCAGGGGTCCGTGCCCTGGGCACCCCCAGCCCCGCTCCAGGCACCATACCACCTCACTGGGGCAGGTCCTGCGCCTCCGCTGTGATGTCAGCTTAGCTAGAGGAGCCCGGAGCCATAGTTTGAGACGTAGAGATGATACACACCTAGTCTGAGCCCAGGCAGGCCCTGGGGTGTCCACAGGACAGACTGTGAGGACAAGTGCCCTTCCCTCCCCCAAGACTACTGGTTGCAGAGGCCAGGCCTGCTTTTCCCCTGGGGGTCACCTCCAGCCCTCACCTGGGGCCAGCTGGTGAAATCCGAAAGGATCTTCCCTTGCTCTATTCCTGGCCTGGCGCTTGGGCAGATTGGACAATTCTGTGACTCATTCCTCCTCTGTCCCACACCCAGGTATCTCTGCGTCTCCTAGGGGAATGGAGGCGAAAAATCACCCAGGAAGGAGGGCCCTTCCACTTTATGGCAGTGAGGATCGGGGAAGGGAAAGGGATGAACTGGAGGGTGGGGCCAAGCCCCCCAAAGTCCTCATTCAAATAATGGACAATTTGAGGTGGGCCTAGGGTGCACTGATGGGGGCCCAGTGAGGAGAGGTCCCGCTCTGCAAATGCTTTATGCATGTGTATTACCAGGAAGCTGGGCTGGCCCTGCCCAGTTCCCTTGGGAGGCCCATGTCTCCAGCACCCAGTCTTCTAGCTGGAAAGTCTCCCATCCTCCCAGGCTCTCCCCACGTTACCGCTCTCCCCCTTCTCTGTCCGTCCTACCCAACCAGGAGTTGAAGATTTCTCCCACCGTCTTACTGGGTTCTGTCCTCACAAAGCCACCTGGGGACACACTCCTCACCCCTCTGCCCCTCCTGACCTATAGCTCCTTGGGGCCCCCCTGACTATCTGAGGAATGGTCTCCCCACTTCCCCAGAGCTGGCAGGGGCAGCTTCCAGCCCCTTTGAAGCTTTCCAAGGGGAAGGTGGGAGGTGGAGAGGGGCCATCCTGCTAGGCTAGCTGGATTGAGACTGGGGAGCATACAGCACAAACTCACTGGCCCCCTTCCAGCGGGGGGTTTAATGAACCTGTTGTCTGACTGTGGACACCTTCCAGACATTCTTGGAAGGCCAGGGCCCCCTCCTCAATCAGGACCCCGCCTAGGTACCTCACCCAGTGCCACCCCAAGCCTCTAGAGGGCGTGGGAGAGCAGTGCTGAACTTCCCAGCCCCTGGGGCATACCAAAGTGGCTCTCTGAACAGACCTCTGGGATCCGGCAGCTTCCCCCACCCACTGCCCCTGGGGGCCGGGGCACCATGCGGGAGACTGCAACCAGGCAGGAGAGTATGGGCTGGGCCTGGGAGGGAGGCTGCTTGGAGAAGGCAGGGCCCAGCTGGGCTGTGGGGCACTCTGAACAAGAGTGGGTTCAGTGGGAACAGTGGAAAGGTGATTGAGACCTATCTGAGCTTATCCCGCTCTTCTGTGAGGACAGAAGGAGAGCGGTGGCCTGAGCCCTGGGTTTTCCTGCCTGGCCTTGGAATAAAGACGGGCTTCTAGGCCCATACAGTAAAGCTGCAGAGCCCCCCAGCCCTTTGCAGGGTCAGAACTAGGGTAAGGCGAGTGCGGACACAAAGGGCCCAGTTGGCCCTGACAGTGAGCGCCTCCTTAACCACTGCACCCCATCACCCCACTTCCCCTGTCTCCTTCCTGGCCCTGCCCTCTGAGTCATGCTCTGGACTAAAGCTGCAGGAATACTGGGGGCAAAGGTGGCACAGCGGAACAGAGGGGTTATTTTTTCACACGGGACCCCTCAAAGGAAGGAACTAGCCCCTAACTCAGCTAGAGGGGAGGGAAGCAAAGAATGAGGAGAGACAGCTGTCTGTCGCCTGACCCTGGGCCCCTGTGTGTGTCTGTCTGTGTGTATTTGTGCATCCAAACTGTGGGTCTGCTGATTTCTAGCTCTGTGTCCTTGAGCAAGTTACCCAGACTCTCTGAGCCTCCGTTTTCTTAACTTGTGATAATAATACCTGTACCTATAATGATACCGAGTAGGGTTGGAGTAAAGATTAAATGAGGCAATATATGGAAAGGAGGTAGCATGGGTGTGTTGTCTGCACACTGGAAGAACCAAATACATGTTCACTGTTATTCCCATTGGTATCGATAACATGATCGTGTGTGGCCCCAGCTTTGCAGTGTTATTCCCGCGGCCTCCCTACACACGCATCCCACTCTAAGTGGAGAGGGCTTTGGACAGCACACACTTATTTCTTCATCCTCACCTAGGCATCACCAGCCATCAAATTTCACCTCTCAACATAAGACTCCCTGGACAGTTCAGTGGTCTCAAAACTCCTATAGCATTAGCTGTCTATCCCTCACAAGCCAGCTTCAGATTGTTGGTCAGTCAATACATTGAACTTTGCAAGGGAGTGTGTGTGTGTGTGTGTGCGTGTGTGTGTGTGTGTTCTCTCTCTCCAAGTGCACTTATATAGGAAGAACTATATTTTTCTGTGATCTCCCCCCCCCCCCCGCCTAAGAACTAATAGAGGCCTGCAGGTGTAGACGCCCATATATAGACTGTGAATGGTGTTGGATGGTATGAATGGTGAATGTTGCCTTTTGTTATCCTACTGTGTGCCTTACATTTCCTCGTTAACTCCCACATTCATCCCGTGGAATAGATTATGCTTGTAAAATTACAGCTTAGAGAATTTAAGTAACTTGCCCAAGATCATCCAACAAATAAACAAGAAAGCTGGGATTTAAACTCAAGTCTATCTGGTTCCAGAGCCTGCACTCTTAATCACTATGGTTTCAATAGAAGAATGAACCAAAAACCAGAATTTCCTTTCTGTGATCAAAGATGGAAATAACAAGAAAGCAAGGTGATATCAGAACTTTAATCAAATGCTTTCAGGATTTCAAATCAGAGTCCACTGGCGTCAGTTCTCATCACTCACGGCTCATAGTGAAGCCAGAGAGCCCCAGTCATCACAGAAAGAGGCGCCTGTAAGGTTAAAATAAAACCTATCCCAGGAGCCTGGGTGGCTCAGTTGGTTAAGTGTCTGCCTTTGGCTCAGGTCATGATCCCAGGGTCCTGGGATCAAGCCCCCCATCGGGCTCCCTGCTCAGCGGGGAGCCTGCTTCTCCCTCTCCTTCTGCCCCTCCTCCCTACCCATGTTTTCTCTCTCTCTCTCTCTCTCAAATAAATAAATAAAGTCTTTTTTAAAAACACACAATTCGTCCCCGAGTGAGTCAGAAAAATTGCTTACCTTGATCGATTGTTCAATTACCAGAATGTTCCCGTTGATCCTAGTTCTTTTTCAGCTGCTCATAGGAGAAACTTCCATTTCTTTTCCCTCTCTTTTTTGATCAACAGCTCAGCATCAACAACATTTAATCATCAGTATTTGCTGGTCAGTCGGCAAAGATCATATGGAGTAACTACCAGAAGACCGCTCATTGGCTGACTTTCACACATGGTTCATCAGTCCCCAGCTTTTATAATAAAATCTGGCCATGGGGAATATATCCCCTTTAGGCCTCCATCCTCCTTTGCCATCTTCCTTTAGTCATTCTGGGGCTAAACTGACTTGACATGTCTACCCTACATTCCTCTCCCTGTGACTTAACTTTTTTTACCCAGAAAATGAGGATAACAAGACTACTGACCCCACAGGGTGATGGCAAGGATCTAATGAGGGGACGTGTTTAAAGCCCAGTGGCTGGCATGGAGTGAGTGAATAATACACAGTTAGGGCTGTCGGTGATGTCATTTCCAGCTGGGGAGAGATGTCCAGATTCCTGACCCCACTTTGGCTTCAGAGAAGCTGCTTCTCCCAGCACCCCTTCCCTCTGGCCTACTAGGAGGCCTGTCCCAGAGAATGGGCCTTCTGCATTCTCTTGCCCCTCCAGTCATACCTCAGCCCCCAGAGACACCAAACCCCATGACCAAGAAGGTAGTGATACCTCATCTGGTTCAGTTTTAGTTTTCGTTTTTGTTTTTTGTTTTTGTTTCTGAAAGGGAAGGCAGAATCTTCTACAGCCTCAAAGGCTTGCTCTAAAAATCATACACCAGGGCGCCTGGGTGGCTCAGTGGGTTAGGCCTCTGCCTTCAGCTCAGGTCATGGTCTCAGGGTCCTGGGATCGAGCCCCGCATCGGGCTCTCTGCTCAGCGGGGAGCCTGCTTCCCCCTCTCTCTCTCTGCCTGCCTCTCTGCCTACTTGTGATCTCTGTCAAATAAATAAAATCTTTAAAAAAAAAATCATGCACCATTTGCTTCCTTTTGTGAAGTGAACTCAGATTTCATTGTATACCAAACAAGGAAATCAATCTCATAACTTGGTGCCACTCCCCGTTTGGGACCCAAAAAAAAAAAAAAAAAAAGGTGTTGTTATTACCTGCTTAACTTTGCTCACTCCCCTAGTTCACACATCTTGGCACTAAAGAACCTCTGGCTATTTCCACATACTCGTCAGCTCCCAAAGATGAAGTCTTGACATCACTGAGGAAATTTTTTAATGTAATAAAGCCTCTGAAGGGATCTCGGTTGTTTATTTGTTGATTCATACATGTAGGAAATATTTATTTACTTTCGGGGCACCTAGGTGGCTCAGTGGATCAAGAGTCCAGCTCTTGGTTTCGGCTCAGGTCATGATCTCAAGGTTGGGAGATTGAGCCCCACGTCAGGATCTGTGCTCAGTACGGAGTCTGCTTCAGATTTCTCTCTCTCTCTCTCTCTCTCTCTCTCTCGAATTAATTCTTTAATTAATTAAAAATATTTATTGATACTTTCTTATATACCAGGTCCTGTGCGGGGGAATGAAATGCCATAGTAAGACAGACTGACTCAGTTCTGACCTCTTGGAACATACAGGTTCGCTCCTGAGTAGAGCACACCTGGTCTGTTCTTTTAGTATGATTACACAGAATTGGGGGCAGGGGCGCCTGGGTGGCTCAGTGGGTTAAGCCTCTGCCTTCAGCCCAGGTCATGATCTCAGGGTCCTGGGATCGAGCCCCGCATAGGGCTCCCTGCTCAGCAGGGAGCCTATTTCTCCCTCTCCCTCTGCCCCACCCCCTGCTTGTGCTTACTCTCTCACACACTCTCTCTTTCTCAAATAAATAAAATCTGAAAAAAGAAGAAGAAGAATAAGAATTGACAATAATAAAAACCTCCAATAATGGATTAAGGGACTTCCAGGAAAAGGTAGCCTAAATACTTGTGTCCACTTAGCTCTTTTCTAAAACGCCCCTAAAGCAAAGTTAAGGGCTTTTTACGTTTTCTTTCATTTTGATTTTGTTTTTTAAGGTATATACCCACAAGGACAGGAAGAATTGGTGAGGAGATAATACCAATACAATTTTGAAAGCTAGAAAGCAGGCAGAAGAGTGATAAAGAGGGGACAGGTGGTAGGGAAAACCATAACCACCTGATTTCCAGAAGGCTCAGGAAGTAGTGATGCCAGTTTCCTCTGGCAGTGGAAGTGAAAGGGATTTAGTAAATAAAGAGGACAAGTCAAAAGAGTTTTTTTAAAGCAGTCAGATCTTGGGGTGCCTGGGTGGCTCAGTCGTTAAACGCCTGCCTTCAGCTCATGATCCCAGCGTCCTTGGATGGAGCCCCACACTGGGCTCCTTGCTCAGCGGGAAGCCTGCTTCTTCCTCTCCCACTCCCTCTGCTTGTGTTCCCTCTCTCACTGTGTCTCTCTCCGTCACATAAATAAATAAAATCTTTAAAAAAAAAAAATTAGAGCCTTAGATTCTTCCCCTACCCCACACAGCCAGGCAAAGTCTACCAGCTTACTTCCTGGTGAGAGGAAAACAGAATGTCTCTGGACAAGGGTGCCCGGAACACTGAGCAGAAAATGATCCCATGGTGGATGCTGAGACCCAGGCTCCCTGGAATCCCAGAAAACTGGCAGGAAACTGGAGAGTGCATCTCTGTGGAATCTGACTCACGTGAAAGAAAGAAAAGACCCAAGATACTAACATCAGAGGCTTTAAAATGAAATATCCCAGTCAGATCGCCCTAGTGTGAGGCTCACAGATGATAAACTACACACACACACACACACACACACACACACACTTAGAGCTCCCAACCAGCTTTTCAGATCTTCACATTTAAAAACAGCCAAACAACCAAGGATTATGAGACATCTGAGAAAAGCTCCTAACACAAAAGACAGACCAAAACAAAATAAAACAAAAAGTGTCTTGGAAGAAGCTAAGACTATGTAGCAAGAAGAAACTTAAAAAATAACAACACATTATTGTTATAAGAACGATAACAGAAAATATTGCAAAATCAAACAAAAATAGCATAGGTTTTCCTAAAGGAAAACAAGAGAGAAATCTTGAAAAATCAAACATGTGATAGCAGAAATAAAAAATTCAGTGGAAGTCTGGAAGAGAGGGACTCCTGGGTGGCTCAGTTGGTTAAGCATCTGCCTTTGGCTCAGGTCATGGTACCAGGGTTCTAGAATTGAGTCCAGCATCAGGCTCCCTGATCAGCAGAGAGCCTGCTTCTCTCTCTGCCTGCTACTCCCCCTGTTTGTGTGGCTCTCTTTGACAAATAAATAAATAAAATCTTAAAAAAAAAAAGAAGTTCGGAAGAGAAAGCTGAGGAAGTGTCCGTAAAATAGAGGGACAATAACAAAAGGGTGTAAAAATATGAATGAATATACAATAAAATTAGAGGATCGGATCAGGCAATAATATCCAAATAATAGGAAAATATCCAAATAGTACGGGAATCAGAAAAACTAAGGGAAAGATATCATTAATGATGTAATCTAAGAAAATTTCTGAGACCTGGAGAACTGAGAGCCCAGGGCAATGAATGATCATTTTAAAAAGTGTTACTTTTAAATTTATTACTTTAAATTTGTTCAATACTAATTGTTCAATACTAATTCAATAATTCAATACTAATTCAAAAATTGTTCAATACCAGTATATGCAAATACAATTGATTTATGTATATCTATCTTGTATCTTGCAACCTTAACTAAATCCATTTATTAGTTCTAGTAGCTTCTTTGTATATTCCATCAGATTTTCTACACAGATGGCCCTGTCATCAGCAAATAATGACAATTTCACTTCTTCCTTTCCTATATGAATGATAAGAATGCCTTGTATTTCTTTTTCTTGCCTTACTGCACTGGTTAGAGTTTCTGGTACAATGTTGAAAAGACACAGTTAAGAGTAAGCATCTTTATCTTATCCCTGATCTTAGAGGGGAAACATTCTTATCTTTCGCCATCATCAGTTTTCTTTTGTAGAGATTCATTATCTAGTTATGGAAGATCCTTTCTATTCCTGACTTGCTGAGGTTCTTTGATGAGGAAAAGATATTGAATTTTGTCAAATGCTTTTTCTACATCTATTAAGA
This sequence comes from Martes martes, assembly GCF_963455335.1. Classification (NCBI taxonomy): domain Eukaryota; kingdom Metazoa; phylum Chordata; class Mammalia; order Carnivora; family Mustelidae; genus Martes; species Martes martes. The sequence goes on along the minus strand of NC_137893.1, from coordinate 89,803,125 downwards.
TGATCCTTTTTTTTTTCTTTCTAAATATGATGCATTACATTGCTTGATTTTTTAATGGTACCAACCTTGCATTCCTAGGATAAATCCCATTTGGTCATGGTGTATTGTCAAGGAGGGAGAGAAAGAGTGAGATTCAATTTACAAACATCTTGTTGAGAATTTTTGCATCAATGCTTATGAGAGGTTTTTTTTGTTTTGTTTTGTTTTGTTTTTTTAAGTAGCCTCCACACCCAACATGGGCTTGAACTCATCACCCTGAGATCAGGAGTTGCATGCTCTACTGACTGAGCCAGCCAGGTGCCCCTCATGAGATATATTGATCTATGGTTTTCTTTCTTCGGAATATCTTCATCTAGTTTGGGTATCAGAGTAATGTTGTTTTCTTTGTGGGAAAGCTTTAAGTACAAATCCAGTTCTAAAAATACATATAGGCCTATTCTAGTTATCTATTTCTTCTTGAGTAAACTTCTGTAGTCTGTGTCTTTTAAGGGATTTGTTTATTTCATCTAAGTTATGGAAATTATTGGAGTAAAATTGTTCATAGTATTTTCTTATAGTCTTTTCAGTATCTGTATAATCTGTAGTAAAGACACCATTTTCATTCTTGATATTAGTAAACTGTGTGTTTTCCTTTTTTTCTGATCAATCTGGCTACAGGTTTATCAATCTATTGATCTTAAAAAACAGCTTTTAATTTCACTAATGTTTTTCTGCTCTCTACTTCATTAATTTTCTTTATCTTTCTTTTTTTTTAAAGATTTTATTTATTTATTTGACAGACAGATCACAAGTAGGCATGGAGGCAGGCAGAGAGAGAAGAGAGGAAGCAGGCTCCCTGCTGAGCAGAGAGCCCGATGCGGATGCGGGGCTTGATACCAGGACGCTGGGATCATGACCTGAGCCGAAGGCAGTGGCTTTAACCCACTGAGCCACCCAGGCGCCCCTCTTTATCTTTCTTCTGCTTACTTTGTGCTTAATTTTCTCTAGTTAAAGATTTTCAAATTTATTAAAAGTTTAAAACTGTGAACCAAAAAAATACAGGAACAATTTTTCATCTATTTTGTGCTCTGAAAGAATCTTTCCATTTAAAAACTCTTGGTAGGTATAAAAACACATCCAATTATTCATTCATCAAATATTTATTGAGCACCTGCTATGTGTTGGGCACTATTCTAGGCACTGGATATAGAATAGTGAATAAAACAAAGTTAATGCCTTCACTGAAGTTACTTCTAGTGGGAGGACACAGGCAATAAATAAGTAGACACAAACATATATAATACATCTGGTGGTAATAAATCCTATGCAGAAAAATAAAGCAAGGTGAAGGAAGAGACACTGGGATGGGGTCAGCAAAAGGCTCTCTGTACAAAGACCTGAAGGAAATAAGGGAGAGGGCCTTGGAAATGTCTGAGGAAGAGCACTCCAGACTGAGAGAGCAGTAAGTGCAAAGTCCCTATCTTTAGAACATGCTTGCCTTTTAAGGGAAAGTAAGAATGTCTAAATGGAAGGGGAGAGGAGTCACTAGGGGTCTGATCATAGTCCTATAGGCTGCTATAGAAACTTTACATTGAATTCTGAGTGTGGTAGGGAGAATTCTAAGATGGCTTCCCAGCATTCCCCGACTCTCTGTATAATCCTGGGACTGTAAACATGACCCCTTGCACTCCTCTGATTAGCTTATGTTATATGACACAGTTGACTCTAGAAATGGGAGTTTACCCCAATGGACTGGACCTATCACATGAACCGCAGAGAGCTTTCTCAACAAGAAAAAACAAGTAACCCAATTCAAAAATGGGCAAGAGACTTGAAGAGACATTTCTCCAAAAAAGACATGAAAAGATGCTTTACCACACTAATCATTACGTGCATGTAAATCAAAATTACGATAAGATACCACTTCACTTCCATCAGGATGGCTATTATCAAGAAGAAATTTTTCTGTAACAAAAAATAAGTGTTGGCAAGGATGTAAAGAAATTGGAACTCTTGTGCATTGCTGGTGGGACTATAAAATGGTGCAGTCACTGTAGAAAACAGTATGGAGGCTCCTCAAAAAATTAAAAATAATTATCATATGATCCAGCAATCCCATTCCTGAGTATATATGTGAAATAATTAAAGCAGGGCCTCCAAAAGATATTTGTACACTCATGTTCATAGCAGCATTATTCCTAATAGCTGAAACATGAAAGCAACCCAAGGATCAATCAATAAATGAATGGATAAGCAAAATATGGTCCACACATACAATGAAATGCTATTCTGCCTTAAAAAGAGAGGAAACTCTGTAATACGCTGCAATATGGATGACACTTGAGGACATTGTACTAAATGAAATAAACCAGGCACACAAAGATAAATGCTGTGTGATTCCACTTACACCAAGTGCTTAGAATAGTCAAAATCATAGAGACAGAAAGTACTGTGGTGGTTACCAGGGGTCAGGGGAGGGGACAATAGAGAGTTAGTGTTTAATGGGAATAGAGTTCCAGTTTTACAAGATGAAAAGAGTTCTGGGAATAGATGGTGGTGACGGTTGCACAACGTGATGAATGTATTTAATACAGCTGAGCCGCTGCAACATGGAGGGGGCCATGTGTCGAGGAGGACAGGCAGCCTTCAGGAGCTGTGAGGAGCCCTGACTGATAGCCGGTAGGGAAATGAAGTCTCCATCCTCAGTCACAAAGAACAGAATTCTGGCAACAATAAGAATGAGCGTAGAAATGGATTTGTCTCCCCCAGATAAAAAAAATCAGTCCAACCAACAATTTGGTTTCAGCCTTGTGATACCCTAAGCAGAGAAAACCCAGCTCTACCACGGCAGACTTCTGACCTTCGGAACTGTGGGCTAATAAATGGATATTGTTTTGTGGTGCTAAGCATGTGGCCTTTATTGTACAACAGACAAATAATGTGCCCAGTATCATGGGAAGCCATAGGCCTATGTAGTCTCTTTCATGAGTTTTACTTTAATGTCACCCCAATGAGAGAGCAAATTTCCTGAAGGCATACACTCGACAGTCTACATGTCCTTACATAAGACTGGACCAGGTGCCTCATGGGCATCCAGGAACTGAATGGGTCAGATATTTTGATCAAAGGCAATCTATTTGGGAAAATCATCTAGACCCTTGTACTGGCCACTTTGAAGAACTGCTGGTATTTATAGAAGTTCTTTAAGAAAAAACATACGCGGTATCTGCGTGGCTTGCCTACAGTCTTACACTCTTCTGGAAGGAATGACTTACCAAAGTCAGCATGTTGAAATAGAGCACACCTTCTATCCAGAGTTCCAACAGACTTGCCCTTCCACTGCCAGTAACACCAGCCTCACCCGGTACTCAAACTTTGTACCCCAGACTCACACCCAATTCCTCCCTCTCCCAGCTCCCCCAGAGCCAGAGTCCCAGAGATTCATTTTCCAAAATGCCTCTCCTCAAATCCAAACTTGGTCCCACCACTATCAGCCTAACCGAGGCCTCTTTGGCTCTCGCCTGCTCCATCCCCTCTTTCCTGCCTCCAATCTTCCCTTGGTCGATGCCAACCTGGCTAATCTCCCCAAAGAAATCCTCAGTACAGGTAAGCCCTTTCTCTGAAACCTCCACAGGCTCCTCTCTGGTCACTCAGGTGAGCTGGGTGTCCCACACCAGGCTGTGAGCATCTTGAGAGCAAGGGCCGTATGTTGGGCTTCTTTGTAGCACCACTGGTGTTCCGTGCCTATATGAGGCTATCGATGATAATGGTCATGACCATGAGAATTCAGAGGCTTCCCTTTTTTTTTAGATCAGAGGGGACCAGCCTGAGTTGTCATCCTCCCGGACTCCAAAGACTTAATCAGGGGCACCTGGGTAGCTCAGCCAGTTAAGTGTCTATCTTTGGCTCACATCATGATCCCGGGGTCCTGGGATCAAGTCCAGCATCAGGGTCCCTGCCTCCCTCTCCCTCCACCATCCCCCCAACCCCCACACCTGCTTCTGCTCTCTGGCTCTCTCTATCTCGCTGTCAAATAAATAAATAAAACCTTAAAGAAAAGAGAGAGAGACTTATCAGAAGCAAAGCAAAGCTGTGAAGCCAATCTTTTCTCTTCTATAAACTTGATACCACCTGAGAATCCTGGCCAGCCAGTCCCCCCATCCCAGTTACCCGTTTATCAATATCAGCTATCAGATCTTTTAAAGGGGTTCCCATCCCAAGGCTATTTGCAATTTAACAAGGAGCCAAATGTTAATTGGTGGAGTTTCAAGTATCAGCTGGTGGGTGGAGTGCGATGTTTGGATGTTTCCACAGGGATACAGAGCTTTGTTCCTACATCCAAAAACACACCCCCGCCCATGTGGTAGGACTGATGTTAATAAAAGAATGGCTTCGAACACGTGTACCTCCCCCTACAGCTGGGAACAGAATGGGAATCCACAAAATGGGCAGGATCCAGAGAAGGCTGCTGGAAGGAATCCCCAGTGAGATGACGGAGAGGGAATGCGTGAGATACCCAGTGCCCTGAAGAATTTAATGGAATAAAAGAAAAGCTCCTCCATATCTTCCCCAACTGAGACCCTTTACCTACACCCTCAAGGTCGGGAGGGGAGTGTCACTCAGTCTAGAAGTACGGGGAAGGCTACTGTGGCCTTGGTCATTCTTTTTTTTTTTTTTTTTTTTTTTTTTTAAATTTATTTATTTGTTAGAGAGAGAGAGCGAGCGAGCACAGGCAGACAGAGCGGTAGGCAGAGGCAGAGGGAGAAGCAGGCTCCCCGCGGAGCAAGGAGCCCGATGTGGGACTCGATCCCAGGACGCTGGGATCATGACCTGAGCCGAAGGCAGCTGCTTAACCAACTGAGCCACCCAGGCGTCCCAACCTTGGTCATTCTTTATGCCCCTCACCTCAATACCAACTTTCCACCCACCCCCCTGGATGATGGAGAAGGCATTTTCTAGATCCAGCAACCTCTCCCTACCCTGTCTACCCCACTCCCCTACTCAAGCCCAGAAGAGGGGACCCCTTTGGAATACTTTCCTCCCCATAATTGTATCCCATGGTTTCCCCGGGCTCAGAGAGGGGAAGCCTGTGCATGTGTGCGTGCATGTGCATGTGTGTGTGTGTAAATGGGAAGGGGTGGGGGCGGATAATGGAAAAGGAGGAAGGGAGGAAGATGTGCGCAGCTGGGGGTGCTGGCCCTCTGGCATCCTGGGGGAGTCTTCCTCCTTAATTGCTTGAGTTCTACAGCTGTCATCGCTAACAAGAAATTAAAAAGCACCCTGACCCCTGCCCCCACCCCTGCCCCCGCGCCTCACAAGTGCTCTCTCAGCACGTTGCTCTTGGAGCAGCACCCAGTGGAGGATACCATAGCGATGGGCCGCCTGGCCTGATGGCTTCCGGCCCCCTGATGGGGAGGCAGGAGGCTACAGGGGGTGGTCAGGGGTGGGGAGGGAGGTTGGAGTGGGCCCCAGCTTCTCTACTCCGCTCTGCTCCGGGCTCTGGTTTTCAGACCGGCCCTGACATCTTATATATATTGCTTCTGAATCCCCACAGCTCTTGTGGAACCTCAGGCCCAGATGTGGGGTTTGGGAATAGGATCTCTGGAAGTGCAGATTGAAGACCCTGTCCTCAGAATGGACTTCCCTGCAGCTCCTCTCCGCCACCAACCCTACTCCTGCACCCCGAGGACCACTGAATTCTCCCGAGCAAAATTCTAATGTCTCCCCATTGCATTTCTCACAGGCACCGCCCCCCCCAGCAGTTCTCCCTGTGGGGGGACAGTCAAATGTGGCCTCCCATCCCCATCTTGCTGACAACCTCCCCCTGTGGCTCCTAGTCCCTCCACTTGAAATGATAACATGAACATCTTTGCTCACACCGTGGAATGAACATTATTCTTCAATACATTTACTGCTGTTGTTTCAAACTCGTGTAGATTCTAGGACGATTAATGACAAGTGATTTCATCTCAAATTATTCCTCCCCTCCCCATATGCTGGCTGCTTTCACCCACTTTCCCAAATGATAGACACCTGTCGTGACAACAATTGCCCTCTGGAGTTCTATGACATGTTGGAGTTCTCTTTTGAGTGTTAAAATAGGGTTTTCTGGTTACAGACCCAGTAAAGGTGTCTGTACACGAAGGCAACAGACCGTTTTATACGCATGCGGTGCCCAAATCAGGTTGGTATTCTGTTCTGGCAAATCTTATGTAAGGCTATTTTTACATAAGTCAGAATCCTTTCAAATCAGAAGATAAACGAAGGCAGGTATCTGCTTGGCAGCAACGTAAACATGGTGGGGTGGGGGGACGGAAACCTGCCCAGTGAGGGTGCCACCGGCTCTCCTTGCCGTGAACAAGGGTTACCTCAGAGCGAGGGAGCGAGAAGCGTGACACGCGAGCTTACGCCCGGTCAACCAGGGCACTCTCTTCGCCAAGGCTGCTGGAAAAGCTTGACTCAGGCTGAGTTTACATAAGTCAGCCTTGCGTAAGTGTTCACCTATGAAGACATTGGAAGGAGAAATGTCAATAGCTGGGATTATGGGTGTGAGTTTAATTTGGGGTACCTGACATTGTACGACCGCTTTAAAAAAAAATAGTTTAAGCATACTCAAAATCAGCCTTGGGCATAATGCCTACTGTGTACCCAGCTCTGTGGAGAGGTTGTCGGATAATTAAGAGAGGTTATAAGACAGTCCCTGCTTGAACCAAACTTCTAAGGGGGATCTAGAAACACTAAAGCAGGCTTCCATCTACCTCCCACTCAGCTGGGCCCGGGGTCCAGGCTGCTGTTTTTCCCTCTTAATGCCCCACCTCTTCCCCACATCACTCCCTAGCCGATCTCTTCTTTCATACTGTCCTCACCTTGTCCCCACAGAGAAGCACTCTTCTTCATTTGGGAAGAGAAATGTTCCTTTGCATTTCACGGATATTCACAGCTATGATCATGTCACAAGACAAACACACACATGCGGGTCCAGGTCTCCCTCCCTCAGCTTCCTTCCTTGCCTCCCCAGTATCTTTGGGGGGACACCAGTGTTCCTGACTTCTGTCCCCAGCCTCCTCCCTAAACACAGCCCGGCGGACGCAGAATGGGAATGGAAGGAGGGAGGGAGGGACAGCCGGGCCTCGGCCATCTGCATGTCCTCAGCAATCAGTCCTCCCCAACGCCCATCCCTGAGCTGGGGGGGCGGCGGGGAGTGGTGACTGCTGAGTCAGGATATTCCTCACATTCCCGCCCTTCTCCCCTGCCGGCCCAAATGCCACAGACCCTGCCTCTGAGTGACGGGCCTCAGCTGAGTGGCTGCTCCCTTTACCCTGACACCAGCCCTCCAGCAGCCCTTCTCCCTCACACCCTGAGGGGGAGGCCCCCTTGCCTTTGGGGCCCTGCTGGGAGGAGGAGAATGTGGCCACACGGCCTCCTGCTGCCACCATGTCCTTCCTGCGCTCCTGGCTCCATCTCCCAGCACCGGTCTCACTCACAAAATCTGCTGCCCGTGGTGGGGAAAGGACAGAGAAGGTGGCAGACAACCAGGAGCAGGACCCCACAACACACACAGCCAACAGGGTACCAAGGCGGGGGCACAGTCACCCCCTTAGTGCAACATCAGAAGTTTCTCTGTTAGGCAAACAGAGGCAAACCCAGAGGGAGGCCCAGAACGGCCAACACCAGGGAACCCCCAGTCTGAAAGAAGGGCCTGCCGTCCTCAGAGGGTTCCAAATCTTGAGGAGGAAGACCTGGAAAGGCTGGTGGACAAGGGAGGAAGGAGGCTGTTCTCTTTCATTCACATGGACTAACACATAAATAAAGACTCGAAGTTCAATGGCAACGCTGTGTGAATGAGCCTGGAAGGGGTAAGAGGCGTGTGGGAATAATCCAGCAGGTAAAGCTGATCTAAACAAGAAGGGAAAGCTCCCTGAAGGAGGAGATCCTGAGGGACAAAGGACATTTCAGGAGACTCAGAAGCAAAGGAGGAAGAGAGGACAAATGGAAAGGCCCAGAATGGAAAGGAGGCCTTCTAGGGCAGTGGGGCCCAGGAAGGAGCGCTGGACTGTGAGCAGGAGTCCAAGCCTTCATTCCCAGGTGGCATGGCCAAGACCTGGCCTCTCTCGGGCCACAGACATTTCCTTGGCACAAGGTGGGGCTTGGCCACAGGACTCCTAGGGTGGGTGACCAGGGGGCCCCCATGCTCAGCTTAATGTTCTGCGGTTGAAAAGGAGACCTGCATTTTCCTTTTGCACCAGGCCCATGGGGGCCAGTCTTGCCCCCCCCCCACCAGCTAGAAAGGTCTATTTTTCCTCCCCATGTCATCCTCTGGAGAAGCCCTCATGGAGAGGAAAGCAGGAGGGAGGAGGCCTGAGGGGCTTGGCTCCCCACCCCCCAGGGTTCCCTGCTCCTGGAGGCTGCAGGCAGGGAGGAGATGGGCCCTCCCTAAGCCTGAGGCCCGAGCCCTGGCTCCCGCAGGTCCCCAGCCTGACCCTTGGCAGCCTGCAGTGGCCCACTCAGCCCACAAATGGCCTCATCTCTTGGAGGGCCCAGCAGGATCATTTCACAACTGTATGCACTCAATGGAGACTGTTCTTGGAAAGCTGAGGACAGGACAGCTCAGTCCTGGGTGTGAGAAAGGCTTCGGCCCCTGGGGTCTGAGCTTGTACGGTAAACAACGGAGGACGGCTTGCTTGGGTGGGGACAGAGTGTAGGGGGCGTCAAGTGTCCGCTGAAGAGCTTAGCATACAACCTCTCTCCCTCCGGAGTACTGCCCCAATCTGATGGGGCACCGGGTGGGCTCCCACTGGAGGAGGCTGGGATCCTAGATTAGGGGCCTGAGGAGCATATTATGACAGGGGAGGACATCATCGACCCGTAGGCTGAGAAGGCCCTGGGGCAGGGCCACCCCTGCCTGTCACAGTGCCTGGTTCCCATGAGCACCCCATAGGGGTTGGGGAGGTAAAAACTCAGAATCCAGGTCGGGAGCAACAGGAAGCTAGCCTTGCGCTGTGGGCGTCCGGCCGCCTGAGCCGGGACACAGAAGCAGAAGAGAAGTCCATACCTCGGGACGGTTCAGTTTGTAGGGTACAGAATAGGTCCTGTGGGCACCAAGAAATAGCTGAGTGGGAGCCTGGCATTCTCAGAGAAGTTTCCTGAAGAAAGGGCTTAAAACCTCTTTGCTAATAATACAGTATGTATCGATTAAATTGAATTTTGAACTTTAATAAAAATTTAAAAAAAAACACACACCTCTTTTTAACAAATGGAAGGCTTTGCACAGAACACTGTGGTGTCTTGGCAGAGAGAGCAGCATCTACAAAGGCCCAGGAGTGCCTGGATAATGAAGATGCCCTCCCCTGTGGGGGGTGAGATTAGGGAGAGTGAGAGAGGGGAGGAGCTGCCCTTCTCAGCTGATCCATGGAAAAAAGCCCCCTAATGAGGACTCAGGGTCATTCTGCCTTTGATGTGCCCATTCAAATAGCCGAGGCATCTAACAGGCAGAGGCCAGGCTGGGGCCACGTGGGGGTGATCTAGCCTCGCCATGAAGTGAGGATCTAGCAGTGATCGCCAAGGCACAGGTGCTCAAGAAATGTCTTAATGAATGAGCTGACCCAGTGGTTGATTGACTGACAGGGGTCATGAGTCAGGGTGGCACTTTTCGGAGAGGCTGGCAACTTAGGTCTCTGAGCTCAGCAGAAGGAGGCCGAGCCCTTCTGATGGGGGTTAGAGGTAGGCTGTTAATTTCGCCCATGGAATAGAGCCCCCTCAATGCTGCCTCCTTGGCTCTCCTGGCTCAGGGTCCTCGGAGATCTTGGCCTCTGGACAGCACAAAATTAGCAAAAAGGACTTTCATGTACAGAGAACAGCAATGGCGGTAATAATAAACAAATAAGGATCGTTTCCTCTGTGCCGGGCAGGGCACTGACGCATAGGTCTCATCTCCTAAACCCCAGAAGGAGCCTGCAGAGTAAACTCTCGGAAACTCACTTGCAGGAAAAAAAAATGTGAGTCCAAAAGAAATGTTTTTCACTTTTATTTTTGTTCTCTGACACACATTTTTGACATTTTAACATCCCTGAAATCAGGATGGGCCTTGCAATCACCCACAAGAAGGCACTGTGTCAGAGTTTAATGAGCGGTGTTCTTTCTTCTTGGTGAGACGTGAATTAATCGTGAGTCTTGCTTCTGATGAGATGAGGTTATGTCCCTGGTCTGCATAACTGACCACCTGCCCCTTTGAGTCAACAGTGGATGACACACAGAGCAGGTGTCTGTTTGCAAGCCCGGGTCTTAGCCCATCGACCTGGGAGCTCCCCGAGGATAGACTGTCTTCTCTCCCCGGAGCACACAGAAGCCCGTAGCTCAGCACCCCCAGCTAGCACCCGGTAGACATGGCAAGTGGGTGGGCACTGAGAACCTTGGGCCTCCCAGGGAAGCCCATGGGAGGCATTAGGGAAAGGAGAGCCCCGAAAAGCTGCTCTCGGCAGCCCGGGGAGAATGGAGGTAAAAGGGAAGGGAGCAGGATTGCTCCACACTCCACCAGGACACTCTAGGCCAATGGAAGTGGTAGGTACAGGCCAGCACTTGGCCAGAGAACCGGGAGCCAACTGCAAATGCTGGCCCCAGCCTCCTCCAGCCCTCACTATGCTTACCTGCCAGAGCATGTGTTCTCCTCGGCCTTTCCCTCTGCCCTCATGCCTGGCCCCAGGCATGATCAGCCCCCCTGGAGAAACTCAAGGAAAATGAGGCCTGAGGGGCCCCCTGGCCTAGCTCCCCCTACCACCCGCCCCTGGGCTTCGCTGCTCTGCTGCCACATCGAATAAGGGCCGAGCTGGGTTCTCATGCCTGCCCTGAGGCACCCCTCAGCGGGGGATCTCCGGGGTGCTGAGGGGCAAGGGGAAGGGAGAAGTGGTGTTTGCCAGGGACTCTCCCACTTGGTCAGAACACCTCCTCCTCTTTTCCCTCTTTTCCTAGGATTCCTCCCTCAGAGGCCTGTTTTCTCCCACCTCTCCTTCCCAGAAGCACAACCCTGGGGTGCCGGTGGCCCCCAGATGCCCATTGACCGCTTGGTCAGGTGCCCAAGCCCAGTCTTATGGGTGGGGGTGGGGGAAGGGAAGACAACTCAGAATCAGTAGATGTTTGTCCCCGCTAGACCTGGGGGTGGAGGCCTTTGAACCCACAGCCAGGGGGCTGGTGGGAGGATTAGGGTCTTTAATGAGGACCAAGGACTTATGGGGTTAGGGAAGGGAGCACTGGCAGTCTGGCCTGGGTGGGGGAGGGGCGCCCACTCTCTCAGCAACCCTGGCCCTCTCCCCTTTCTGGAGGAGGCCCACTGACTGATCCTGCTGAGGTACAACAGGGAGGTGGAAATAACAGCTGCCACTCCTGTCTCTGGCCCACCAGGACTCACCCTCAGAATCCCTGCTCCCAGCTGTGGTCCCTGAAACCGAAGCTGTCTCTCCTGCCCATCTCACACCTCCTATCCCTGCAGGTGAGCATGAGGGGTACCTTTCCTTCTCTCCTCGCCTCCCGCCTCCCGGCTGTCGGCCTGGCAAAGGGGTGGGAGGGTGAAGTATGCAGGCACAGGGACCCACTGCTGGCTCCGGTGACATTGAGCTTAGCCTCACTGGCGAATAGAGGCGGGCAAGGAGGAGTTCAGGGTTCATGACAGGGACTGGGGACTCAAGCCCCATGACCAAAGCTGGAACCAGGGAACTGGGGCTGGGATCCGTTGGACGTGAGTGGATCATGACTCCCCATTTGTCAGGGAGAAATTATTCCCAAGGAAGGGAGAGGGCCAGCCCCACTTTCAGAGGCTGGATCCCAGGAAGACAATCTTAAGCTCAAAGGCTCTCAGAGATGGAAGGAGCCCTGGAGATGATCTCACTCCTGATCTCACAGCCTGGGAGACTCAGGTCCAGACAGGGAAAAGGGCTTGTCTGAGGTCCCACAGGGTATTAGCAGTGGGCCAGGAACCACCCTGAGGCTCCTAACTCCCAGCCTAGTGCAAGTAACACATAATAATGAAGATAACTATATAGGCATTAACTCACGTAATTCCTCTCATGAGAGAACTGAGGCCTAGAGAGGCCACGTATCTCGCTGAAGTCACACTCAGGGTCCTTGCTCTAGGGCTTATAAACATCTGGTTCACAATTATCTCTCCAGGTCACACCATGGGTATAAGTAGTGAATCCAAAAGTCAAAGCTGAATGTGCCTGGGGACACAGGGGTGCAGGAACTGGGGGCTGACCCAGGAGTTGGGGGGTTTCCCCAGCCTGAGCACCAGACCTGCCAGGACCATCCCAGTCCCCACAGAGATGACCCAAGGCAGGCACAGAGACCTGGCACCCCACATCCAACCTGGTCACTGCTCCCCGAGCACCAGTTCGACCTTGCTTCCCTAGCAGGGAAGGGCCACACTGTAGAAGACCGGCCCCTCGGTGGTCAGCGGAGCCTGGGCTTTGCTGGGCCCTGATCCCTACCTCATTCCAGCCCACTTCCAGTGCTACAAGCAGACACCAGGGAATAGGAAGAAGTGGACTGCGAACACTAACCCAGGCACAGAGCCAACTGCTATAAGGGATATATGTTTCTTTTTTTTTTTAATTTAAATTCAATTAATTAACATATAATGTACTACTGGTTTCAGAGGTAGAGGTTAGTGATTCATCAGTCTTACAGAACACCCAGTTGCTCCTTACATCCCTCCTTAATGCTTGTCACCCAGTTACCCCTTTCCCCACACCCCTCCCCTCCATGAACCCTCAGTTTGTTTCCTATGATTAAGAGTCTCTTATGGTGGGGCGCCTGGGTGGCTCAGTAGGTTGAAGCCTCTGCCTTCGGCTCAGGTCACGGTCTCAGGGTCCTGGGATCAAGCCCCGCATCGGGCTCTCTGCTCAGCGGGGAACCTGCTTCCTCCTCTCCCTCTGCCTGCCTCTCTGCCTACTTGTAATCTCTATCAAATAAATAAATAAAATATTTTAAAAAAAAGAGTCTCTTATGGTTTGTCACCTCTCTCATTTCATCTTGTTTTATTTTTTCCTCTCTCCACTTACAATCCTTTGTTTTGTTTTGCTTTTTGGTTTTTGTTTTTTTAAAGATTTTATTTATTTATTTGAGAGAGAGGGAGAGAAAGAGAGAGAAGGTGTGGAGTAAGGGGCAAAGGGAGAGGGAGAAGCAGGCTCCCTGCTGGGCTGAGACCCTGACTCGATCCCAGGACCACGACCTGAGTCAAGGCAGACACTTAACCGACTGAGCCACCCAGGCACCTCTGATCCTTTGGTTTGTTTCTTAAATTCCACATATGAGTGAGATCATGTGATAATCGTCTTTCTCTGACTGACTTATTTCCCTTAGCATAATACCCTCTAGTTCCATCCATGTTATTGCAAATGGCAAGATTTCGTTGTTGTTTTTTTTTTTTTATGGCTGAGTGGTTAAAAGGGATATATCTTTCACCAGCGTATCTCCAGCCCCCTGGCTCAGTGCCTGGCTTTTGAAGGCACTCAGTAAGTGCTGCATGAATAACAGAAACGCAAAGATCCGTGAGGCGTAGACCTGCCCTCCAAGAGGCAACAGTCTGATGGGAGAGTCGGATACAGACTACTAATTATAACAAAGTACAATAGTAATCTAATGGAGGACGAGATTAATCCTGACTGTAGGACTGAGGAAGGCTTCATGGAGGAGGCAGCATTTGAGTTTGGATTCGTTTGGTTTTGGGGGGGTGTTTCTTTTTAGCATTTGAGCTTTGTAATAACAAGACTGATGATGATAATGACCATGGCTTATACTAAGGGTTGTGTTTGGCACACTTCTCAGTGCTTCCCATACATTAACACATTTATTCTTCAGACTATCTCCAAACATACATACTATTAATATACCCATTTTACAAATGAGGAAATTAAGGCTCAAAATAAGTTGCCCTAAGTCACATAGCTATAATAAATGAGCAGAGCCACGATCTGAGCCCAGTTCTGACTCAAAGGGATGCGGGGGGAGGGGGAGTGGTTCCATTTGCCCATTTGACATTCATTCAACAATTATTTCCTGAATGCTGCTCTGTGCCAGGCAGTCAGAAGTGAACTGACCACAGAACCAACTCCAACAGGTAATTCAACAGGAATATAAAACCTTAACACAAAGCAGGAAGTGACTTGGGTCATAAAAGATGTCCATGGGATGGAGGGAGCACAAGGCGAGAACCATGGAGGCTTCACGGGGGAGGTGGCCTGTGAGCTGGACTTTGAAGGATGGGCAGGACTCGGGCAACCAGCGATGGCAGAGGGCTTTCCAGGCTAAGGGAACAGCTTAAGCAAAGGCACAGAGGCAGGAATGGGAGGGCCGTATACGAGAAACAGGAAAGGTGCCATCTGGCCGGAGGGGAGGCTGCAAACTGGCGCCGCGGACCACATCCGGCCCTCAGACGTGTTCTGTCTGGCCCACCCGCACTGGCCTGCACAGCGTCCTTGAAAAAGGCGCAGTCCATCCCCAGAGCCAGAAGGTAAACAATGAGGCTGGGGGTGGGAGTTGACAGGGCTTTGGAGTCTTAAATTCCAGAAAGGCAACAACCATTGAGAAGCCAAGCGCACACCTCCCCCACTCAGTCCGGTCCACTTCCCGTGTCCCCAGTTACCTGTCTGGCCCCTGGCAGGCATCTGAGTTTGAGGACCTGGACGAGCTCCCAGGGCACTGAAAGAAGGAGCAGTGGATAACCAACTATGGGAAGGTGCCTTGAGGTCTGAACACAAAGGGCCTTGAACATCAGGCTAAAGAATACGGGCTTTATGTTGGCAATGGCTCTGTAATTACAGCCCCTCTAGCGGCTGGGTGAGGAGGGCACGAGTGCGTGTGCACACACACACACTGGGGCTGGGGACGATCTAAATTGGTGTCAGCTGAACCAGAGTGGACTCAGTGTGCCTTTATACACACATTGTCCCGGCCTTAGCCTCAGAGTTCACATCTCTGCTGCCCCCATGCCCAGCCCCCCCCCCAAGAGTTACCCAGCTCTGCCCACACCAGCCCTCCTTAAGCAAGCCGCTCTTTCCTCGATGCAGAAGGGAGTCCCATAGGTGTGTCTCCCCCAACAACCGCCCCCCCGCAGCCAGCCCGTAGTTCCCCAACCCCCATTGTGAAGCTGGCTGGCCAGGGTGAGAATTCCGGACAGGATTTAGGGCTGGAATTTCCCTCTGTGTGGGCGGGGCTGATCAGGTGAGCCTTGTTAACAGGGCTGGGGGCTGAGTGGAAAAATTTGGTCTGTCCCATCCCCTTGCCCCAGTGACTCAGGGCCCCAGTGGTGGTGAGTCTGGGGAGGGGACAAGACAGGAACCCACAGAAAAATTTTCCCTTGTCTCTCGGGCTCAGCTACTGCCCGGTTCCCCTCCCCCATTCCACACACACCCTGCCTTGCCGCTCACCACAGCCACTGTCTGTACCTGCAGCCACAGCCCCGGAGCCAGCACGGGGCCTTCTCAGCATGCTGCGAGCAGGGAGCAGGGCGGCCAGCCCACAGCCCACGGGACCCTGGGCCTTCCCCACTTCCAGGCAGCCTTAGGGAGACAGGTGTCCCTGACAAAAGCCATGGTGGATGTAAGGGTAGGATTGCCAGACCTGGCAAATAAAAATGCAGCTCCCATGCAGTGTTTGAGATATACTAAAAACTATTTCTTATGTATTCTCTCCTTCTTTATGCAGAAGGGCAACCCCCGCCTCCCCTTACCCTCACCCTGCCCTGACCTGGAGCCAAGGACTCTGAAATTCTAATTTAACTGGGAACCCTGAATTTCATCTGGCAACTTTTTGTGAGGTGCAGGGGTGAGGCTAGGGAATACCCAAGGTGCTCCCCACCAGTCAGGCCCATCCATTGTCCAAAACCTTCCCCACCACGGCTTCCAACACGCACGCCTGCTAGAACTTACTAGGCTCCTTTTGGCCCCAAGGCCTCTCTCAGACCTTCTAAGTCCCCAGGAACAGGTTCTTTCTCCCAAAGAGAGAGTCCTAGGACCTCAACCCTGAGGCCAGCAAGGAGCCAGCTAGGATGTGGGGTGTCGTTTCCTGGGAGTGACTATTTATATCTGAGGACACCTTGCCCTCCCAACAGTCAGCTTCAAGCTAGAAGAATTGTGGGAAGGAGGAGGGTGCACAGCTCCAGGGGATCTCCTAGGGGACCTCTTAAAAACCCCACCTTCCATACCTTTTTCTTTCTACCCATCTCCCCCTCTGGTTGAAACAGTGTTTCTCTTACCCTCTCTTCTTCTGGACCCCACATCCCTCCCAAATCAGACCTGGCCATGATCTTGTACTCTTCCCCCTTACCGAACTATTGGAGCCCAGGCCGGGAGCTGTGTCCAGGGTACAGTGAAGCGGGCGGGAACCCATTCCACCATCCCTCCCTGTGGGCATGGGACAAGCGGCTCTCATGCAAACATGGAGCCAGGCCCTAGGACAGCAGCGGCCAAGGTGCTCACAGTGCTCACAGCCTGCAGGGGGACAGTGGACATGCACCTGGCAGTGATGGAGGGGCAGACGGGGATGAGAGCAGGACAAAGGACATGGCCACCTTTGGGGCTGGTCCGAGAAGGCGAAGCAGGTGTATCTGGCCAGCCCCAGTGTCTAGGCTGTAGCAGCAGGGGGCTTCTCCCTCCCCTCCCTGTCAGCTCTAAACTGGGCCTCTGCCCCAGCCTGTACCTTCTGACTGGCTCTGACAGTAAACTCTCAGAGGGCAGGGCCACAGCCCGCCAGCCGCTGTGTCAGAGGCTCCCTGGAGATGGAGTTCTTTCTGACTCAGGACTGATGGACAGTCTCTTTGGCAGCAGGCGCCTCAGGCCTTGGGGTGAGGGGTGGATAAATGCCAAAGGACCATCTTGTCTCCTTCCTAGAGATTTCCACACCCACCGGTGGGAGAGAGAGGGCAGGACAAGGACCTATGGTGCAGATGGAGAGGAAAAGTCCCAGAGATCCGGTCGCCTGGGCAGCTCAATCATTAAGGGTCTGGCTCTTGGTTTCAGCTCAGGCCATGATCTTGGGGTCGTGGGATGGAGTCCCACATGGCATTAGGCTCCATACTCAGCAGGGTGTCTGCTTGGAGATTCTCTCCCTCTGCCCCTGTCCCTCCCTCAAATATATAAATACATCTTTAAAAAGAAAAGTCACGGTGACTCACCTAAAGTCAGGCAGGCTGGGGGGGGGGGTGGAGCCCAGAGAAGAGCCCGGGGTCCCAGAGCACACCCCAGGGCTCCTGCAGCCTCTCTCCCCCCAACTTACTGGCAGCTGTCTGGTGATGGTAGCCAAAAGGGAAGATACCGGCTATTCCTGTGGTGAAGGCCTTGCACTCCTTCCAGCGGGATGACAGAAGTCAGAGGAGGAAGAGAAGTATTTCTCTTACCTTGGGGACCTCTCTGTCCTCCAACCTCGGTCCTAAGCCTCAGAGGGGGCTGGGACCAGGCAACACCCCAGTCTGGACCCACAGACATCTTTTTTTGACTTTGGCTTAGCCAGCCCTCCCCTACGCACTCCAGCTGGGATCCTGACTTCTGAGTCCCATGGGTCCTGCCCTGGTCACTGCCTCCATAGCCACCCATGTATGCACCCTCCCCATACCTTGGGGTTGCCTTAAACAGTCATATGCTGCCAGAAGTCAAATAGATCAGGCATCTGTCAGAGTCCAGGTTGGATTGTCCAACTCAGAGCACTGAGTTGCGAACTCAACAGAACCAATCTGGCCACTGCCCAAACCAGGCATTCCATACACAATTGCCTCTGGTCTCTAGGTTCCCAGGGTGGGGCTGGGCAGAGGGGGCTATGGTGCTGAAAACAGAGGCTGAACCTGCTGGAAGGGTCCTTTTCCCTCACCCCACCCCCAGCCGCTTCCACCAACAAACCTGGGTACCTCATCAGGGAAAACAGGGAGGAAAAGAGGAGACACTCTGGGCAGGTCCACAATATCAGAGCTAGAAGGGAGTCGGGAGACCCCTTGGCAATCCTTCAGCACACAGATAGGGAAACCAAGGCTGCAGGAGAAGGGAAAGAAAAGTAGCATCTGCAGCCCTGGGTTCTGGCATTAGCTCAGCTATTGAGTGACCCTGGGCACATGCCTTCCCCATTATGTGCTCTGGGGTCTCCCCATCACCTTGCTGTTCCAGGGTTCCAGGTAAAGCATCTTGCCTCAGGAGCTCAGACCTGACCACTGCAGTCAGTCTCCTGTGGACCCCTCTCTGGACAACCCCTCCAGCTCCTACCCCAGCCAGGGCCTGGGGACTTAGGGCAGAGGGGGTGGGGGAGGGGAGGAAGGTGTCACCCCAGGGAGGGGCGGCAAGGGAAGGGAAACTGAGTGTGTCCCTGGCTTGCCCCAACCTGTCCCCTGCATCCGGGGAAGGGTAAGAGTGACTGTCAGCTGGGGAAGGGGGGCAAGAGGGGCAGGCTGGGAGGGGCAGGGAACCCCCGTCTGGACTTGTCGGGGCAGCCGGGTGCAGCTGTTTCCGGCTGATGAAAGGGCCCTGATTGATACGGCAGTCGTGACTGACGCTCACCCCCAAATCTGAGCCCTTCCCATCCTCTCCGACCTGGGCATGCCCAGGGGGCCCACTGTAAGGACAGCCAGAGAAAAAAGAAGAGTGGGGTTTTTGCTGCCACTGGGGACATTACCCCAAAGACAGGGGAGTGGGGATGGTCTCATCTTCCCTGCCCCAGCCCAGCAGGGGCGGGGAAGCTGAGGCTGGGCTCCACTGGGGGGCCAGGAGGACAGGGCCAGGGAAGAGGGACAAAGGACTCACCCTCTCCTCTCCCTATCCTGGGGTGTATCCACACATATTCAAATGTTTACGCAGAGATATCGATCCTATCCATCTGCCCGCCAGGGATGGCTGGGAAGAGAGCAAGGATTGCTACTGTGCATTCATTTTGTAGTCTAGCCATCTGTGTTTTGCTAAACAACAGCTAAACAATGTTGATTGAGCAGGTCCTGTGCGCCTGGCATCCTTCTAAGACATTTTCGTGCACAGCCCTATGAAGTAAGTGCTCTCACCACCCCCATGTTATGGATGAGCTTGTAGAGGCCCAGAGTGGTTAAGGAACTTGCCAGTAGTCACACAGTGGTCAGAGGCAGAGTGGAGATGTGAACTCAGTCTCCAAGGCTTGCGTCCTAACCACTGTGCTTCCCCCACAGGGAAATCGTGGTGGGGCAGGGGAGACAGGTCGACTTGTAACTAGATTGTAAACAAATAATGAGCTTATAATTGGGAAAGGTTTTAAATAGAGATGTACTAGGTACAATGAGTCCTCAGAGGAGGGGCACTGTGGGCCAGGGGGGAGGAAGGGAAAGGGAGAACCAGAGGAGGCTTCCAGGACAGTAAACACTGGAGGTAGAACTGAAGGGTTTTCTCTAGGTTAGCTATTTTTTGAACTTTTTTTATAGTAAAATATACAAAATATAAAATTTACCGTTTTAACCATTTTAAGTGTATAATTCAGTGGCAGCTTTTAATTTTGATGAAGTCCAATTAATCTTTCTTCCTTTGTCCCCTGTGTTGTTGGCATCATACTAAAGAAATCACTACCAAATCCAAGGTCTTAAAATTTCCCCCTAGGTTTTGTAAGAGTTTTAAAGTTTTAACTCTTAAACATGGGTGACTACCATTTTGAGGTAATTTTTATATATAGGAAGGTAAGGTCATCAGCAAACAGGTAATTTTACTTCTTCCATTCCAACTGGATGTTTTTTATTTCTTTTTCTTGCCTAGTTGCTCTAGCTGGAATTTCCATTACTGTATAGAAGAAAAATGACAAAAAGCACTTGCCCCATCTTATCTCAGACTACAGGGGGAAAGCTTTGGTCTTTCACCGTTAAGTATTCTGTTTAACTGTGAGTTTTTCATATATGGCCTCTGTCATGTTGAGAAATTTGCCTTCTATTCCTAGTTTATTGAGTGTTTTTATTTATTTCATTATTTTTTTTATATTGAATGTTTTTAATCATGAAAGTTTTTGTATTTGGTCAAATGCATTTTCCCCCATCAGCTGAGATGATCATGAGTCTTTTTTTGCTTCATTCTATTAACATAGTATATAACATTGATTTTATTTATTTATTTATTTATTTGAGAGAGAGAGAGAGAGAGCATGTGTGCACAAGTGGGAGGGGTGGGCAGAGGGAATGGGAGAGAGAATCTCAAGCAGACTCCCCACTGAGCGCAGAGCCCAACACAGGACTTGATGCCAGGACACTGAGATCATGACCTGAGCTGAAACCAAACTTAACCAACTGAGCCATTCAGGCGCCCCTGATTTTTGTTGTTGTTGTTGTTGTTATATTGAGCCATCCTTTCATTGTAGGAATAAGTCCCAGTTGATTGGAATGTGTATTTCTTTTAGTAAAATGCTGCTGAATTCCGTTTGCTAGGATTTTATTGAGGATTTTTGCACCTATATGCATAAGGAATAGTGGCCTGTAGTTCTTTTTTTTGTATTGTTTTTGTCTGGTTTTGGTATCAAGGTAATGTTGGCCTCATAGAATGAGTTGAAAATGTTCCCTCATCTTCAATGTTTTGGGAAAGTTTGAGAAGGATTAGTGATAATCCTTTACATGGTTGATAGAATTCACCAGTAAAACCATCGGGACCTGGACTTTTTTTTGGATGGATGGGGTTTGATTATTGATTCAACATTTTTCTTATACTTTCTATTTCTATTACATGTTTCTAGAAATGTGTCTGTTTCATCTAGGTTATCCAATTTGTGGCATAGAATTGTTAAGAGTTTTCTTTTTCTTTCTTTTTTTTTTTTTTTTTTTTTTTTTTTAGTTTTATTTATTTCAGTACTCTCTATACCCAACATGGGGCTCAAACTCATGACCCCAAGATCAAGAGCCACATGGTCATCTGACTGAGCCAGCCAGGTGTCCCCATAGTATTCTCTGACAATCCTTTTTATTTCTATAAAGTCAGTAATAATGTCCCCACTTTCATTCTGATTTTAGTAGTTTAAGTGTTCTATCTTAGTCAATCTAGCTATTGTTGCTTACAAAGAATTTTTGGTTTTGTTTATTTTCCTTATTGTTTTTCTATTCTTTATTTCATTTATCTCTAATATTTACTAGTTCCTTCTTCTGTTAGCTTTTTTTTTTTTTAAAGATTTTATTTATTTATCTGACAGATGGAGATCACAAGTAGGCAGAGAAGCAGGCAGAGAGAGAGGAGGAAGCAGGCTCCCCGCCGAGCAGAGAGCCCGATGCGGGGCTCGATCCCAGGACCCCGGGATCACGACCCGAGGCGAAGGCAGAGGCTTTAGCCCACTGAGCCACCCAGGTGCCCCTCTTCTGTTAGCTTTAAGGTTACTTTGCTCTTCTTTTTCTAGTTTCTTAGGTGTACACTTAGGTTATTGATTTGACATCTTTCTCTTTTCTTTTATTGTAGACATTTACAACTCTCAATTCCTCTCAGAGCACTGCTTTCTCTGCATCCCATAAAGTTTTGGTATGTTGTGTTTTCATTTTCATTAACTTCAATGTATTTTCTAATTTTCCTTGTAGTTCTTCTTTGACTCAATGATTGTTCAAGAGTGTGTTCTTTGATTCACACATATTTGTGAATTTTTCCATTTTCTGTCTGATACTAGCTTCAGGTCTCATCTCATCACAATCAGAGGAGTTACTTTGTATGATTTCAATCTTTTAAAATCTGTTAAGGCTTGTTTTGTGGCTAACCTATGATCTATCCTAGAGAATGCTCCATGGGCACTTGATAAGAATAATTACTCAACTATTATCAGATGAAATGTTCTATGTATATCTGTTAGGCCTAACTGGTTCATAATGTTGTTCAAGTCCACTACTATTCCTTTATTGGTTTTCTGCCCAATTGTTCCATATGATATTGAAGGTCGGGTATTGAAGTCTCTGACTATTACTGTAGAAATGTTTATTTCTCCTTTCAATTGTGTCAATTTTTGCTTTAGGGGCTCTGTTTTTAGGTGTGTAGAGGTTTATAATCATGATATCTCTTTGCTGAAATGAACCTTTTATTAATATACAATGTCCTTCTGTCTCTTAAAATGATTTTTAGACTGACAGTCTCTTTTATATGACAAAATTAGGCCACCCCAACTCTCTTCTGGTTACTATTTGCATGGGATATCTTTTTTCTTTTCTTTTCTTTTTTTAAGATTTTGACAGAGAGAGAGATCACAAGTAGGCAGAGGGGCAGGCAGAGGGAAAGGGGTAAGCAGACTCCCTGCTGAGCATAGAGCCCAGTGCAGGGCTTAATCCCAGGACCCTGAGATCATGACCTGAGCCAAAGGCAGAGGCTTAACCCTCTGAGCCACCCAGGATCCCCTTCTTCTTCTTCTTCTTCTTTTTTTTTTTTTTTTTAAGATTTTATTTATTCATTTGACAGAGAGAAATCACAAGTAGACAGAGAGGCAGGCAGAGAGAGGGAGGAGGAAGCAGGTCTCCACCGAGGAGAGAGCCCGATGTGGGGCTCGACCCCAGGACCCTGAGATCATGACCTGACCCGAAGGCAAAGGCTTTAACCCACTGAGCCACCCAGGCGCCCCTTCTTTTTTTTTTTTTTCTTAAGATTATTTATTTATTTATTTGACAGAGAGAGACACAGAGAGAGAGAGGGAACACAATCAGGAGGAGTGGGAGAGGGAGAAGCAGGCTTCCCACTGAGCCGGGAGCCCAATGTGGGTCTCAATCCCAGGACCCTGGGATCATGACCTGAGCTGAAGGCAGACACTTAACGACTAAGCCCACCCAGGCACCTGGTATATCTCTTTTCATCCTTTTACTTTCAATCTCTTTGTGCCCTTTGAGCTTCTTACAGACAGCATATGGTTTTTCTTAATCTAGTTCCTGCCTTTTAATAGGAGAGTTTAATTCATCTGCATTCGCTGTGAGTACTGAAAAAGAGTGACTTACTTTTGCCATTTACTGTTTTCTGTATATCTTAGCTGTTTTTTGGTCAAGTCCTTCGTTACTGCCTTTTTCTTTCACTTAGTTGATTTTTTATAGTGTACTATTTTGATATACTTCTTTTCTCCTTTTTAATATATTTTTATTATTTACTTAGTGGTTACCTTGGAATTACAATTAACTTTTTTTAAGATTTATTTATTTGAGAGAGAGAGAGAAAGTGCGAGCAGGGGGAGGGTCAAAGGGAGAGGGAGAGAAGCAGACTCCCCACTGAATGCAGATCTCAATGTGGGGCTTGATCCCAGGATCCTGAGATCATGACCTGAGATGAAATCAAGAGTCAGATGCTTAACCCACTGAGCCACCAAGGTGCCTCTACAATGAACATCTTAAACTAACAAGAACCTAGTTTTTATTTTTAAGTTTTATTTATTTGTTTTAGAGACAGGGAGAGAAAGTGTGAGCAGGTGGGAAGGGAAGAGGGAGAGAATCTCAAGCAGACTCCCCACCGAGTGCAAAGCCTGATGCAGGACCAGTCCTGTGACCCATGAAATCATGACCTGAGTTGAAATCACAGGTTAGGTGTTCAACTGACTGAACCACCCATGTGCCTCATAACAACCTAGTTTTAATAATACCAACTTAGGGGCACCTGGGTGGCTCAGTGGGTTAAGCCTCTGCCTTTGGCTCAGGTCATGATCTCAGGGTCCTGGGATCAAGCCCCACATCAGGCTCTCTGCTCCGCAAGCAAGGAGCCTGCTTCTCCATCTCTCTCTGCCTGCCTCTCTGCCTACTGATCTCTCTCTTTCAAATAAATAAATAAAATCTTTAAAAAAAAATAATAATACCAACTTAGTTTCAATATACAAACATTCTGCTCCTTTACATCTCCATCTCTCCCCCTTTATGTTGTCATAGATGATATCTTTGTACATTGTGTGCCCATTACCACAGATTTATAATTACTGATTTGTGCATTTGTTTTTTTATATCCAATGATGACCTATAAACAGGAAAGTTTTCAAAGAAAGAGGTGCAAGGTAGGGTGAGTCTTCAGAGAAGGGGCACTGTGGATGGGGGCTGGGGGAGAAGAGGAGAACCAGAAGAGCTTTCCAAGACAGTAAACATTTGGATTGGAGTTGACACGGGTTTTATTTATTTATGTACTTGAGAGAGAGAGAGAGAGAGCATGAGCAAGAGGGGCAAAGGGAGAGGGGGAGAGAATCTCAAGCAGACTTCATGCTGAGCACAGAGCCCCACACAGTGCTCGATCTCATGACCCTAAGATCATGACCTGAGCAGAGACCAGGAGTCAGACGCTTAACCAACTGCGCCACCCAAGTACCCATTGAAACTGACTTTTGAAGAGCAAAAAAATTACTATGTAAAACTGCTCTTCACAGGAAAAGATGTTCAAAATATTTCACTTAGAACACAAAGTAGGTTACCAAATAGCACAAATGAACTCATTTTTGTAAGTGTGTATGCATTTGCATGCATTTAAAGATATATGTATATCTATGCACGGAAAAAAATTCATGATTATATTCATAGTACTTTAACAGTGGTTATCTCCAATTGTTGGAACTCTGGGAAGAGGAAACATTTCCTTTTATTTTTCCTAGTGTGTTCTGTATTGCTTAATAAACTTATGTCACTTTTTTAAAATTAACATATAATGTATTATTAGCCCCAGGGGTACAGGTCTGTGAATAGTCAGGCTTACACACTTCACAGCACTCACCATAGCACACACCCTCCCCAAGTCCATAACCCAACCACCCTCTCCCTACTCCCCCACCCCAGCAACCCTCAGTTTGTTTTGTGAGATTAAGAGTCTCTTATGGTTTGTCTCCCTTGTATCACTTTTATAACCAGAAAAGACAATGATGCCTTTTTTATTCCAAAAGGTAAAATGAATGACTTGGCATTCCTCGTAGAGACAAAGTTGGGAAAGACCTACTAGGTGGAGGGGACAACACAAGCAAAGGCAAAAAGGCATGAAAATCATGGTCTGTTATAGGACCTGGCAACGTATGGCATGGCTGGCAGGCACTAGGGGACTAGAAGAGAGGTGTTTCCAGGGGCCACATTACCAAGGCTTCTCATTCCATTAAAAAAGTTTAGTCAGTTCTTGGCATGAGGGCAAGAGAGTGACAGGTTTTGATTTACATATTAAGCAAATTAGTTAATGGGGGTGAGAAAGAGCCCCGAGGCTGAAAGGCCAGTGGGGAAGGCTGTTGCAATCATTGAGGAGAGAGAAGATGGGGCGGGAACTGAGTCAGGGCTTGGAAGGTGGAGATTAAAAATGAAAATATGAGAGAAGGGGCGCCTGGGTGGCTCAGTGGGTTAAAGCCTCTGCCTTCGGCTCAGGTCATGATCTCAGGGTCCTGGGATTAAGCCCCCCATTGGGCTCTCTGCTCAGCAGGGAGCCTGCTTCCTCCTCTCTCTCTGCCTGCTTCTCTGTGATCTCCGTCTGTCAAATAAATAAATAAAATCTTAAAAAAAAAATAAAAGAAAGAAAGAAAATATGAGAGAAGTGGAAGCCAAACCAGACAGCAATTATCCCTGAATGGGAAGTAGATTTGTGTGTCTCCAGGGTCTCCAGCGCTGTGGCGGAGGCCAGGTCCAAAGATGAGCGTGGTCATGATCACGATGAAGATAAGGGTGATTCCCAGCAAGGAAGAGGAGAGTCCCATCAGAAGAGCCCTGTAGCCCCTTTTGTAGCTGGGGCTACAAAGACAAATAAGGCCTGTGCCTGTCTTCAAGAAGCTCACTGTGCCACTGACTCAACTCTATCCCTCATTCATGTATTCATCGCTTTCTAGAAACCTCTTCTGGGCCACACACATACACTCTGTTTATATCTCCTGCCTTTAGATATGAAGCAATTAGAGTCTTTTCCCAGGGGTTGTTATGTTTCAAACCTTCTTCTCGTACTTTCCCCCACCGTGTACCCTCTCTGTGCCCACACACTAAATCATACAGAGAAACCAAAACAGAGACCCAAGAAGAATGAATTCTTCCTGAGGCGCCTGGGTGGCTCAGTCGGTTAAGCAGCTGCCTTCGGTTCAGGTCATGGTCTCAGGGTCCTGGGATCGAGCCCCACATCGGGCTCCCTGCTCAGTCGAAAGCCTGCTTCTCCCTCTCCCTCTGCCTGCTGTTCTGCCTACTGTGCTCTCTCTCTGTCAAATAAATAAATAAAATCTTAAAAAAAAAAAAGAATATATTATTCTCCTGTACTTCTTGTGGCTGAACATCTTCCCCTAGTTCCTGGAGTCTGAGTGGCAGACCAGCCACAACTGAGTTCTCCAGACTCGCCTGCATTCTTGTGTTTATCCAGCAAACTGCTGACTGAGCCCCAGGCGAGGCCAGGGCCAGGGCTGGCCAGTGTGAGGGTGACACAGTGAAGAGCCACAGAGCATACCCTCAAGGAGTCTCCGCTAAGGGACTCAGTGGCTCATTCTTTCCACAAATATCTACTGAGCATCTCCCATCTACGAGGAAAGACTTTGGAATGTGAATGAGAAAGACAAAGCCTCTGACTGCGTAGAGCAGGCTGTGTAGACGGAGAGACAAACAAATGAGCAAACAAACACGTGAACAGAAGGCAACTATCTGTGATCAAAGTTCTAAAGAAAATAAACCAGGGCGATAAGATAGTGATGAGTTTAGACCGCACCAGCTTTTTGATTTTGAGCAGGAGCGTCGGTTTCCTCACAGATAATAGTTATGCCTTCCTCAACTTCAAGGAGGAAATGAGTTAATATGTGAGCCTTGCACACAGCAAGCACTCTAGGTTATCTATCATTATTTCTAAATAGATACATAAACAGATCATCAAAACGCTAGGCAGTTAGTGCAGGATAAAGAGATTGAGACCTGAGGCATTCTGGGAGCACTACGGAGGGCCAGGTGCAGCCCAGCTAGGGAAGGAGGTGAGGACACTGGTCACAGATGTCCTTCTTCCCCTTCCCTAGCCCTGCACCCCACTGGTGACCCTGAAGCATGTTGCCTCTCTGAGAGACGGGAGCAGGTGGAACGGGGCAGAAGAATCAAAAGTAACTTGCTTCCCTCAAGGATAAGAAAGGAGGGTTCACAGGTGGCCACTGCCACCACATTCCAGGGCCCCTGGCTCTTTAAAGTGCCCGTTGTCCCATCTGATGATGGAGATGCTGTGAGGGGGCCCGGATGCTCCAGCCTTGTGTGATTGAATGAAAGAGCAACTCTCATTCACAAGGATCCCTTCCTGGATATCCTAGGGTCCCTCCCAACAGCCCTGTGGCAGAAGTTTCATTGCCCCATCTTTCAGATGAGCACATGGAGGCTGGGAAAGGACACAGATCATCCTCATTTGGTTCAGAAATTGCGGTGGGCAGTGGGACCGTAACTGTAACTTAGCAGCTTCTCCCCTCTTCTGTTCTGCTTCTCCTCAGCATGGGGTGTGCAGGAAAGGCTATGGCGGGGAGAGGGCTGGGGAATTCGGGAAGGTGGAGGGAGTGATAGAGGCTGCTGTGCAAAATGACCTGGAACTGAGGTGAGGCCTCCAGGATCGGGGGTGAGGGGGTGTCAGTTTTACAACCAAGAAGAGTTTTACAACCAAGGGAGGAAGCTCATTTCCCTCACCCCCATCACAACAGGCATCCAGGCAACAGGCATCCAGGCAAACCAGGCAAGCCCCCACTCTCTGCACCAGCGCTGCCGCCCCCCCCACCCAGCATCAGCTGGCCAGGAGGCCCCATTTCAAGCCCTGTGTCCACAGGGACCAGGATATGGGCACCCAGGAATGGACGAGCCCGACGCAGACAGCTCTGCGACCCCCTTGAGGCCTCTGCAGCCACAAGCCAAATCCTCCCTGTGGTCTGGGCCCCAGCCAAGTGCCCACACCCCAGCTCACGGGACCGCAACTTCCCTGTTGCATCAGGTTACGGAGCGCGGGCACACACTCCAGAGCTTATTACACAACTGGGGTGCGCGCTCCCGACACCCACATACCCCGGGTGGCCTCACAGGCCCACAGAGGAAACCACAGCCCTGCTCCAACGGCACAGGCCCCTCTGTACAGCCTCCTGGCCTGGAGAGCTGCGGGAGAGCTGGGGAGGGTGCCTGGCCAGGACCCAGGATTCAGCCGGCTCCCCACGCTGGCTCATCGTGAAACCCCAGTAAGTCAGGGCCCCTTTCCAGGGCCTGTTGCCCCACCTAGAAAGGAAGATCTTCCATGCCCATGATCCGAACACCGGCTTCTCCCCCACGCCACTCAACACCTGCCAAGCCACCGCCAGCATCCTCTTGCCCCCAGGAACGTCCCCAAGGAAGGGAGGCAAGAATGGCACAGGGTGGAGACAGAGGGTTGCACAGGACGACCTCTAGAAGGGCCCTCTTCTGACAGGGCTTCTCTGCAGCAGAAGTGGGTGTGCCTGGAGGGGTACCCCATGGTCACCTTCTTCTCCCTAGGAAGCGGCCAGAGCTTTCAAGGTAGTCCTAAGGAGCAGCAGGTGGTCAAAGCAATTTTCTTCTTTGCGCTTTTAACTTTTCCCGATTGTCCACAACAGACGTGTGTTACATATTACTTTGCAATAAAAGGTCGGAGGAGGAGCCTGCTCCACCCATTAACCTCCCAGGGCATGTGCCCTCTGCCCAGGACAATGCCTTAAACCGGTGCTTCCCTCAGCCTGTTGTGGAAAGGCTCACGTGAGCCCAGGAAGGCTGGGACAAAAAAGTCCGACAGGTTCTCTTGCCAGTGGGACTCCTCAGAGCCTCTAACACGCTAATCTGGGCCACGACCCTCTGGGAAGAGGAATGAGACGAGGAAACTCATTGGTTTCGGAGCTCTTTATAGGGAAGTGTTTCCAGAGAAACCTTCTGGGTACTGCCAGAAGTAAGGGTCCCAAAGAGGCGGAAATCAGGCACACCACATATAAGGGCCTCCATCAAGGCCTGGAGGACACAGAGCAGCTGCCCTAGGCGGCCACCTCCAACTACATGAGTCAAATCCCAAGCCCACTGCCTAGAACTGACCTGAGCCCTGCATCCCCGTGACGGCCGTGACAGAGGCAGGTAGTAGTGCGTCAGAGGGCCCTTGGGTGGCCCGCAGCCTCCCATAGTTTACTTAGATCTGCAGTGACCCCTGCTGGCTCTGCCCAAAATTGCCCCTCCCCTTAGTGCTCACCTTCCCTGCCGGCCTTGCTTATCCTCATCACTGTCCTCCTCCATCCCTGGCTCTCCAGCATCTTCCCACTAGCCTTGACCCAGCCCTATTGGGATCCACCCTGACCACACCCTCCCACCAGGTCCCCACTCTTTTCCCCGTCCCTGGGGTTGGAATCTGGCTGGGCTGATAGAGCCCACCAATGAGTTCTGGGCCCTGAACTGGGGAACTCTGATGGCATGAGGAATGGGGGCTCCGAAGACTGCCTGCTGCCCTACCAAGGGCATGGAAAAAAACCCCAAGGCTGCTCTAATAACAACAAATGTTCTGGGCGCCTGGCTGGCTCCATCCATGGAGCATGTGGCCCTTGATCTTGGGGTTGTGCGTTCAACTCCCATGTTGGGTGTAGAGATTACTTAAAAACTTTTTAAAAAGCAAACATTCCCCTTCCTCTCTCTCTGCCAGCCTCTCTGCCTACTTGTGATCTCTGCCTGTCAAATAAATAAATAATATCTTTTTTAAAAAATAAAATAAAATAAAAATAAAAAATAAAAAGCAAACATTCGTTGAACTCTTACTATCCTCTAGGAGCACAGCTAAACCCTTTATGTAGGTTATTCCATTTAATTCTCATAAGAATTTTAAGAGGAAGGCATTATTCCTGTACTAACCCAGTTTTCAGATAAGAACCGAAATTCATAAGCAAAATAGTAAATGGCAAATCCATGGGGAGTCAAATGCCGTCACTGACTTCAGAGCCCATCCACGTGTCCACGAGGCTTATTTTATCATTCTTGCATCTGCCCACCACTCCAACTACCCCGGGCATGCAAGTGTCTGTCCAGTACCCATGGCCTTGAGGAAGTGGGCCTCAGTGGGCCTTGCCCCATGCCCTCTAGGTATAGCCCTGTGACCCAACCGTGGCCATCTGTAAACTTCTCCCTGGTAAACTGGACTACAAATTTAGTTGTCAAGTCCAGGACCCATCCCCTTTTCTGATCATTGAGTCTTGATTTATTTCAGGCAAAGCACAGGCCTTCAGTAAAAGTGGCTCAGACAGAAATGACTCTGCCCCCTAGCTCCAGCGGGAGTCACGTGATCCAAGCCTGGCCACTCAAGCACCAAAACGTCCTGGCTACAGTGATTGTCCACAAAGGACATATGACCCAGACTGGGCCAAAGGGGCTAGTCCTGGGAGTTCACTGGGGAGTCGCTGGTTCCCCACTCTGGAGTTGCTAAGGCCCTGGGAGGTGATGTCTGAGAAGGGAGCTCAGAGACCAGGAGAGCAGAGACCAGACCTGATGATGTTATTCGCACGGTGTCAAAGACAGGTCCACCCCTGGACTTTTCAGTGATCATGAGCCAGTAAGTTACTTTTCTGTTGTTCTTGTCTTAAACACGTATGAGTTGGGTTCCTTCCTTTGAAACAGAGATCTAGCAAAGCCTCCCCACCATTGTTAATCATTGGTAACAACTGTATCTCCTTCTTGCCTTTTCCTCCTGTGCTTATTTAGACATACTAGACATTTTTTTAAATAAAAATTGACACCACTGACTACTCCTTCCTTCAAGATAGGCTTTTTTGCTTATTTTTGTGAAACCTCATTCTCCTGGCTTTCCTCAGGCCCCTCTGAAGTCCTATCTGGCTCATTTTCCTTTGCTGGCTTCTCTTTGTTTGCAAGTAACGGAAACCAACCCTGGCATTTACAAGCCAAAAAAATTTTTTAAAGAATTTATTGGAAAAATATTGAGGAACTAGCTAGGGATTTGACTGGAAGGCTAGAATACCTTGCTTGGAAATGGGGCAGAAATTACTTGGCTGAACTCCAAAGGCCTCTTTCACGCTAGGGTCAGGTGCTCGAGACGCCCAGTCCCAGGAGAGAGTCTGTCCAGCTGAGCTTAGGTCACATGGCCACCCCTGGGACATCCCATGGAGATGAGAGTGTCTGGTGGAACAGGTCTCTAGGGAGCCTTCCAAACTCTGAAGTGGGAGAACAGATCATCTGACTTATCCCCCACAAGATGGTAGAAAGACAATGCTCCAGAAGGGAACCAGAGACAAGAAGACCACAAAATGAAAGTGAACATCTTTCCTGTGTTCTTGGGGTTGTGCCCTAGGTGTTTTCTCTTGTCTGCACTGCTCCCTGGGCCTTCTCATTCCCTCGCATAATGGCTGCAGTTGCCACTGATATGCCAGCCACTCCCAATATAGACCTGTCTCCTGTGTAATGAGCCTCCCTCATGGATGACTCAAAGGACATTGAACTCAGTGGGTCAACCCTGAACTTGTCCTGATCACCAAACCCGTTCCCTCTTCGAGGTCCTTTGGCTCAGCAAATGAAATCACCAGTCAGTCAGCCAGCTGACCACACCAGGAATAGGGAGTCACTGAGTCGTTCTCAATGGCCCACCTGCTTAACAGGCTTCAAAGATGGCAATCCTCTTTCTGACACTCTCGTCTTGATCACCCCCATCTTTCACCCAGCTAATTCCTTGTGCCATAGAATTTATCTGTCATCTCCTCTTCTTCTTTAGTAATAGAACTGCTGATCTGTAGCTAGATCCATGTCTGCCCCGAATAAAGACAAATTCCCCAGACTCCTTTCTAGCTAGGTATATAACAAAGCTCTGGACAGTGTCATATCAGTAGAAATGGTGTGTGTTGCTGGCAAAGATATGTCCTTAAAAGAAGAGTTATGCCTTCTCACTCTTCTTCTCTCTTCCCCACTGACTAGACTGTGGGCATAATGACTGGAGTTGGAGCAGCCATTTTGGACCATGAGATGGAAGCTGTGTGTTTGAGAATGCCAGAGTGACATCATTAGATAGAAGAAGCCTGAGTCCCTGACGGCTGTAGAGATGCCCTCCCTGCCAAGGAGTACCTAGCTCTGGGCTTCATTTATGTGAGAAATAAATAAACTTTTATCTTGTTTACCCCCACCATTATTTGTGGAATTCTTCTGTCACTCACAGCTAAACCTGACCCCAGCACACTGTACTCATTCTGTAAGTCTCAGATTAAATGTCATTTCTTCGGGGAGGTTTTCCCCAGTCACATAGACTCAGATAGGATGAACTGTTATAAATTATTATAGTATAGGATCTTGTCATTCTCTCTAATACTTTTCAAATTTGTATCAAAATCAACTGTTTATATAGTAATCGGTATATTGTCTTTCCCTTTACTTGAACACAATTTCCAAGTGGGCAGGAACTGAAACTTTTTTTTTATTTAAAGATTTTCATTTATTTTTTTGACAGATCACAAGTAGGCAGAGAGGCAGGCAGAGAGAGAGAGAGAAAGAGAGAGAGGAAGAAGCAGGCTCCCCACTGAGCAGAGAGCCCTATGCGGGGCTCTATCCCAGGACCCTGAGATCATGACCTGAGCTGAAGGCAGAGGCTTTAACCCACTGAACCACCCAGGCGCCCCAGAACTGAAACTTTTTGTCACTAAATCCTTGGTTCCTAATACAGTGCCTGGAACAAAGCAGTCACTCAGTAAGCCTTGTTGGTGAAATGAAGGGATGAATGACCTTAATATTGTATAAGAAATTATTACTGATTTCTCAAGCCTCTGGAGTTGCTTGCCATAGCAGATTAACCCAACAAGATCCAACTCCTAGGACTCACCAGTTTTCTCTAATGAAGTCTACTTCCCCTACATAGAAATGTGCCCTCCCTTGCCTCCATTGCAGCCTCTGTGACTCTGTTTCTCTTTCTCTCACAAAGGTGGTCATCTGGGATCATCTGTTCACCACAACCAAGTTGGCCCCAACAGGTCTCAGCTTCCAACTCGGCAAACATGCTATTGTCTTATTAGAAATCTCCTCCATTAAGGAGGAAGATCGCACACACCATCCTCCTCCCACTCAGGCACCGGCCCAGGCAGCTGTCCAAAGAAAGGGTTTCCAGGGCCTGGTACATTTGTTGTGCGTCCACCTTGCCCTGGTGCCCCAGATCTTCTCTGATCTCCAGACCCCCCGAAAAATCCCTCTCTCCACTTCTGTCCTCCACCTTTGGTGATGCTCCAAAGGCATGACATTGTGTCTAAGTAATAAAATATAGAGTAAGTAATGAGAACTGGTTTGAGCTCCTTAGGGCAGGGCTCAAGCTGTATCCATCTCTGTCTTCTTACACCTGGCATGGGACCTGGCCCATAGCGGACACTTAGCAAACATCTACTGGATAAACAGAAAAGCTCTCGAGGGTGTGGTTGGGAGGGGAAGAAAGGGCTTAGTGCATGAGGAGGATAATTTGAGGTGCTGCGCATGAGTTGTTCTGATGAATAGAAGAGAGGGGATGGAAGGGTAGTGAGAACCAAGGGTCTGTCCCTATCCTTCCTACTGCCTTTGGTGGGGGGAGGGTGAGCACAGGCAGAGGAGGCCAGCAGTGGGGTCCAGGGCTGGTGGGAACTAGATGCCAGCAGATCCTCTTCCTGCCCTCACCCCATGTCCAGATGGGGGTCTGGAGAAGTGAACAAACTGGGCCATTATCTCTGATCTGTGACGTCGATGCTCCTCTTGACAGAGAAGAATTTAAGAGGTAGCTGCCACAGGGACACACAAGAGCTGTCCAGACACACGGGTCTTTCATGCCATTGTCTTTTCCCCAACTCCCAGCCATTCCCAGGGGCCAGGCTGATCCCAGGGAGGTCTGACAAACAGGACTAGGTCCAAGCCAAGATGGCTCAAGTCCAGATAGCACCTGGAAGGGCCTTCAAGAAGCCGCAGATTCAGTGCAAGGCCTGCACAGGACAGACAAGGAAACTGAGGCCAGAGAGTAAGGACTGGCCCACAGCCATATAGCATACTAGAGATACAAGACCTGGCTCCCTAATTCTTTTCTTTTCTTTCTTTTTTTTTTTTTAATTTAAGATTTGTTTATTTATTTTAGAGAGGGTGGGGCAGGAGGGGCAGAGAGAGAGAATCTAGAAGCAGACTCCCAGCTGAACGTGGAGCCCTGAGCGGGGCTTGATCCCGTGACCCACGAGATCACAACCTGAACCAATAACAAGAGTTGGACACCTAAACACTGAGCCACTCAGGCTCCCCATCTGGCTTCCAGTTTTGCCACACCGGGTGGGACACTGGGGAAGGGGGAGGGGTCTACAGGTTTGGAGTGGGGACTCAGGATTTCACAGGAGGACACCTACCCCACCCCCCCCGGAGTAGAGAAGAGTTTAAGCTCTGGAGTTCAGATGTCCTGGGCACAAAGCCCAGGCTCACTTCTCATCAACACTATAACTTCAGCAAACATTGGAACCTAACTGCACCTCGGCTTCCTTTACTGCAAAATACAGATAACAGTAACTGTACTAACCTCATAGAGCTATTGGGGGGATTAAATGAGTCAATATGCACTTGGAAAGGGACTGATATGTAATAAGTCCCCAGTAAACACCTGCTGTCACTACTGAGTGGACATCAGAAGGTCTTCCTGACCTGCGAATGTCTTCCCTAACCCACCAGAAGCCCTGCAGAAGGAGTGATTCACACTGGCGAGTCCACGGAGGCTCAGCCACACCCACTTCCCAGGGTCGGGGGCAAACCAGGCCCACTCCCCAGTGTTCACTGACCCCACCCTCCAATCCCCCCGTCTCTGGGACTCAGTGGCCCCTCAGCCTCTGCAGTCGCCAGCCTGTCTGCCGGGCTCTCATGCCTGATGCAGAGATAAGTGCAACCCACGATAGCATTGTTTCCGCTTCCTGAAGCTCTCAAGTGCGATCCTAGAGGGTGGGATTAGCCAGGCGTTTGGACAGCTCAGGAGTTTGGAAGGATGGAGAGAGGCTGTTCCCAGACCTGGTCAGTCCCATCCTTAAAAGTGGTGGAAGTGTCTGGGCATGCAGGGAAGGGGCAAGGGGAGCCGCTGTGGCCTGAGCTCCTGGAATAATTCTGCCATACCCACCACCACCACCCACCCCACTGCCCCGCCACACATACACACCACACTTGGCCTCAGGTGGAAGGAAGGGCTACACAGCTCAGTAGAGAAATAGGACATCCCTCTCCCATAGTCTATTCTCTCCCTGCCCCCAGATCAGAGCTGGCTGGTCCGGGGACTCCCTCAGGTGGCTGAACTGAATAGCCAGGTGTCTCTGGAGAGAGAAACTCAGAGCCCGTAGCATCAGAGCCTGCAAGGAGCCAGGCAGTCAGAGGAGAGGGGAGTCTGGGGGAATGGAGCATCAAGGCGTGCTTACTTCATCATGTTTGATAGGTCAGCCTAGGGAGAGAGGCCTTCTTCCTCTCCAGCCAGGGCGGGCCCCCTCCTCCTGTCCCTGCTCCCCCATGCTCCCAGCATAGCCACTCGCATGACCTCACCGCCATGGCCAGGCCAGGCAGGTGGCCAGGAGCCAGGGACCCGCCAAAATCCACATCCCCAGAGATACGCACGAGCCAGGCAGGGCCTGGATATGTCACTCAAACAACCTCCACCCGTTGAGCCCGCGCCTGGGAA
This sequence comes from Martes martes, assembly GCF_963455335.1. Classification (NCBI taxonomy): domain Eukaryota; kingdom Metazoa; phylum Chordata; class Mammalia; order Carnivora; family Mustelidae; genus Martes; species Martes martes. The sequence goes on along the minus strand of NC_137893.1, from coordinate 89,767,639 downwards.
GACAGCCTGTCCCGCTAAGTGTTTACTCCACCAGGCAGTCTCACCTCCTCTCACAGCAAGACTGGACTCAGAGCCGTCCTCTACTCCTGATCTCGTCTGTTAGCCACACACATCCCAACTCTTGACTGTTCCCCTGCTCACTGCTGCTCAAGCTGTCCCATTCCAGGACTTCCCCCGAGTCCCTTGACCCACCTCTAGCCTCTCCATGACTCCACATGGCAAAGGCAGTCATGACGGAAGTAATGGAGGTGACAACCTGGACGTGGCCGTGCTGCCTCTGACAGGGGTTCCGGAAGTTTCGGGGGTCGTGATGGTGATGGAGGCGGTGGTGATGGTCCCAGTGATGATGACAGGGGAGGTGCTGGTGGTGACGGAGGGGCTGGCGATGGCGGTGGCAGTGGGGTGGTCCTGAAGGTTGTAACAGCAGGAATGAGGCGAGTAGGGGTGGGCATCTCCCACCCCTCTCTAAGGCTCAGGGAGGTGAACAGACCCTCACGAGTGTCCCAGAGGGCTATGGGAGTAGCAGTGAGTAGCAACTGCCCAGTCACCACAGGCCTCCAGAACAATGAGGTCATGACCCCTTGCCCTGTTCCACAGTGAGGCCTAATCCCTTCCCCTCCTGGACCGCTAGAGACCTTCTCTCCCAACTGAAGCACATATCATATGACCCCGAAACGGCTGAGGCTCCCCTTGAGGGGACGCGGGACGAGGCCAGGCTGGTAAGACAGAGGATACAGTGTTAGCATCCCAGCTATTAGAAAACAAACTTGGGTCTGAACCTCACCAAAGAATGGGAATCATAATTCTTACAGGCAGGATCATTGTAAGGTCTGAGATAAGCATCTTCAAAAGTGCCTGGCACAGAATAGTAGCACAATAAATAATAAATCTTTTTCATTCTGTTTTCCAGGCCTTTCTTATGGAGCCCTGGTATACCCACCCATCCCCAACCCTTTTCCCATACGCTGCCCCGCAACTGCTATAGTAAGTTGCCACAAACCTGGTGGCTTGAAACAAAAGAAATGTGTTCGCTTGCACTTCTGGAAGCCAGAAGTCTGAAATCAAGGTGTCGGCACAGTGGTGCTCCCTCCGAAGGCTCCAGGGGGAGAATCCTTCCTTGTCTCTTCCAGCTTCCAGGGGCTCAAGGCATTCCCTGGTTTGGAGCTCCAAGCTCGGCCCCCGTCTTCATGTGGCTGTTCTTCACGTGGCCTTCCCCCCGGGGTTTCTGTGTGTTCTTTTCCTGTTACTTACAAGGATTCTTGCACTAGAGTGAGGACTCACCCTAACCCAGCATGCTCTCATCTCAATCCTTACCTTCATTACATCTGCAAAGACTATTTCCAAGTAAGATCACACTCTGAGGTTTTGGGTGGCTATAACTTGGCAAGGGGGGGAACTGTTCAACCCACCACATACACACTCCCACCTCTGAATGAGCCAAACCTAACTCCCCCACACACAACCCCACCACCGGCACAATCATGGCCCCTGTCTCTCTCTCTCCCTTCCCAAGCCTGCTCCTGAACACCCCTACCCCGCCCTCACCGCCCCCCACCCGTGGCATCCCAGGTCCTCCAGTCCTGTGCCCCAGGGCTCCCTGGTGCCCCACGTGCCTGCATGCATGTCCACAGACTCTCTTTCTCACTTGGCGATGATAAAGGGGGATTCTAGGCTTGAGTTGGAGTCCGCAGGGGCCTCACTGCTCGGAAATGCTTCTTCCTCTCCCCCTGGCAGCTGTTTGGCTTGGCGGGGGCCCAGCTGGCAGGCCGCGCAGCCAAGGAGCCCTGGGGGGCAGGGGGAGGGAATGGTGAGGGGCAGGCAGCTCCCTCCTCAGGCCCAGGCCCCGGGAGCTGGGCCAATCGCGGGCCTCCCTACTAGCCAGCTCCAGCCCCCCTCACTCTTGGTTCTCCTCCTCCCTGCTCCCTTGTCCTCCCCGTTTGACAAAGGGGAATTCTGGAGACCCTCCACCCCCCACCCCGCCCCAGCCAAGGAGAAGACGTGCCGAAGGGGAGCAGCAACTGGCAAAGCTAGAAACACACACAGAGAGAAAGAACAGTCAGCAGACCCCAGGGCTTTGCTCAGGGGGGCTCCGGGTACTCTTTGAGGCCACCCTAGGACAACCTGGACTCCTTCCCACCTCTGGACACCCTGCCCCCTGCTCCTTCCACATTCCTGAAATCTGTTCTTAGTGCCCCCTTCTAGGGCACTTGCTTTCTCCTTCTGGGTCCTCTCCGAACCCCCAAACTCGTGCCAATTTTTCCCAGTCAGTCCTCTCTTCAGATTAAGTGGGAAGGAAAATGATGTCCCCCAAACTTCGGCCCCCAGCAGGTCCTACAACTCTTACCATTGGTGGAAGCTAGTGAGTGGCTGAGCAGGGTCACTGCCCTCCAGGCGGGGGCAGGGGAGCTCTGTGCCTCCGCCATGGGCAGGGGCGCCAACTGGACAGGGTGAGTATTAATACCATTAGGAAAAAGGTGCATTTTGTGTACACTTTGGATGGACACTGCGAGAAGAACATGGTTTAAACTTATTCGGGCTTCATTAAAAAAAAAAACAAAACTTTTAACCCAATTATTTCACTTGATTTGCTAGCTTTAGAGAAGAGATCCCGGATGTTTGACCCGTGCTAGAGGTTCAGCATTGGCACAGCTGGCGCCGGCCTTAGAAGAACCGTGGCACCAGAGCCCATCCTTCTTTGTCAGTCTTGACCCAAAGATGTCACCATTCCTGGTTATTTGTCACCACCTAACTGGTGTTGATTGGAAACTTTTCCTGAAATGGGGCAGAACTGCCTGGTTGTCTCTTCCATGTAATTTAAGCACAACGAAATAAATAAAATAATAGTTGGATGTTAAAAAAGAAAGAAAGAAACCAGAAGGCTGCAGGGAGCAGCTGGGCCACAGGGCTTTCCCACGGGCCCCTGCAGGTGCAGCACGGAGGGCTCCCTCACGCTGCACACATGCGTGTGCACGCCGTTCTTGAGGAGGGGAGCTGCCCAGCTGCCTTGGCAACTCTGGAGTGCCGGCCGCGGGGGCCAGCTCATCCTGGCCTCCCAGCCACGGAGGGAGACCATTGGACTGGAGGCTCCCTTGGCTCCCATGCCCTGGCACATCTGGAAGCTGTTAGCTTCCATCCCTTCTCCCACTCCCCCCCTCCTTGCGCCAGCTGTTCTTGGTGGCTAATTCTGGGAAGTACCCCTCGGTCGTGGATGCCTGCAGAGGACGGGGCAGGAGGAGGGGAGGTCCTCACCCCTGTGTTGGTGGGTGGGAAGGAGGTGGGCAGGCCGCAGAGCCTTCCCGTGAGTCACCCAGAAGAGCCGGTCTCCTCCTCCACTGGCTCCGCAGGACAGCTGGTAGGGTTACTAGGGGTTGAGTAATGAGGAGAGAAAGACAGGGAGGAGGCAGGGGCAAGTGTGGAGGGAGACCAGGGCGCAGAGACTGCGAGAATGTTTCTGCCGGAAGACATTGCCAAAGGGTCATCTGATAGCGTCCATCCCCCATGCTGCCTGGGGTCCACGTGGTGTGGTGGAGAGAAGGCAGCCTTTGTGGCTGACCAGAGCCCCGTCGCAAGTCCAGCTGCCTCGCTGTGGGTCTGTGTGAGCTCGAGCAGGGTCCTTATTCTCTCCGGCCTGAGCAGCCTCGTCTGTACAAGGGAGGGATGGCACCCCCGGGGAAGGACTCCGTGGTCTGTGGTGTGGTCCGCACTTAGAAGCGTTCACTCGCTCCTCTCTGAGAGCTGCTCCGGACACCTTCTGCTCACTCCCCTCCCTGTCCCACTTTCAGGGGTCTCATTCCCTAGTGCCTCCACACCACACCTGGACCTGCTCCCCAGACGGAGTCTGACCCTCTCTCTTCTCTGCTCAGCTCAGTCCTCTTCGCTTCCTAAACTTGTAGAGGTTTAGGAAGGTGACTGCCCCCGAGTCTCCCTCTACCCCCCAGCACCTGTGGCCTTAGGGAAGCTGTTGAACATCTCTCTAAGAGGGGTTAAATGTCATCACGGCTGCGAAGATGCCTCCTCAGATGCTTTGGCATGCCATCTTCCAGCAATTCCAGAAGACGGGTTTCTCAGCCGCCCTCTTATAGATGTGGAGGGAAGGACAGATACTAGCATTTACCAAAGGCTTATGGCACACCAGACCACATGCTGAGCCTGAAAGAAAAGCCAAGGAAATCCTATAACCTCCCCTTAGAACACCTGTGTCTTCAAAAGCTGAGCTCTGGTTCACGGCTCCTAGGACCTCCCAGGTAGCCAGATAGTCTGCCACTCATCATCCTGGCTGGGACACTCAGAGAACGGTCACACAGTCCCAACCCAAGGAGCCGTTCTGTCACCAGCAGTTGAATGGCCCCACACCCCCTTCCAGGGCAGCTCCCCTTCCTGTTGCCCCACAAGCTCCAGTCCCCTGGGACAATGACATCACATGCCCCTGCTCCAGCCTCATCCTTGGCCTTTCCTCTCCCAACTCCCCAGCCTGCACCGCCTAACCCATCTGATGGCTAGTCTGCGGGAGCTGATCCAAGCTGGTTCTTCAATATACTGTCACTCCCATCTGAGGGCCGATGATTTATGGCTACTATCTCATTCAGCCCCCATAACAACCCTCAAAATGAGTATTACCATACCAATCTTGCCAAAGAGGAAACCAAGCCTTAGAAACAGGGCCACCCCATCTGCTGGGCGTTCTCAGTCTATGGAAACCGTGGCATCCTCCGTGGCTTGAGGCGGGCCTGCATCGGTGTTGAAGAGGAGACTCAAGTCCATTCACCACAAAGGATTCTAGGCCTGAATAATCAACCGCCTATGCATCAGTACCAGCAGGGGCCCACCACACTGCTCGAATTCTGCATGTCCAAAACCAAACCTCTGATCTTGCCCTCTAGAGGCACGTCACTCACGGCTTCCCCGTCACAAGGAATGGCAACTCCATCCTTCCAACCCCTTGAACAGAAATCTTGTCCCCAAGATCTCACTTTCAATCATCTGAAAGTCTTTTTGGCTCTACCTTCAAAATGTACTCAGAACCCACCTCTCCCAACCTCTGCTTGCACCATCCTGCCATCCCCTCTCTCTGTACTACTTCAGTGGCCTCTCACAGGTCGCCCTCCTTCTGCCATTGGGCCCTACTGTCTACTCAATACCCAGAGTTAGAGGTGACCTTTTAAAGCCAACCTCTTCCCTCCGCTCAACACCTTCCAGTGTTATTTCCCACTCAGAGCAAAAGCCAAGGGCTCACAATGGGCTCCAGGACCCACACCATCCGACCTCTGCCCTCTCCCCAACTCTTCCCTCTGCTCCAGCCCCACTAGCCTCAAATACTCCAGATACACTCCTGCCTCAGGGCCTTTGCTTTAGCTGTTTTCTTCCCCCCCAAGTATCCCCATAGCTCCCTCTTTTAATCATAAATCTCACCTCTCAGTTGGGCCCACACTGACAAGCTCTTTTTTTCTGTGACCACTCCTCCCTCAGTACTCTCAATCTCCTCCTTTTATCCCATTCAACTTGATTTATCCCATTCAACTTGATTTCCAAAGTCTTTATTGGTTTCTAAACCCTATGATTTACTTATATTTATGTTTTCTTTTTTATTGTCTCTCTTCCCCACTAGAATGTCAGCTCCCTATGGGCAGGCAAATCTGTTTTGTTTACTGCTGCATTCCAAGTACCCAGAACTATGATTGTCACATAGTAAGTGCTTAATAAATATTTCTTGAATGAATGAGGCAAGTGAGCCGGTATATACCTTCAAGACACCCTTGGCACAACACATCATAGGAGATTCTTTTGGTCAACACTTTTGGAGGGCGGCCATGTGTCAGGTCCTGTGTTAAGTCAGTCCAGGAAAGTGATCAGGCGTAGTCCCTGCTCTGGAGACTCTTCACCCAGAAGAGGATACAAGTACACCTCCACTATCTCCAGCAATGGGGTGTTGTAGGGGGAGGGGTGGTCATTCAACTAAATGCAGTTATCATTGAGCACACAGCGTACACCAGTCCCCTTGCTTAGACACGTTTTACTTTGCCCTTAAAATACGCTTCACAATTGAAAACATCTTTGCACCCATATCTCCTGGGATTCTCACTATCACTACCACCATATCACCCCTGCTTTCTTCCTTCCATCTTGCTTGCCTGCCCACCTGTCTTCTCTCTTACCTTCCTTCCAGAACACTTCCTGAGCACCACCTCCTTCCTGAACACTGCAAGGCAGGTGTGGTAGGCCGCCAAGGTGGCTCCAGAATCCCAGGAGATGTAGAACCGCACCCACAACAATTTCGGTAACAAGACCAAGCTGTTAGATAAGGAACAGGACAAGCCATCGCCCTCCAGAGCAGTTAGGCTTGATCAAAGATGCAGCGAGTTCTCACGGAGAAAGTAGATCTGAGCCAAACCTTTTAAAAATGGATTTTCAGATATTTCAACATTGAAGGGTAGAAGGAAAAGCATGCCCAGTGAAAGGCACAGCTTGAACAAAGGCTTGGAGAAAAGAATGAGCCTGGCATGAAGGGCATTAATCTGATTGTAAGAGCAAGGTCATTCGAGGGGTGGTGGGATTCAAGGAGCACCTCACCCAAATGTTGAACGGGAAGGTCAGCAGGTCGACTGTGCAGCTGGATTTGTAGCAGGGATGGTATGCAGCTAGGTGAAGCACCACGTCTGCATTCAGACAGACCTGGGTTCAAATCCTGACCATGCCGCTTGGGCAAGTCAATTTCTGTCTTGGATTTCCTGCCTCTAAGATAGAGATAATAATTCCAGCTCACGCAGTGTTTGTGAACATTAAATGAGATGATGTATATGAAAACCTCTGGCTCAGCACTTTTGTAGATGCTCTTTAAAAATGTTTATTGAGAGGCACTGGGGTGGCTCAGTCATTAATCGTCTGCCTTCAGCTCAGGTCATGATCCTGGGGTCCTGGGATCAAGCCCTGCCTCTGGCTCCCTGCTCAGTGGGGAGCCTGCTTCTCCCTCTCCCTCTCCCCCTGCTTGTGTTTCCTCTTTCGCTGTCTCTCTCTGTCAAATAAATAAATAGCACCTTTGAAAAAAAATAAAATTTAAAAAATAAAAATGTTTATTGAATCTAAGAAAATTAAGGCAGTGGGCGTGAACCACTCATTCAAGAAGTTTAGTCATGAAAAGAGGGAAACATATTGCACAATGGCCACAGAGTGCAGAGCAGGGTCAAGAGAGCTTTTTTTTTTTTTTTTTTTTTTAAAGCTGAGGAAGACCTGTGGGTGTTTGAAAGCTGAGAGGGTGGGTGCTGCCAAAAGACAGGCTGGCTGGTGATGGAAATGCTCTAAAACGGACTGCGGTGATAGTTGCACAACCCTGCGACTAGACAGAAACCACTGGATTGTCACTTTCAGCCAGTGAATCGTGTGGCATGTGAATTACATCTCAATAGACCTTTAAAAAAAAAAAAAAAAGCAAGGCAGGATGGATAGAACCACGAGCTCCTTTGGGAGTCAGGAAGGGGGTGTACGCAGCAGGGGTCACACTTGGAGAACAGAGGGGATGCAGGATTCCTCCAAGACCCAGCGGCAGGCTGGAGGACTCGCTCATCGCTTGCATGGGCGTTAAGGAGTGCCTACTAAGTGCCCAGCGCTGTGGCAGGGACCTGGGGACTCAGACGTCCTCGAGCTGCTCACAGCACTTGGGGCGAGTCCAGCATGAGCAGAGCTATGTAAGGGCTGGGAGCAGGCAGGAGCCCTCGGGAGCAGGCGGGAGCAGAGATAGCCGCCCAGCGGCACAGTCTTCACCAGTCAGAATGGGCTTGGTTTCTCAATCACAGACTTGCAGATGGGCTCAGGGCTGCAGCACACAGACAGGTGCTTGGGCTGTCAATGGGGAGCAGGGACCAGCAAGGTGGGGAGCTCCATAGCGTAACCAGGAGAGTTGTTGGAAGTGCCCCATTGTGGAAGAGGTCAGAGAGTCCTGAAGCTGTCATCTCCAACCCCCAAGTCACTTCCATTAGACCTCGATACAGGGGGTTCCTATAATGTCAGGTATTCAACATGACCCTAAGCACCAGGATGTCCCCCTGACCGCCACCCAGAACTAATCTCAGCCTTTCTCTTCATCCCCATGGAGTCACACCCCTGCTGGCCCTCTCCCTACACCACCCTGCTCCCCAGTTCATCAGGAAAACTGAGGCAGTGTGCTGGAGAGAGGGTCTTAAAAGGGGTCGTGGATTCTAGACCCCCTGGTTCTGCCCTCAACTCGCTGTGCAGCACCCCTCACAACTACTATGCCGCTCAGTCTCCCCCCTGTGTAAGAGATAGAATGTGTGAGGGTTCAGAGCATGGGCTCCACTCCAGACTTCCCAGTTTTGATTTCCAGCTCTTCACTTACTAGCTTTGTGAACTTGGGAATGTTCTGTATCCTCTTTGTGTCTCACTTTCTTTATTTTAAATGGGGATACTGGAACACCTGGGTGGCTCAGTCTGTTAAGCCTCCAGTTCTGCCTTCAGTTCAGATCATGATCCCAGAGTCCTGGGAAGGAGTCCTGCATCAGGCTCCCTGCTTAGCAAGGAGTCTGCTTCTCCCTCTCCCTCTGCCTGTCGCTCCCTCCGCTTGTGGGCTCTCTCCAGGACACACACTCTGGCTCTCACTCTCTCTCTCTGCAAATAAATAAATAAAATCTTTCAAAATAAAGTAAAATAAAATGAGGATAGTGGTAGCATCCACCTCAAAGGTTAGAGTGAGGATTTAATGGGTTAATCAGCACAAAGCACTTGGAATGTTGCCTGGCAGAGTAGGGGCTCAATAAATGTTAGGTGTTTGTGTCATTATGACCATAAGGGAGGAGTTGCTCAGTGGTCTCCAAGGACCGTTCTAGCTCGGGCATTCTATGACCTTGTGATTCACCCCGTGCTGTCCTAATTATCTGCCATTTCTAATTATGTGACCGTTGAGTAACCTGGGCATCAAATCTGAATGTTTGCTTGGCCTTGGGTCTCCTTGACCTACCATTTCCTATGACAGCCTGGGGGAAGCCTTGAGCCCCCATCCACACACTGTGGGAAGTCAGAGCCCTTCCCAGCATCTCTGAGGGCTGGGAATGGGGTGTTCTCTCAAACCTTTCCTTGCAAAGCCCTCTGCCTTGCGGTGATCTGCTCCTAAGCCTCACCAGGCCCACGTCTGGGTAGCCAACTTTCCTGAAGGTTCAAGAGTACAAGGGGAAATTACAGCACAGAGCAGGAAGAGATTTGACCGTGGAGGTGAGACAGTAGGAATCTGGATAAATAAACCTCAGTACACAATCACAGTGGAACACTGCCCAGCCGTCAGAAAACCAGAAAGCTCTGTTGCTCCAGGGCTGATCACTAAGGAAATGCAAAGCTAAGCAAATGTTGGGTAAATACAGAACTAGGTGCAGGGTGCTGTGAATGACATATTTGCAAAAGAAAGGGGGAGAAGCAGGAAGGAAAATATGTTTATATACAGTTGCCCTATATACACAGAAGATCTCTGGGAAGCCACATAAGAAACTGGTGGTAAGCTTAGTGCCCCGGGGTGGGGTGGAGGGAGACCTTTCATTAAACCTATACACCTCTATGCACTTAATTTTCTTTTTTAAGATTTTATTTATTTATTTGAGAGAGAGAGAGAGAGAGCAAGAGAGAGAGAACACGAGCAGGGTGAGGGGCAGAGGAAGAAAGAGACGCCCCCGCTGAGCAGGGAGCCCGATGCAGGGCTCAATCCCAGGACCCTGAGATCATGACCTGAGCCAAAGGCAGACGCTTAACCAACTGAGCCCCCCAGGTGCCCCTGGATATTTTTTTTAAGAGTTTATTTATTTGTTTATTTTAGAGAGAGCACAGGGGAGGGGCAGAGAGGGAGGGAGAGAGAGAATCTCAAGCAGACTCCCCTCTGAATGTGGAGCCCAACGCGGGGTTTGAGCTCACGACCCTCATCAAGAGTCAGACTCTTAGTCACCTTAGTCTCAGGTGCGCCTCCAGAGACTTTAGAAGGGAAGGGCAGGGGCACCTGGGTGGCTCAGTGGGTTGGGCCTCTGCCTTCCGATCAGGTCATGATCCCAGGGTCCTGGGATCGAGCCCCGCATCGGGCTCTCTGCTCAGCAGGAAGCCTGCTTCCTCCTCTCTCTCTGCCTGCCTCTCTGCCTACTTGTGATCTCTCTCTGTCAAATAAATAAATAAAAATCTTTAGAAGGGAGGGGCAGACCACTCCCACTCCGGGACTGCCTAGAAGCAGGAGGCTGGACAAGATCACCTTGCAAGGTTTTCACGGTCTTCTGACTCCCACCTCCACTGTGAGCCCTAATGGCAGAAGTCTACGTATGGCATCCCTCACAGGGTTCAGCAGGGAGCCACTGCCAATGCCAGAGGTTCAAAGGAGGGAGCAGCGCTGCTCCTGAAGAAAGACAAATATTGATCTGACTCCATCCCTGCTTAGCAGTCAGAGGCCCCCGGTGAGGCAACCAGGAAGCAGGCAAGAGGCAGAAAAAAGCGGGGCATTTCCAGCTCCCAGACAGCCAACCCCAAAGTTGGTCCAGCCCCCTTCTCCACTGCCTGTGCTCCCAAGTGTGTCCACACAGACGTCCTGGCCCAAGCAGAGACGCCCCACATCCCCTGAGGATGCAACATCCCTCAGCTGTCCAAAGCACCAGTGAGTCCGCGGGCCAGCAAACCTATCCATCCTTCATCTCACAAACTTCCAGCAAGCTCATGAAGCTGCAAGCCCCACGCCAGGCACCAGAGATGCAGGCGCACTTAGCAGTCACCCTTCGGGTGGAGGAAAGCAGCACCTGAACGAGGAAATGCAATAAATAAATAAAATCTTTAGCCCAGTTGATGCAGGAGTCAGCAAAGCCTTCTTTTTTTTTTTTTAAGATTTTATTTCTTTATTTGACAGAGAGAGAGAGACAGCAAGAGAGGGAACACAAGCTGGGGGAGTGGGAGAGGGAGGAGAAAGGAGTCTGATGCAGGGCTCAATCCTAGGACCCTGGGATCATGACCTGAGCCGGAGGCAGATGCTTAATGACTGAGCTACCCAGGTGCCCCAGGGCTTCTTAAAAGAGGTAACATTTGTGCAGAAGAGAAGTGAATGAGGGCAGGGAAGCAGGGGTGGGCATGAGCTTTCCAGGCAACGGTCAGAGTCCACCATTCCCTGGATAGAATATTTCCTGTTGTGGGTGACTGTGGGCCAGCTGGCGAGGAAAGGAGATCAACTGGGCTGACTGGCATGGGAAGCCCAAGATTAACAGCCACAGACGAGATGGAGAGGGGAGGGAGACAGAAGGCTGGGTGCCACGCAGGCCCCTGCATTGCCCCAGGTTCACATTGCAAGAACCAGAGAAGCATGGATGGGAATGATGTGGTCTTCTTTCTGGCTTACAAAGACCATGCTGGCAAGACAAAGAAGGATCTGAAAGGGAGAACTCTGGTCCTTGTCGGTCAACATCATGGTCTGTAGGCCCCTCCTGCCCTTCCCTCCAAGCAAGACTGTCTGCATGTGTTTGAACCATGTTTATGCCCACAAGCATGTTAAGGGAAGGGAAAGGAAGATGGTTGGGACACTGCCCTAGACCCCAAACATGTGCAAAGCTGGATCCAGCCAGCCCCCACTAGTATCAGCTGTAATCCCAGCAGGGGCTCAGAGGAGAGCAAAAGAGAGCCTTTCATGGGGGAGGTGGGGCCAGGAAATAAGGTTAGAGATTCAAAATGGCAGCAAACATTTATTGAGTGCTTCGCATATGCTAGGCACTGTCTCAAGGCTTTATATGTATTGATCCTATGAATCAGATTCTATTTACTGTCCCCATGTTGCAGAACAAAGCTAGTAAAGCACAGGAAGGTCCCATACTGTCTGCCTGGGGGGGGTTCAAACCTGGAGTCTGGCTCTTTCTGTTTATTCAATAAATACTTACTGAGTATTTAGTACGTGCCTGGCACAGTCTAAATATTTCTTATACAACAGTGGACAGATAGTAAATCTACAAATAGGCCATGGTATCAACACTTAGGCTGCACTACCTCCCTGAGGTTGTGTGGACAGAAGCAAGGGTCATCCTCGTGGCCAGAGAGGATGCTCAGTACCCCAGGGCATTACTGGCCCAGTTACCAATGAAAAAGAGTGGCCACTCTGCTGAGAAGCTGGTGGGCTCTGGAGCTCATGACCCCTATCTGATGGCTAAGGTACTGGATGGAGAACCCAAGGCTTAGGCCCTGTAGTGCCCTCACCACCAGAAAGAGTGCCCCTCCAATGGTCTCCTTGGGCTGTACCCAATCTCTTAGGGGCCACTGGGGAGGAGCAGGGAATGAGAAAGGCAAAGAGCGGTCTGCTAGGCAGGCTTCACCGAGGAAACAGGGTGACTCAGTTTCTCCTTCCCCCAGCCTGCTCCTGACTCTGTAATTCTCTCACAAGGTGGGGGACCAGAGCAAGCAGGGAGGGGAGAATGGCAGGACACTGGGGCAGCTGGGCTGCTCTCCTGCCTGGGTGGTTAGCAGCGACCTCTGCAACTGCTGCTCAGCGGCGGGCAGGTAAAGGCAGGGCAAGGGAGAGAGGGCTCTGGGGTTGCCGTCTTGCTCCAGCTGCTCCGGGCAGGTGGGCTGAGGGCCAGGTCAGCATCAAGAGCGTGGCCTAGGATAGGTGCATGTTAGAGATCTCGGGGCTTCTTCAATTCACAGGCCAAGGGGAAGAAAGACATTGTCTGAGTGTGTATTCCTGTTACAGGCTGTACAGACCCCCCAGCCCATGTTCTTTTCCCACCCGGTTCCTTCCTTCCCTCCCTTTGCCCAAGAACCTCCCTGAAATGCTGCCTCCTCCAAAAAGTCCTCCTGAACTGACTGGAGTTAATGCTTCTCCTTGCCTCTGATCCATGTGCTGATACACACACCGGCTCAGGGCTTCTCCAGTGTTCTTCTCAAACTATCGTCCAAGTCAGGGAGTTTGACCCTCTCTCCAGTGCAGGTTCATGCCTCCTGACACGATGGTCAAATTTTTTGATACCTGATCTTTTACCTTCAAATATATATATATATAAAGTTTTGTTTTTTTTTTAAAGATTGTGTTTATGAGAGAGAGAGAGCTCACATGCGCAAGAGAGAGAACATGTGAGGGCGGGGAAAGGCGGTGGGAGAGGGAACAGCAGGCTCCCCGCTGAGCAGGGAGTCTGATAACACCAATGTCCGGCTGGATCCCAGGACCCTGAGATCAGGACCTGAGCCAAAGGCAAACACTTAACCGACTGAGCCACCAGGCACCTCCCTCCCCAATATGTTTGAGCTTTGCATTCTACTCCAGGACATAGCCATATCTCTTATTAGATCTTTAAAAACATCTTAAGTTACTTACAATGTGAATCATAATTTTTCTCCTAAAATCTTCCAGGAAATTGGTGCTCCAAGAAGATGCCCCATGTTTAACCTGCAACTTTGTAAAGCACCTGGCATTTCAGCAGGAACCTCGTGTATGCGTCAGCTGGAGGAGCAGGGAGAGAGGAAATTACCTGCAGGGACAGGAGAGCTTCTTGCTGGTGGAGACACTAAGCCCTGCGGTTCCTAGGGGCAGTTGGAGCCCCTCTGCAGTTACCTCTGTTAACAGGGCACTGTTCGTGGGGTGCCTGGGTGACTCAGTCGGTGAAGCGTCAGCCTTCGGCTCAGGTCATGATCTCAGGGTCCTGGGATGGAGCCCTGCCTTGGGCTCCTGGCTCAGCAGAGAGTCTGCTTCTCCCTCGGCCTCTGCCCCTGCCCCCGGTCATGCACTCCTGCTCTCTCTCTAACAAATAAATAAAATTAAAAAACAAAAAGCAGTACTATTCAAATACTATCTCGTTCTAGGGATGTCATGATGTGACCATGGTCAGGAAGCACTTATCTAGAACGGTGGTTCTCCAACTTGGGTATAAATTCAAATCACTTCAGGATCATCAAAAAAGTCCCGAGGCTCAGGCCACAGCCTATGCCAATTAAATCAGCATTTCTGAGGCTGAAAACAAGTCAAGAGTAGTTTTTAAAGCTCTCCAAAGGATTCCAAAGGGCAGCAGAGTTTGAGAACCAGTGATGTGAACCAAGCCCTTTCTAACCCAGGGAAGAGAGCCGCCCAAGGTCACAAGGCCAGGAAGCGACTAACCTGTTTCCCAGGGCCCAGGTCAGGCCTCCTTCCCCAGGGCCCCGCCCCTACCCTGGACGTTGCCATGGGAACTGAGCTGCCCCACTGCTACTCCCACGGGGACCTTGGAGTTCTTGGCTCAAGGCTGGCTCAGAGGAAGAAATCCAGGACAGGCTGACAGAGCACCCTCACCCAGTGTGCTCTCCCTCAAGTAGTCCCTGAGGCTGGATACCTTAGGACACAGCCCAGCCTAGAAGTCTTCTAGGCCTGGATACCAGTCTGGATTTCAGGAGCCCTCAGGGAAACTGGGGGTGGGGGGGGGGACGGGTGGGACTTGGGGCAGGGACATCAAGCAGAGATCCGATCCGCTATAGTCACAGGGGAGAGCTGGGGGTGGGGATGGATGATGACTGCCCTGACCCCACCCTGTGGGGCCCAAGGACTCCCCACTCCCTCTGCTCCCCACCCTCCTGATGACGCACTGACCCCTGCCCTCTACCTCACTGCCCTCACCCTTGATGGGGAGGCGACGGAAACACAGGCACCCTGAAGGCTGTCACAGTGTTTCATTCTGGGGTCTGCTTGGGCTCATAGGCCCATCCGGGGCCCCGCAGGGTCCTGTTCCAGGGGGGCCCGCACAGACAGGAGAATAGGCTCTCTCAAAAGGCAGAGGGTCACGGAAAGAGTTTGCCCTTCCTGGGACCGCAGGGCAGGATATATACCCCGAGACTCCTTCTTCAAGTCCATTATCAGTTCAGTGCAGTGATAGGCTGTGACTAGAAGTGTGGGCAGGCTCAGGTCCTCGCTCCCCCTTTCCCTGCCTTGAGCAAACTGGCTTCTCAGAACCTCGATTTCTTCGTCCATGAAACAGAGAATAGTCGTCCCCTGGCAAGTACTTGTGATAATTAAGTGATTGACTCTGCACACTCTTGAGTGTGTGGCAAGCAGGCGATACAAGGTAGCCTTTTGCCCTAAAAAATAAAAACCTATTTGTACATCTGGGTTCATAGCAGCATTAGTCACAATAGTTAAAACATGGGAGCAACCCCGATGTCCCTGGCAGATGAATGGATGAACCAAATGTGGTCTGTACACACGATGGAATATTACTCAGCCTTAAAAAGGAAGGAAACCCTAACTTACACTGCAACATGGGTGAACCCCAAGGACACGATGCTAAATGATATAAGCCAGTCACAAAAAGACAAATGGTACTGTGTGATTCCTCTCATATGAGCTACTTGCAGTAATCAACACCATAGAGACGGCCACCAGGGACTAGAGGAGAGCAGAATGCAGAATTAGTATTTATGGGGATAGAGTTTCAGTTGTTTTTTTTTTTTAAAGATATTATTTTTTTATTTGACAGAGACACAGTGAGAGAGGGAACACAAGCAGGGGGAGTGGGAGAGGGAGAGGCAGGCTTCCCGCTGAGCAGGGAGCCCAATGTGGGGCTCTATCCTAGGACCCTAGGATCATGACCTGAGCTGAAGGCAGATGCTTAACGACCGAGCCACCCAGGGGCCCCTAGTTCCAGTTTTACATGATGAGAAGATTTCTGGAGATGGATGTGGCTGATGGTTGCACAACATTAAGAATGTATCTAATAGGGGCGCTTGGGTGGCTCGGTCGGTTAAGCCTCTGCCTTCAGCTCAGGTCATGATCTCAGGGTCCTGGGATCCAGCCCCACATTGGGCTCTCTGCTCAGCAGGGAGCCTGCTTCCCCCTCTCTCTCTGCCTGCCTCTCTGCCTACTTGTGATCTCTCTCTCTCTCTCTCTAATAAATAAATAAAATCTTTTAAAAAAAAAAAGAAGAATGTATCTAATACAGCTGAGCTTTACACTCGGGTGTTACATTTTACATTATGCATAAGTTACCACAATCAAATAAAATGTGGAGGGAGAACATTCCGAATCAGAACTGGTGTTACAGCTGACTACAGGCCTGTAGGAGGACCCTCCCAGGGGAAGAACAGACACATGGCCCTCTCTTCGGGCCTCCCCTTCTGACACGGATACAGCAGGACAGATGTACAGTGAATGAACCCAGGATTTACACGGCTACTAAACAGGAAATAATAGATGGGTTTAAATATTTACACGGCATACAGGCTTCTGGGTGAGGACATGATCGGGAAGGGCAGAGAGGAAGAGGGGGAGGAAGGGTTAGGAGACAGAAGGACAATGGAAGGCTTGGTAAAAAATGGGGGGTGAAGCTGCCCAAACATGTTTCAAGTGCACCCAGGAAAAGAGGAACAGTGACAGGAGGGGAAAGCCCTGTCAAGGCCCAGGGGGGTATGACAGAAACCTGGGTCCTGCTGTCCCTTCCCTCCACAGAGATCCTTGTTTACCCTGAGAGGCTGGAAGAGAATGTAATCAAATTATGACTCGTTATTCTAAATTACTGTCTCTAGTGGCGAAGGCAACCAGGCAGGGCGCCTGGAAAAGGGGTAGCAAGTTGTTTTCCAGGACATTGTTTGCTCACTCTCGGCTCCCTCTGTCCCCAAGCCCTTTCCCTCCCTTTCTGCCTGCCCCCCCCCCCCCCCCCCCCCCGCATCCCAGCCTCTCCCTCCCTCCTTCCTGGGCTCTGCTCCCTAGGCCCCCAGCTCCAGGGCAGACTCAGGGCAAGAGGACAGGAGCAGGCCCTGCTGAGTCTCAGGAGGTGCCCGGGGGCAGGACCACTGGAATGTCCAGTCCCACAGGACTACCTGACCAGCCACACAGAATTTTTCCAGCCCCTCCCACCTCCCAATTTTTCCAGCCCCTCCCACCTCCCAATCAGAGAGCAGAAATACAATCTATTTCTAGAAGGCAGGTCACTTGATTGACTAGGACTCCGACTCTAACTGGTGACTACGTCACTTTAAGCAAGTCATTTGTCCTATCTGGAGCTGGGAGGTCATTCCAGAAAGGGGAACACCCTCTGCCTGCCACTTCCTGCCTCCCAGCACTGGTGTGAGACAAGGAGTGATCCTGCCATCAGAGCCACTGGAAGCCTGGAAGCCTGAGATGGACAATACGTACAGGCCTCCAGGGGCAAGGGCAGAGGCAGGGGAAGCCGGGGGTCACAGAATGGCCCCATGCCCTGCCCCCCCAGGCCCCAGGACCAAGCTGGCCTGGAAGGCATGAGCTCCATGCTCCCTCCCTCCCCTGCCAGGGAGCATCCCATCTACCTTCCTCCCCTCCTCAGGGCATCAGAGAGGAGGGGAGCAGGACATAGGTCCCACTGAAGGGTCAGATGGGCTAGAAAGGGGAAAGGAAAGAAAGCAGTCTCCATCTCCCGCTGCTTGGCTGCTCTGCTCGGTGCCTTCCAGTCACCCAGAGGGGTGAGCAGAGGTTGGCTCCACTTCCTCCCCTGGGTTCTCACGTTCCAAGGCTGGCAGGCAGTTGTGTGGTGATAAATACAACCAAAAATCTCCTCAGGGGTCAAAGGGAAACTGTGAGCAAAGGGGAAAAGTGGCATTTTCCCAAACATCAAGTTATTTTTTTTTTAAAGATTTCATTTATTTGTCAGAGAGAGAGAGAGAGCCAGCACAAGCAGGGGGAGTGGCAGGCAAGGGGAGAAGCAGGCTCCCTGCTGAGCAACGAGCCGGGAATCATGACCTGAGCTGAAGGCAGACGCTTAACCAGACTGAGCCACCCAGGCATCCCCCAAACATCAAGTTATGACGACTCTCCCTCTTTCATTCTTTCTCTTCAACACACACACACACACACACACACACACACACACACACACACACACACGAGTCGTGCACAGAGCACATGCCATATTGTATGAGTATCCATGTCACAGATAAAATCTAGTTTATATTCTTTTATTATTAGTACCCTGAACTTTAATAAATTCACCCTGAAACTGTCAGATCCAAAGCTCCCAGAAGTTACCACTAGCCAGGAAGGACAGTACTGAGGGAAGGTTGTGATCCTGGGCTCTGCCCTCTTCTCACCTCCAGGACCACCCTCCCACCCCACCCCTACCCACCCCAGCCAAAGACAGCCTTCCTGGAAAGGCTTCTGCAGGAACAGCAGGGCCAGAGTGAAGAAAAGAGAAAGAAGCCTGCCTTGATGGCTCCCAGTCTCTCCCCTCTCCCCATCCTAGCCAGGGTGACAGAGGAGCCCAAGAAGGACATTTAGCTCTCAAGTGATTGAACCACAAAATTAGAGATGAGCTCAGAGACTTCTTATCTGACCTCAATCTTCAGAGGAGGTCACTGGAGTCCACAGCATCCAGGGACACACCCCAGGTCACAGGGCCAGTGAGGGGCAGACCTGTCATGGAGACTCAGGTCTCCCAACTCTACTCCTCAGTGGTGACCCCCGAGGGGTTCTTCAGCTGCTTCCTTCCTCCTCTCCCACCACTAGGGTCCTCATCAGCTTGGCCTGCTGCCACTACCAGACGATTTCACACACAGACATTCCTTTCTCACAGTTCTGGAGGCTAGAAAGCCCAAGATCAAGGTGCCAACAGACCCGGCTCTTGGTGAGGGCCTGCTTCCTGGCTCGCAGATGGCCCCATTCTCTCCAGGTCCTCCCAAGGCAGAGAGAGGAAGCTCTGATGCCTCTTCCTCTTCTTCTAAGGGCTCTGATCCAAACACTGGGGCTCCAACATCAAGATTCATCTAAACCAAATCACCTCCCAAAGGCTCCCACTTCCTAGTACCATCATACCGGGGGTTAGGGCTCCAACATGTAAATTGGGAAGGGGCCCCCAAAATTCAGTCCCTGACAACCACTTTGTGACTTTTGTCCCCTGCCAGGCCTTTCCAGGACTCTGAGGAAAACCATTCCAAAGAGTAGAGCATCCCAGGGGCCCCTGCCAGCTGGTCCCTCGGGCAGCTTCCCTCTCACCTCGATGCCCATCCCTGGCCTGAGACCCTAGTGACACCCTGGCTCTCGAATAATGCCCGCAGTAAACCAGATAAAGCCAGAGATTAGGGGAGGGCATGGGAAACACCTCCAGATTCAGAGCAGGCCTTTTAGACAGAGCTCCTACCACAGCTGGAAGCTGGCCCACCCTCAGCCCATCCCACCTGGTGACTCCCCAGCCAGCTTTTTTTATGAGAGGAGAAACTGAGGCTCAGCAAGGTGAAAGGACTGGGCAGGCACAGTTCTAGAGCCCCCAGCTCTTCCACTCCGTGGTAGATGCCACAAGGCACTGTTCAGACCCCATTTCAGAAATAAAGGACCTATTTTTCCAGCTGCTTGCTGGAAAAATGCAGGTGCATTTTTCAGGTGCAGGCCCAAAGCCCTGAGCAGCCAACTCCCGTGGAGAATGTTTAGCTGAAGGGAACCCCACATCCAATGGCTCATCATCACTCGAATAGAAAGATCTGGCCGTCTTGGGTAGCCTGGGTGGCTCAGTCAGTTGAGCGCCTGACTTCAGCTTGGGTCATGATCCCAGAATCCTGGGATCAGGCCCCCACATCGGGCTCTGTGCTCAGCAGGGAGTCTGCTCCTCCTCCCCCATCATCTCTCTCTAATAAAATAAATACAATCTATAACCAAAAAAAATAAATAAATAAATAAAAGGCCTGGCCCTCTTGTCCCTACTTGAGACAATCCTGAAGGATCATCCCAGCTTCAGAGCTCCCTATGGGAGGCTGGGACATTTCACTGAGATTCCATTGCAGCTTGACCCCTCCTTCTGTCCGATCCTCCTTCCTTCCCTTCCTTTAGCAAACATCGGTTCTAAGAGCACTCCCTAAAAAGCCCATTGCATGCTAACTTCCACCTCAGAGTCCACTTCTAAGGAGCCCAGTCTGCAACATACTCTGAAGTCTGGGTGTTTTCCAATGTTCTGAGAGACCTTGCACCTGACTTAGGGAAATAACCTTACCCAAAGGAAGACACAAAATAAACAGCTCCATGGCGCCTGGGTGGCTCAATCGGTTAGGCGTCTACCTTTAGTTCAGGTCATGATCTCAGGGTCTTAGCATGGAGCCCTGAGTTGGGCTCCCTGCTCAGCGGGAGCCTGCTTCTCCCTCCACCTCTGCCCCTCCCCCAGCTCATGCTCTCTCTCTCTCAAATACATAAATCTTTTTTTAAAAATTAAAAATAAAAAAAATTAAAATTAAAAAAATGAACAGCCAAGGAAGATGGCTCTTGACCCTGGCAGAAGTCAGAAGGAAGAGCAAATCCACCAGTGGACAGTCCAGGTATAAAGTGAAGGCTCTAGACACTTGTGAAGACCCGCTGTGGGCTCAGCCGGCCAGGGGAGTGGAGGGCAGAAGGCAAGCATTTTTGGCAGCATAATGACCACACGAGGATAAGTGGGAAGTTAGTTGGCAATTAGCCCACCACACCTGAGATAGCACATTCTCCCTCAATCTTGGGCACATTGGCAGATGTAGGGTGTTGAGATGTGGGTACCAAAAGCCCAATTATATCCTCTACAGGTCACAGAACACCTGGGACACTGGGCCCAGCTGAAGAATTCACTTTTTTTTTTTAAGATTGTATGTATTTATTTGACACACACAGAGAGAGAGAGAGAGACAGCGAGAGAGGGAACACAAGCAGGTGAAGCAGCAGAGGGAGAGGGAGAAGCTGGCTTCCTGCTGAGCAGGGAGCCCGATGCAGGGCTCGGTCCCAGGACCCTGGACACATGACCTGAGCCGAAGGCAGATGCTTAACAACTGAGCCACCCGGGTGCCCCAAGGACTCACATTTTTAAAAAAATATTTTATTTATTTATTTGACAGAGAGATCAGGAGTAGACAGAGAGAGAGAGGAGGAAGCAGGCTCCCCCCCGAGCAGAGAGCCCGATGCGGGGCTCGATCCCAGGACCCTGAGATCATGACCTGAGCTGTAGGCAGAGGCTTTAACCCACTGAGCCACCCAGGCGCCCAGGACTCACATTTTTAAGGACAATATTGACCAACCTCAGCTGCACACCGGAGTCTAGAACTTAGGAGAGAAAAACAGAAGTTAAGGGTGATAGGACCAAAACTGACTTGGGTGCCAGTGTTGTCTTCTAAAAATGTAAATACCACAGTATAGAGAGGATTTAGAGGGCAGAACAAGAACTGGCAGGGATCAGTCACAGAGGGGTGAATGCGAGCTGTCCAAAAATTGAGGAGGTCAGCTTGCATAGCAGTGTGTTCCCCATCAGCTGGAAATGCCCCTCAAATACCTTAAGGATCGATCATGGTCCCTGCACAGGCTAATTGTCCAAGATCCATCCCAGCCTTCTTCCTCAGCATGTAATAGCACTCTGATGTTTAGCCATGAGCGTGGCTTCCCAGAATTAAGGGATTCCTCAGAAGCTCTTCCAGCTAAGGATAGCTATAGAACTAATTAAATCCTGCCAATACAAGGGATATAAGCTGAACTGTGTGTAGCTTCCAGAAGACATCTTTAAAAGATGGCAAGTCGGGTCACTCTTCATTCATTTCTCCTTTCTGCTCCCTAGACTATATGGGTGGAGTGGCTGGTGCTCAAGCAGTCTTCTAGAATTACAAGATGGCAGAGTAACAAGCTATACGGAGCCTGGGTCTCTCTCTCCAGAGTGCTTTGCATCTTATTTAAGTCGCTGCTCTTGGCGACTTTCCTCACACAATAGCTGACCCGAATCCCAAGTAACACAGTTACTAGGACAAATGGGCGGCCATTGTCTCTTTTTTCTGTGCAGTATTTTCCCTTTTTCTTGAAACACTACTTCCCCTTCTTCGTGGAAACATGTCTTCTTTTATTTTTTCTACAGCTTCTCCATACAGTTCCCCCGGGGTCTGCCAATCTTAGAATCTGCACCCCTGCCTCAAGGCTAAGAACCACTAGAAGCCTTACAGAGAGAAGGAGTGAATAAAGGCCAACGCAGAGAGAAATAGAGATGAGAGGAGAGGATGCACCTGATGTTTCTGAGTTTCTCGTTCCAGTTGCCCCGAGGTCCCACTGAAATCTGCCTGTCCTGTGTTGGTTATAAGAGATAGCAAATGGGGACGCCTGGGTGGCTTCGGTGGTTAGGTGTCTGCCTTTGGCTCAGGTCACGATCTCAGGGTCCTGGGGTCAAGCCCCATGTTGGACTCCCTGCTTGGCGGGGAGCCCGCTTCTCCCTCTTCCTCTCCCACTCCCCCTGTTTGTGCTTGCACTCTCTTTTTCTCTCTGTGTCAAATAAGTAAATAAAATCTTTAAAAAAAAAAAAAGTAGCTCATGTCCTCCTGCAAGTTTGTTGACTGTCACTTACAGCCCAGAGAGTCCTGGCTTCTGTGGAATAATGTGGAATCACGTCACCAGAGGTAGGAGCAGCCTAGCACTGGAAGGGCAGGTAGGTAAGAGAGAATACCCAGAAGGCTCAGAGGCAGGAAGTCCTGAGGAAGGAGGGGAGAAGTGGGCCGGCCCTTGAAAGAAGAGAAGGCGCCCCTGAAGAGGAACATAGTGAGAGTAAGGGGGTCTGGGGGAATGCGCACGGGGGAGGCTTTGAGAGTCTGTGTGGGAGAAGGGTGGGAAGGGGGAGACGGGGTGCCACCTCGAGAAAGGCCCCGTATGTCAAGCTGGGACTTTAGTTTCCTTGGTCAGCAATTCTCAGATGGTCGTTTTCCAGGACTTCTTTTAAAATGCAGATTCAGAAGCCAATTGCGGGCGACAAGATGCAATCAAGCAGGGAAGAGATCAGGCGTGTTTGGGAAAATTAGACAGGGACAGTCATGTAGACTGGAAAGGAAGGAACAGGGCAAGGGCGAGGCAAATGATGTTACTGGAAAAATGACAGAAATGGAAATGGTGAGGAAGAGGAGAAATCAGGAGGTAACTTTGGAATGTGAGAATGTATGAAAACTTTGGTGACTGGATGGGGACAGTAGACGGTGACTCTGAGTGACAGGGAGACTGACAGACATGCTGGCAGTTATCTGGAAGGTGGAGGTGGCCTCACCTGGACACGGTGCACATTGACACTCCTTCGGAAGAACCAAAGAGAAATCTCTGTGGACAGTTGGAGACAAAGGCTGGAGCAGGGCTGTGGATTTCGGACTTACCAGCGTCAAGGTGGGAGCCAGTCAAAGTGAGATCTCTGAACAGGAGCAGAGAAGGGAGCAGCAAGCTAAGGACTGGACTCTCTTGTTCTGTCTCCTTACGGAATTTTCAAATTCTAGAACCAGACTGAACTCCTTACTGAGGGGGAAACTGAGGCCTAGAGAGCATTACTGACTTAAGGTGGCCAGTGGGTAGAGCAGAGCCTCATTTTCAGGCTGCAGCTCTTCCCTTTTGCTTTTGTATGCGTCCCCCACGTGCAAGCAGAGGACAGCATCTGCCCAGGGCACCATTTTGTCCCTCTTCGCAAAAATATGCCAATAGTTCCAAAGTGCTCTAAAAGGTAAAAATCTCCCCCTTACGAAGAACTAGATTCAGGCACCAAGAGAAGGAAATCCGATGAGCTCCTCAGCCTGACAGGGATGTGAAGACCCTTTCCAAAGGGGCACCCAGCCCTCTGCACAAAGGTCCAGCCACAGCCAGGATGGCTTAATTTGCAAGGACACTGAGTTGAGCGGGTCTCACTGGCCCCAACCATTAGCTGAGCTGGGGTGAGGCCAATGCCAGCTGAGCTCTGGGCATCCCTACCAGGGTGCACTCTCTCGGAGAAGATTCTGGCCTATGCCCTGGGGATACACTCAAAGGTCTCGGCAGACTTTGTCTCCTCTGGCAGTTTTGTCTGGGACCTCCTTCCTCTGGCCTCACTTTGCTGAAAGGTTTTGGGGTCCTCAAGGCTCCTAAAGCCATGTCTCACCAATTTCACTTCTCTTTCATACACCCTCTCCCTCCAGCTCTTGTTGAGACAGCAGCAAACCCTAGAGATCCAGCCTGGAAACGAATCCATTTTGCCTTGTAATTAATCCATTGAACGGTACGTTTAAGTTTTATGTGCTTTTTCTGAACATATTTTATTTTACTAATAGAAAATGCTTTTTTAAAAAGCGGGGGGAGGGGAGAGGAAGCAAATCGATCCCAGGGCAATCATCCAGGTCACATAATGTTTCTTCGTCAGACAAGAGCTTTCAAACTGGAGAGTTTTCCTTGGTATATTTAATCATTGGTTTGCAAAAGGCACATAGTAGGCGCTCAGTGGATACTTGCTGGCCCAGTGAATCCATGAACAAATGAGGGGTTAAGACAAATAAGTTGGACAGAATAAAAGTCCCAGTGAGGAAGAGGCGCAACTCTGAAAAACTGATGGAAAACACTGACTTGCCCAGGGCCCTAGACATAGCCTAGTTGTTTCTAGGCTCCTTGAGTCAAACAGGGCACACCCCTAGAGAGGTCACCACTAAGCGAAGGGTTCTTTGCCCAAGGTTTCCTCACCCACCCCCATTCATACCTGTCTGGAGGCAACACTCCAGCCAGACCAGCAAGAAACTGCCCTTTTTTTAAAGGCACGGGAAACACAGGTGAGCAGCCAGGCGAGCCCAAAGCAAGCCGTCTCTGGCTGTCCCCTCCCAACTTCTCACGCTCCCCCATTGAGGGGCTGTCCCTTCCCTCAGCTGCACAAAGCCAGTTGGGGAGGAGGGGCAGCTGCAGCAGATGAAACCAGACCCTTCTTGGGAGGCTCACAGCCTGGGCTCCCAGCCTGGGCAGGGCCGGCCACGTGTTGTTATGGTTGAGTCAACCAGCTGGGAATCAGCAGGGGTTTGTAAGGAAACCACATTAATTAGGAGAAAGCAAACATGACAGTCATTCACTCTGTGAGCCCTTTCCCCTGGCTTCTCTTGCAGCCCCCTCCCACCTTGGTCTCTAGCAGATCAGCCCTTTCCACCTTCCTGCGCCTTTTCACTGCCTCTGTCATTCACGGGAGAACATCTGTGTGGCTCTTGGCTCCAACCCATTCTTCCTGGGTGAGGTGGGAGGAAGGCAGGAAGAACAACTTCATCCCCAGCTGGGACCAGAACTTCCTTAGCCCCGAGGCCATAGACAGGCTGACCCACCCATGGCTTCCCAGTGTTTTGTCTTTGCTCTGGCCCCATCTGGCTGGCTTGGTGGCTGGGAGCAAGTCTCTAGACCAGATTGTTTCTGCTGCTAGTTTAAGTTTCTCTTGGCAAAATGAGCATTTCTGGTCTCATCCCTTGTGAACGTTTCCCCAAACACCTTCATTAGGACAGTTTACTAGGGATGTGAGTTATCTCCAAATTTAAGATATAGGATCCAGAACAAGTAATGGACAAAAGAAGGAAGATTTCCCTAGAAAATGGGTTGGAAGCAAGGGATCTGGGCTCCTCAGAAGAAGGGATGGATAGGAAATTTTGTTCAGCTAAGGAGTAGCTGGTTCAGCAGCCTCCCTTATCTCATCTCCATGCATCCCAGGGTCACTGCTACTCTTCGGGGTCCAGGACTGCTAATGCAGTTACAAACAGCCTGACCCAGGCACCAGAGTGACTCTGCCAACAGCCCCAGAGACCCCGGCTCTTGAAAAGACCCTTCCTTTGCATAGCAGCTATCATTCTGCAGCCCCCAGAGAAGGGCCCTCACTCCCTCTTATTCCACACCAAGGTTTTACTTTTTTTTTTTAAGATTTTATTTATTTACTTGACAGAGAGAGAGAATGAACACAAGCAGGGGGAATGGGAGAGGGAGAAGCAGGCGCCCCACCGAGCAGGCAGCCTGATGCGGGACTCGATCCCAGGACCCTGGGACCATGACCTGAGCCAAAGGCAGACGCCCAATGACTGAGCCACCCAGGCGCCCCCCACGGTTTTACTTAAAAAAAAAAAAAAATCCACGGGCACCTGGATGGCTCAGTCAGTTAAGCATCCAATTCTTGGTTCTGGCTCAGGTCATGATCTCAGGGTCGTGGGATGGAGCCTTGCATCTGGCTCCAAGCTAAGTGCACAGTGTGCTTGAGATTTTCTCTCTCCCTCCCTCTTCCTCCTCCTCCACCCCTCTTTGAATTCTCTCTCTCTCTCAAATAAATAAATAAATAAATAAAATCTTTTCAAAAAAATTCCACAACACAACCAACTGGGTAGCAGAGTATGTAAGAATCACTGATGAAATAGAAAATGCTATTTTTGGAGTAGGGAGATAGGTCTTAGAAAATATGTTCAAAGTAAAAGCAACTTAGATTCCTAGCAACTGGGGACTGATTAAGTTATGACACTTTCAGACAATGAAATAGTATACAGCCATTTAAAATAATGCTAAGGGACAGAAAAAGAGACCAAATAGGAACTCCAGAGACAGATCTAGACCAGATAAAATGCAATGGGGGAATGTGTGATGCTTTTAATAAATGGTGCCAGGTCAGTTAAATATTGCTAATAGGAAAAAAAATGAGTCTTAATCCCAATCTCAGATCATGTAATAAAACAATTCCAGGTGAGTTTTGATATAATTGAAAGGTAAAACAATAGTTTTGAAGGGAAAAAAACAGAACATCTGCATGATTTTGAAGAGGAAAAAATTTTAAATAAGAAACCAAAGGGACACACACTGGCTCAGTTGATAGTGTGTGACTCTTGATCTCAGGGTCATGGGTTCAAGCCTAAGTTGGGCATGGAGCCTACTTAAAATATCAAAAATGCCAACTACAAAAGAAAAAACTGATAAATTACACTGTATTAAAAATTTTAAAAAAATTTAAGGCGTGTGTGGGTGGCTCAGTCAGTTAGGTGTCTGCCTTTGGCTTAGGCCAGGATCCCAGGGCCCTGAGACAGAGCCCCACGTTGAGCTCCCTGCTCAGCAGGGAGTCTGCTTCTCCCTCTGCCACTCTGCACTGCTCGTGCTCTCTCACTCATTCTCTCTCTCTAATAAATAAACAAAGTCTTTTAAAAAATTAAAATACTGCTCATCAAAAAAATATACTACAGAAGGCAACTCAGAGAGGAAGATGACATTTGCCATAGTTATGTCCAACAAAGGACAAGTATCCAGAATATATAAAGAACTTCCACAAATCAATAAGAAAAATACAGGAAGGGATGTGTGGGTGGCTCAGTCAGTTAAGCATCGGCATTCAGCTCAGGTCATGATCTGAGTTCTGGGATAGACTTCCAAATCAGGCTCCTTGCCCAGCAGGGAGCCTACTTCTTCCTCTGCCTCCTTCTCCCCCTGCTTTCCACTCTCTCCCTCTCTCTCTCTGACAAATAAATAAATAAAAATCTTTTTATTTTAAGTTGCTTCATTGAAAAGAAAACAGAAAAGAAAAATACAGGCAACCCAATATAAAATGGGCCAAAGACTTGAACAGACATTTTACAAAGGAAAATATCTAAATGGCTTATAAACATGAAAAATGACTCATCTTCATTAGGCGTCAAAGAAATATAAATTAAATACACAATGAAATCCTATGACATACTCATCGGAATGGTCAAGATGAAAAGTACAAAAAATATCAAATATTGATAACTATATGGAGCAACTAGAACTCTTATATACAAATGGTACCAGAATAAACTGTTTGGCAGTATCTACTATCTAGTATCTAAGTACATGCATATGCTATGATCCAACAGTTCCACTTCTAGATAAAGTCCTAAGGGATGCTTGTTCCTGTGTTCACAAAAATCATACAGAAGATTGTTCATCACAGCGCTATTTTTAGTGGTCCCAACTGGAAAGTATCTAAATCCTATTAACAAGAGGAAGGAAAAACAGTAGGTATAATCACGGTGAAGCATTCTATAGCAACGGGAACAAATAAATGGCAAGTATACATAGCAATATGGATGAATCTTACAAACATGTTGATGAGTAGGTGAAAGAAGACACAAAAGAGTACATGCTCTGTAAGATTCTATTTATACAAAGTTCAAATAAGGAAACAGTAATTTATGATGTTGAAAATTAGGATAATGATTACCCTTGAAGAGGAAATAATGTCTGGGAGGGGACACCAGGGGGTCTTCCAAACTGCTATTAATGTTCTACTTAGTGGTGTGGATAGTGTATTCCCTGTGTAAAAATTCATCAAGCTACAAAATGATAATTTGTATACTTTCTTTTTTTTTTTTTAGGATTTTTTTGGTGGGGGGCACTTGGGTGGTTCAGTCAATTAAGTGTCTGCCTTTGGCTCAGGTCATGATCTCAGGGACCTGGGATCAAGTCCCACATTGGGCTCCCTGCTCATCAGGGAGCCTGCTTCTCCACCTCACTCTGGCTGCTTATACTCCTTAGCACAAATAGTACAAATAAAATCTTAGAGTTTATTTATTTCTTTGACAGAGAGAGAGACTGAGAGAGAGAGCATGAGCAGGGGGAGAAGGAGAAGTGGACATGGGGCTCCACCCGGAGCTTGATCCCAGGACCCTGAGATCACGACCCGAGTCGAAGGCAGACACTCAACCAACTGAGCCACTCAGGTGCCCCATAATTTGTGTACTTTCTTATACAGGTTATTCTTTATTTTAAAAAAATTTTTAAACTAGTCTCCTGAGCAAAATCTGGTCTCAAATAATTTTTTTCATGTAGGGACTAATAATAAATAGGTTCAGAAAACTAAGATATTGAAAAGCAAAGTATTATTTCAGTATTATTTCATTTTGCTAAATGTAAATAATGTTTATCTCTGGATTATGGGTGATATATATTTTCTTTTTACTTTACTGTTTTCTCTTTTCTACAATAATGACATTACTTGTCATTGTGTAAAATACAAGTTGTTTCTTTTTTTTTTAAGATTTTATTTATTTATTTGACAGACAGAGATCACAAGTAGGCAGAGAGGCAGGCAGAGAGAGGGGTGGGGAAAAAGTCTCCCTGCTGATCAGAGAGCCCGATGCCGGGCTCGATCCCAGGACTCTTGGATCATGACCTGAGCTGAAGGCAGAGGCTTTAACCCTCTGAGCCACCCAGGCACTTCAAAATACAAGTTGTTTCTTAAAATAAAAATTGAGTATAATAAGTCAGAATAAGATAATGAAGAGAGGGTTGACAGTCAAATACTTTAGCTCACTGTGTCCAAAAATAAGCTCTGGGTAGGGGTTCTCTTACTGCCCTTGTTGCTACTGGATCACTAGAAGCTGCGGACTTGTAAAGAAACAGGGGATATGGTACAAGCAGGAAGGGCTCAATGTCATCATACAAAAGGAAAGTAGTAGCTATAGAGAAAGCCAAGGTTTTCCTGATATTAGCCAGGACATCTTGAAAAATACCCCACCAAAACCCTCTCCTCCACTCCTAATTCACGTGTCTGTCTTATTCACCCAGACTGATCTTTTTCTCCAGGATCTGCCTTTGCTGAATGTGATGTTTTATGGTAACCCAAGCCATATTTCTACTGTTCTCCTTGTCTATGGTGATATCACTCAAGCTCCCCATGGAGCAGCTGTTCTGCAGTCCCAACTGGAAGATGGGACTCTTTCCCTCCCCTTTATCAGGAAACATTTAATATTCTGCCATTTAATGAGCTTGATTTTTCCATCTATGAATCAGAGTGGGATAACTAGAAAATCCCCTTTCGGGTTTATTATGGAGGGTGGAAAAGAATATGGAGGATGTTACCGAGGGTGGAAGAATTGAGCTGCGTATGTTTCTTATATAGATCTAGGGGAGCATCTTATATATTCTGCAAATCCAAAAGAGGAAAGTTGTGTTTTCTTTTTAGTACTACAAGCCTCTCATTATGAAAGTACATCAAACTTATGACAAGTACCTAGCATGAGGGCCGTCTCAGTAATTGCCTTATTAATTAGCTTTTGTTTATTGAGCACTTAAGTCTTATCTAATCTTCCCAACAACCCTATAAGTAGATTCCACTCATTCATTCAACAACTATATACTGCACTTAAGTGACATGTAAGTGTCAGCACAGCATTAATTGCTGGAGAGAAAAGTTAACAAAAAAACTATCTTTGCCTTCACGGAGTTTACAGTCTGGTGGAGAGACAAAAATACAAATAGATGTAAAACGCCATTATGCCAAGTACTGAGATGGAGAGTTATCTGGCGCTGAGAGCCAGTAACAGCGAAGTTAAGGAAGACTCTAATGTGGAAGTGAATTTTGAGCTTTGTTCTGAGAAGTAAGTAAGAGTTTAGCAGATGGCCAAAGAGCAGGTAGAGGAAATAGCTATGCGAAGGCCCTGGGGCCAAAGGAAAGTGTTAGGTATAGGAGAATTAAAAGACAAGTGCATATTCGAGGGTGGGGGGAAAGGAGATCCGTGGAGAAGGTATGCATTGATTCTATGCCAGATAGGCCTGATGCCTGACGTTCAAGAACCAGAGTCCCAACAATTTCAAGCTCTACTGCACAGGTCTAGAGTTAGCCACAAGAACAGAAAATCCGCATCTGAGTCGAAGAAAAGGCTTTTAGGTAAATAGGGGTGGTGTATCTGATTTTTACAAAGGAAGCCTGTGAGGGAACGAAAGCGACCTGACATACTCGGAGGGCTGGCAGACCGGAGCTAGAACACCTGCCCTAGACCCTCATAACAAAACACGGGCTTAACACAGAGATCTCTAGGTTTAACCCTAACGGGAGAGACTAGGGAAACGGAAGCGCAAGAGCATCGGAGCGTGAAGCCCATAACCTCACACTTCCTGCTCACCACTGCGACCGCGCACACGCCGTTCCGGAAGCGGAAGTGCACAAGAGGTCACCGTTTGTTTTTCAAGATGGCGGCCCTCAATGTGCTCGTGTACCCCTGTAGACGGCTGCTCCGGGGGCTCCTTGCTGGCCCGATCGCAACCAGCTGGGCACGGCTTCCAGCTCGCGGGTTCAGGGAAGGTGAGTCCTGGGTGCCGGCCACCTCCCAAGGCTGAGGAAGAAGAGCAGTGGAGATTGATTTCTCCAGCCCCCGTGCTCCCCTCCCTCCCTTTCCTTCGCGCGGTTCTGAAACGCGGTAGAGGCTAGCGCGCCGGGGGTGCTTGAAAGCACTTTTCAGACCTTGATGTTAGTATCTTGACCGCTCGGGAGTGTTCTCGCTGGTGGGGGCGGGGAAGGACGGGGAAGCCCTGCTTAGTTAGCAGGAGCAGGAAGAAACCTGTCCCGGGATTCAGAAAGCTTTCGGTAGAGGTATGCGTGTTTTTGTTTTGCTTTCCATATTCTCTTAGCTGCCTCCTCCCTTGTTTAAAAAAACAAACAAACAAACCTGGACCATGAGGGAAGGACATGTAGCTATCCTCCCCAGGGCCTCCGTTTCCAGTTTCTCATATGAAAATGCTGTGCTCCGATGGCGGCTTTTTCTGCCCCCGCCGCTAGTCTCCCAGAGAGATAGAAGCTAAGGTGAAGCAGCGACAGATGCTGGATAGTGGTTCTCCTTTTCATTAGTCATAAGCCTGGAAATGCAGCCTGATTCTAGCCTTGAACTGGGAGCTTACTGAAGGCCAAGTACTGTACTTCTGACTGCCAGAGGATCTTGGAAAAAGAGAAAATACAGCCCTTTTCCTGAGAAGTAAGGTTCTAATGAGGTGACATGCATACGTTCCAATAAATGCAAGTAATGTATTTACATGATAAACTACAGGGAGATTTGGTTACCAGAAACAGAAACCCAATTTGAAGTTTTAATGAGGGGAATGTGTCTTGAACAGGCTTATAAGAGGATGAAATCTGGGAAGGAGTGAAAAGTTATGTCAGGACGTAGCCTTCCTTTGTGCACTGCTAGAAGCCAAAAATAGATGAGTGATGTGTAAAAGAAGTGACAGCGGTATGTTTGTTTTTAAGATTCTGGCATAGTATTGCCCAACGTATCCTTTAAAGTTGAGAGGTGCCAAGAGGAGAAGAACGATCATTGTTGTCAGAGGGAGCAGAAAAGTCCAAAAAGAAGAACCTAATGAGGAGTCCATTGGATTTGTCTCAGAAAGAAAGCTGTTTTAGCTTTCAAACAGCAGTGGCAGACAGGGCTCCTGGTAGGCCCAGCCACAACCAGCTGGACTTGGCCTCCGTCCAGCAGATATAGGGGAAGCGAGGTCTGGATCCCAGCTTGGGGAAATCAGAGGTATTTCATGAAGAAATGGAAATAGGTATGTTGGAAGAATTTAGATGGAACATACACTAGAAAGAACAACAAAATCTAGATACTGGGGAACCTGGGTGGCTCAGTGGGTTAAAGCCTCTGCTTTCGGCTCAGGTCATGATCCCAGGGTCCTGGGATCGAGTCCCGCATCGGGCTCTCTGCTCAGCAGGGAGCCTGCTTCCTCCTCTCTCTCTGCCTGCTCTCTGCCTACTTGTGATCTCTGTCTGTCAAATAAATAAATAAAATCTTTAAAAAAAAAAAAAATCTAGATACTGCCTGGTTGATATTAGATAAACTAATCCACTAATAAAGAAAGATACCAAAAAAAAATCATGCTGGTAATAGGAAGGACATGGTAAGATGGTTCATCTGTACCTTGCTGCAAAATAAGCATATACCTGTAACATTTTTTAGGGTCTCTACGAAGTGTCAGGCTCCAGTAGCTGTAATTTACATATCCATTATGAAATTCAGAGTTGAAAACAGTTCTTTGCTATGTTCCCAGAAGATGGGCAAGAGGAACAGTTTTTTGTCTGTTTGTTTTCAAAAGAGTATTTGAGGTTAGAATTTTTTCAGTTGGAGATTTTGTGAAATGATGGACTCTATAATCAGATAGGTCTTGGAACCTCTCTCCATTAAGTACCTGGGTTGGTAACTCTTCTGTTACTTGCTGTCAGACCTAAAAGCTAAGTAATTAAATTGATGTGATCTTACGTGGAGGCACTACCGTATTCTTTATTCTGCTTGAGAACCACCTGTCTTCAGAGCCTTTGAATGAAAAAAACTTTGTCTTAATATACTACCTATTATGTGTAAAGCGTAAAATATTACATATATAGTTAATTTTGACTGGCCCCGGCTGGTATATTTGACACCCAAACAGTATTGTACACACAGAATTTAAAGTTGTGGGCAGGAAGCTGTGTGTTTTGCTGAAAATATTCAAGCATCCTACTTTTCAGGGTATCAAGTAGCATTACTTAATTTTAGTCAGAGTTTATGAGCACCCAGCATTCTGTGCTTTTTTTTTTTTTTTAAAGATTTTATTTATTTATTTGGGAGAGAGAATGGGAGAGAGAGAGAGAGAGAACATGAGAAGAGGGAGAAGCAGACTCCCTGCCAAGCAGGGAGCACAATGCGGGACTCAATCTCGGGACTCCAGGAACACTACCTGAGCCAAAGGCAGTCACCCAACCAACTGAGCCACCCAGGTGCCCCGCATTCTGTGCTCTTGCCTGTAGAGACTCTTAGGCTAAAGCAGTGGTTCTCCTTTGGGGGCAGTTTTGTCCCTGCGAACATTTGGAAACGTCTAGAAGCGTTTTTGTTGTCACAAGTGGTACTCCTGGCATCTGGTGGGTAGAAGCCCAGGGATGTGTGCAAGATACCTACCCCACCCCGCATCAAAGGACCACCTGGCCTGAAATGCCAGTTATGCTGCTGTTGAGAAAGCCTAGTCGAAAGTTTGATCAGAGGGACACACAAAGGCAAGGAGAGGTGCAGGAAGACAAAAATGGAAATCATGGTTTAGTCTGTGCCTGCTGCTTGCACTGTGCTAGGCTTTCCACATACATCTATTCCATCTTCTCAACAATCTTTAAAGGCAGATATTATTGACATTTTTTCCGCATGAGGAAATCTGGCCCAGAGGAGTTCAGTAGCCGCCCGGGATCACCCTCCAGTAAGTGGTGGCATCAGAAGCAGAGCCAGCACTTCTCCCTCTCCACCGCTAAGACTGCTGTGGTGCTCCATGGGAGGGCTGCCCTGTGGTTCTCCCACCTGAAAGTTCTCCTCAGTTCACTGGCTGAAGTCCGTGTAGTGCTTTTTATGGGAAAGATTGTGTTAGATCTCATTCCTGCCTTATTGCTCTTGGGAAGGAAATGTATTTAAAACAGAAACACATGTGACTCTCTGAATTAACAGGAATCATCCATCAGAAACTAGTGCAGAGCATGTTGAAATGAGTAAAGGCTGAAGGGAATTTTCTTCATCTTTTCCAGTTAGCTGAAGGGCTTTCTGGAGGACCTCACATTTCCGACAAGGATGTGCCTGACAGGATGGGCAGCCCTGTAGCTAAAAGCTTTGAGAGGGGAGTGTTTGAGTTGGGGTTTTAAAGACTAAAAGGGACATAGTCCAGAGGAACCTTCTAGTGAAAAAAGCCCAGTGAAGCCTAGTGCAGAGGGACATTCCCTCAGAGGTCCAGGGAAAAGAAGGGGGTAGGTGATGAGAGAATCAGAGAACTTGTAGTAAAATTGAAGATGAACAGAGGGGAGTGGGGAAGGAGTTTGAAAAAAGTAGTCAAGGACCAGAAGTGCAGCCACTGGTCCCAAACAGATACTCCACTTCCCAGCCCTCCCCCCAGGACTTGTGAGTGCTGCCCGTTAGCCATCAGTGGCTCCATTCTGTCCTACTCTGCTTGGGACTTGGTTTGCATGGATCCTTTCCAAGAAGGACTTGGTCTCTGGGCACTTCCTGCAGCAGCGCCCTCCACATCATTCATGGGTCCCCCCTTCCCCTTCACGAAATAGTTGGTCTTCATACTGCTGCAGTTCACCGAGTCTGTGTGTGACCATCGAGGTTTTTCTGCGTTCACTGCAGTCTCCCCCCAGCAGTGTGTGCCCTAGACTGTTACAGTTCAGTCGTCCTGGACCCCATCCTAAGTGAGTATTTACTGAAGTACTCAGAGGGCCTCTTTACGAGGCATGGACTTTTACTGTAGTGAAGTTCCCATACTTGGTTTCGTTCCCTTTTCTCCTCTAGGGCAGAGACTGTCTTCCTGTTCTGTTGCAGCTCTCCACAGTGTGGGACCAGGCTGTGCTCTCCCTGGGTGCTCAGCAAACATGTTGCCTCACGTGGGACGGATTATTTGACATGTGCGAGAGAAGTGCCCGTCGTAGAAAATTTGCCCCAACTCTAGCCCAGAAACTTCAGTTTCATGTCTTTCCTTCATCTACTTCATAGTAGCTGTATCTCAGAACACTAGGGCGATTCTACCTTTTTCTTTTTCTTTTTTTTTTTTAATATTTTATTTATTTATTTGACAGAGATCACAAGCAGGCAGAGAGGCAGGCAGAGAGAGAGGAGGAAGTAGGCTCCCTGCTAAGCAGAGAGCCCGATGCAGGGCTGGATCCCGGGACCCTGAGATCATGACCTGAGCCGAAGGCAGAGGCTTTAACCCACTGAGCCACCCATGCACCCCGATTCTACCTTTTTCTAAACCAGGTGTCTGGTAGTACCTAAATGTCTTAGTCGAGTTTTTCATGGTTACCCCCATCTTGAGTGATGAGGAGGCCAGGGGCAAAATGGATCTCAGGTTCTGTTTGGTTTTGACCTGTTTTTGTATGCACACTGAAAAGCAATGCTATTTTGATTCCTATCTCCTGTTTTCAGAGGCTTAAAATCTAGGGGTTTCTCGAGGCTCCAGCCAGGCCTCCTGCCCCTGCACTGAGACACCGCCCTGATCACTCTCAGTCTTGTTCTTGGGTCCTTCTTTCCGGTTTGACAGATTGTCCATAGTAGGTAAGCATCTGCCTGTTGTTTTACCCACGGGCGGGCATGGGGAAAGATGATTCACTGGCTCAGCGTTGCTGTGTGGGGAGCTAGTGAACAGTGGAGCTGGCCACAGGCTTTGATCTCTTTTCCAGGGGCCAGTGGGATGACTTCAGGGTTTGGTTCTTTGCCGGGAGTGATGTGTGTTTTGTTAGATTTGTTTACCTCATGGTTAGGACCCAAGCGCCTCCACGGAGAGGGGAACCACATGTTTATCCGCTTTGTGTTTCGGGCCTTCGTTCTCCTGCTGGCTAGAGGGGTACCAGGAATGTGTCTCGCCTTTTGTTTCTTCCCTGGATTCTTAGAAACTTCACCCTCACCTGTTGATGCTTACTTGGTTGCCTTCCATCCCTCTCCCAGGTTGGGTTTTTGCAAAGTTCCTGGGGTACCCGGAAGCCCTGCTGAGCCAGGGCTCTGCCCGCTTCTGCGCCCCCATGTCTGTACATTGACCTATCCCGGGACCATGGCCCCGCAGCTGTGCTGGCCTCCTGACTGAGCACCAGGCTGAGTCTCACCCACATCCCGTTCAGGCTGGTCTCTGTTCCGAACAAGTAGATCCGTGTGTGAGGTGACGCATTTTCTTTTACAGGGAGAGAACTAGTTTGTCTTTGAATTGATTAGTTAACTGCAGTGTTCTGGAGAAAGCCTCAGGGCCTTTCTGGCCTTCGTGGCTCCTTTGTGTATATCTGGACTTGGAACACTGAGGGGCTCTCAGGTTGGTTGTTTTGGAGTAATGAGGCTTTATGAATGGCCTTGCCCAGAAAACAAATGGGGGACAATTCCAGGCAGTCTGTGTCCAATTAGGTGTTGGTCACAGAGCTCAGTGATCACAGATGCTGCCGAGGGCCTCCAGTTGGGTTCGAATTGCCTCACTTTTTTCTTAGACATTCATTCTCTTTCTCTCTTTTTGCTGTTTATTTTTCATTGCAAAAGCAGTACATGTTTATTTTTAAAACTTTGGAAAATCCAGGCAGGCATAAAGAACAAAGTAAAAATCACGTACTGCCACCACCGGGAGAAAACCAGCGTTACCATTTAGGTACACAAGTCTGATTGTATGTGTGCTCATGAGCGTGTTTCCAGGAAAATGTCCATAACTTTCACTAGATTCTGAACATTAAGGACCTTAGGCTCTTTCTTAAAGACTTCTCTATTTAGAGAACAAGAGCAAGCATGGAGGGGAGGGGCAGAAGGAGAGAGAAACTCAAGCAGATTCCTCACCAAGCTCAGAGCCAGGCGCAGGCATGGTTTCACGACCCTGAGATAATGACAGCCAAAACCAAGAGTCCAACGCTCTACTGACTGAGCCACCCAGACCCCCACCCCACCCCACCAACCCCCACCACCACCAACCTTTGACTCTTTCTTTTTTCTTTTTTTTTTTTTTAAAGATCTGATTTATTTATTTAACAGACAGATCACAAGTAGGCAGAGAGGCAGGCAGAGAGAGAGAGGAAGGGAAGCAGGCTCCCCGCCGAGCAGAGAGCCCAATGCGGGGCTTGATCCCAGGACCCTGGGATCATGACCTGAGCTGAAGGCAGAGGCTTTAACCCACCGAGCCACCCAGGCGCCCCCCTTTGACTCTTTCTAAGCTGTACTACTTCTTGAAACTGAGTAAAATTAATTGTGGGAGCCCGGCTGCTATTTCAGTATGGTGCTGGTATGCTGGTATGAAACAAGTTCACCGCCGGCTCTGCAGACCCGAGTTTTCTGTCACAGTGATTAGCAGTCAGAAGTGACCAGTATTTCGTGGTCTTGGTGCGAGCTAGCGTTGACAGCCTCTGCTGCATGCCGATTCCCACACTGATGGCGGTGGCTCCCCTCTTTCTGAAGAAACTAGAGAACAAGGGGGGCTCTCTAAGAACTTTGGTTACATTTTCCAAGCATGTGCCATTGGCTTGGTTCTTCCTTGGAATATTCTTGAAGTTGTCATTCTTCCTCCTGGTTGAGTAAGCTAGGAAATACATACAGCCTGAGGGATGTGTGCGACTTTACTATCCTGCCCTTGAGGTCTCTCCTGGGTAGGGCGCTGAGGGAGCCCCCCTCTGTTTGTAGTTGCCCTGCTTTCCTGAAAACTAGCCCGGGCCAACGTCTGCAGGCCCCTGTCCACCACCCCTGTCACCACTCGCTCCCAGGGACAGAGCTCAGTGCAACCCTGCAGGGAAGGCGTAGAGAATGGCTGAGGATTTAACCCTCACAGCTGCCTCTCAGAGCTTTAGCACGGCTTCCCTGGTGGACTTGTGCGAGTGAGCTTGTCTTACCCCTTATCTGGCCTGGGGCCTCCAGAGCACAGTCCTGATTCAGGCCTGTGTCGGAGACTGCACGTTGTTCAGGGTCAGAAGCCATGTTTGTCTGATTCTCGTCATGAAAGGACACGCGCAATAGGTACTTCTGAAGGTCTTTTAGATGCTTGCGCCCCCACCTAGCGCAACTCTGAGGTCATTTCTGCCAGCCATGTGAGGGCCGGATCTTGCCAATTCCCTTGGTTTAGGACCAGGATGAATCTCGGCTTAGAAAGGAAAACAGTGTGGAGACCCTTAATCCCAGAGAGGTGGTATTACCTGGGCATCTGGGCTTGCCCCCAACCCAGCCTCGAGGGCAGAGAGCCTTGGCACTCGGAGATGAACCCTGCACGCTTTCTTTCCCAGGTGGGGACCGTGGGAGAGTGCTGACCAAAGGCTCCGATTTTCTGCATTTGTAGAATTTGAGCTGTTATTTGAAACTCCCTGTTCCTTATTAAATGGCTGACCTGATTTTTCCCCTTTATCTCTGTAGTGGTGGAGATCCAAGAAGGCAAGACGACTATAGTAAGTATCATCGAATTGGCCACTTACAACCTCTTTAACGCTTGGAGCTGCCTGGGAGAGGGGGAGGGAGGAAGGGAGGCCAGCCCAAACTGGACTCCTGGCGTCAGGGGCAGCTCCCTCTGTCACCATAAATCCACAGTCTTAACATTTTTCAAGCTGTGCTGTCATGTGGTTGAATCAGGAACAATCATTGTGCCTGGACTGAGGCATCCATTGTTGGATCAAAGTGGCCTTTCATATGGGAAGGTCTCAGAGGTCTTTGCTGATACGTCCTTTGCTGGGGATGAATCAGTTTTCCAAAGGGGAAGCCAAGGCAGTGGTGAGAGTAGAGAGCCCAAGTAAGTTGACCCATGGCCTGAAGCCTGCATCTCAGCTCCTTTCTTGCCTGCCTAGAAAGACCAAGCTACTCCTTAAGGGATACCATTAAAAGGTAACACTCTCTGGGCCCTGGGCTCACTAGCCAGCACCCTGGCTTGTCTGTTGGTTAAAAAGCTAGAATGATTCTTCATCCACCTACTCCCCCCTTTCCCTGGTCAGGCCCATCTCACCTCCCTTTCCTGGGGAGTCATGGGGCCTAGATTATCCTATAATCCCTAAAAGACAACATTTTCACACGGCCTTCCATGCTTGCAAGTAATCTCAGCCACTCCACAGAGCTCCCAGAAGTCTCCATAACTTCCATGTCAACCAGGGGTTTAACCCCTCTGGCAGCCAGCCAGGCTGGGTCCTTCCCAAAGCAGTCTTATCCCCAGAATGAGAGCCCTTAGGGTTTTTTCTTTGGGTCTTCCCCAGAATACTCCTCAGCCTTTTCACTGCTTAGTCTCAAAACAGTTCTTTTTAGGTGGCCCCCATCCCCTTTGGGCTCCTCTTTTGGTTTCCTTATTCAAAGCCAAAACAAGCATTCACCCGAGGAACTCCATGCTGGGGGAGAGAAATAGATCTGGCTTTTGAGTATGGAGTATTTCTCATGTGGGGCATCAATCTGCTATTTACAAAATGAACATGGAGGCGTCATGGCACCGTGAGACCCATTGGGAGGAGGGAAGCCCATCCGTGCCTCCATGGAGAGCCACCGCCGCAGCTAACTGGGCATTGCTCACTTTCTGGGGTCTCACTTTCTTCATCTGTAACATAAGGTCATGATGCTTCCCTCATGAGGTCTTAGGGGTACGATGAGGTGATACGTTTGAGCCGTTATTAGCACAGAGCCAGGCACAGGGGAGTCAATAATTCACCCTGCCCCCTGCCAAGCCCACTGTAACCCCCTCCCAAGACCCAGCATGCACCTCCACATTTTCCCTAGTGCACTTCTCCGTTTCTGGCATGGCTGCAGTGGCCTTGGCAGAAAGTTAGGTAGCAGTGCCCTGCACAGCCCCCTTTCCCTTTTCCCAGTTTCTGCCCCAGGAGACAGTATTGCTTGCCTCCCAAAGCCTCAGACCTCTCCCTACTTCCCTCTCTTAATCCACGGCCTCAATCAGCAAGGCTTTCTGCACTCCCCCTCTTGTAATTAGAGCCGCCTCCCAGATCATTGGCTTATGGCACTTGGTAATTCCAAGGCTGTGTCACAGGATACAGCAGCAGTGGCAGAGGTCACTGCACACGTGGCCTTAGCAGGATTTGAAAGGTGACAACCAAAATGATAAAAGCAAGGAGGCGGGCAGGGGAATAGATCTTCCCATGTGTGTTTCGAAAAGAGAGAGGAAGGCAGCAAGAGTGCGCATGGTCCCAGCTTGTAAAGGCACAGAGCGGGGTCTCTGCCTCAGCGCTGGTGGCATTTGGGGCTGGCTAGGACTTTGTCATGGGGGTTATCCTGGACCTGGCAGCATGGTTAGCAGCTTCCCGGCTAGATGTCCCGAGCACCCCGGGCCCCAGCTGTGACAGTCAGAAATGTCTCCGACATTGTCCAGTGTCCCCTGGGGGACCTGGTTGAGAACCGCTGGCAGACTCGCCTCTGTTGGATGAAGCTGGAGGGCAGTTTCCTCTGAGAAGGATACTGTGTGTGGGGTGGGAGGGAGACTTCCTTTTAACTGTGTACCCCTGCACAGTTTGAAACTTTTTACCGTGTGCGTGTATCACTTTTTCCCAGAGCGGAAAGCATAATGTTCTGGTGTTTTGTTTGGTGAAGGAAAGGTAGCATTTGGCTGACAGAACAAACCCCTCCCTCTTGCCCCCAGCATTGTCTACTGGCCGCAACGCTCGTGTGCCACCAGATCACGACTCCATGGTCCACCGAGGTCCAGTATGCAGCAGCTGCAGAACCAGTGCCACTGCTGAGGTGGAGAGACCTATTAGCTATTCCCACGAGGCCCCCAGAGAGGAACTTCCCTGGCATCTCACCATTTGGAGGGTTGTTCAAGGATCTGAGGCTCCACATGCCCTCTCCCTCACTGGCTCTCTTTCTCTTCCTCCTAGATTGAAGGCCGGTTAACAGGGACTCCCAAGGAAAGCCCAAACCCCCCTAACCCCTCTGGCCAGTGCCCCATCTGCCGGTGGAACCTGAAGCACAAGTATGGCTACGAGGTGAGCTGAGCTGTGCGCAGACCCCCAGCTCTGCGTGCCGTGGGGGTCGCAGTTGCTGGTTCACTTCAGCAGCAGCCCCAGCCCCA
Source organism: Martes martes (assembly GCF_963455335.1). Lineage (NCBI taxonomy): Eukaryota > Metazoa > Chordata > Mammalia > Carnivora > Mustelidae > Martes > Martes martes. The sequence continues at coordinate 89,726,730 of NC_137893.1, read as the reverse complement.
GCCACTGCTGCATCTCGTTTTGCCACCAAAGACAGTGGCTCTCAACCCTGGCTGCCCCAGGGAGCTTTACAATCATACTGGGCCCCACCCGCAGACGTGGACTGCATTTGGTCTGGGTGGAGCCTGGCCATGGTTAGTTTTGAAAGCTCCCCAGGTGATTCTATAGTGTTGCCAGGGTTGAAGAGTCACTAATTTAGGTCATGGGCTGGTCGCATGCAGTTCAGACCACCAGGGCCCTGTAACCCTGTGTGTTCCCAACAGATGGAATCAGGCTCTGCATTTGACTTTCCTCCTCTTTTAGGGAGGGTGTATTCAGGGAGTCCCCACTGTGATCTGGGGACACATTACTGTCTCTGTCCGTACTGGAGCTACAGAGACCCCTGGTGGCTCCAGCTCCTCTAGAGCCATTCTCTCCACAGAAAGATGATGGTGCTGAATAAGAATGGGTGACCCCCGGGGCGCCTGGGTGGCTCAGTGGGTTAAAGCCTCTGCCTTCGGCTCAGGTCATGATCCCAGGGTCCTGGGATCGAGCCCCGCATCGGGCTCTCTGCTCTGTGGAGAGCCTGCTTCCTCCTCTCTCTCTGCCTGGCTCTCTGCCTACTTGTGATCTCTCTCTCTGTCAAATAAATAAATAAAATCTTAAAAAAAAAAAAAAAAAAAAAGAATGGGTGACCCCCACTGCGTGCAGGCTCCGTGTCAGGCCCTGGGGTGTGCCAGGCCTTCCTTCGCTTGGTTTTCACAATAGTCCTATGAAGTAGTTCCTTTTTTTGTCCTTGGTTTCCAGACAAGGAACTTTGAGGCATGGAAAAGTTGACGAACTTGCCTCAGGTCCCCCAGCTAGTATCAGAGCCAGACCATAAACCCGGGGTACAAAACCCAGGCGGAGCCTACTATCCTGATGACCACTGTCCATCGTTTTTAGAAATAGGACAGGCTTGGGGGAAGGACGCAGCCCTGGAGAAATCCATACTTGTCCTTCAGGGTTCCGTTGGTGACATTAAGCACCCTATTTTTAGGTTTCAGGTGATGCAGGCTCTGGGCCAGTTTGACCTGCAAGTTGTTGCTGTACCGCTCCTTGCAATGGGATGGCTAAGGGCACGGATCCCGGTCAGGTGGTGAGAGCAGGAGAGGCCACATGCCCATGGGATCCGAACAGAATGACCCAACTAATCTCCAGGGCTGGGAGCCTTGGCTCCGGGCCACCCAGCGGGGAGGGGGGCGCTCCTTCCACTCCGCTCCCAGCCCTTCTGCTCATGGCCACCCAGAGTAATAGGAAACCTGCAGACCACAGGGCAGTGTTCACAGCTTCTTGTAACATAGAAGGTAGTGGGGTCGTGGCTGTTCTTAGAATCCCAGCTGAAGATGGGGCAGTGAAGTCCACACCTGCCTAACCACCGTGGGGCACTCTTTCTACCAGCCGTTTCCAGGAAATGGACTTGGCTCTGTTTATCCAGCAGACGAAATCCAATCTCCTCCGAGGTAAAGGCTAAAGTTGTTTTCCTTTACCCCTTCCCACTCAGGACACCATTAGCCTGAGCCGCACAAAGCTGTCAGCTTGCTTGGCAGCCTCCGGTGGGGGGCTGGGGTTGCGGGCCCAGTTTATTAGTCCTGGATAATCCAGTCCAAGTTCTTTTCACCAGATTCTAAAGATTACAGGGGTGGGAACTGGGGGCCCGGGTCCCTCAGGAGCTGTCCAGTGATTAAAACAAATCTGCGGCTATACAGCGAGGCGCCTGCCAGGGCAGCAGATCGGTTTGTGGGACAGACCTGCAAAGTCGGGTATGGCGGGCCCCTCGGTGGGCGGGGCCCCCATCTCCTTGGAGAAGCAGTGGCTTTTATTAACCCCCTCAGCCACCTAATGAAAAGCGGAGGGGGAAGTGGTCTCTTGGTTTAATTTTGGCTGTTTCTCCTTGTGTCCTTGCCTCGTCCAAAGTAGTCTGATGGTCCAAAGGAAGCCCAAGAATCCATTCACATCTGGCCACAGGGACTTCAAAGATGTGGCTCTTTAACTTCACCACCGATCCTCTCCCCGCCCAGCTCTTGTGCCACCTAGCACTCGTAGGGGAACCGAGCTGGCAGGTCTGTCTGTGTGTGTTCCAGCCTGTAGCCTATAGGCGTGGGGGTAGAGACGTGCTGGTTTCTCCCCGACACGCCTCCTACCTCACCCAAGGAGACGAACAGACCTTTCATTACCGGGAGAGATGCTGCCTGGGCTCCAAAGAGGAACACTTCTTGAGGAGTGTCTGTTCTCTAATCTCTCAGAGATTCTCATGGAGATGCTGGAAGCCCCTGGGGTTGGGAAATCTTCCAGCTTGGGATTGCAGTTATGTTAGGGTAAAGGCAGACCAGTATGCAAAGGCTCTATGTGGAGGGGGTGGTCTCTGGTGGGTTCCCCAGGGGGACATCAGCCCCTTCGGGTTCTGGGGTAGGACGGCCTCCCATGTAGGCCGCAAGGCCCTGGTGCCCCGTATCCAGCGCCTGCCTGCTGACTGACTACAATTTTCCGTTTCCCCTAGGATGTTCTGCTGCTCAGTCAGTTCATCCGGCCCTGCGGGGGCATGCTACCTCGGAGGATCACAGGCCTGTGCCCAGAAGAGCACCGCAAGATTGAGGAGTGTGTGAAGATGGCGCACCGAGCAGGTAGAAGGCCCTCTCAGGGCAAAGAGGCGGGCAGGGCTATGGGTGCCATCCCCCCATCCCACCCCTTGCCGCTGCCCCCTGGGCCAGCCCTTCTTGGAAGAGCTAGGAACATCCAGAGTCTTGGCTGAACTCACCCCCCAATGCCAACCTCCCACACACCCTTGGGCTTTCCTTCCTGCCCCCGAGAGCTGCAGAGGGAGCTGCAGGACCATCCCACATGTGCTCTCGTTTCCACTCAGGTCTGTTCCCAAATCACAGGCCTCGGCTTCCTGAAGGATTTGTTCCGAAGAGCAAACCCCAACTCAACCGGTAAGCAAAGCCGGGCATCACCCCCCGGAGCACCCTGCAGGCCCTCAGCTCTCACTGTACTCTACGGGGGATGCTATTTCCTGGAGCTCATCCCACAGTTCAGGAAGGCTAGAGTGCTCCCTTGGCTGTCTACTCCATCTTCCTCACACAAGCATCCACCCCCTTCAGCCCCAGCACTGCTGCAGGGGATCCTAGGTACACTTCTGTGGCCTCCCCTGCTGGCCTCGGCCTTGCTCCTCTTCCCATCCCAGCTGGGCACTTCACACAGGGGCAGGGAGGGTAAGAAGGTCTGCCGGTTGGGCATTAGAATGTGCTAATCCCCTATTTATGACATCATACTGGGTTGCTATGGGAATGTCAGAGCACTTCTACAAACTTCTCAGTATCCCAGCACTGGGGTTATTAAAGGGCAGAGTGAGGCCTGAGAAAGGGGAGGGCTCTTCGGGGTGCAGCCGCTGTGTATCGCTGTGCCCGTTGTGCACTGTGGAACTTCAACCTCCATGTCGCTCCTTAGGGTCATGCAGTTAACCTGTATAGCAGCCCAGGGCCGGCTGGGAGGTTCTGGGCTGTTGTAAAACAGAGGAACACCCCCAGGCCCTGGAATCAGTCAGTCTGCCTTTCAGCTGAGGCAGGGGGGGCCCCCTCTGGTGTAGGAGCAGATTCCTGTCTCCCCCTCAAAACAGCCATTCTATGGTGAGCTCCCTTCCCTTTCTCTGACACGACCACACTCACATCCTCCCAGATCTGCAGTAGCCCCTGCTCAAGAGTAGATCCAGGTCTAGAAAATCGATTCTGGTCTTTTCTTTTTGTTCGCCCTGTCATCGCCCCTCCCTCTTCAGTCTGTCCAGCTGCTACTGTAATTGCTCTCTGGAGGAGACCAAAGATGGTTGAAGCAAAGCAAGACACCCATCCACAGCCAGCCTCCAAGGCTGATCCCTGACAGAATGCAGGCACGGAAGGTGGGAGGCCAGGCGACTTCAGCTCCGGATGGCTGGACTGGGGGCGCACGGCCAGAGCTGGGTCTTCACTGACACCTCGGCAGCACCCTGGCCTCATGCCCATTTCCACCTGTACCTCCCACATGGCTAGCTGGGCCATCCGCCAGCAGCCCTGGTGGGGCAAGACATATTAACCTCTTCCTGTCTTTCCCACTTGTGCTCTGGACCATTTGGGAGTTGAGCCCACCCTCCTGTCTGACTTGTAAAGAGACAGCAGCCTGCCTAAGGACACAATCCATCCTGCCCTCAGGCCTTTGAAGCAAGGCCAGGCTCCCTCCCATATATCCGGTGTCCTTTAACGTGACACAGGATTGATGATGTGTGGGGGCTCTTGGGTTGCAAAAGGCCACTCTAGGGGGAGGGGGAGTCCTGGCTAGGAGGAGCGTGATTCTCTTGCAACAAGGGACTTGATGATTCCATCCAGAGGGCCTTGAGCTGCCTCGGACAGGCCCAGGCCCTGCTGGGCCCCAAGGAGCCACGCTTCCTCCTTCTCCTGCCCCTTCAGGAGAGGTACGAAGGAACCTTGGTTCTTCCTAGAGCTGGAGTGTTCCCCAGAGAGCTAACTGGAGGCCACTCAGGCCACGCACCCCCCGCCACCCTGTCAGCAGCTATTCCATGTGGTACAGGCATCAGGCCCGGGGCTAGCTGAAGCCCAGCATCCCTCCACTTTTTCCAGGGCAGGGGGAATATGGCTTGAGGGCAGCAGCTCTGGACAAGCTGGTCAGCCTCAGGCCCTCCCGGGGTCTGTAATCTCATTGCACATTCCCTTTAGGGAGCCTGCTCCCACAGTCCATTTCTTCCTCCCCACTCCCTCTGAAAACTGGGAGATGCCAACTTGGGGACCTGCCAGGTGTTCCCCTCCCTTCACCTTTACACTTCTGTTGTCCCAGCACCACCAACCAGAGAAAAGCCAGCCGTAGGCCCCACCCAGTGCACAGAGGCCTTCCTGTTGGGGGCATTGACATTGATGTTACATGTGGAGAGTCGTGTGTCCATCCCACCTCCCCGCCGCCGCCGCCCACATCACACTTGGAGTGTAGGGCAGCACTTCCCACAGCTTTTTACTTTCTTCAGAACTGTTCCCTTTGCACAGGGCTAAGAGGAGGAAACCAAGGTCCAGGGAAGGGGAGCTCAGTTGAAATGTGTGAATCAGTAGTCATTTTTTTTTTCAGTTTTATCTAAAAATTCTCAACCAAGGTGTTTAATTTTTTAAAGGATAAAGTTTCTCATGTGAGGGTCTCTAGCGGCAGCTGGCTTGAGCCCCAGCCTAGAGTGGAGGCTGGGGAGGAACCTGGCTTTGCCATGGCTGAGCTTTCAGGACGAAGGGTGGGCCTCTCTGGACTGGATCCAAGTTTCATTCTGGATGGAGTAAACCCCAGTCACAGCCGGCATGAGGCACTTTTCCGGGAACTGTCAGGGCCCTGGCCATCCCCAAAGGAGGCCAAAGGACTGTGGGCGGCAGCCATCTTTCCCCACCTCCCTCCTGGTTACGTGAACCTTCCCAGGCTAGGTCTGTACCACAGGCCCTCACCCTTGGCTCCCATTATGAGGGTGAGGGGCAGGGGTCCTACATCAGTGATGGCCACCCAGGGGAGCTCCTAGAAGGCCAGAGTGGCAGAGTGAGCCAAGTAGGGAAGAGGGAAGGATCTCTCCAGGCCTTACATCAGCCTCTCCTCTCCCCATAACTGAGGCCAGAGAGGAATGATCTGCTTTCTGGACAGCCTCTTCCTCCGCCTCCTCCCCCAGCAAGTATACACACAAAAATTGACAACTCATAAAGATCAAGGGAGCGCATGGCCCTGGGCTGCCTGACCCTGGCCACACACACTTGCGGCAACAGGAGCCCAGCCCATCTGTTTACGGCACACTTAGCTGTTGCTCCCAGGAAAAGTCCCTGCTCCGCAAGAAGGGAAACTGGTGAAAGGCTTTGGCCCAAGGAGACATGACCCACCATCCCAGCTCCAGCATGGGCCCTCATCTATCCCAGCCACATCACTGCTCTCCCTCCACAGGTACCTGACCCGCTGGTCTCCCCGCTCTGTCAAGCCCATCTATAATAAAGGCCACCGCTGGAACAAAGTGCGTATGGCTGTGGGGTCACCCCTCCTGAAAGACAACGTCTCCTACTCAGGAAGGCCTCTGGTGTTGTATCACTGACTGGGCTCCATGCAAACGTGACCAGAGCTCCCACACTCCGGCCCCATCGCACCACGGTGGCCCAGCTCCTCTGGCAGGCGTGGCAGACACAGGAGGCGGTGGGACCGACTTCAGTGCCCTCAGCCTGCCTGACAACAACACTGGGAAGGTGGTTGGGTCCCTGAGCAGCAGCTGTGGTCTCCTGACTGCCTTGGACAGTGCTCGGTGCTGGGGCATAGGAGCTCTCCCCAAAAGAATGTCATAAACCAGGTTCATGGACTCTGCTGCTGGGTGTGTGCTTACTGCCTGAGAAGTGCAGGGGGCTTGAGCCCATTTCTAGCCAGTTCCTGAGCACTGAGTCACTCAGCTTGTGATAGGCCGCATGAATGCCACCAGAGGAAGTTTCCGGGCCAAGTGGGTTCCCATGCCCTGTGTTGACAGTCCTTGGCTTGAGGGCTGTGAGGAGGTGAGTTGGGTTGCCTTCCTCAGAGGACTCCCAGCTGTACCCTCCTCCCCCAGCCCTTTCCACCCACTGCCATCTCTCTCAGGAGCACATTGCAGCTCCACTGCTTGCTCTAGGGCTGGCTCTCCTGGCATAGTGGCCTGTCCTCAGAGCCTGGACACCAGATGCAGGCAGAGGTGTGAAGCAGCAGCAGGACAGGACAAACAGACCAAGTTCACAGCCATTTATGAAAGTAAATTGTAGAGGCTTCCTACACTGGCCAATCTGGCCCCCTTCCTACAGCATGAAGGGGAGGTCTATGTTCTTCTCGCCGGTGCCCACGTAGATGTAGCCACAGTTCTTGGTGCGGGGAGCGTGGAAGAAGGTGAGGCCCGGCCAGAGCAGGCTGCGCAGCACCACCAAGGCATTGCCCCTCTCCATCTGGATGCTCCAGGACCCTAGGAGGGGGCAGGCAGGAGGGGAGGCCTGGGTCCCATGGAGCTGGAGCTCTGCCCTGCACCCCCCCCCCCCACCGGCCCCGTGGGCAGCCTGGCCCGGGTACTACGGTTCCACTGGGAAAGGGAAGACAATTTAATTATCCGGCGCTTTACTCCTCCTGATTGCCTTTTAGCCATTTCACTGCTCATTAAAACCACTTCCAGAGGGAGGGCAAAGGAAATGAAAAGAGGTGAAGCACACCCCGGTTCATTTTGTTCCTGTCAGCAAGTCTAGTTAAAGGTTGAGTGGGGGAGGAAGCAGAGTCCGCAGGCGGGGGGAGATGGGGCCCAGCTAGGAGAGGCTCCCTCCAGGCTTCCCCACGCGGTACGAGGGGCAGCCCGTCACCAGTGACCTGCAGTCCTGGCGCAGTTTGCTCTTCTGGCCAGTTTGCTCTCTCATCCCCAGTCCCAGAAGCCTCTGCTCCAAGATGGATTAGACCTGACCAGGGGCGCACAGAACTTGGGCCGTTTCAGGCCTCCCAGCTCAATAGTCCAGCCTGGCAGCTGGTGGACTGGAAGCCATGCTGGGCGGGAGGGGACTTGGGCTGCAGCTAATGAGCCTTTGTCTATGCTGGGTTCTGCCCTGGATTTTTGCTCCCCAGACAGGAGCAGCCCAGCCTGGGGCTGAGTTGTGCAGCCATGAGGACTTGGCGGGAAGGGCCTGATCCGGCTCCAGAACCAAGGGAGGGAGCCCCTGTGTGGGAGGAAGGAGCCTGGGAAAATCGCCTCTGGATGTAGATCTAGAGCTTCTATTCCCCTGCGCGCTGAGGCCTCTCCCCGGCCCGGCCACAGCTCTGCTCCAGGCCCTGCCAGAAAGGCAAATGCTTTGAAGGTTTTGGTGTTGGACCAGCCAGTGATGCGCTGAGGCCTTCATCAGCTGCCAGCTCAGCTCGGCTGCTTGGCTCCCACCACCCCAGCTTCCCACAGGCCTCCTCCAGCCATGGCCCACCCCGGTCACTCCACACCCAACGCCTTATGGCTCTGTCCCCACCCACCAGGGGCCACCCTGCATCTGAGAGACCCGACCACCAGGAGCCCCGGTGCCCAATGGCAGCTCAGCCCTGCTCGGGGTGCCATCATCTGCCCCAGTCAAAGCCAGAGCTTTCCAGGTGCGTGTAGGTCGGCTGGTGCTGGCCTGCTCAGGAGAGGCCGACACCAAGTGCCACCTCCACCTGTTCAGAAGGTGCAGGGAAGCCACAGTGGGGCCTTCACCTCCCCCACCAGGCCCACCCAGTGCTGACCAGGGCATCAAGAAAGAAGAGGGGCCCTGGTTTACCAGAGCTCCAGCTGGGTCACTGCCTGGGAAGAGGGGGCACTTTCCTGGTCAGAAAGGTGGGGTAGTGTTTCCCATGGCTCCTACAACTTTTCTCTCCAGGCACCTGAGGTCCTCCACCAGCCAGAACTGCCCTTAGTGCAAGAGGCCCTAGCCCGCCTCTCCCAGTCACTCATAGAAAACAGGTTGCCTGGGGGAAATAGGAGTGAGGGTGTGACAGAACAAAGTGTCCCCATGCACAGCATTCAGCTTTTGGCCAGAAGCACAGGCCCTAGGAAGGTACATTCCCACCACCCAGTCACCCCCACCAGTGCCCAGAGCATCACTGGGGGACGATCCCTGCCGTTGGAGCCCACAGTCACACAGCTCTTCAAACTGAAAGCAGGTCAGGCTCTGGCTCCCTTCTCTCTGCCCACCCAGGAGGGCAGCTAACAACCTGCCTGGGCCAAATGCCCGGAAAGAAATGAGCCCCTGGAGGCCCCCAGCATAGATGGCTCTCATCAATTTGCAGTCACCAGCACCTTGGCACATGCTGGCGAGAGCTGACCTTCCCCCGCACAACCTTGGCCACTTGCTACCTCCTGCCTCCAGTAGATGGAGGGGCCCAGGCTCATCAGCCGGGCACCCCCAGCCCCCACTGAGAGCAAGGGGAAACTGACAGGGCTGCCAGGGAGAGAAGTGCAGTACCCCCACTGGGGCAAGGGGGCCGGGCCAAGCAGGCTGAAGGGTGCTGGCGGCCAACGGAAGTGGCATGTGAGAGGCCAGCCAGCCAACAGCACCCCCGCCTCCCTCCCTTGCATTCCTGTCACACTCCTGTCCTCTCCTTGTCCCTGGCTCAGCTGGTCGCCCAGGAAACACATGCTTGCGCACACAGACTCTCAACGTGCCAGGAGTCACGTAGCGTCTACCTGGAGAGCCTGGCACTCGCTGTCACCTTCACCCACTTATTGCAACTGCTGGAAAGACCGGGCCCAGCCACTGCCACCACCTCCTCTCAGATTCCAGGGAAAGCAGCCTCCTATGGCCCTGGTCTCTCCCAAGTCTCCCCAAAACTGCCCTCCTGCCCTCTGGCAGCCACTCTTCTCTAAAAAGCTGTGTTCTGAGGATGTGGTGGGGGGCAAGCAGGTAAATCAGGGATGGAACCTCTTGGCAGGAAGTCCTCCTGGGTTGTGTGGGCCCCAGGGGTCTTGCCTTGCTAGTGGAGGCCTCTGCTAGCCTCAGGTATGCATGAGAATCAGAATTATATTCTCCTGCCTTCCTGGGAGAAAGATTACGTTTGAGGGAGTGGGCCAGACTGGGGATGGGGGTTCCCCAGTCACAGTAGATGGTTTTACACTTTCTCCTCAGAACAGCCCCACACAACTTGTCACACACGCAGAAATGGTCATGGGCCACTTCTCTCAAAAGCGGTCACCCCCCCCCCCCCCGCCAGGGCCAGAAGTCCTGGTCAAATCTCCTGACGGTGGAAGAGTGCCCTATTTGATGGGCAAGGCCAGGCCTCCTGGTCCAGAAGGCTAAGCACCTGTCAGCCAGGCTTCCTGGGGGTTGGATGGGAGGAGCCGCCTGCACACAACCCCAAGAGAAAGCTGATCCACACCGTGTCCCCCACCTGTCGCCCCTGTCCCCTCCTCCTCCTCAACCACCAACCACTACGCTTTAAAGACAGCTTTCCAGGCCAGCAGGCAGGCCCCTTGCTGCCCTCTGCTGCCCGAACTGGGCATTGATGCCTGGCTCCCAAACGCTGCAGCCCTGGGACCTGGAAGTTCCCCAGACCTGTGGGCTCCAGCCCCTGAGTGGAGTAAGGAGAGAGGCTCCAACTGCCCTCCACCCCCCACCCTGCTCTGCTTCCTAGGACACCAGTGACCCTGTGCATGAGGCACCTTCTACTTCCCATTTCCACTTCCCATCCTATTTCATCTCATCTTCCCAAATGTCTGTGAGGCAAGGGCAGTGTCCGGGCGCCCCAGCACGCAGTGCCTGCTCAGTCACTATCTGCTGACAGACTGAACAGCTGGGGCTGGGGAGCACTGAGCGGCGGAGTGCTACCTAGACGTCTGGACTGACCTAGCGCTCCATCTCACGTGACTACAGACGAGCTCAGAGAACTGGCCCTTGCCCGTCATCCACCAGGATGATGGCTCTGCCCCCAAAGCTACCCACTCCCACAAAACTCTGCAGACCCCAGGGTAAAGGCAAGACAGCTCAGGAGGGTGTTGGTGGCAAGGCAACATCCCTCCCTGTCCTGTCTGCAGCCAAGACTGGCCCAGGAACAAGATGCTGCGCTGGCCTACCTCCATGGGCACAGAGAGCTGGAGTCCCCAGGGCAGGCCCAACCCAAACCATCCCTACTAACAGGTGACACAAAGTCCCCCGGAACAATTGCTTCAGTCCCAGAAAGGAAACAATGATCCTTCCCCTGGCAGAAAACGACTGTCAAATTCCAGCCTTCCAGCCAGTGCTGGTGTCCCTGGGAGCCCTCCAGCCAGTGCTGGTGTCCCAGGGAACCTTCCTTCCCGGGAATTTTGGCCATTCTTCGCAGCTAGGCCCATTGAGGCAACTGTCTGCCTTGCAGGCAGCCTCCCAGCAGCTCTTTCTGCTCCTTCACTGGCAGGTAAGGAAGGGAGTCTGGGAGCAAAACCTGAGCATCTGCTCTTCCCCAGACCACCCACACTCCCACTCCCACACCTCGGCCCCAGCCAAACCATCCTGAGGAAAACCTGGGCTTGACTGCCTGCAGGTTTGCTGATGCTGGCTCTGGGAGGCAGGGAGCTGGAGGCCCAGAAGCTCTGATGTTTCCCAAGGTGAGGCCAGGAGCATTCCTTCTCTCAGGACCATACACAGACACCAGGAGCCCTCAGCCACCAAGGCCCCAGCACTGTGGACAACACACGCCAGGACAGACTGAACCATCAGCTGATCCTTCAGTCCTGAGGCTTGCCTGAGGCTGGGATGCCTAGGGCCTCAGGCCACTGCAGCTCACCTACCTCCCAGGCCCACGTTCTTACCTCCTGATGAATTCACTTGCCGACCAGACACATCAGAATGGCCCCAGCATCCTTTAGGAAGACCCCCCAAAGTTCCATATCTTACAACCCCAGCTGCAGGGAGAAATGGCTGCCTCCTGTGTCCCCTTTAGCCAAAAGAAAAGGGCAGACAGGATTGATGGGGTTCCCTTAGGTAGACTTTACTGGGCCCCCCACTCCATCTAGCTGGCTTTGGTCTGCAAAGGCCTAGCACGCCAATCCCTGCTCCCACCACAGAGGATGAAGTTCCAAGGGGGAGGAGGCCCTCTTGGGTCAGTCTCCTAGTCAGCCAGCACTGTGGAGGGAGCGCAGCACCCATGGGCCCCGGAGTATCTGGCTGCAGGCAAGCGAAGTCAGCCTGGAGGTGGCCTTTCCAGCCACACCCAGGCTCAGGGGAGCAGTGCTACCTCTGCTACCTCTGGCGGCAGCCAGACTGGAGGTATGAAGAGGACTTTCCTCAGCCCACCCCTCAGACCTTGCTGCTGTGTCCCACTACCACAGTGTTGCTGGCTTCCTGTATCACCCGGGGTGTGCAGGCCCTTCTGGCTTCTGGTAAGGCTGGGAGCACAGAGTTGGGGGAGATAATGGGAGTCTGGAAAGCATGTCCCATGGGGGAGAAGTGCCCCAGCCCTTACCAACCTTCTTTATCCCCCCTCTCCCCCGCAGGTCCAGGAGCCCTGTTCTATGCTGAGCAAGGTTTGACTTGGGTAACCCCATGGAGCAGAGGCCAGAGTGGCCATTCCCTGCTGGCAGCCCTTACCCCCTTGGAACCATCTCCCAGCCTCTGGGGTACTGCAGTAGCCGTGAAATGGCCTCCAGATCCCTGCTGGGCCCTATTCCATCCCTCTGTGCACCTTATTGTCACAGACCCACTCAAGAGCTTCCAGCAGCTCCCACTGCCTTGCCGTAAGCCTCCTACCCCTTGGCATCCTCGGTCCTCTTGGCCTGCCCCAACTCTCCTCTAAGGCCTTTTTTGCCACTAAATATAACACTAATAATAATTACTGATTTTAATTTGAGTCCTTACTATGTGTTAGGCACTGCTATAAACTTCTTGTATATGCATTAACTCACTCCATTCTCATAACAGCCCAGTGAGGTAGAAAATACCATTATTCCCTTTTAGGAATGAGGGAATGGAGGCATGAGGAAAGTGGGGGGCCCGCCCCGCAGGTCACTCAGCTAGGAAGTAGTGGACCGGGATCCCAGCCGAGGCTGTCTGAAGCCAGAGCCCCTGCCTCCTCCATCCGCTCCCCCACTGGCAGGGAGTGTACAGCTCCCCACAAGTGGTCCCCCGCATGGTGGAGGCAAATACTGTCCACTGAAAAGGAAACACTCATCTACCATCTACCTTGGAGTCTAAGGCTCTAACGCTCACTGTGTTCTTGGGTTTCAGAGTCTGAGCCTGGGTCCTCACCTGTAAATCGGGGGTGACAACAGTAGCCCCCCCAACCACCCCGCCGCAGGTGCCTGTGAGGAGGAACCTGAGATAAGGCACGGAAGGGGCTGAGCGCAGCGCCCTGTGCACAGCAAGCAGGACTGTCGCTCTCAGGAGTCGCCATTCCTATCATTAGCCTTGTCGTTAGCACTGCTGTCATCCACAGCTGGTCCCTGCAGTGCTCAGAAACCCCAAACGTGGGGAGGGAACGAGAGGCAGGGGCACTGTGTCAGCACCCGGGACCCGGCCCCCAGCTGTCCAGAACTGGGCACCTGTTCTGGCAGACAGCCTCCAAACAAGAGCATCTGCGCAGGACACAGGCTTCTCTACTGGCACAGCTCGGGGGAAGGACACGGGGTCCCTGTGAGCCCACCAACTGCTGGGGGTGTGCCTGGGCCAGCCGGGCCCTGAAGAACAGGAAGACCTCTGAGGATGTGTGCACACAGCAGGAAGCAAATGTACAGAACTCATGTCCTTAGCAGGCGGTCTGCCCTGCAGTTGCTCAGCACCAACTCACCGAGCCCTGGCTATGTGCCAAGCACTGGTCTAACCCCAAAGCCAACAGCTGGGGTAGATGTGTGGCTAGGATTTTCAGCGATGTTGTCAGGGACGTTTGGGAGAGGATTCCCGCCTGCCTCCTCCAAGACTGGTATGGAATTCCAAAGAGGCACCGAGGTTCCCTGTCTGTGGAATCACAGGGAAGACCGTGCTTCCTTTTGTCTGCAGATAAGTACTGACTGTTTATTATGAGCCGAGCCCCGGACCGGGGCCCTGGGGAAGCCCCCACCCTCAAGGAACCCCAGTGAACCACCAGCTCCCACTCAGAACCTTGGTTCTAATCTCAGAGGAGAATGGCATGTGGCATGACCCACTGCTATGACCTGGGGACAGATCCAATGTCCTCCAAGTCATAGATTATTACCTTTGGGGATGTCATGCTCTAAGGGGTCCATGAAGTCCAGGGAGGGGTCCAGGTCAGCCTTCTCAAGCAAGGTCTTGTTCTTCAACTCAACAGGCTCCCTGAAGTGGAAGTAGGAACTAAGCTTCTTGGCTTCAGACAAGGACAGTCCTAAAAAGAGGTGGTAGGTAGGAAGGGATGGTTGGCCCCAAACCCCACAGCCCCCCTTTCTCCACACATGGGGACCACATGGAGGGGCCTGCAAAGAACTCAGTCAGATACTGACAGAGAACTAAAGGGAGAAAAAGGAGTTGTGTTCTGTCAGCCCAGGGTTGGTCCAAACCCTACAATGAGGAGACACCAAAGAGGAAGAAGGTGGGGAAGGCAGGGAGCCCAGACCCCCACAAAGCCCTGGGACCTAGGTGGCAAATGCTCTTCTACCCTCAGGCAGAAAAAAGTCAGGGTCCAGTGATGAGCAGCCCATGCCAACTGCCAATCCCAGGCCATGGACCACATCTTTCCAAGTGATCTAGACACAGCTGGTCTTTCTCTGAGGAAGTGGGACAGGTTCCCCAAGACTCCCAGTCCAATTATGCTTGGGAAGAGACGCCCTCCTGCCCTTGAGAGAGGCCCTGGAGACCTCACCTTCAAAGGTCCGATTGACATGGATAGGTCCAAAAGGGGTCTTGAAAAGAGCTCCTCGGGGGATGATCGCTACAGCCTTGTCAATCTGGTCAATGACAGACACCAAGCGGGTCTCTTCCTTGATCTGGACCTGAGGAGACAGGAGAAAAGCCAACCTGCCAGAGTGCTATGCCCATTCACCTCTGGAGCAAGGGCCCCCTGCATGACCTCCTGACCTGGATTGCCACCACATAGACACCAAGTCCATGGAAAATCGTGTTGGGCAAGCCCTCCCCTTCTCTCCTCTCAAAAGTCCCTCCCTCCCTCCCTCCCTTCCTTCCCTTCCTCTCTCCACTCCTTCTTTCATTCCTCTGTCTGTCTCTCTTTTAAATCAGTAATACATACTGATGGTGCAATATTTAAAACCACCCCCCCCCCCAAAAAAAAGCAGTCTCTCTCACCCCAACCCTGACCCTCCAACTGGCCTCCCTGGAAACAACCACTATTAATGGTTTTTTATGTACTCTTCCAGAAACATACCACCCTGTCATATGTAAATGTGGGTTATTTTGCCTTTTTAAAATATAAAAGCAATCCTGATCACTGTGGAATACTTAGGTAAAATAGAAAAAGTTTATAATATACGCCAAAGAATTAAAACCATACATAATCCCACCTCCTAAAGAAAATTACTAAGAATATATTGGCATCCTTCCTTCTATTCTCTTTCCTGTGTATCTATTTAAAACAAAATTGGAGTCTCAGCTCATATGCTTTCAGATCCTATGCTTTGACTTAACCTCTCCCCAGCACCACCCCCCATATTTAACATTTTTATGGAGATGAATTTGGTTATAACCAATATCAAGGGCAACCCCTAATAAGAGGACTTTGTGGAGGTGTTTGAGGAAAAGCAGAGTTTGACAAGGAAAACGGATCACCAGGGCTCCTGAGAGTCACTCAGCTACCTATTTCTCAGGAGCTGCCAACTGAAATTTTTACACATTAGATGGAAACCAATGCTTTACACAGGCCTACGCCAGGGCCTTCAAATAGGTCCCTTCATTTCACCTGTACAAGACTACAAAGTAGATATAATTATCCCACCATTTCAGAAAATAAGCCTCAGGGAGGTCAAGTTTGTCAGGTGGGGTAAGGGAGAGGACTGGGAACTCCGATTGAGGCATCACAGGCCACTACTGACACTTTTGGCCTCACCCAGGTGCAAGTGCACAGGCTGCATTTTGAATTCCAGGTTTGACTGTTTCAAAATCTGTGCTCCTTATTTCTTGACCCAGCAGTTCCATTTCTAGGAACTGAACCTTCAGAGTGTGTGCACATGTTGGAAAGGACACCATGTGCAAGGTCATTCGTTATGGAACCGCCTGTCAGAGCTCCAACTCGGACATGTCATGGATTTCCACGACCGGGACACTGGTCCAACTATGGGACATTCACACACAGTAAAAACAATGGGGGAGGCTCTTCAGAGCACTGACATAGAAAGAGCTCCAAAATTTATTAGGTGAGGAAAGCAAGGTGCAGAAATGTGTGCGTGACATCTGCCACTTGTTTTGTCTTAAGATCAGAAGAGAACGTGGAAAGGTCAGCTATTTGCTGAGACTTGTTTTGCATCAAATGTCTTTGGAAGCAGAGCTTCTGAAACTTTAATGTGTATTCGAATCCCCTTGGAATGTGTTAAAATTCCGATCCTGATGCCAGCCTGAGAGTTTGCATTTCTAACTCCCAAGCTGTGGTGATGCTTCTGGTCCAGACTGCGCTTTGCATAACAACATGTGGACATGCACATGGGTGCAAAATGGGTTACGTTAATGTCCCTGGGAAAGAAGACCTGGGGGACTGGCAGACAGGGGTGAGAGAGACACTTCGCTAAATTTCTTTTTGTACCTTCACATTGCGAATCGTGTGGATATATTATCCAGTAAGACAAAGACTGATATAAAGACACAAGAGCCTGTGCGCATCCCATTACCTGAAAGCGCAACACAGACCCGTCTCTCCCAACCCCTGCCCAGAGCCCAGCTCCAGATGGAGCGGCCCGTCTACTCTCCACCCTGTCGCATGGGAGTTGGTGTGGGCTTATGCTGTTGGCACCACAATTTCCACTGGGCTGGGCTTTGGATGGCCCAGGCTCTTTCTGTCCTCCCGCTCTCATCTTCACTCACCACTACTTCTTCCTCAAAGACCTTCTCGCCCTCACTCATCTTCTGCAGCTCGGTGTGTTCATACTCATGTGAGGGGTCCCCCATGAAGCGGCCCTTCACCACAGACGTCTGCACCACCATCTCCTCCGTGGCAGGGGGCAGGAGGCTCCACTCCATGCAGTTCAGACTGCCAACGACATCCCCACGATCCTGGTTTCCAAGGTTCCTGCCACGGCCCCTTCTCTTGAGGGACAAAGCCCAAGATGCACTGTTGGGACTCACACCTCTCCCCTTCGAAATCCTAAGGGCCTGTGGTGCACCCCACCCCCACGTGTGAGGCAAATTCAAATTTATTTCATAGAAGGTCAAGGTCACAAAAGCTTTGTGCCTACCAAAATTCCAAAAACTTCTTCCCAGATATCTGCACTGTAAGATTCCCGATGAGCTTCTAGAAAGCTGAACTTTCCTCAGTTACAAGCACCTCTTTTGGTAGACCCCAGATTCATGCTCCATCTGCCCACTGAGCCAACAGCAGAGCCACCTTCCCCCATTTCTCAGGAAAGCCAGTCCAGGCTCCTGGACCTGTCCTCTGAGGTCTCCAGCACTGACCGGCCCAGTCCCTTCCTCCCCACTCCTGCCAGGAGAGGGCGTTCTCCCACTCCTCTCTAACCCAACCGGCCTGCTGGGGTGGGAGGGGGCGGGGGGGGGGGGTAGGGCAGGGGCCCTGCTCATCTTTCCACCCTTCTCTCTCCACTGGCCCCCTTCTCAACATCAGAACTTCTCAGCTTTCAAAAATAACAGTCCTCAAATCCATGCCCTGCTGGAAAACAGCCTTTTCTTGTCCCTCACTCCTCTCCTCCATCTCTGAACAATAATCTCAGAACAACTTGCCCTGTGGAAGCCTTTCTCCCCTCACCTTCACTCTGCCCACTACACGGTCATTTCTGCCCCCACCACCCCACAAAATGGCTTAGGAGGACATCAACAAGACCTAAAAGCCAACAAATGCATTCCATTTCTGTTTCCATTGACATCTCCCTTCTCTCTCCTCCACTGCCCCAAGTATTCCCAAGGATCTATTATCACCCCTCCTTTCTCCCTGCAGGCTGGCCCACCTGACTCCCAGAGCCCTAGGTGATATGCAGAACCCAACCTCCTCTCACCACCTCCACTGCTCCCCGTTGGTCCAAGCCCCCCTCTCTCTTACCTAGATACTACGGTAACCTCCTAACTGGTCTCCCCAAGTCCATACTTGCTCCCCTTTCAGTCTACTTCCCACCCAACTGCCAGATCATGTCTCTGTATAGAAGCTTCCAAAGACTTCCCATTACACCAACTCCTTGCAACGCCCCACAAAGCCTTCTGGTCCCTTACCTCTCTGACCTCATGTCCTACAATGTTCCCTCCTCTCCAGCCACACTAGCCTCTATGGGTTTCCACCAACACTAAGTACACATCTGCCTCAGGGCCTTTGCGCTTGCCTGGAATTCTCTTCCCTCAGATAAATACAGAGCTCACTCTCTCAGTTGCTTCAGGTCTCTTATCAGAGCTATCTCTGCCACCCTATTTAAAACAGTACCGCATCTTATATTCTCTATATCTGCAATGTATGTGTGTTTATTTATTGTCTCCCTTCTCTCCAGCCCCACACACTATAATGTAGACTCCGTGAACACAAGGACTTTGTCTCATTTACCATTGAATTCCTGGTGCCTGGATCAATGCTTAGCACATAGTAGGTGCTGAAGAAATAAAAACTTATGGAATAAAATGAATCCTAAGTCTTCATCTTCAGTCCAAGTGTTTTGTCTGGACTCCAGGTTTGTACTTTAATATGCCTTCTTATGATCCTCCCCCCACCGCCCACCCCCCCTGCCCGCCCAGAGCAACTCATACCAAATTCAATGGGGCTTTCCTAGTCCTGCTTCCTGAATTCTGTTCCAGTGGGATTCACCACACTTACTTGGCCGCCTTAGTTGGAAGGAAGGGTCAACCTTGACCTCTCCTCCACCTCTCATTCAGGCCCAAGTCTGGCTAGTGCCACCGCTTACATCTTTCCAACCCATCCCCTGATCTACAGTCCCTCAGCTACCTCTTCCTTGCGGTACCCTTCATCTGGACACTGCAACAGCCTCCTGGATGCTCACCCACTTCAGACCAGCCTGCACACTCAGATCTGAGCAGACTCTTCTTTCTTAAGGCCTGTGAATGGCTCTCCAGCTCGCCACAGCCTCCGAACAAAGTTCAAATCCCGGGTCTTTCCATCCAGTCTGTGTAACACCCTGGCCTGCCACTGTCAGGTTCACCTACCTGCTGTTCTCCCAAACACTCCAAGCCCACTCCAGCCAAGTTTGCAGAACCCTTCCCTCTAATTGGCATGCCTTTCCCCACACCTTCCTGGGGAACTACCCATCAGCTTTCAGATCTCCCTTAGCAATCTTTATTTCATTGCTGTCTAGAAGACCCCCCCCATCCCCCTCTGCATATCTCTCTGTCCTGGGGTTAACACACTTTGCTTTAATTGCTGGGTTACATGTCCATCTTCCTTCCTAGGATGTGAGTAACTTAGAGACGGGGGAGTCAGCCATCTTTGTAACCCCAAGTCTACACAAAATGCCTCCAATCAATGTTGGATTGATGCACGGAGAGATAAATGAAGTCTACAACTCCCTGCGGCCTGGATGGCTTGTTTTGTAAGGTGGTGAACTTCCCAACATTGCTGGGGGTAGTCACCAAAGAGGTGGGTGGGCTTGTAGGGTAAGTAGCCTGTCGAGAATTTTCCCCGGTTCTAAACCCTCCTCTCCCATTCCGCATTCATTCTCTACTTCCTAGAGCGCTTCCTTTTGTGAGCCAACTCCACCACCAAAGATACTTCTGGACCTGCTTCCAAACAACACTTCATTACCCTCCAGGGCTTCTAATCCTTCTCCAAACTGTGCTCTTCAGAATGCCAGGCCTGCACCTGGCGTCTACTCCGGGTCCCTATTCTCCAGGACCTTTCACTTCTCTCTGCCTCCGTTCTTGGCCCTGCCTATATTATAAACCCACTTCCAAATCCCTGCCCCCTGAGTCCTCCAAGCCCACCACACCTCCACGATGTTCTCAGGTCCCTCCCCGTTAATGGTCACCAGCTCCTTGCGTGCCCCCCCCCCCGCCCCTCTCCAGTTCAGTGTCCCCAGACCCTGTTCACCTGCTGTCCCCGCCCCTTTCGATTACTACCACGCCCACCCCCTCCTGGACGTCCAGAGGCGCCCCTTCAGGAGGCGGGGGCCACCGCAGCTGCTAGGGCGTCGCCTCCACCTGTAAAGAGTCTTGCGTGGTGCGAGCTGGTCCTCACTCAGGCCCTGCGCGATGTAGTAATCGGCGACGAGGCCGAGGATGCGGCCCCAGAAGAGGACCCGATCGTAGCGGTAGTCGCGCTTCACCAGCGTAAGGGAGGTGAGCAGCGAGGCCCTACGGTCGGGGCTGAGCCCCTGCCCGCTGCCGGACGCCAGCTCCAGCGACAGCAGGAGGCTTTCCGCGTCCATCGCGCCCGCAGCTCTGATCAACGCCCGCCAGGTTGCTGGGAGAAACTGTCTCCATGGTGACCCAAAGCTCTGCCCTCCCGCCGGGCAGGAAGGATTCCACCCGCGCGGCCCCGCCCTCTCCAAGCCTCAGGCGCACCCTGCTCCCCACACAGCCCTTCCTTCCCCCAAGCCTGTACACACACCAGCTCCTGTCCTCGGTCCTTCTCGCGTTTGGGACCGCACGTGTTCTGCTGTCACGCTAACAGCGTGGCTTCCCCTAACATAGGGAGCCTACGCGTGGGATTGAAGGTCCCCAGTTCCATGGATATTTTTGCCTTTTCTGAGCCTTTCCAACAGTTGAATTGAGTCCTCACTGTATATGCAATGAGGGCTTGGGAAGAAAGACAACCCTACAGTGACGTTAGCTGTATTCTTTCACTCCAGTTGCGTCCCTTCTTGGCCTCAGAATTGAGTGAAAGAAAGAACTTGAGGTCTTGGCTCTAAAAGTCTAGGAATCTAAAGCAATTAACCCCCACCCATGCCAGGTCCTACAGAGTGGGGTCCATCGTTCCATTCTCCTCAGTCTTCATGAGAGGTCTCTATTCACCCTTTCCACAGGACTATTCCACCCAAGTAACAAACGGAGACCTAGGCACCGGGGCAAGGCCCACACCTGGGGGAGCAGGATGTGAAGAGAAGTACAAAAAGGATGACACCACCTGCAGACTACATTTAGCTACTTGGGCCCCACAACTGTTGCTTTTAGGCCCAAATGGTAGCAACACAGAAAAGGCCAGGACCCCACTGCAGCTGGAGCTCTTCCCTCCCTGGGTTAGAGGCTCCTTCACATCTACCTCTGGAGTCCCCAGCTAAGGTCAAACAGGTGAACAGATGTCTCAGCAAGCTTATTGTCAGGGAAAGAGATGGGATTTGTTGACTTTTTAAAAATATTATATTTATTTACTGGAGAGAGGGAGAGAGAGAAAAATAGAGAGGGCATGAGTGGGTGGGGAGGGGCAGAAGGAAAGGGAGCAGCAGACTATACACTGAGCAGGGAGCCCTACACTGGGTTGTCGTTAGTATTAACTGACCTTTTCATTTCTGGATTCCTTTGGAAAGGACTCATGCAATCAGAATGACATGGTCTCCCATGCCAAGGCAAGAGAGAAATAAGTGTCTAAATTACCCAGATAATTACTTTGTTTTGATTATCTGGGCATTGCTTATGAAGGCTTTTAAAATTTGAGGGAGCTGACTTGGCCTAAGGTGTTTTCCATGTCAAAACAATCTGTAACTCCCTTGTCCAAAACTCTCCCTCCCCTTACAGCCCTCAGCCTGTCCATTCCATTCCCAAGTGGGAGATATGGCTCTGTTCCTCTTTCGTA
Organism: Martes martes; assembly: GCF_963455335.1. Lineage (NCBI taxonomy): Eukaryota > Metazoa > Chordata > Mammalia > Carnivora > Mustelidae > Martes > Martes martes. The sequence goes on along the minus strand of NC_137893.1, from coordinate 89,705,396 downwards.
AGGCAGTATCCTCAGACCGAAAACCAGCTGAAATTCTAACTGGTAAAATATGCTTCAAGTGGCCATAGCACCAAAAATCACCCAAACTTATACTGTTCTCATTGATTCCAGATTTTCTGACCACTTATTACCAGCAGGTTCCCTCTCAGGAACTACAGCCTTAAGCCAGAGAAGCGAGTCTTGCAGCTTTCCAATGCTACCACCTTTGGCAGAGTGAATCTGCTTAATTATTTCCGAGTAAAACCACACAGGCCATGCAGCACTATGCACAGGGCTCAGCCTCTAGAGCTGGGTGGACTGGGTTAGAATCCAGGTTCCACCACAAAGGCAAATTATTCTATTTCCCCAAGCCTCATCTATAAGATGGGAACAACACATACTGTGGAAGATTGTTACATGAGATAATGTATGTAAAGTGCTTAAAACATAGTGTAAAATTTAAACCATGTTTTCTGTTTCCTTAACACAAAACATTCTTCTTCTTAAAACATAAAAAATAGTGTAATAGGGTACATTTATACTGTCCCCATTTACACACACACACACGCACACGCACACACACACACACACAACCTACCTATCTCCAACACCAGCAGGGTAAGGACTGTGTCTTCAATTTGTTTCCAAGACAGAAGCAGGTGTCCTCAGGGACAAAGAGCATCAGTGCTTAGTAGTCAGGATGGGGACAACCCGGAGAGAAGAGCAAGGATCAGGATGGCCAAGTCAGAGGCACAGCTGCAGAGGAAGTGCCGCAGGCAGGAGAGCAGGGTATGCCTAAGGACAGTGCTGCCAGCAAGAACTGCCAGCAGCCACCAGTCACTGCAATGGAGACACACTAGGCAGAACCCCTGAAGGGACATCTGGTCTCGGAAACTGTTCCCACGGGCTTTGGAGCTTGGCAAAGACCCTCTCAGTTTTCCTTTCTCAGCCTAGTCTCTCAGCTCCTTTTCCCCTATGTGACCTTCGGCATACATACTGTAATGATCACAAAAACCCCTACATGGCGAGGAAAGGAGGTCAGGCAAGGAGGTAACTGATGAGGACTCTAGTCCCAGCTCTGACATCAAAGTGTTACAGAACCTTTGGGACACCTGGGTGGCTCAGTTGGTTAAGCAGCTGCCTTCAGCTCAGGTCATGATCCCAGCGTCCTGGGATCGAGTCCCACATCGGGCTCCTTGCCCCGCAGGGAGCCTGCTTCTCCCTCTGCCACTCTGTCTGCCTATGCTCGCTTGCGCGCGCGCTCTCTCTCTCTCTCTCTGACAAATAAATAAATAAAAAATCTTTAAAAAAAAAAAAAAAAGTGTTACAGAACCTTGGCCAAGTTCCTTCACTTCCCAGAAGGGCCTAGGGTTTATGAAGAGAAAGAACCATCAGTTAAAAAAAAAAAATCCTAGAAACCCTGAAGCATAAGATGCCAAGGAGAAAGACAAAACACGCTAGTCTTAACCCTGGGAATCTTTAAGCTGAGAGTTACAGGATAATTTAATGCAAATCCATTCATTTTTATATTTAAGTTCATTATGTCCCTAGCAAAAATTCTGAAATGCCACAGCAAAAAGCATTAAAGGGCCACTTCCATAAGAGTGTCCGTCTATGGCCCCATATTTGCCTTCCAACCAGAACAGAAATGCCTGACCCAGCACCTTCTGGGAAAATCAACCTTTGATTCAAAGAGATGTTGTTCAGTGATAATTATGACAGCCACAGCCATATAATCAGCCCACCAGGAAGTCTGAGGAGGGGAGGCAGGCAGCTGGAAGGACAGAACATTCCTCTCACCAGGAAGCAATTCTAGCTCCAAGCAAGAGATGGGTGACTTGGCACCATAGGGGGAAAGATAATTAAAGCCATTGTGTTCACGATAAAGAAGCAGCCCCATTCACTCATGGAAGCCTTTAAGTGTCACTGGTGCCTGGAACCAAATGTAATCCTCCCAGGCTGTGGCTGGGATAGAGGGTCTGCCACAGGACAGGGTCACAGTCAGTTTGTGGCCCCGGGTGGGCACTCGGTAGTTGAGCTTGGGTCGAAACCAATCTTCTCCACAGTCCCGGTGCCCCTGTGCCATGACAATGGTGCCCATGAGTGGAGGAGCCTGTAGCTCACTGAAGGCATCAGCCAAGAAAATGGCTCGGAAGAGACGCCGCAAACAAGCCGCAGTGCTCAGGCTCTGGTCCATGCTGTTGGGGGCCAAGCGGGACAAGTCAAGCTCGTAGAACTCCTTGGGACTTAAGGCATTGCCACCAAGGAGGATAAGCACACGGGGTACTAATGTCCGGGCAAAGAGACCCTCCAGGTGGCTGAGGACACTCTCCAGTTCTGCCAGGGCTTGTTGGCATTTCCTGCTGCTCACTTCAGTGGTGGCCCGTGCTTTCTTCTTCATCGCGTCCTCAGCCTGTGAGGACAAAGACCAGTGAAACGGAAGGACGAGATGGGGGAAGCTAATGCCCTTTGAAGAACCCTGTTGGGATGCAGTAGACTTCTGGGACTGGGTTTCCATGGTCACGACACTGGGTTTTTATCAGAGGGCAATATATTTAAAAAGAAAAATGCCTTCTTTGTACAAAACCATACTTTTCCCATGCTCAGAACAGCAAAGACAGTACTGTGAAGCAGGAGGACATCCAGAAATAAGCAACTAAAATAGTCAAGGAGATTTGGTGGCATGCCAGGTGGCAAATTTTGCTATGCCATGAGTGACAACAGGAAACGAGGATAATCTGGTTTAATAAAGGTGATTCTGGAGTTGGTCTTCCAGTTAAATGTGGAAAATTAAACACATGCTTATTTGTGGTCCCATCTAAAATGCTACTAAATGAGAGAAAAAGGAAGGGAGGGAGAAAAGAAAAGGAACTCCCAGGAGCAAAGAGAACTGGAAAACAGACAAAGGCAACCACAAATTTTTGGGAAGTAGAAGGCAGATGGAAAAATTCAAGGGAGCTGAATACCAAGTGCTAAAAGAGGGAGAGCCCCTATGAAAAGCAAACCGATTCACACGCAGAACCCCAGAAGGGCTTAGGACTTGGCAATTTAGGTACCACAGAAGAGTGAACAGAGGGAGACTGAGTGAAAACCCACGTGAGACCCCTTAGATCGTCTCCCAATTTCCTCCACCCTGTCTTCTCCGGAGAGAAGACTTCCCATACTGATGTTTCGGGAGTCCTCCACGAGACCGCTTGGTTCTTACCCAATATCCTCAGAGTGAAGTCTACAGCTCACAAGGCCCAGCCATGCACACAGAGCTTTCACTGACTTTTTCTTACATATTCACCAGACACAGAATAAAAGCCTCTAACATGAAAGTCAGAGACCAAAGCAAAGAGGAAAAGGAATCCAGAAAAAAATAATAAACTGAAAAGAACAGAGTAAAACTTCAAAAAATAAAGTAATTAGGGGCGCCTAGGTGGCTCAGTGGGTTAAGCCTCTGCCTTCAGCTCAAGTCATGATCCCAGGGTCTTGGGATAGAGCCCTGCATCGGGCTCTCTGCTCCGCGGGGAGCTTGCTCCCCTCCCCCCTGCCTACTTTTGATCTCTGTCTGTCAAATAAATAAATAAAATCTTTTTTTAAAAAAACCAATAATTAATGTCTCCACATAAGAGAAGATCATATAGACATGAAACAACAGGATGCTATAAAAAAGGAACGTGAAAAAAATTAGAAGGAGCTCTTAAGACTATGATTGCAGGGGTGCCTGGGTGCCTCAGTCAGTTAAGCGACTGCCTTCAGCTCAGGTCATGATCCCAGGGTTCTGGGAGCTCCATGTTGGGCTCCCTGCTCAGCGGGGATCTGCTTCTCCCTCTCCCTCTGTCCCTCCCCCACCCTGACTCAGTCTAAAATAAATAAATAAAACATCTTTAAAAAAAAAAAACACTAAGATGTAAAAAAAAAAAAAAAATTACTGAAGTGTTCGAATATAAAGTCAAGGAAGTCCCCAGTAAGTAAAACTTAAAAACAAAGATGAGGGTTGCTCGAGTGGCTCAGTGGGTTAAGCATCTCCCCTGGGCTCAGGTCATGATTCCAAGGTCCTAAGATTGAGCCCACATCGTGCTCCCTGCTCAGCGGGGAGTCTGCTTCTCCCTCTCCCTCTGCTGCTCCTGCTTGTGCTCTATCAAATAAATAAATAAAACCTTTTTAAAAAAAGAGAGATGAACATCTGAGGAGAAAAGACATTAAAATTAAAAGGTCAGTTCATGAAGTCCAAATGCAACACAATAGCAGCTTCAGAAAATGAAAATGAGAAAATCCTGAAGGGTAGACTATCAAAGACTAGAGTGGAGAGAAACTAAAGCCATGGGGCTCAAACACATTCCTTACCACTGTTGAGGCTGACAGGGCCTGAAGATTCCTTAGAACCCTTTTCACCTGCCTACCATGTACAATCACAGCCTCCCCACCCGCTTTCTCCCAAAGGCTGTGCCTACCTGGGGAGAAGGTTTTCGGTAGAAGTGCTTAAGCTGTTCATAGGGCAGAGGCAGTTGTTGGCGCTGGTACATGATATGTTTTAGAAGTTCACAAGTAAACCGACAGCAGCCTTCCTGGCTCACAGGCCCGGGAAACACCACTGGCACCATGCAGTCTTTGGGGCAAAAGGGCTCCGAAGGGTTGGGAGGTTCTTGAGTAGACGTAGTCTCGAGTAGTTCTATCTGGGGGACGTGGGCTTCCTCTGACTTCTCGTACCATTCCAAATCTGGTAGGTGCGCCAAGGGACAAGGGAGACAAAAAATTTAAAAGCCAAAGTCAGTCTTCTCATTCCCTTGTACTGGGGAGGGGACAGTCCCATACATTCCCTCCGCAAAACTCCTTGAGGGTGGTGGCGGGGAGATTCCCGACTCCAGTCGCCAAAGATCTAAGTGACGGCGGGATGGGGGGTGGGGAAGAGAGAACTTCGGACCCTGTGACTAGGGCTCCGCTCAGAAAGTGGAGGCCCTGACCTGGAGAAATTCGTTTACGCTAAGTGTAATCAAGCGGGGTCCAGAACGCCGCGGAAAGGAAGACTGACTGGGGACGAACCAATGGGATCCAGGACCCAGGGGGCGATGGAGTCCCTGGAGCCGAATGGGAGACAAGATGGATGGGGCAAGGAAGACGGGCCAGAGAATGGGCCGTGGGCTAAAAGACTGGATAGCGGCGGTAAGGGAGAAACAAGTCCCTAAGGCTCCCCAAGCTCGGGACCCCAGGCCTTACCGGGTACTGCGGCCGGGCACACCACTTCCGGCTCCGGAGCCGCCATCACGACCGCCTCCCTCTTCTCCGTGCACTTTGAATAGGCGCCCCGCGGGGCATCATGGGAAGCCCTCGCCTCCACTTCCGGCCCGGCCGGGACGAATGGGGACGCGGCAAGGCCACAGTGGTGAAAGCTGGGCGGGGTTGGGATTTGATCCCTGTGCTCTCTCCGAACACTCTCGCAGGGGTACGCCGAGCCTTTCCCCCACAGGGAACCCACGCTCTCTCAGCCGCTGAGGTCGGCCTTCCAGGCGACACTCGCCCTCACGCACCCATTCTCTCCTGCGTTCGTTAATTGTGCACCTACTTCGTGCATCTACTGCCAGGCCCTGTCCTAGGTGCTGGAGCCTCTGGCAAACAAGCAGGAGGCAGTTGCTGTCCTAAGGGGTTTGCTGCCTAGAAATACGATACCGTGTGATAAATTATATACCGTGGGGTTTGCACGGGCTGTGTATAGAAGGACCGGCTCCCTAACCTAGATGGTGTGGAAGAAGGGGTGGTCCCAGTGGAAATGTGTCCAAGAAACTGTGACTTGTAGGATGAGTAAAAGTAAAGAGGAGGGCCTAGGTATCCTGGAGACCTTGAGAGACAAGAGCATCCTCCATTCAAGGAATGAAAAGAGTTCAGGAGCGCCTGGGTGGCTCAGTCGGTTGAGTGAAGGGCTCTTGATTTGGGCTCAGGTCATCATCTCAGGGTCGTGACATTAAGACTGCTAGGGACTGCACTCAGTAGCCAGAGTCTGCCTGAGATTCTCTCTCTCCCTCTCCCTCTGCTCCTCACCTACTCACGTGCTCTCTTTAAATAAATAATTTAATTTAATTTAAAAAAAATTTTAAAGGGGCGCCTGGGTGGCTCAGTGGGTTAAAGCCTTTGCCTTCAGCTCAGGTCATGATCCCAGGGTCCTGAGATTGAGCCCCGCAAGGGGCTCTCTGCTCAGCAGGAAGCCTGCTTCCCCCTCTCTTATCTGCCTGTCTCTCTGCCTACTTGTGATCTCTGTCTGTTAAATAAATTTAAAAAAAATTTTTTTTAAGATTTTTATTTATTTATTTATTTGACAGAGCAAGACACAGCAAGAGAGTAAACACAAGCAGGGGAAGTGGGAGAGGGAGAAGCAGGCTTCCTATTGAGCAGGGAGCCCAATGTGGGGCTGGAGCCCAATGTGGGGCTCAATCCCAGGACCCTGGGATATGACCTGAGCCAAAGGCAGATGCTTAATGACTGAGCCACCCAGGCATCCCTAAAGTACATTAAATTAAAAGGAAAGAAAAGAGTTCAGATTATAAAGAGTTAAGGCTGTGGCAGATAAACAGGATCCAGATCATGGCAAAGTTTTTCAAGCACTGTTAAAAACCTTGAACTTGATCCTATAGGGGGATGGGGAAGTTTTGAAAGCTTTAAGTAGGGAGCAAAATGATTAAATTTATAAATTTAATCTCTATACTGGCTGCAGTATAGAGATTACATTACAGGGAGGATGAGAGAGGAGGCAGGGATGCCAATTAGAGCTAGTGACTGCAGTTACCCAAGTGCATGGGTGAAAGGGACCTGAACTGTGGTAGTCACAGAGGGGTGGAAAGAAATCGGTGAACCCTAGAGATATTTAGGCAGTCCAGTGAGCATGACTTGGTGGTTGATCCCAGGAAGAGGAAAAGGGATAAAGACTACCAAGAAGACAAGCAGGTTTTTTAAGTTTAGCAACTTTATGGCCAATTATGCCATTCGATGAAGGAGGAAACACTAGGGGAAGACCAGGTTTATTGGTGTGTGCATAAGGAAAAAAGATGAATTCAGTTTTCGACAGGTTGAGTTTGCTGTTGCATTGGACAGTGAAGAGATATTTAGGAACACCATTAGGAATAGAAGTGTATTGGAGAGTCATCGGTGTAGGAGTGTGTAAGATCACCCAGGGAGGGCATGTAGAATGAAGATGAGCTAGGATCCTGAAGACACTAATGTTTAGGGGATGAACAGAGAAAGAAGATCCTGTGGGGGAGACTGAGGAGTATCTAGAGAGGTAGATATAAGAATAGACAAGTGTCAAGTCATGGAGGCCAAGAGGGGTGTGTCTCAGGAGGTAGGGAGCAGAGACCAAACACACCATAAAAGTACAATGATTACAATACTGTGGTGTTGTTTCAGGAATAAGCAAACAAATAAGCAAACAGGAGAGAGTCCACAGCAGTGACGTGGCACCCAGCAGGGTGAGGACATGCGGACTGCGTACCTTTACTTCTTTCTCTTTCTCAACTCCATCTTTGTGGTAGCAGTTGTGGTTCCCCGTGGTTCAGTCACCGAAATGCAGCTCTTTGTCCACGCCCAGGAGCTGCACCCCCTCGAGGTGACCGGCCAGAAGATAGTTGTCCAGATCAAGGCTCATGTGGCCTCACTGGAGGGCATCATTCCAGAAGATCAAGTCATGCTCCTGGCAGGCACGCCCCTGAAGGATGAGGCTACCATACGTCAGTGTGGAGTGAAGGCTCTGACCTCCCTGGAAGTAGCCAGCTGCATGCTTGGAGGTAAAGTCCACAGTTCCCTGGCCTGTACTGGGAAAGTAAGAGGGCAGATTCCCAAGGTGTCCAAACAGGAGAAAAAGAAGAAGACAGGTCAAGCCGAGTGGCAGATGCAGTACAACTGGCACTTTGTGAAGGTTGTGCCCACTTTTGGCAAGAAGAAGGGCTGAAATGCCAACTCTTAAGTCCATTGTAATCCTAACTCTCCACAGTATAGCTGCTTACTTCAGTGAAAAACAAACAAAACCTTAAAAACAAACAAACAACAACAACAAAACAAGAGAGAGTCCAGAAACAGATCCATGTATACATAGATTTTAATATATAATGAGGGTGACTTTCAAAGCAAGTAACTTGAGACACCTTCCTATTTACAAGAAAAATCATCCTACTGAACATCTTACGTAAAGGTAAATTCTAAATGAATTAAAGATCTAGGGGCGCCTGGGTGGCACGGTCAGTTTAGTGGCTGCTTCTCAGTTTCGACTCATGATCTCAGGGTCCTGGGATCAAGTCCTGTGTCTGGCCCCAGCTCAGCGCAGAGTCTGCTTCAGGATTCTCTCTCTCCCTCTGCCCTTCCCCCTACTCTTGCTCATGCTCGTTCTCTCTCGCTCTCTCTCTAAAGTGAATAAATAAATCTTTTTTTAAAATGGATTAAAGGAGTGTCAGGGTGTCTCAGTTGGTTAAGCATCTACCTCTGGCTCATGTCCTGATCCCAGGATCCTTGGATCAAGCCCAGAGGGCTCTCTGCTCAGCAGGGAGCCTGCTTCTCCCTCTCCCTTTGTGTCTCCCCTCCACTTGTGCTCCCTCTATCTCTCTCTCTCTCTCCCAAATAAATAAATAAAATATTTTAAAAAATAAAATGGATTAGGGACGCCTGGGTGGCTCAGTTGGTTAAGCGGCTGCCTTCGGCTCAGGTCATGATCCCGGCCTCCTGGGATCGAGTCCCACATCGGGCTCCTTGCTCCACAGGGAGCCCGCTTCTCCCTCTGCCACTCTGTCTGCCTGTGCTCTCTCACTCTCTCTCTGACAAATAAATAAATAAAATCTTAAAAAAAATAAAATGGATTAAAGATCTAACCATACAAATAAACCTCCAAACTCCTTGAAGCAAATATTGGGGAGTAATTCATAATCTAGGAGTGGGGTTACCCTAGGCATGATATAAAACCAAGAAAGTGTATATGCAAAGAATGCTAACTTTGAATTTATTTTTTAAATGTTTCTATTTTAAAAGATTTTATTTATTTCTGAGAGAGAGAGGGAGGGAGAGAACAAGCAAGGGGACTGGCAGGCAGAGGGAGAAGCAGGAGCCTTGCTGAGCAAAGAGCCCAACTTGGGACTCGATCCCAGACCCTGAAATCATGACTTGAGCTGAAGGCAGATGCTTAACCAACTGAGCCACTCACGTGTCCCTGATTTTAAAACTCATGTAAAGGTACTATACACAGAGAATAAATGACTAATTATATACCAGGAAAAACTGTGTGTGTGTGTGTATAATCCTATAGCCAAACACCTCATAAGCACCTTATAAGCAACCCCTCCAGGAAACCAAACACTTCTACTACCTTCCATATCCCAGGACTCTGATCTTCTCCTGGACAGCCATCCCTGTTTAGTTTACTCCTCTACCAGCCTTCATTCCTATGGTAAGCTAGGTTGTTCAAGAATGGGATATCAGAATAGGTTATCCCCTCTCACCTCTTAAAAGAAGTTCTCCACTTAGGAGACAAGGGGATTGGGATGAACAAAGTGAAACTGTGCATGTTGGGTGATTGAAAGACCCAAGAAGATGAGAGGATGAGTGTTATCAGGCAAGTGCAGCAGGCCCTGGTTATCAAGGGAGCACAGAGCTAGTGGTGGTGAGAATGTTGGGGGGAATAGTTTTGGCTCTCCCTTCCGACCTCCATCCTTCTTGACATCTCTTACTGAGTTCCTCAGTCTCAGCCTCCAAGTAGCAATTTTCCTGGCTGGAGTTGACTTCTGCAGCATTACCTTTCTTTTGCTAAACAGGGTTGAAAAGAGAGAAGTCATGTGTGCTTTCAACCACTGAAGACCACAGAATTGGCTGGATCTGCTAAGCCCTTTTGCAGATTTTGGTTCTTCTGCTGCCATGGCTTCGGGGAGTTATGCCATGTGGACAGCAACTAAATGATCAGTAACCCACCTTCCCCCTTGTAGCCTTGAGGGGAAGCCATGGACTCCACCAGGTCTGAACCCTTGAAAGGATCACCAGAGGTAGGTCACTGTCGTTGCTTCTAGTTTTCCAAGGAAAACTGAGTTCTGGAGGGAAGGGTCGTTTTATTTCTTGGCTGTGTGAGAGCATCTCGATGTTTGGGAAAGAGGGGAAGTGTACATACGGTGAGTGGTGAATCATGAGACAGCCATGGGGCTAGGAATTAAACCCTGGCGTCCTGACTCCCAGCCCAGCAACACTAACTGCTTCTCCACTCTGCCTTTCTTGCGCACTCTCTTGTGCACTGGTTTCTGTCGCAGCGTGAGTTTACTCTTTGTCGACTGCAAGGGCCCTAAAGAGCAAGAGAGATGGCTTGGCAAGAAAGTCAAAAGTCAGTAATCCCCTGGGTTTTTGGCCAAGTTTCTATTGCCGGCTACTTCTCCCAGCCACAGCCCTAGCAGTGGCTGACGTAACCCGAGCCCCAGCCCCGCCCCAAGTAGGGACCAGGCCCCTCCTACGGACGGGGCTATTTTAAAACTAAACTCGTTGGCTGGGATTGGTTCTGCTTCAAAACAAAGGGGAGGGGTAATACTCTCTACCGGCATCCTCGTAGCCCTGAGGCTGCAAGGCTGGTTTATGGGTTCGGGCCTCGTGTCTGTGGCACCGCGGTGTCTCGGGTTGCTAAAACCAGCCCCCGGAGGGTGCTAGCTGGTAATAAGGTAGTGACTACGGGGTAAAGGTGGCATAATCATCGCAACAATAACAGCTGTAATTAGGCTAACCACCATCTGCCTCCGCCCTGTCATTCGCCCTGACTCACCCCGACGGCACGCCGGCTGTCGGGGAAGAAACTGAGGCAGGGGCGGAGCCAGCCGGCTGGAGGGACCAGTCGCCCTGAATTTTGCAGCTCTTCAGGTCCAAAACCTGTTGTCTGGCATCTCGCTAAGGGGCCAAACCAAGGAGCGCCCACAAAGCTTGATTCTGATGTAAGCCCTCCGCCTCGGGTGACTGCCCAACCTCCAGGCCGTGGGGCTCTAAACTTCCCCCTAAGGAGGCCCTAGAAAAAGACCCGCTTAGAGCGCGATTGGTAATCAGACTACAGCTCCCCTAGGCCTTTGCGCGCATAGGCGCGCTCCTTGACTACGCCCCGAAGCCACGCCGCGGCCCCTTGAGCTGCAATGCGTCCTGGAAGTTGTAGGGCATCGGAGAGCTCATTTAAGGGAAGTCCCAGGCTTGAGGACTCTATCTCCCGTGGTGCCCCGCGGCTGTTTCTGACGCGACCCCGGGCCGGAGAAGGTGGGGGCGTGGCCTGCGCAGGGCCCCACCCCGCTCTCCTCTGGCTGGCCGGACGCGGTGGTGGCAGTAGGGGCGGCGGCGGCAGTAGGGGCGGCAGCAGCGGTGGCGGCGGCCGTGGCGGCGGGGGGGGGAGGGGCCGGGCGGGGGGCTGGCGGCAGCGGCGAATGGACTCGCGGGTATCGGAGCTGTTCGGCGGCTGCTGCCGGCCCGGAGGGGGCCCGGCCGTGGGCGGAACCCTTAAGGCTAGGGGGGCCGGCGGCAGCAGCGGCTGCGGGGGCCCAAAGGGGAAAAAGAAGAACGGAAGGAACAGAGGGGGCAAAGCCAACAACCCTCCGTACCTGCCCCCCGAGGTGAGCCCCATGAGAAGTGGCGGGTGAGAGCAAACCACTCTTTCCGGTCCCGGGACTCCAGGGAGGCGGGACAGAGGGAATTGATACCCCCTTCCGGTGTCACAACATTGGAGCGGAGAGGAGAACCCTTCCTTCCGGTCCCAGGACCCTAGGGAGGACCTTCTGTCTGGTGTCAGGACCCCAGGGAGGAAGAGTGGGGAGGGAGGATCCCTCCATTCTGATCCAGTAACCCCAGGAGGAGAAGTAGGGAAAAGGGATCCCACATTCATCTCCTTGGAGAGAGCAAAGTAGAATGCCCTGGCCTCATCCTTCTGCTGCAACAGAAGGGAGACTGCATCCTGGGATGAGGAGGCAGCAGAGTTTTTTAAACTTGTTCCACAGGGGAGGAGGGGAGTACTGGGGAAAAGAGCAATATGTTCCTCTCTATCCCTGAGTACACGTATGCACACACATATAAAAACAGAGGAAAGACAGTCAGGCTTAAGTCCTTTTGCCCTTTGTCCTATGAGGAAGTGGGGATGGCTTCCCGCCCCATCTGTCCCTATGCTATTTCATCCCTCTTAGGAAAGGAGGACCTAGGGGAAGAGCCTAAGCCAGTGGTTATCAAACTTTAGCATTTCTCAGAATCACCAGGATTGCAGCCTCACCCCTGGAGTTTCTGATGCAGTAGGTCAGAGGTGGGCCTGACACTCTGCATTTCTTACAAGTTCCCAGGTGGTGCTAATGCTACTGGTCCTGGGATCCTGCTTTGAAAACCATTGGCCTAGACCATCATCCTTGTACCACTTTTCTGAAGCCACCCATCCTAATTCTTCACGTTTAGCAAGATGATAAAAAGGATCTTTGCTAATGGGAAAAGATCTGCCTTATATTCTATGAGGTAGAGATTATGGGTGAAGACCTGTTAGAGCCTGGGAGTTAGAGGGCCATGAAGAGATGGAATGATGACAGAAGGAATAAAGAGACAGAGATGGCCAGGGAAGAGGAGTGCCAAAATGTAGGACAGACAGAACAAGCAAATCTCTTACCCCGTTGCACCCTAGAGGGGAAGGCTCAGGCAACAGGTTTCTTCAGTGGTGGGTCACCTGATGGAGGGAAGATGTAGAGAAGGTCGTGTGGGTGGATTTGGGTTTTCAACTGAGGCATGCGAATCTGATTTATGGAGTCTGTCCCCTTTGTTACATTTCCTGAGTTTCTTCTGTTCATCTTAGCCCCAAATTTGGAGCCCTGCCCCTCATTTTACCTGGGCTCATCTCTCGTCAGGCTTATAGTGACCAGTGCTGAGCTCACCCTTTGGCCCCGGTCCAGAACCTCTTGCAGCCTCTTACTCTTGGTGACATCAGCTAAGAGGGGTGGGCAGGAAGGAAATGGTGTCTCCCAGACCAGTGGCAAAGAATGACCTCAGCAGCCCGAACACCGGGGCAATCTAGACTTCTGGAGACAACAGTTTGAGGCCCCAGGGAGAAGGAAGGGGTGATCTTACATCTAGAAAGACTATACCTCCAGTAATCAAAGAAAGGAGGGACTGGGCTCTGTTTCTGGCTCACATGGGTGACTCACTGGTCTTTACTTCAGAGAGGTCCTTTGGGACTGAGTAGAGGGTTTATGTCTGAGCAGATGCCTATGAGGTTCCTCCTGTTAGCTGCCTGGGCCTCAGCAGGAATCAGAGGGATGTAGAGGTTGGTCAGGACTGTGCGTCATAACTGCTTTCTGTTTCTTTTCAGGCTGAAGATGGAAATATCGAATATAAAGTGAGTCTTAGGCTGGGGAGGGGCAGGTTGTCCTTGCTGGTATGGGGTGATTTTTTTCTGAGATCCTTCCAAACCCATGATATCTAGGGATATGGCTCAGGGTCAAGGCTCTGTACCTCATTCTCTTAGAGGGGGACTCACTGTTAGAGGAGACCAGGGATGAGGAAGGGAAGATTCTGATCCTTATAGCAGGACAGGTGGGGAGCCTGTGGGTTTAGGAGGAGCATCTCTGACTCAGTTTTCTTATGACATCTCACCTGTCCTAAGCTGAAGCTGGTGAATCCATCCCAGTACCGCTTTGAGCACCTGGTGACACAGATGAAGTGGCGCCTCCAGGAGGGCCGTGGAGAAGCCGTCTACCAGATTGGGGTAGAGGACAATGGGCTGCTGGTGGGGCTGGCTGAGGAGGAGATGCGGGCGTCCCTCAAGACTCTGCACCGGATGGCAGAGAAGTATGTGTCCCATTCCCCCTTGGTTCTCTTCCCCTAACTCTGGAGAAGGCCTGTGAGTCCCAGTCACCTCGGGCCTAAGGGGCCAAGGAGGGCCTTTCCTCCTGCTGTCTTCTTTTGACAAAGGGCTGAAGTGGGGAGCGCTCCTCTGTATTGGACCAAGGCTTTTTTGATTTAAGATTTGTTTGTTTAAAAGGATGTGGGATAGATTGGAGCATGGTAGGAAGTGAAGTCTGGTGTTGGGAGGTGTAGGAAGGCCATTTGGTTCAAAGCCGGGTTGGAAGGTGGGGGTGGCACAGGAGAGTACAGGTGAGATGTGGCAGCCGTGGCCTTGCTGTGACAGGGTCGGGGCAGATATCACCATTCTCCGGGAGCGAGAAGTGGATTATGACAGTGACATGCCCCGGAAAATTACCGAAGTGCTGGTACGAAAGGTCCCTGACAACCAGCAGGTGAGTGTACACCCTTCTGTGACCTCTCATGCCCTTGCTCCCCAGGAGGATCCCAGGCCCGGGAACCTGGGAGCATGTCCAGGTTATTATTTGGTCCCCAAGGAGTGTCAGTGCCCTTAACCCACCCATCCGTGGAGAGACGTAAGGGATTGGAGCCCTTACCTCTCGCAATTCATCCACAGTTCCTAGACCTCCGTGTGGCCGTCCTGGGCAATGTGGACTCAGGGAAGTCGACTCTGCTTGGAGTCCTGACCCAGGGAGAGCTGGACAATGGGCGGGGCCGGGCTCGGCTCAACCTTTTTCGCCACCTGCATGAGATTCAGTCTGGCCGAACCTCCAGCATCAGCTTCGAGATCCTGGGCTTTAACAGCAAGGGAGAGGTGCATTGCAATCAGCGGGACCCAGTGGGGCCAGACCCCGAGGATGGGATGGTAGTGGTGAAGGACAGAGCCCGAGGGCAGAGTGCGGAGACTTTCTGGAGTAGTGTAGAAGACGACCCCGAGGGCAGTGAACAAGCTCTGTCCCCTTAGAAAACACATGGGGAACCAGCTGGATTAAATCAGATTCGGGGCTCAGTGCTAGGAGGTAGGGTCACCCAGTGACTAGTTTAGGTCCTGGCGACTCTTAAAGGGTTGGGGAGGCTGGCAGGGGACACTGAGAGCCCTGGGCTCTGGGCCAGGTGGTGAATTACAGTGACTCACGGACGGCAGAAGAGATCTGCGAAAGCAGCTCCAAGATGATCACCTTCATAGACCTGGCAGGCCACCACAAGTACCTGCACACCACCATCTTCGGCCTCACCTCCTACTGCCCCGACTGTGCCCTGCTCCTCGTCAGCGCTAACACTGGGATTGGTACGAGGCATTGGGACAGGGATGGGGCTGGAGGGGGCGGCTGACTATCTCACCCCAAGGCTCCTTGAATCTGAGAGGCAGACGAACTCCTCTTCCCTCTGCTCCCGCCCACATTCTCACCCTTCTCCCCTGCTATCCGCCCTCCTTTTCTGAGGCAGCCGGCACCACGAGGGAGCATCTGGGGCTGGCCCTGGCCCTGAAAGTGCCCTTCTTCATCGTGGTCAGCAAGGTGGACCTGTGTGCCAAGACCACAGTGGAGAGGACAGTACGCCAGCTGGAGCGGGTCCTCAAGCAGCCTGGCTGCCACAAGGTCCCCATGCTGGTCACCTCCGAGGATGACGCTGTCACTGCGGCTCAGCAGTTCGCCCAGTCACCCAAGTGAGCCTCTCTCACTCCAGAGCCCTGATCCGCAGGGAAGGCCGCCGTGTGGCCAGACCAGTTCTGGCATATTTCTGTGGGTTTTCTAGGGTGGGATTGTGGGAGGGAGTCTGTGCTAGCCAGCCTGGAGGCTTGCTGGTGCCTGGGACCCAGGAGACGGAGTGTTGTGCCAGGCATTCGCTGTCTGCCTTGGGCTCTGGGGTGAGCCTCGTGAGCCACATTCCTTGGCTGGCTCACAGAGAGAGGACTCAGAGCTCCTGACAAGGTTAGCAGATAGGAGAGAGGTACTCCTGCACGCTGTCCCCGCTCCTGCCCCAGAAGCTCCCCATTGCATGCAGGGAGCTCTAGCCTCTGCTTCCTGTTAGAAGCTTCCTCATCTGTCCATTCCATGCCTCCATCTACAGCATCACTCCTATCTTCACACTGTCCAGCGTGTCTGGAGAGAGTCTGGACCTGCTTAAAGTCTTTCTGAATATCTTGCCGCCACTCACCAACAGCAAAGAGCAGGAGGAGCTCATGCAGCAGCTGACAGAGTTCCAGGTAATTGGCCACCTGAATGGGGCATGAGTTGGACAATGGGGAGGGACTAATCCTGACTGAGCCCTGAGCCTATTTAGAGATTTTGGACTTGCCTGCCCTATTTGGCTGGCTGTTGGTCGCATTTCCTTTGGCTGCAGGTGGACGAAATCTACACGGTACCAGAGGTGGGGACAGTTGTTGGAGGGACACTTTCCAGGTGAGTTGCTTTGCTTGCTCCCCACCCCCTTCAGCCCTCACATACCCCTACACTGGATTATGGCCTTAAGGAGACCTTGGAGTTGTACAGAGCCCATCTAAACGATGTGCTTGTTTCCGGATCGGGCTTTCACCATGACAAGAGCTGGAGAAAGCTAGTCTGTTGACTCAGAGGGAAGAAATAGTATTGGTGTGAACTTAGAATCTCCAGGCTCCTGGGGGAGAAGTGTGGGCCTTGAGCCCCAGTTGCCTTCACTTGATGTCATTTCCACATTGGGAAATGAGAGATCTCTTAAGACTCTTTTCAAAGTGTAGGGTGTGTTTAGTGTCAAAGCCTTAGGTCCCTCTTGCCATCGCTACTGGTCTTTCTACGTATGAGCCGTTAGAGTCCAAAGCTTGAGCTAGGGCCTCTTCCCCAGCCCTCTCTTCCTCCACGGAGGAAGTCTGCTTAGAGGGAAAGACTGTTCTGGGTGACCCACGCAGAGAAGCAGGTGGCGAGGGTTGGGGGGAGGGCTGGACTGATGCCGTGCCACCTGCCTTCTGGGCTGCAGCGGGATTTGCCGTGAGGGGGACCAGCTGGTGGTGGGCCCCACGGATGACGGCCGCTTCCTGGAGCTGCGGGTGTGCAGCATCCAGCGGAACCGCTCTGCCTGCCGCGTGCTGCGAGCCGGTCAGGCTGCTACGCTGGCCCTCGGGGACTTTGACCGCGCACTTCTTCGCAAGGTAAGGTGGGAGGATGGGTTGGAGAGGGAGCACAAAGAGGAGTGCCTGGGAGACTGGCTGCTTGAATGAGAAGCACCTAAGATGCTTCAGAGGAACTCAGAGGGAACAGTCTCTAACCCAAGAAGCAGGTTATGTAGACTGTATGAAAAATGCTTAGAATACTCAGAATACTGAAATACAGATTGTTGTCTTGCAACCTGAATGTCCAGGAGCCTAGAAACACTAAGCATTAGAAAGAAGGATTAGAGGACATGAGAGGAATAGGAAGGCTTCTAAGTGGAGAGTTTTGAGTATTGGCTTCTGAGGTCTTTGTGTTTAAAGCCCTAGAGGAAGAGGGTCAGGAGCTGGAGAGGGTGGGATGGTGGTGGGGGGAGGAGAGACTAATGCAAGGTTTGTCCTTGGTCCCGGGGCTATGCCTCCCCAGGGCATGGTGATGGTGAGCCCGGAGATGAACCCCACCATCTGCTCAGTGTTCGAGGCAGAGATAGTCCTGCTGTTCCATGCCACCACGTTCCGGCGAGGCTTCCAGGTGACAGTACATGTGGGCAATGTACGTCAGACAGCAGTGGTGGAGAAGATCCATGCCAAGGTGAGAGGGACCCAGCCATGCTGTTTTTCCAGGGAAAGGTTAGAATTCTTCTGCCTCCAGAAAGGAAGGAGACCGGGCCCCAGACTCCCAGAGAACTCCCTGATCCCACAAAGGGGACAGAGCCCCACTCTGGGTGGGTAGAAGCCTGATTGGCCCCTGGGGGGTGGAGACCCCAGGCTGTTAGAGAACCGGATGGGAGGCCCTGTCCAGGACCAGTGATGGCCTATCTGCTGCAGGACAAGCTGCGGACAGGGGAGAAGGCAGTGGTACGTTTCCGCTTCCTGAAACACCCAGAGTACCTGAAGGTGGGCGCCAAGCTGCTGTTCCGGGAGGGTGTCACCAAGGGCATCGGCCATGTCACCGATGTACAAGCCATTGCAGCAGGAGAGGCCCAGGCCAACATGGGCTTCTGAAGTCCTCCAGGCAGGCACAGCTCCACTGCTGTCCCTATAATATATAAGGTGACATCTGGCCACGCTGCCCGCTGTTGGCGGCTCTGTGTGTTAATAGGCGAGGGAGAGACCGGTACTCTGCCCCATGCTCCCTGCCACCTTTCTGGAGAGGTGCCAAGCTCAGTGTGGCCAGGGAGGGGCAGTCCTAAGGGAGAAGACAGGAGAATTCAGGGCAGTCAGTGCTCAGCAGCCGTGTGTACATCTGGTTGGCTCATCGACCCTGGCAAACCCATGGCCTGTCTACTGGAGGGAGCTGACCAGCGCCACCTTGACCCCACTGTCCAGACTGGGCATGATTCGCCGGTGCGGTCCCTCCACTTCAGGAATTGTCACAACACCTGGGGGTGGTCCTCGAGAACATGCCTTTTTCTATACCTCTTCTCAAGGCCATGTAAGTTGCCCATCTCTACTTGACTGTGGATGAAAAGACATTTGCTCCTGGCCGTCTGGTGGCCCGGAGTCTGAAGAAATGGCATAGGGACAGTGCTCCCACGTTGTGCTGAGACATGAGGTCTGTTCCTCAGCTTTGTCTCCTTTCCCTTCTTCAGTCAAGGGCCATTTCCCATTTCTCTGCTCATAGGCCCCACAGGTGCTATTTGTCATGCTGACCCAGGCGTGGGGCTGCCAAGCTCAGGTTTGGTATACCGAAGGTCAGCTGCATGTCAATCAGTCTCGTCCCCTCCTCTGCAGTGATTTGTTGGTTTTGATGTTGAATCAAACAGTGTTTTACTTTCCCACACTAGTGACTGGGGACCTGACCCAGAGCTCCTCATCCTGCCACCCTTGCGCCCCCTCCCCCCCCCGCCCCGTTCCTGCTCCCATGTAAGTCCTCCCTCTGTTGCAGGGAACCTGGAGGAAAGGGAAAGATGTTGCCATATTTCCTACACTTTTAGGGCATGGACTCCCTCCTTTCCCTTTGTAAATGTCCTGGGTTCCCCGGACTCAGGGAATTGTTGGTTCAGGTTTCTCTGCATACCTGTGTGTATATATATGTGTACATTTATACACACACACACACTCACACATATATATTTAAATACACACATATACATTGTACAGAATAAAAAATGTTTTATTGAACACACTGTGCTTATGCTTAAGATGTGGGCTCAGCTTCCAGAGCTAGATTCCTCTTCAGGATTAGACAAGGGAAACCCTAACACTGCTGAGCCCTGAATGGGGAAAGAACCCGTTTGGTATCTCATGGACCATTCTTCCTTTTCTCTCCCTCCCATGCGATCAGTGTTCCCCCACTGTGACCTGGCTGTTTTGGCTTATTTGCATAGCTCTCGAATGAGCAGACTAGAAAGTGAAACTGCTCCTTTTTCAGCTGATATAAGTAACCACCCCCGCCTTGAGAAGTTGGCCCCCAGCTGTGGTCGCAGTGGTGAGGACTCCACTTCTGTGCATGTCAGAGATTTGGTGATTAGCTTGCCAGCTACTTAAGAATGGATCTTAGAGTCAGGCTAATCTAGCCCTCATGCTTTCCCTAGCAATGCAAGATCGGGAGAAGTGAAGTTTGCATAGCCTGAACTGGCTAGTAGCTTCTTGGAGCTCTGAGGGCCGCCAGGACAAACCTTAGTCCTTTCTTCCTGTTTCTGTGTTCGGAGTACCTGTCATGTTTTATAGGACTGCGTTTTGAGTACTGATCCTTACAAAAGAAATTTAATGATAAATGTGGCCCAAGGAAAGTCCCATGAGGCATTCTGTCTCCAGGGTTTTTTTTTTTTTTTCTTTTTTTTTTTTTAAGAGAGAAAGTACGCGGGCAGCTGAGTGGGGTGGGGGTGGGGGTGTGGACAGAGAGAGAGAGAGAAGAAAATCTCCCAAGTGGGGCCTGGCACAGGGCTTGATATCAAGACACCAAGATCATGACCTGAGCTGAAATCAAGAGTGGGAGGCTTAACTGACTGAGCCACCCAGGCGCCCCTGTTCTGGGTATTAAAGTAATAGCCTCCCTAACTATTCAAGCTCTGCTGTTTTTAAAAATATCAGTGGCTTAACTTGCTACTGTAAGAAGCCTCTGGCTGAAGAACTTCCCCTTCCTCCTCTGTTGGGGATTAAAAGCTGTTTACTTCCTTCTATGCAGTTGCTGATAAATAGCTATGAGAGAAGGTTGTATTCAGCAAAATGGTCCTGTAGGTTTCGCCTGGCACTGATCTTTGCATATCTGTCTGCTGTCCCCTCCATAGGCTGATTGCCGGTATGCTGGGGCAGGGGTAGCATTTCCAAGGAAACAGAAGGGTATTGTCATTACTAGTTACCCATTCCCCCACCTGTCTTGGCCTCTGTAAGTCCAATGAAACCAGAGTTTCTACCACATTGCTTTTCTATAGGACTCTTTCCAATCAACCGGAGTGTTCAAAATTTGTTCCACTTAATCTGTATAGTACCCGAAAGAGAGGTATTGCTTCATTTTAGGCTTTTTTTTTTTTTTTTTAACTTTTCACTGGATTAAGTAAGGAAATTTTAGGAAGTTATCTCAGTATTTTTTTTTAAGACTTTATTCATTTATTTGTCTTGGGGGGGGTGCATAAGCAGGGAGAGCAGCAGGCAGAGGGAAAAGTGGGCTCCCCGCTGATCAGGGAGCCTGATGCAGGACTCGATCCCAGGACCTGGGGTCATGACCTGAGCTGAATGCTGGTGCTTTACTGACTGAACCACCCAGTCATCCCCTGATAACAGTATTTATTTATTTATTTTTAAAAAGATTTTATTTATTTATTTGACAGAGATCACAAGTAGGCAGAGAGGCAGGCAGAGAGAGAGGGGGAAGCAGGCTCCCAGCTGAGCAGAGAGCCAGATGCGGGGCTCAATCCAAGGACCCTGAGATCATGACCTGAGCCGAAGGCAGAGGCTTCACCTGCTGAGCCACTCAGGGCCCCTGATAACAGTATTTAATAAGACATCTTCAGGAACCAGTGAGCTATACCTTGCTATGTTAATGAAACATTTAGGAGAATAAAAAGATACATAAAGCAGTCACCCTCCCCCACACCAGTAGCATGTACATTTTTACTCTTTCAGTCCTAGTAATCATCTAAAATTACTACGTATGTTTCATCCAGTAAATATCAAGCACCTATTATGTGCAAGGCACTGGAGAATTCTTGCCTTCAAGAAACTACAAATCGAGTTGGAAAAGGGCCATGTACACATTATTCAACTGCTACAAGAGGAAAATATTTTTTTTTTTTTAAGATTTTTTTTATTTATTTATTTGTCAGAGAGAGAGAGAGAGAGCGAGCACAGGCAGACAGAGTGGCAGAGTGAGAAGCAGGCTCCCCGCGGAGCAAGGAGCCCGATGTGGGACTCGATCCCAGGACGCTGGGATCATGACCTGAGCCGAAGGCAGCCGCTCAACCAACTGAGCCACCCAGGCGTCCCAAGAGGAAAATATTTTTGAAGGAAGAAGTAATTTTTTTGCTACTGTGTTTTTCAAATGCTACCCTCTTCTTCTTCAAACTAAATACAGACTCCCAATTTATAAATAAGTTTGAAAAAGGGTGGGTGATGTATGAGAGGGGGGATATATAAACCATTCTTCCTACTCACTTCCCCCAACACCACCTAGTTCAGTTCATCTGCGGTTGGGTTCTGTATGTAACACAAGTTTTCCCATATCAAAAAAGCTGATTTTCCACATAGAACACAGATTAAGAATACAGTACTATAAATATGGACAAGTGCAGAAAGCTACAGTAAACCCTAAGCTCAATATTCAAACATCAGAAGGTAAGAGATGAAGAACAGGCCAGTGACCCTGAAAGCCAAGCACTACCTCTTAAATTTGTACTTCAGGGTTTAAGGAAATGTCATTGCCCTCTATAAACCTGGCTGGCCACAGCATCTTCTAGATCAGTGTTCTTCAAACACCCTGGAGAATCTTATTAATGTATGGATACTGATTCAGCAGGGGTAGAGGTGAGGCTGAGACAATTTCTAATAAGTTCCCTGATGACCCTCAAAATCACACTCTGCCTAGTATGATTCTAGAGATGATCTAGTTCTGATCGTGACTTAACCAGTCTAAACAGAGTTCCTGAACTGGTCTATTAACAATCTGATTCTACATTAGACCAATTGCAAGAGGTAGAAGGGCCAGTGGCTAAAACTGTGGCCATAATAGGATTTTCTTGTATGAAATTCAGTATTTATTGAGCAGCTTCTGTGTACAGAGCCCTGCCCTAAACCAGTTACCACTTTAGGTCTTACTTCACGTTCTCAAACCTCAAATTTTGGTCAAAGCCATTATCTGAAATGCCCCTGTCACAGGGCTTGGGGAAAAGTTTAAAAATGTTTTTTCTCACTCAGCTTTTTTGTGCCATCTTTAAGCCACATACTCTAAATACATTGTCCTTAATCTCCCATAATCTATAATAAAGTTTATCAGTTGTATAGATGAGGAAAAGTGAGGAAAGTGCCTCTCCTAGGCTTCAAGGCCCATATATTTGTACTCTGACACTGCCTCCCTAAACTCTAATGATTAAAAACTCAAAGCAGTTGTATCTCTGCAAGGTAAGTCAGTTTTTACATCTCCGTCAGCAGTGGAATTGGAATCCGTACATGTGAAGAGATGGGGAGTTTTAAGTCAGCATCTAACTGGATTGTTTCTCTTACTAAAAATTTCATAAAGTTATGGATTTCCTTGCAAAGTGAGCATATTTCCATCTCCTAGTTTACAGGTAAAATATTAAAACCCTGCAGCAAGCCTGAGGGCAGCACTAGTGTGTTAACGGCTTAAAGAATGATTCCAATGTCTGCATGCCCTCAGGCCTAGGGCGTTTATTACTGGAGGCTGAAGGGCTCTTGGGATTTCTTCTGCTTTGAGGAGAACTGGCAGGAACAGCCTCTGAGTTTGAGGAGTGGGGCTGCAGAAAGGATTTCTGTAACTCCAATGCAAAATGATAGTCCATGTGTTCCGGCATCTCCCATACAGGTACCAGAGAGCCACACTTCTCACAGGGTATTTGGTCCTCAGATGCCACAGGACTTGGGGTAATAGTTGATTTCTGAGCCACCTCCAGAGCAGAGCTGGAAGCTAAAGAAGCAGGCCTGCTTGGGCTGTTCTGGGCCAAATCCATCTCTGTAGGAGTTGTTTCAGAGGATCCTAGCTTCAATGCTGCTTGACAGACAGAGGTGCAATCTGGATACTCTGTTGGAAGATAGTTTGTTAACTGTTTAGGGCTAGACTGTGGATTTTGTGGAGGGAAGAAAACTGAAGAATTACTAAGCTGTTTCTGCTTTAGAATTAGACTCTTCTGCTTAAAGAAGGGCTCAGTTCCCGTAGCGCAACTGGTTTGGAAAGGTAAGGAGGCTTTGGATGGTGAATTGCTCAAGGGGGCCTGGGTAGTGGCAGTAAGAGATGACAGTGAAGCTTCTTTGACTTTTTGCTTTTCTGCAGCTTTTTGGAAGAATGATTCCAGAGAAGTGGTTGGTTTCTTAGTGGCTGTCACTGCTGGGCCACATCCCTGGGTCTTAGCTTCTGAACTGGTAACTGGCACCTTTGGCAGAGAACTTGGGTCATTGCTCAAGAAGGTGGTGATGTCTGTGCAAGATGAAGGGGCAGAGGTGGAGAATTTGGTAGCACAGAGGAAGACCATTGTGAGGGGAGGGGACCTGTATAGAAAGTAAAGGAACAAGATTAGCACCAGGTCACAGATACAGTTTGTAAATGACTGGGATTATGATTGTGCCACAAGAGGAAACTATTATTGCAGTGTTCTTAACTTTTAGGGCATCAGATTAATACAGATTCAGTAGACCTGGACTAGGCAGAGAATATGCCTTCCTAACAAGTTCCTAGGTGATGCTGATGTTGCTGGCTTAGGACCACACCTTGGGAGCTGCTGACCTGGTGAACACCTAACCAGGTCAGACATACAAAATGGATCCCCTGACAGCTAGGTATTCATAAGATATATCAGAAGATACATAATAGCAGTTGTAATTCAGGATTGAGGCAAGAAATTTTATTCAGGGCAACAAAAAAGCTTTAGAATATTTAGACTGTAAGTCTCTTGAAAAAAATCCTGTTACCCATTCTGTTTTTATAAAGGGTACCACCTAACCCTCATTCTGACAAACTTTCAACTTGAATTTCTAGAGAATAAAATCCCATAACTGGAATTACCTATCCTAGTCTCAGAAACATTTCAAGAAATTCATGCCAGAGTTACTTATTATGTCAATTATTAAAATAATTTTCACATAAGTTGTATTTCAGAAAGTAAAACATGCTTTTATATATACAGATTAGTCCCTTAATGAGGTAAAGAGTAAATGCCTTTTTAAAACTGTTAGGACAGTATCGCACTGTTCTCTGGTTTCATGCCTTTTTTTTTAAATATTTTATTTATTTATTTGACAGACAGAGATCACAAGTAGGCAGAGAGGCAGGCAGAGAGAGAGAGAGAGGAGGAAGCAGGCTCCCCGTGGAGCAGAGAGCCCGATGTGGGGCTTGATCCCAGGACCCTGGGATCATGACCTGAGCCGAAGGCAGAGGCTTTAACCTGCTGAGCCACCCAGGCACCCCTGGTTTCATGCTTTTGAACAGTCTTACAGTCAGATCATTTGATGCTTCCCTTTCAATAGGTTTCACACTCCTGGTAAGTATTTGTTAGAGTCTGTTTCATAGAACACAAATTTATAAATGATAAATTTATCATTTAGTTCAGTGAAACTGTTTCAGTATTTGAGAATAAACACATGTACCAGGAAGTAGAAGCTAAACAAATTATTCTACACAAAGAACAAAGATTCCAGCTTTAGCGACCCCATCATATTGTAGGTCTGCACATACAATAGTAGTACCCACATAGTTAGGTAAGCAATTAACTTAGGTGTTCAATGAAACTTTTGTTGTTTATTTATTTATAGTTGAGTCGCATTAGTTTCAGGTTAAACTTTTATCATCGTCAATATAGATCTATAAGTAAGCAACCAATTTATGTTTCTCACATAATTATATTTCCATTGTGAATTAGGAGTACTTTTTTCAATGTAACAGGCAATGTTAAATAAACAGAGGATTCCAATACTGAAAATCATTAATATCAGAACAATAAATGAACACATTCCAATGATATATTTGGTTATTTTTCATTACTAAATGAAGTGAAATTTAATATGACATTCAGTATTATACCAGTGGAGCTTGTGGCTGAGCTGGGATGTTAAATTGAGATTATCAATAAATACAGGTCACTTTCATTATCAAGTTTTAAGATAGGACAATCAAGTATTGAGAGAGAAGTTCCCAAATGTATTTGAGTTCCATACTCACACATGCAACTGGCCCTTCCCTCTGATTGCAGCAAAGGCGGGGATAATATTGGTTTACTCTGCCTCTCAAACCCACCCCTGAGAACTGGAATGCGCCACATGTAGGCAAAGAAGCAGTAGTTGAGCTGCCTTGTTTCTGGTGTTTCTGTTGTGCTCTGCCATTCCTCTCTGTGACCTGGTAGGACCTAGCTAGAGTCACTACCAAGAACCTACTCTCACTGGAAAGCTGTATACCCACAAATTTTAGATCAAGTCAGGGTATAAGTGTTTTCTGAGAAGACAAGCTAGAATTCGACTCACCAGTCAGTTTTGATTCCTGAAGTGTTACAGTTCTTGATGACAGCAAACGCATCACGGCTCATCTTGTGAGCATCATAGCGGGTAAGAGCACAGCAGCGGCGTGCGCTGCTGAGACGTTTGTCTCCCTGTACACGAATGATCACAGCCAACTGGGTGGCCACCCTGTCATTCTGTGGGTATAAAAGGATTGAGACCAGAACCAAAGTTATTGTGAGCATCTGGGTTCTATATATTGATCTGTGTGAGGAGGAAATGAAAAGAACCAGGGTGACAGAATGGTTTGGAAATAAACATAATTAATACTTTAAACAGTGAAGTGACAAGGATCTTACACGTCCAGAATTACTTTTGGCATAAAGTCCTTTTAAGCTTAAAGACAGATGAATTTCCGGAAAGATAGATACAGATCCCTACTATGTTGCATTAGATACAAAGTGGGAAGAAAAGCCCCACTTTAAGGCTTTGAAAGCCTATGAAGCCTTATAAGGAGAAATGAGAACAGAGCGACATCTAGTGAGCAAAGGCAAGTAGGCCCATAAGAACTGGGATCCTCTCCCTCTTTAAGTGGCCCACCGAAGAACAAACATTCACCACCACCAATTCAGCTGACAAGGGGCAAACAGGTAGTTGTGGGTGATTTCTGACAGTACAGTTGTTGACTTGTAGGACTCCTAGATGTGGGAACATGAGAGAACATATCAAATAATACTGTCAGGAAAGTGAAAAAACTCACAGAATGGGAGAAAATATTTGCGAATGATCTGACAAGGGTCTTATACCCCGAATATATAGAGAACTCTTAAAACTCAATAATGAAGAAACAAACCACTTCAAAAACGGGCAAAGGATCTTGACAAATTTCTCCAAAGATAAGAAAATGGCCAATAAGCACCTGAAAACCATAATGAGATACCACTTCACAACCACTAGTATGGCTAAAATAAGAAAGAGTAACAGGATATAGTGAAATTAAAACCTTTTTACATTGCTGGGAATATAATGTAGCACAGCAACAGTCTGGTAGTTCCTCAAAATGCTAAATATAGTTACCATGTGAACCACCAGTTCTAATCCTAGGTATATGCCCAAGAGGAATGAAATGTATGTCTACACAAAAATCCATACATGAATGTTCATAGCAACATGGTTCATAATAGCCAAAAGGCAGAAACAACTCAAATATCCATTCACTGATGAATAAACAAAATATGGTATATCCATACAATAGAATATTATTCATTCATAAAAGGACAAAAGATACTGATACATGTTCCAATATGAATGAGACTTGAAACTATTATGTTAACCAAAAGATTTCAAGCCAGCAAAAAGGCCACATATTGCCTTAGTCCACTTATGTGAAATGTCCAGAACAGTAAGTCTATGAAGACAAAGCACACTAGTGGTTGCCTAGGATTGGGTGAGTAACTGCTAATGAGTATAGGATTTCTTTTCTGGGTGATGAAAATGTTCTTAAACTGATTGTGGAATGGTTGAACAATTCTGAAATATACTAAGTTGAAACTACTGAGCTGTATACTGTAAATGGGTGAATTTTATGGCATGTAAAATATGTATCAATAAAGCTATTTCCCAAAGATTTTTTTTTAAATTTACTTATTTGAAAGAGAGAATGAGAGAGAGGGAGAGGGAGAAGTAGGCTCCCCACTGAGCAGGGAGCCCGACACAGGGCTCGATCCCAGGACCCTGGGATCATGACCTGAGCTGAATGCAGATGCTTAACCAGCTGAGCCACCCAGGCACCCCAATAAAGCTATTTTTTGAAAAAGTAAAGGATAAAGAAACTAATCATCAGATGTCAAGTCTTTGACTTCATACTCTATCTCTAAAACTGCCAGTACTTCTCTGTCACATGGACTGTGTTTAAGTTCCAATAATTTGTAGTCTAATCCATGAATGTCCTATTTAATGGCTCTGTCCTCTGAAAAAGATCCACTGTATATTCAGGACTGCAGGAGAGGTTAAATAAGAAATATCCAAAAGAGTAGAGGCAAATAGTAATGAGGGGATGGGGTAGTCAGTTCTTATATTCACAGATCTAGGCTTTCAAAGATCATGTCGAGTTTTACGGAAGGACATAAAAGATTTCCTATAATTTCCTAGTCTGGTATCTTTTTGTATCTTTGTCTCTACCACTTCTCCAGGTAAGCAACAACTGGTATTTAAATCCCAAAGCTCGCCCCAAGAATAAAGAAAGAAAATCTTACATCATTTCGGTCCTTGATTAGTCTCTCCTCTAGTTCATGGGCTAATTGCAAAAGCCACCATTGTACCTAAAAATGTGTTGAGACTTTAATCTTTCATTTAAAAATTCTAGGTTTGTTATAATACTAGATGGAGGATTTGTTCCGTTCTCCCACAAATGTAAATGTACAGTAAAGTCTCCCCCATAACCAAGGGATCACCAGATCATAGACATTCTCTGACCTGCCCTAGCTCAAGATTTTCATTTTATTTTCTGGCTGGCATGCCATCAGGTGAACTTAAGGCATGTTCCAGCTCTGAGAAAAAAGAACACACACAAACTTGGGGCATAATATCCCAGGCCTTCCACATTACCACCTATCAAAAAAAAAAAAAGAGTAATTTCGTTTTGAATTTCACTTAGTTCCATTTTATTTCTTTTTGGATAGAAAATATAATACATAAAGCTCAGTTTTCAACACACACACACACACACACACAAAGACCTTCTTACTTTACAACAGAAAGGTTCCAGCTAACTTATTAAATGTTCTGCAGTTACCAAAACCTACCCACTAACCCCTTTAAAAGAGGCAACGTTCTTGTCAAGAAGGCCTGCCTACCTGTTCCTGAGTAGCCAGAGCCGTCTTTCCTGGGAAGTTCTTGCTGCAGCCAATGGTTTTAGGTAGTTTCCTGGGTTTAACTGGATCATGTTCAATCCCACGGCACATGGCATATAGCCAAGATCTAATAAAAGCAGCAAAAAAACTTTAAGGCAAAAGCAAATGATTATTCTTGTTAAAATAAAATACCTACATTGCACTATCCTTTTATCTACTTCATGGAAAAGGAAAATTTTGTCTAAAATTAAGTATACCTCACCCCTGACAGAATCCCTGCACTTCCCAAAGAATTCTAGTGCAATATATTGCCAAGGAGAGGGACACTTGGTTATGCTTTTTAAAGCCAAGTTACTTATATTTTTGGAAAAGCATGGAGCAAGCCACTGATTCATATCCCCCAAATTTTTAGTATTTACTACAAAGATTTTAAGCATTTTAGCACACAGAAATGATGTATATATCCAAGCCTATCAACCTAGTTAGGTAAATGAAAAACTACTTCAGACAGGCCACAGTGATTTAATATTTTAAAGCAAAAGGACCAATGAAATTACCTCAAGGAACAAATGTTAAAGATAGGTCTAAATTTTACTGGGTGCTTTTGTCCATATTTGAATTTAGCATCTCCATAAAGTTTATGATTGAAAAGTATTAGGAATCGCTTACCCATTCTTCTCCCCAAAATGACTCTGGAGCTGAGATTCAGTGAACTGAGTCAGTTCGCCCATGTATTCCACCCCCAGGATTTCAATGACAGAGGCACCTAGTTTTCCTCCAAGACTACGGCTAACAAAAGAGATAAAGAATTTATAGGTCACATCATAAATATCTGGTTAGCAGCAGACATAAGAAATTTTGCTTGTGTAAGTCAGTCTCCTGAGGATTCAGGGAAAATGAGAGCACTTATTGGTCAGTCTTGTAAACTATTAATTTTCTAGTATGAGACTGGATGATTCTGGAAATTCAAATACACTAAGAGTTAGGACCTGGGAAGATTAACAATAGCATCAACTAAAGGTTAAAGTCGTCGATTAGTTTTCAAGTCAACTGTACGTAAAACTTCTAATTGTACAGGATCTACTGTCCCATTTAGGGATTAAAATTCTAACCCCAGGAGTGCCTGGGTGGCTCAGCCAGTTAAGCATCTGCCTTTGGCTCAGGTCCTGATCCCAGGGTCCTAGGATCAAGCCCCACATTGGGATCCCTGCTCAGTGGGGAGCCTGCTTCTCCCTCTTCCTCTGCCGGCTGCTCCCCCTGCTGTGCTCTCTCTCTCTCGTTCTCTGTGTCAAATAAATAAAATCTTTTAAAAAAGAATACAATAATAATTCTTTTTTTTTTTTTTAAGATTTTATTTATTTATTTATTTGAGAGAGAGAGATCACAAGCAGGCAGAGAGGCAGACAGAGAGAGAGGAGGAAGCAGGCTCCCGCAGAGCAGAGAGCCCGATGCGGGGCTCGATCCCAGGACCCTGAGATCATGACCTGAGCCGAAGGCAGAGGCTTTAACCCACTGAGCCACCCAGGTGCCCCTATAATAATAATTCTTAAGCTTGGCCTTTGAGGCCACCTATACTCTGTCCTCGACCTACCTTTTCAGTACTATTTCTCTCACGTAATTCTTTTTGGTCCAATTAAACTAGTTTAAGTCCCAGTTCACTGAAAATACCTTATACTTTTCCCCTCTGTGTGTTCAAAACATTATTGAAATCAGAATTGTTCTTCATTTCTCATCTGACAAAACAAAATGTCATGTCTTTTTCATAAATCCTCAGATCTCTTTTCCATGAACTCTGGTTAACTACCTGTACAATTCACTTAGCAACTACTCATGTATAGTCTTTTTTTTTTTTAAAGATTTTATTTATTTATTGGACACAGAGAGCCAGAGAGTACAAACCAGGGGGTGAATGGCAGAGGGAGAAGCAGCCCCCCTTCCACTGAGGGAGGGAGCCCGATGTGGGCTAGATGCGGGGCTGGGATCATGACCTGAGCCGAAGGCAATGAACCAACTGAGCCACCCAGGCAGGTCAGTCATGTACAGTCTTTTTTTAAATTTTAAGATTTTATTTATTTATTTGACAGACAGAGATCACAAGTAGGCAGAGAGGCAGGCAGAGAGAGAGGGGGAAGCAGGCTCCCTGCTGAGCAGAGAGCCCGGTATGAGGCTCCATCCCAGGACCCTGAGATCATGACCTTAGCCAAAGGCAGAGGCTTTAACCCACTGAGCCACCCAGGTGCCCCAGTCATGTACAGTCTTGATAGCACTTTCACTGTTGCTTTCAACTCTTACAACTTGTGCCTTCCACAATATTTTATGCCATTGTCAAGGACACACATTGGTATGGTCAGCTTAATTATT
Organism: Martes martes; assembly: GCF_963455335.1. NCBI lineage: Eukaryota > Metazoa > Chordata > Mammalia > Carnivora > Mustelidae > Martes > Martes martes. The sequence continues at coordinate 89,674,691 of NC_137893.1, read as the reverse complement.
CATGTTATTTAGGTTTTTCTCTCATATGTAGTTTGGGAGTAATTCAGCAGCCCTCAACACTTGATCTCATATTAGAAGAAACATAAGTAAAATTTCTATTTGTTTTGTTATTTAGTAACAGACTTGAATAAAAAGGCTAGGGGGAAATTAAATATATAGCTAAAAACCAGTTCATTTTTAAAATTCAGGATTAAATAACTTCCACAGATAATCCAGAATTGAAGGTTCATTAGGAACAAAAGTCTCTGTGTTTTTCAAAATCTCCTGTATTATCGCCCTTCTACCTTCCTGGCTATGGCTACCTACTTTTCCTGGCTTCAGTCTTTCATAAGGAGCAGAAGAAACCAGAGAGTGCCCGCATGAAGTATGTGAGTGAAATGGAAGGTACTCCTTGAATACTTACATTTTGCCAATAGGCATTTGGCTGAAGAGCTGTGGGACTGACCCATGTGAGACCAGGGTCTGGCGGTTGGGCTTGTTCAGTCCACAGGCCAGTTTTGCCAGGACCTGGAGCATGGAAAGGATAAAAACTTCCTTACTGCCAACCTCACCCACACAGAGAGTTGGTGAATATTAACACACACAAACAAACACAGGCACTGCTTAAGGGCTGTAACTAATGGTTTCCACATTAAAACGAAAACCAAAACCAGAAACTCAAGACCTCTCTAAACCTTGGTATCCCACAACATCCTCAGTGGAAACTATGACCCATTATCATCCTCATTGTTCTTTCCACATCTTCTATTCTCAGTTTTCCTTTGTCATTTTTTCCATCCCCATCTATTCCTTAAGGTTCTCTGACTTCAAGAGGGTAAAAAGCCCAGAGAAGCTGCAGAAGAAACTTCTATACGATGCATTTCTTGGCATGTCCATGTAAAAATGCTGAAGCCAACCTGTTTTACCCTACCCCATTTATTTACATTTCTTGATTAATTTTTGAGTCCTGGATTTAACACAGTTTACCATAATTTAAGTATCTGTGATAGAGATTGGACTCAAAATGATCATCCAATTAGTATACATCTTATACTAGAAACAAGACTTCAAAATGAAAAAACCCTAAGTCCTTGAGAACTCTTTTGAAAGAATAAGGTGCTTCAGTGGTATCATTTCACAAATTGTAACTGGTAGGAAAAGTATAAAATTATCCTTTAAGTTCATTGGAGAGATTCTCTGGAACTTCTACTAGGCAATATTTAGTCTTATTTAAATTACTACAGTGGGACTTTGGTTTCCCCTTCCTTCACCCAATCACAAAAATATTCTAAAACTCTGTGGGATGGATTGGCGATTGGAGGAAGGGGGCAAAGGTAGGAACCAGGAATAATCAGGCACTGCCCAATTACTGAGCCTAGTCAGAAGGGGACGAAGATCCCAGACCCTCACTTTAATAAAACCAGTTATTCAGCCCCTGGATTATTGATAATTGTCTGTGGTCCCTAAACCAAAACAGTGATCCAAATTAATAAAAATTTATTATTCTATCTTTCTTACTGCTCACTAGAAAGGAGGGAATAGGCAAAAACCTACTCAGGCAATTCCACAAAAGTATTGAGATAATACTAGGATATTCAGCAAGTGAAAAGAAACAGGTTTGTATATAAAATTAAAAGATTGACATTTCTATACATAGTTCAGTCATTAAGGAAATATTTTGGACACAACTATATAAATAAGCATTTTCTGCCGATTTTTCAGATTGCTTCTTAGGAAAGTACATGTTCAATGACAATTTCCCTTGTTAGAGAATTACTCAGGCTTTTATTTGGTCTGCAAAACATTTTTTTTTTTAAAGATTTTATTTATTGGAGAGAGAGAGGGAGGGAGGGAGGGAGAGAGAGAGGGAGGGAGGGAGGGAGAGCACAGAGGGAGAGGGAAAGCAGACTCCCTGCTGAGCAAGGAGCCTGATACACCGCTGGGCTTGATCCCAGAAGCCTGAGATCATGACCTGAGTGGAAGGCAGCCATTTAACCGACTGAGCCATCCAAGTGCCCACACAAAACAAATCTAAATAGAAACCCATTTCAAAGTATGCATGTAATGGTTTAAATGCCCCTCTCATATCCATCCATGCTGTAATTAACTACAGATATGTTTCTCCTTGAAACCCACTATTAGCCTTCACCTTATTATGTGAAATTCCAGCTGAACACTGAAAGCCCGTCTCCTTCTCGATGGCTGCTCTCATTTCCTCCACAATCACTGCTCCAACAGTGAGCTGCAGGTCTGGAGAGGTGGGGTTATCAATCTGAAGAGAATCAAGCCATTGAAATAAGCCTTGTTTTCGCGTCTCCTCTGAAAAAATTGAAAGGCTTTGTTTAGACATTTTTTTAAGTCAGGATTTTGTGTTCTCTAATACAGAAATGCTTCCTTTTCACAGTACTTTAGCTAATGTATGTTTTCTTTTCTGTTTTTCTGTTTGTTTTTTAAGAGAGAGACAGAGAGCATGAGTGAGGAGAGGGAGATGCAGAGGGAGAAGCAGTCTCCCCACTGAGCATGGAGCCAGATGTGGGGCTTGATCCCAGGACCCCAAGATCACGACCTAAGCCGAAGTCAGACACTTAACCAACTGAGCCTCGTAGGTGCCCCAATACGTACGTTTTCACACATAAAAAAATGGCCATTGTTTATACTTCTGGGTACTCAAAAGAGAGATCAATTTCTCCTTCCTATCAATTCCAGCAGCCTTAGCTTCAGCGTAGGCTGAAACTTATAATATTCAACAACTATTTTTTATTAATATAGTCTTTCATGATTAATGATTTTATTTTTTTATTTTTATTTTTTAAAAGATTTTATTTATTGGAGAGAGAGACAGTGAGAGAGAGCATGAGAGAGGAGAAGGTCAGAGGGAGAAGCAGACTCCCCGTGGAGCTGGGAGTCCGATGGGGGACTCGATCCTGGTCCTCTGGGATCATGACTGAGCCAAAAGCAGTTGCTCAACCAACTGAGCCACCCAGGTGTCGCTCATGATTAATGATTTTAAAGTACATCTGTTTTCTCTCTCCGGTTCTCTGGAACTTACTTTTTCCAACCCTCCCTTGTACCCTCTCCCCCCAAGAATTCTGTTATTCAATTAGAAAATATTCAGAATTAACTCACGCTTCAAAATAAATCCATTTATATATTTTTAGAGACTGGTTCTCCTGGTGAGTAGCTAAAATTCTGGTGAGACACTGTTTTTTTTATTCTACTGACAAGCTACTGAAATTAGATATAGCTTTGGACTCAGGGCCTTGAAAATATCTTACTATCCAATTAGAACTAGTCAGTTTTGAAAAAGCCTAAAAAATGATTATAAAGCAAGGGAGGTAGGTAGGTATATAGAAAATCTAGACATGCTGGTTTAAACAGACAGTAATGAGGTATGAACAAGGCAAGAAAATACACTCAAATTATTGTGAAGAGATATAGCAAAGGTTCACATATATAGAGGAGGAAGATGAGCACACAGAAGTATTTCCCAACTCTTTTTTTTTTTTAAGATTTTATTTATTTATTTGAGAGAGAGAGAGATCACAAGTAGGCAGAGAGGCAGGCAGAGAGAGAGGTGGGGAAGGAGGCTCCCTGCTGAGCAGAGAGCCCAATTCGGGGCTCCATCCTAGGACCCTGAGATCATGACCCAAGCTGAAGTCAGAGGCTTAACCCATTGAGCCACCCAGGCGCCCTGTATTTTCCAACTCTTGATGACTGCTGCTTCTCTCATTTGCTGGCTTATCTTCTCCCTCTAACACTCTGGCAGATACTGAGCAACATTCTCTTATCTGTATCTGTGCTTTTTTTCTCTTGGTGAACTGGTACTGGCTTACGTTTCAATTTGCTTATGCTGAATACACACAAATCTTCATCTCTATTCTCAAACTCTTAAACTCTACTCCCTTGGCTCCACCTCCCCACAGAATACCTCTTCTTGAATTTTTCATTATAGTTTCAAACCATTATAGTTTCAAACTATAGTTCACTATACTCTCTAAACATAATGAAAATCAATCGTTATTATATGTTCCTTCCCAAATATTCTTTTCCAAACTCCCTATTTCTTCCTTCCTTCCTCCCTGCCTCCTCTTTCTCCTTTCTCTCCCTTTCTTCCTTTCTTTCTTCCTTTCTCCCTCTCTTTCTTTCTTCCTCTCTTTCTCTCCCCCCGCTCTCCCTTCCCTTCCCCCCCTTTTTAAAAAAATATTTTATTTATTTATTTGACAGAGAGAGAGAGATCACAAGTAGGCAGAAAGGCAAGCAGAGAGAGAAAGGGGGAAGCAGGCTTCTTGTTGAGCAGAGAGCCCGATGTGGGGCTCAGTCCCAGGACCCTGAGACCATGACCTGAGCCGAAGGCAGAGGCTTAACCCACTGAGCCACCTAGGAGCCCTCCCTTCCTCTTTCTTTCTTCTCTCTCTCTCTCTCTCTCTTTCCTTCTTTCTTTCATAGGCTCCATACCCACCATGGAGCCCAACACAGGGCTTGAACTCACAACTCTGAGATCAAGACCACAGCTGAGATGGAGAGTTGGACGCTTAACCGACTAAGCCACCTAAGCGCCCCAAAACTCCCTACTTTTATTAAAGGTTTAAAATTCCAATAATATTGGCTTCCTTTCTCTTTTATTCCCCATTATTTGGTCAATTTTTTGGTCAACAAAACCACTTCAAAGTATTTCATATATCTATTGCAACCTGCCCTATTTTGTTCAGCTTTTCTTCATTCTTGCCCAGACCACCATAACTCCTAAACTACCCTCTCTGTGAATGCATTTACACAATGCCCATGAATGAAATATTCTCAAATACCAATGTTATCCATCTTATCCCCTGTTCGAAACCGATGTTAGGGCACCTGGTTGGCTCGGTCAGGTAAGGGTCTGCCTTTGGCTCAGGTCATGATCCCAGGGTCCTAGGATCGAGTCCTGCATCAGGCTCCTTGCTCAGCCTGGAGCCTGCTTTCCCTCTCCCTCTGCCTGCCACTCCCCTGCTTGTGCTCTCTGTCAAGAAAATAAAGATCTTAAAAACAAACAAACAAACCAAAACTGTTGTTAGCTCTCTCACACCTATAGAATAAAGTACCAACTCTATAAACTGGCATTGAAGACCATCTGGCCTTTTCAATTCATCTTCCATTAATCTCAAATTTGTTATATCCTTAAATTTCCTGAACATACACTGTTTCAACTTTAAGACATCATTTATCCTATTTCCCTGCTCTTACTTGATTCTGATCTTCCTTTGCTTAAATCAATCTATTCAGGGCACCTGGGTGGCTCAGTTGGTTAAGCAACTGCTTTCAGCTCAGGTCATGATCCTGGAGGCCCAGGATTGAGTTCCACATTGGGCTCCCTGCTCAGGGGGATGTCTGCTTCTCCCTCGGGCCATCTCCCCTCTCATGCCCTTTCTCTTTCTCTCTCAAATAAGTAAAATCTTTGAAAAAAAGACTTTCTTTTAAAAAAATATTATTTATACTTTAGGGCTTATTCAAGCTTCATCTATCATGTGGTCTTCTCCAACTAGTCTAGCTAACTTTGGGGTGCCCTGTTAAAGTCCTTTAGCTCTTATCTATAAAACATATAGCATAATTGTTAAAAGAATATTCTGTAGTTAGGCAGTGTTCAAATACTGACTTTACCACTATGTGACTTTGAACAAGTTCTGTAATTCTCTTTCAGTTTCATGGTCTATGACATGAGCTTGAGTACTGTATCATAGGATTATTGTGAGGAATTATATATGTGTGTATATGTGCATATGTGTGTATATGTATATACATACATATATATATAAAATCTTATATAAAGCTCCTTAGCAGTGTCTTGCATGTGTTAACAACAGTAAATATAACATCCTTCTTTTTTTGTTTGTTTCTCATGAATTTATTAAATTATATTTGACGGGGCGCCTGGGTGGCTCAGTGGGTTAAAGCCTCTGCCTTCGGCTCAGGTCATGATCTCAGGGTCCTGGGATCGAGCCCCACATCGGGCTCTCTGCTCTGCAGGGAGCCTGCTTCCCCTCCTCTCTCTCTGCCCGCCTCTCTGCCTACTTGTGATCTCTGTCAAATAAACAAATAAATAAATCTTTAAAAAAATTATATTTGACAGTTGAAGCAAAAACTAAAACCACTTAGTATTTATTAGGTTTGGGAAAGAAAAAAATAAGAATTTATTGAAATCGTGGGATTTGGGGGGCATTTTTCCCAAGTACTAGAGCTAAATTTTCTTTGCTTTAGATTTCTTCATTATTGCTTTCCCAAATTAGGTAATGTTACAATCTTGTTACTCTATATCCATTTCAATCGAACAGGGCCACAAAAGATAAGCATTTCGCCTATCTCCTTCTCTAATTGATAAGAAGAATCTATACCATTTTGGTTTTTCTCTGATATACCGAAGTGGACCAGGAGAAGATTCTGGCAGTTTTGGTGTAAAATGACCACTAGAACTGAGAGACTTCCTCTTTCATATTGAATTATCTCAGCAGCTTTGTGGAAACCAATTGACCAAAAAATATGGCACTCTATTTGTGTACTTTCTATCATCCTGTACCATGGATCTGTCTCATCTTACACCAATACTACACTGCTTCAGTTACTGTAAATTTATAGTTAAATCTTAAAATCAGATAGTGTTTAAATCTTCCAACTGAGCTCTTTTTCAAAGTTGTTTGGCTACCCCACATCCTTTGCATTTCCATACAAATTTTCAAGTCAGTTTGGCAATTTCTACAAAGTCCTGCTGAGTCAAGAAGGGAATGCAATGAATCTTAAGTCAATTTGGGGCAACCTGAGCTCTAATAACATTCAGTCTTTTGATCCATGAGCATGTTATGTCTCTCCATTAATTTCATTTTTTTTTTAATTTTTGAAAATTAAAAAAAAAGATTTTATTCATTTATTTGACACAGAGAGAGATCACAAGTAGGCAGAGAGGCAGGCAGAGAGCGGGGGGTAAGCAGGCTCCCTGCCGAGCAGGGAGCCTGATGTGGGGCTCGATCCCAAGACCCTGAGATTGTGACCTGAGCCGAAGGCAGAGGCTTAACCCACTGAGCAACCCAGGCGCCCCCATTTATTTAATCTTTCTTCTCAGGCATTATGTTTTATAGTTTTGTTTTTGTTTTGTTTTGAGAGAGAGAGAGAATGAGAGAGCAAAGTGAGGTGAGGGGCAAAGGGTGAAGCAGGAAGCCCAATGCAGGGCTCAATTCTGGGACTCCGGGATCATGACCTGAGCCAAAGGCAGATACTTAACTGACTGAGCCACTCAGACACCCCTGTTTTATAGTTTTTAGTTAATTAGATTTTCGTATATATATATTTCACCTATATACATTTCTCTAATAATTTCATGATTGTAATGCTATTGCAAATAACATGGCTTTTTAAATTTCAATTTCCCATTTTAAATTTTAGTGTGTATAAATGCTATTAATTTTTACATATTGACTTCATCCCTGCAACCTTGCTAATCTCACTTATTTTGGGGGGAAGGGCAGGGGTAGATTCTTTAGGATTTCCTACAAACATGATTATGTCACGTGGAAAGTTTACTTCTTCCTTCACATCTAAGTATCTTCTACTTCCCCTTCTGTTCTGATTGCACTGTCTTATACCTCCAATACAATGATGAACAGAACTGGCAGAAGAGTGAGTGCTGATGAGTTGTGCCAAAACTTTGGGGTTAAACTGATAAATCTCTAGCTATACGCCACAATTCCAGGCACCATAACTATAAAAGAGAAGCTCCTGTACTGACAATGAGTGTGCCCTCCTCTATGCTATCAGCTGATTAGTGTCTTCCAAGCTACTTCTGGTTGTTGGCAGAATTTGGTCCCCATTTTCTTGCTGGCTGTCAGCAGAGGGCAACTCTCAGAGCCTAGCCATGGGGGCCTCCTCCAAAGGCCCTCTCACAATATGGCAGCTTCCTTTTCAAAGCCAGCAGGGGATCCCTCCAATCCCTCTCATCTTTAACAATGACTTATAATTTCTTATACAACTACACAACTGCTTCATGTTCTAGGCATTCAGAAGATGTTCATTATATGCTTAGAAAGAAAGAAATAAAGAGCAAAGGGAGGAGATAACTAAGGAGTTCCTTAACTGATACAAACTACTTACAAAATGGACTTGAAAGGAAAGTTTTCAATCTGACAGTTTTTGAGTATTATTTTTAAGTAATTCTACCACTTAAAGCTTTCCACACACATTTAACTATTTCAGAAACAGAAAATAAGTTGCAAACACAGTATGGCTGATTGCCAGCTTTGTATTAAGAGGTAGGACGGCAAAGTTAACAGAAACTTCAGTATCAAAAACATCACAAATATCTGGCTTCTTTTCCTAGGTTTGAAATATGTCCATGAAAAATAATTTCTGGAAGAAAATTATACACACTTAGATCAGCTAATTTCTATTATCAGTTTTTTTGGTTGCACACATCATAGGAAGACCCAGGAATATAATATGAAATATCATAAACCATTTACTAGGCATTACACTTTTTTGAGCACTATAAATAAAAAGATGGTTTACTTCATCTGGAAATTTAATACTTAAACTGGACACACTAAAGCAATAGTTACAGAAGACATACAGAAATAAGACTTCTTTATAAACATCTGCATTTTTGATTAAAAAAAAAAAGGTGTAGAACAAAGAGGAGCATGTCCATTTGAGTTGAGGTAACATTTGCCACCAATGAAGGTATATACCATAGTCTTCAGCCAGAGAGCTCTTTAAAGATGAGTTGGAGCCAAAAATACCAACGTAATGTGTAGTAACAGTTCCTATTCTGAGGTATATGGTTTTCAGAGGGTCTGTGAAACTCCTGAAAACTGCACACAGAACTACCTTATGTGTAGATATGTATTTTTCTGAGGCAAGCAAGGGTCCATACTTTGAAAAAATTTTCAAAAGGGGATAAAGCCCTCAAAAAACCTGTAAAGAACCAATGATTTTAAAGCATTATAAAACTAATTTCAAGTGTTTTAAAGCATTAGCCACACAGTAAAATGTGGTACACAAAGCTAAGACCAAAGAAAAACCTTCTTTATTATGATCATTAACTTTCTTCCTTTTTTTTTTTTTTTTAATTTGAGGTAGAATACGCAAGAGAGAGAGCACAAGCTGGGGTGCAGAGGGAGAGGAAGAAACAGGGAGCATGATGTGGGGCTCAGTCCCAGAATACTGAGATCATGACCTGAGCCGAAGGCAAGAAGCCAGATGCTTAACTGACCGAGCCATCCAGGTGCCCCTGATGGTTAAATTTCTGACTCTGGTCCCAGACTAATAGAGAAAAGAAAATCATGACATATTTCATCATCAAATGTTTATGTATTATAACTGCCTCCTTTAAGTGGCACATTTTTTTCTTTTAAAGATTTTATCTATTGGGGCGCCTAGGTGGCTCAGTGGGTTAAAGCCTCTGCCTTCGGCTCAGGTCATGATCTCAGGGTCCTGGGATCGAGCCCCGCATCGGGCTCTCTGCTCAGCGGGGAGCCTGCTTCCCCCTCTCTCTCTGCCTGCCTCTGCCTACTTGTGATCTCTGTCTGTCAAATAAATAAATAAAATCTTTTTTTATTTGACAGAGAGAGAGAGAGAGAGAAAGAGTGCACACACACAAGCAGGGGGATTGGCAGGCAGAGTGAGAAGCAGGCTCCCTGCTGAGCAAGGAGACCAATACAGGGCTTGATCCCAGGACCCCGGGGTTCATGACCTGAGCTGAAGGCAGATGCCTTACCGACTAAGCCACCCAGGCGCCCCTAAGTAGCACATTTTTATTGTCCATTGTATTTTCCTGAAGGAACTGAAGGATTTGCAGCCTCCAGGTTGATAAACTCTGCTATATCAGGATCAGAGAATAAAATGATTCCTCAATTGTCTTTCTCACAAGCTTCCCTGGGCAGTTGTACTACTACCACCCTTCAACAAGTTAAAGGCTTATCATACAACTGTTCAATGGCAAAGGAAACTTTAAATCTTACATCTGATTTCAAAATATGGAACCCATGGGAAATTTACCACTTTAACTAGAAGTAAGCTAAACTCTCTTTGAGCTTTTTCTAGACAAATCTTTATTGTTTTTACAACAACAGATTGCCTTAATGTTCTCCCCCATTAGAAGTTAACTTGCGATAGGCTGGTATCCAGTTCCCTTTAAAAAAAAAAAAAGATTTATTTGTGAGAGAGAGAGAACATAAGCAGGGAGAGTGGCAAGCAGAAGGAGATGCAGGCTCCTCGCTGAGCAAGCAGCTGGAGGTGGGACTCAATCCCAGGGCCCAGGGGACTAGAGCCAAAGGAGACGCTCAAACTATTGAGCCACCCAGGTGTCCCAAAGTTTCCTTTTGGTTAATAGCCAGCATGCAAAACTTTTTACTGAAAAAGCACTTCTGAGTAAGAACAATGTTACAAAATAATAGTTCTAAGAGTACATGTTACAAATAAAGAGGAGATACACTGTTCTGAAGATAGCCTTTATGAAAAGTACTAGAAAATGTCTAGGACAAACTGTAGATCCCTGTTTTTTTTTTTTTAATTTTTTTTTAAATTTATTTATTTGTTAGAGAGAGAGCGAGCGAGCACAGGCAGACAGAGTGGTAGGCAGAGGCAGAGGGAGAAGCAGGCTCCCTGCGGAGCAAGGAGCCCGACGTGGGACTCGATCCCAGGAGGCTGGGATCATGACCTGAGCCGAAGGCAGCTGCTTAACCAACTGAGCCACCCAGGCGTCCCCTGTAGATCCCTGTTAAAAAGCCTGTAACTGCCAAATTCTTTGCTCTGGGAGATCCAAATGAATTCCAGTTTCATAATATCTGATTTAAAAAACTTAAGGCCCAGATTCTCTTATATCTGTTATCTAGAACTATTATAAAATAGCAATACCACAAAAGCAAAATTTTTGTTGCCCAATTTTTTTTAAAAGATTTTATTTATTTGACAGACAGAGATCACAAGTAGGCAGAGAGGCAGGCAGAGAGAAAGGGGGAAGGAGGTTCTCTGCTGTGCAGAGAGCCGATGTGGGACTCCATCCCAGGACCCTGAGATGATGACCTGAGCAGAAGGCAGAGGCTTAACCCACTGAGCCACCCAGGGGCCCATTGCCCTAATTTTAAGAAATTATTTTTAACCATTGAGTAAATTTATTAAAAGCATTTTCATGCAGATTACAGGCACATCTTGATTTACTGTGCCTTGCTTCAATGTGTTTTTATAAACTAAAGATTTGTGTCAACCCCGCAAGAAGTAAATATATTGGCACCATTTTCCCAATAGCATTTGCTCACTCTGTATCTTTATGTTACATTTTGGTAATCCTCACGATATCTCAAACCTTTTTATTATTGTTATATTTGTTATAGTGATCTGTAATCAGTGATTACAACTTGCTGAAAGGTCAGGTGGTTAGCATTTTATAGCACAAAGTTTTTTAAAATTAAGGTATGTACATTTAAAGATATGACACTATGGTGCCTGAATGCCTCAGTTGGTTAAGCGTCTAACTCTTGATCTCAGGGTCACGAGCTCAAGCCCTGCACTGGGCTCCACATTGGACGTGCAGCCTACTTATAAACAAACAAACAACACTTTGTACACTTAATAGATGACAGTATAGCATAAACATAACTTCTATATGCACTAGGAAACCAAAAAATTAACCTGACTCACTTTACTGAGATATTTGGTTTATTGTGGATAGTCTATAACCAGACCCGAAATATCTCTGAGATATGCCTGTATAATACAAGTTTTTTTCACGTAGGTAAAGTAAATAAAGATGAACTTACAAAAAAAAATCACTTGTCCTTTCCCTACATATCAATAACCAAGTATAAAATATAATAGAAAAAATGTAAAACGATAGCAATAAAAAAATTAAAGCATTTAGGAACTAACAACACATGAATGCATAGAACCTTACTCAATTAGCTAACAAGTACAAGAAGAAATGCTCAACTTCAATTGGTAAATAGAGAGTGTGTATTTAAACAAACCAAAAACATGAAATACGACTTTATAGCCATCACATTGAAAATATTTTTAGGGGTGCCTGGGTGGCTCATTTGTTAGTCTGCCTTCAGCTTTGGGTCATGATCCTAGGGTCCTGCTCAGCGGGAAGCCTGCTTCTCCCTCTCCCACTCCCCTTGCTTGTGTTCCCTCTCTCATTGTGTCTCTGTCAAGTAAATAAATCTTAAAAAAAAATATATATATATATATACACACACACACACACACACACACATATATATATAGACAAATATGTATATATTTTAAACATTAGAAAACAGAAATTAGGGCGCCTGGGTGGCTCAGTTGTTGAGCGTCTGCCTTCGGCTCAGGTCATGGTCCCGGGGTCCTGGGATTGAGCCCCACATTGGGCTCCCTGATCGGCAGGGAGCCTGCTTCTCCCTCTGCCTACTGCTCCCCCTACTTGTGCTCATTCTGTGTCAAATAAACAAATAAAATCTTAAAAAAAAAAAAAAAAGAAAAAGAAAACAGCAATTGCTGGTGAGGATATAAGGGCAATAGGAGTTCTTTTGTACTTCAAGAGTAGGGTAACTATTATAGCCATTCTGGGAAACAATCTGGCAGTATTTAGTGAAACTAAGCATGTGTATGGTTTATGACCTAGCAGTCTACTCCTGAGAACATTTCTCAGAGAAACCCCTGAGTAAGTTCAAAAGAGGATGAATGAGGACATTTATCATATCAACAGTAAAAAATCATAAGAAACAAATGAGTTCATCACTATAAGATTGGTAAAAAACATGTAAATATGATAGGTCCATACTGTGGATATATGCTGCAATTAAGAGCAATCAATTACACATAAATACAACTACGTGGAAAGATCTATAAAATCACCACTGAAGGAAAATCAAGAAAAAGAATGAGATCTACACTGTATGCTAACCATACTGGAATTAAAATTTAAATATTAATTAAAAAAACAAGAATAAGATCTATAACACAATACTATCTTTTAATTAAAAAGCACAAATTTGAAAAGCATATACACAAAGCAATACTGTACAATTTGTAAAGACATACAAATTTAAAAAGATACACCAAACACATCAGTGGGTGCCAGAGGGTGGGCCAGGTAGAGAGGTAGTGGGGGGAAATCACCATGAAGGGGAAAGTAAGGAAAATAAATAAAACAAGAGAGGCTTTGCATAGCCCATTGATATTTTACTACACATTTTCTTTAAAGATTTTATTTATTATTTATTTGATAGAGAGAGAGCACCAAGCAGGGGTGAGGGGAAAGAGGGGGTACAGAGAAAGGAAAAAGCAGGCTCCCTGCTGAGCTCGATCCTGGGACTCTGGGATTATGACCCAAGCTGAAGGCAGACACTTAACAGCCTGAGCCACCCAGGCGCCCTAGTATTTTACTATAAATTGATCAGAAATTTTGAGTGACTCAGGGACGCCTGGGTGGCTCAGTCATTTAAGCGCCTACCCTTGGCTGAGGTCAAGATCCCAAGATCCCAAGACTGAGTCCCACATTAGACTTCTTGCTCAGTGGAGAGCCTGCTTTTCCCTCTGCTTGTGCTCTCTCTCTCTCTGACAAATAAATAAAATCCTTAAAAAAAAAAAAGTAAAAGAAATTTTGAGTGACTCAACTCCCTGTACTTGAGGTCCCCCTTAAAAAAACTTAAAAGAAACCAAGTTACAATGTTATAAATTAACCTACAAATGACAAAAGTGCTCAGTCTACTGATAACTCAAACCTGCTCTCATTATATCTAAATAGAAACGTGATTTCATACAGATTCCACAGATTCTCAACATCCATATACCTGGAAAGATAAGAGAATTTGTATATCCTTCCACGTGAGTCCTTGTGATTCATTCAGGTTGTAGTTTAAGTTTCCTTTCAATCAATCCAAGAAGGATCAGCGTGACCAAGCAAAGCAGATTCCAAAGGCAGGAAGCAGAAGCAATATGATGCTACGGAAGTACCTTTCTGATCAGTCCCTTCTGCTGTTGTAGGGCCTTGGGGCAACCCTTCAATGTAGGTGGTTGGCAACAGGTCAGCTGAGATAGGTTGACCTTGTAGCTTTTGTAGTCTTTCTTGTACAGCACTCGTCAGGTCTATATAAGCCTCATCAATGCTGGCACGTTCAATCACAGCAAAACGAGACATTACCCCCATCACTTCCACACTGGCTTCCCGGTACCTAAAAAGTATACGGATTATCATACGTGTAGGCAATAAATGAAGGCAACATAGTGACTGTCAGCCCCCATCCCCTCTATCTCATAATAGAATCATATATACAACCAGTGTAAGGTCTCCTTAAAGGGAGCAATGGTTTGGCAGAGATGAGACAGTAACCCAAATGAAGGGGTCAATGCACAGACGGATGGATGGTCAATAACAGAAGCAAAGAAAAAGAAGAACAATGGAGGCAAACATGTTTAGTGACTCTAGCACTATGAAGGTGGAAAGCATCCAGACTATAAACATGTTTTTGTGGCTCTCTCCAAAAGGAAAGAAATGCTTCAAACTTGTTCAACTACATTTTACTAAGATCACCTATTCTTTTTTTATTTTCATATATCCATTATGTATTTTCTGCTTCTACTTTTGTCTTCAAATAAGACGTAACTTACAGAAAACACCACCCTGATTTGTGAACCCAAGTATCTGATATTTCTCAAGACAGTGTTTCTCATTTTAAATTAACAAAGTGACATATGGATTTTATACTTCAGTCAATAGTGAGTTGGAACATGTGAGCCAGTCCTTACTACACACACACACACATACACACACATCCAACCAACTAACCAAGTCTAATCAGTTCTGGGTATACTAACATTCAAATAATCAAACTGAAGATAAATGCTTGGAACGTGGTGACACCCTTCTCTAGAGGATACCAATTTCACCATATACCTCCTATTTAAATCATAACAAGCAGCTCTTCTGGCTGTAGATGGCTAGTTTCCTATGGAAATATGTGCATATTTTATTTGCTTTGAACCTGCTATGGAATTTACAGTAAGTTCTTTGTTCCTGGTAGATCTATCATAAAAATGGAAATATTTGCACCATTTCATAAAGACATCTATAAAAACTAGTATAATTATTGTTCTAAAACATCTTCAAAAGAATTAGAAAAATATTTGGCCTTTTTTCCTTTTAATCATTATTTGTGCTGGAAAGGATAGTCACACCTCAAAGGAAAAAAAAGAGTGCTAGTGTGTGCAAGAGCATGAGAACATGATACACGCACACAAACACACACACAAAGTGAGGAAAGAACACCTTATTGCAGTAGTTGGTGTTCCTCCATGGCCTCTCGGGCAACTTACTCCAAAGTATCTTAAGAATATTTGATAAAGGGATGCCTGGGTGGCTCAGTTGGTTAAGCGGCTGCCTTCGGCTCAGGTCATGATCCCAGCGTCCTGGGATCGAGTCCCGCATCGGGCTCCTTGCTCAGCAGGGAGCCTGCTTCTCCCTCTGCCTCTGCCTGTCTCTCTGTCTGCCTGTGCTCACTCTCTCTGACAAATAAATAAATAAAATCTTTAAAAAAAAAAAAAAAGAATATTTGATAAAATTTATGTGTATACATTTCTGCAAATCATAATTTATAACTTGGTATCATAAGTTAATTATTTTTTATTTTTTATTTTTTAAAGATTTTATTTATTTATTTGACAGAGAGAGATCACAAGTAGGCAGAGAGGCAGGCAGAGAAGGAGAGAGGAAGAAGCAGGCTTGCTGCTGAGCAGAGAGCCCAATGTGGGGCTCCATCCCAGGACCTTGGGACCACGACCTGAGCTGAAGGCAGAGGCTTTAACCCACTGAGCCACCCAGGCGTCCCACAAGTTAATTATTAAAAGAATTTTAAATTGCGAAGATTTTTTAAAAAAGATTTTATTTATTTGTCAGAGAGACAGAGAGGGGGACAGAACACAAGCAGGGGGAGTGGCAGTTAGAGGGAGAACCAGGCTTCCTGCCAAGCAAGGAGCCCACTGTGGGACTTGATCCCAGAACCCTGGGATCATGACCTGAGCCAAAGGCAGATGCTTAACCAACTGAGCCACCAAGGTATCCCTACTTGATGAAGATTTTAAGAGTAAAATAAATGATCCAGTTTAAAGCATGCAGCTTTTCAAAATCACACTCAGAAATCAACTATATTTCTGGGAAGTTACATTGTCTTTACCAGCATAAAAGTCTATTCAATGCAGTGTAGCATATGTCCATTAGCTGAATTAATGTTACTTTAGGGTTAAGATATTCATCTTTAGTAAATCTGTCTTCTCTTCTGGCAATAACTCCAGGGTGAAGTTGGTTTTGGCACACCACCTTTAGACTTGTAATTCATAGGTGAATTCAGGAATATTTTAAGTCTTAAGTCAAATCATGATTGCTACACACCACACTACACGGTAGAGTAAACTGCAAGAATATGTCTACTGTAATCTAAAAAAAAACCCTGAATCCTCAGCCTTCTATTTTCTAACTGTGTGAACTTGTATTATTTAAGCTCTCTAAACTTATTTCTTTATGGAGGTAAGGGGATGGGTAATTCTAGAGTCTATGTTATAATAATATGATATTTAAGAGATCTTGCCTATGGAGAGTTTAACACAGGCTGGCATAGGACAAATGCTCAATATATACTATTCATTAGGATTATTATAATGGTTGGAGCTTGGCCATGCCCATATAGACTAATGTTCCAAAATCTGGGGAGTGAGAGCTCACTTCAAACACAGAGGTAATCTCCTTTGAGATTGTTCAGTTCTAGCAAGCAACTGTAGATACTGTACTATGTCAGTTTGACTCATCCTTCTCTGGAAAAACTTAGTTTCAGTCAATCTAATTACTTCAAACATTTCAGACTTTTGGTCTAAGAACATGGAAACTGGTATTTTTAAATACAACACCAATTTTTAAACAATTAAGGAACTGAAGGGGTGTTAAGGGCAGCAACTTGTTAAATGCTGTAATGACCGCACTGTTTCTGAAACATAGTATCAAAATGTATTTTCATTTCAAAGAGAAAAGCTGGCTATCCAAAGGAACTCTGTCAGGTGTAAATTATACAACACAAATTTGAAACATCAGTTCCTAGCCTCATAGAATATTATTTCCAATTCTTCCACTCCCCTAAACATTCTTTCCTTCTTACTTGGTGAGGTCAGCTTTCCCACGGGACTCACGAACTTGTGCCAACAGAAGGTCAGGACATAACTTCTTAGCATCATCTGCCCACATGCTTCTAGTGACCCCAAATGCACGAGCTTCATAACTCACTGCAACTATTCTACGGTTAGGGAAAAAAAAAAAAGACAAACAGATAAATATTACAAGATCACAAATAAAAATAACTAAAATTTAACTGAATGGGCTATAAACATGATAGCAGAAACTTTTTGGTCACAGATGCCACTATTCCATCTCAAACATAGCAGTTCAGAGATCTCAAAATCAGGACCCAACACACTCTCATGTATTCTTATAGAATAAAACAGCTGACAGTTACAATAGCTATGATACATACCCACCACCCTTCCATGACTTGTACTGTACAACCGCACAAGGTTTATTCCTCAAATGAGGATTCTGCCGCTGTTCCACTTGAACAAAAAAACAGTCCATGTCCACTAGGACAACTACTCGGTCCTGTCCAGTAGCCATTTTTCTGAAAGACAATATTTTATAGTCAGAAAAGACACCTAATCCAAAGTGCCAAGGAAAACAGTTATTTCTGTTCTTCCACTGTTGAGTTATCATGAGCATGGATATTAACAAGAATGAAACAGGCATTTTCATATACTGCTGGTAGGAGAATAATATATAAATTGGTACAATTTTAGGAAGGTAGTAAAGCTTAGTCATCATGTCTCCTTAGTCTTCTACAATTTGTGACAGTTCCTCAGTCTTCCCTTATTTTTCATGACCTTGGCACTTTTGAAGAGAACTAGTCCTTTACTTTGAGGATGTCTCCCGATTTAGGCTTGTCCAATGTTTTCTCTTGATTAGATTAAGGCTACATATTTTGGCAAGAATATTATGGAAGTGACGTACTCGTCTCAACGTATCATATTGAGATACATGATATCAAAAGGTGTTATTACTCCTGTGGTGTTAACCATGATCATTTAGTTGTGATAGTCTGCCAGGTTTTCCATGGTAAAGTTACTACTTTTAGTTTTGTAATTGTTATTTTAGGGGAGATACTTTGAGATTATACAAAGATCCTGGTTTTCCTCAAACGTTCAACATTAAGCACCTATCAGTGGGTCTTGCCTGTAATACTTCACAGTGTTCTAACAGTGATTTTCTATCCATTTATATAAACTTTTGAAGGCAAAAGAAAATACTACATACTATTCACATATAAACATACATAAAGGTATGGATCATAGATCGGAAGATCAAACCTTATACACTTGGTAGTGGATAGAGAATAATGTTCTCATTTAGCATTGTCAGGAATCTGGAAGAAGGAATGTAAACTAAAGCAGTGGCTCCCAACTTCACTGCAGATTAGAATCATTTTTTTTTTAAAGTAAGCGCTATGCCCAACGTGGGGCTTGAAGTTACAACCCCAAGATCAAGTTGCATGCTCTATGAATTGAGCCAGACAGGTACCCCCCAACCTAAGAACATTTAAATAATATTGATATCTGGCATCTACCACCAGACATCCTAATTTAATTAGTATGGGTGTGTTTGTGCCATCTCAACCTATTGATAGTAATGCTATGAGCTAGAAATGGCTGGGGGCACTCACCTGGGCTCCAGCGAGCTTCCCACAGACATCTCCCCTTTCCAAAGGAAAAAGATACAACGGACTGACCCTTACTGTTCTTATTGTGATTGCAAGATTCCCTTCAGCAATAACCATCAGGAAACTAAAAAAATAAAGGTAATTTATTACTTATAGGACTGATTCTAAGGTATCAGAAAAGTTTGGGAGGTTATTTTTTAAGTCTGAGAATGCTTAAAAACTTTTCCATAAAAAAAAACGGTAATTGCTTTTTTGCTTTACACCATTTTGGTTTATGAAAGGTTTCATAGGAACGCTCTACTTTCATGGGGTGCCTGGGCGCCTCAGTTGGTTAAGTATCTGCCTCAGGTCATGACCTCAGGGTCCTAGGATAGAGCCCCAAATGGGGCTCCCTGCTCAGCTTCTCCCTCTCCTCCCCGCTTGTGCTCTCTTTTGCTATCTCTGTCTCTCTCTCAAATAAATAAATAAAATCTTAAAAAAAGGAATGCTTTACTTTCAGATAGTGGGGTTAACCTGCATATGATATGTTAAATATGAAATAACGCTAAACCTTCTTTATGCACATCCTTGTATGGATATATAAGCGTTTAAGAAACATGAAATTACTAAAATTATGATATATTATTAATCTTTTTTTTAAAGATTTTATTGATTTATTTGACAGAGATCACAAGTAGGCAGAGACACAGGCAGAGAGAGAGGGGGAAGCAGGCTCCCTGCTGAGCAGAGAACCTGATGTGGGGCTCCATCCCAGCACCCTGGGATCATGACCTGAGCCGAAGGCAGAGGCTTTAACCCACTGAGCCACCCAGGCACCCCTGATATATTATTAACCTTAATTCTAGTTATTATTTTAAAATGTCATGTGTCACTTGGGGCGCCATGGCTTAGGTGGTTAAGCGTCTGACTCTTGGTTTCAGCTCAGGTCGTGATCTCAGGGCTTGAGATTGATCCCATGTTGGAGTCCCCTCTGAGCATGGAGTCTGCTTGGGATTCTCTCTCTCCCTCTGCTCCTCCCCCTCTCTAAAAAATGTTGTGTCACAGAAATACCAAATTTCCTTGTCAACTGCATTATAATGAGCTCTCAGGATATCTTTAACTATGGAAATCTTTAAGTCTTTTGTCATTTACAGTTGTTTGCAAATGTGTTTCGTCTTCCAGAAATTCATGGAAAGGACACTGACAAGTACTCTAGAATAAAGATTTCTGATAACTTTTAGATCATACCACTGAACTGGGTAAGAACTGATGGAACACTTATAAAGAAACTGATGGTTTCACAAAACTGTTCCCCCAAAAATCAACAAGAATGCCATGGGACTGAATGAACTGATGAGGATGATTATAATTTTTTATGACTTTTTTTTATATGAAACATCGTTGGTTCTTCAATGTTCTATTTTTTCCAGTTTTAAGAAACCTCTTTTCTTAAGCTATCTCTGACTTACAGCAATTTGGTAAAGTATACTTTTGAGAACACAGATGAAACCACTACTTTTTCTCCCTATCTGATCCCTCCAGAAGTAGAAAACTGTCAGTTAATATTCTTATTTTTGTGACAATATAATTATCTGCATAAATTCAATAAGGATCTGTTCTTTTTATAACAGGACACAAATGGAAACATTGGTTATACAACCCAGACTTTCACTGGATTTCGTATTTGAGAAAGACATACATAGATACAGTAGTTAAGGAACTAAGGTTGACTTCATGGAGCCCATAAAGCTCCTTGAAAAATCAGCCTGGTACCTTACTCACAGAGTTCCCAATAGCCCTCCTAAGGAAGGTCATTTCCTGGCAAGCCCAGGAACCTCAGGGTATTTTAGGAACCTCAAGAAGAGAGGAATTTACCCAAATTTATAAGTATTGAAGGCAAGGCCTACTGGCAGGTTTCTGGATTGGCTTCCTAGCCTTCAGAGGCTTTTAAAAGCTCAATCTGAGATTCCTTATGAAAAGTTCCAGCAAAGCGGACTTAAAAGTCTCTATGGTTAATTCTTGCTGCAATTATGTAAATTCTTGGGGCAATCATATAAATAATCAGCCAAGTTTAATCAGATTAGACTTATTTTACAAACAAATTAGGCTTACTTCAACTATCTCTGATAGAAATGGGGGTGATTGTGAGACAAAAGAATGTTTCAGTAACAGCTTTGTGGAAATCAGATTCTATTGCTGTTATTTGTCTCTGAGGTTTTGTTTTCTACCTCTAAACTGGACTGGATCCTGAATTCTTCTAGTTTCCTCCAATATTTGGCTACAACTCTCCAAACTAACATTTCCAAGTGTTATCCTACCCTTCTGACTTGGAAACACTGAGAACTAAAATTGCCCTTTCCCAAAGCCATGCAAGCTGAAGTGGGACTTGATATAAACTTAAGAGACATCACCACAATAGTTCATGTATAGACAATTTTTGTTCCTGTTACTGTGTGGGCCACTCAGAAAAGATCACCAGAGCAATTCAAACTGCAAACCAGGAAAATCTAAGATTGCCACTGTTTGCCCTCACTCATCTGAAGAGCTTTGAGCCTGACACCTAGAAATCTCCCCAACTGGCTGCCTTCAGAACTCAGAAACTGCGATTATAATCTCCTCCAAATATTAACCTTTGTTTTTATTCCTCTTGTTTCCATAGAAATACCTCTTATTAAATGCCTGGAGCACATACTTCTACCATGTAGGCCTGTTAAAAGAGAGAGAGCAGGCCCAAACTGGAGTCACTTATACCAAGTGCATGTCACCAAACCAAGAGTGTACCTAATTTCAGTTTTAGCCTCTCCCAGCATGTAATCTTAACCTGTCAGTTTGGAATTTCCTGGTCAGCACTACTGCCCTGCCTTCCCCCAAAAGAAGGTGGCCTTGCTTGAAACAATCCACTCTGACAGTAACTTTCTTATCATGCCCCCTTCTGCCCCTATAGAAGTCTTTAATTTTGTACAACTCCTAGGAGTTTCTTTTTGTTAGATGGGATGCTGCCCAATTCATAACCCTTGAATAAAGCCAGTAAGATCTTGAAATTTACTTTTTTTTTTTTTTTTTTAAAACAGGCTTACCTTGGGGAACCCAACTGCATGACCACTTTCTGAAATGAGACCCAACCCCTTAATTATTCTCAGGACTAAGAAACTGGTTCCTTTGAATATGGAACAATCTAGCAATCAGGACAGGCTCAAACCTACTTATACCATATGGCTGAAGATGTTAAAATATTTCACAGTATTACCCAAATCCTTGAGCAGATTTCCAGGGCTACCCAAATAGTCAGGATCATTGGCCTATTTTCATGGCTGGAACCCTTTTAAGTTTGGGATAATGGCTAGAGACTGCATTTCAAACTATGGCCTGTATAATTATTTAACCCTGACTTTTAACATACCAGCTTTATCCAGACAGTTAATGTCCTCATCATGGACTCTGGCATCACGGGGTAGATTGTTGTGTAAACCCTGACAGTTGTTCTCCCCCACCCCTTTTTCATAAGGGAGATGCCTGATTTAAGCTTGGATTGCAGAGGCATCCACTTCAACGATGACTATCTTTTTTTTTTTTTTTTTTAAGATTTTATCTATTTATTCGACAGAGAGAAATCACAAGCAGGCAGAGAGAGAGGGGGAAGCAGGCCCTCTGCTGAGCAGAATGTCCGATGCAGGGCTCAATCCCAGGACCCTGAGACCATGACCCAAGCCCAAGGCAGAGGCCCAACCCACTGAGCCACCCAGGCGCCCCCAAAGATGACTATCTTGAATAAACACACGGCCAGACAAATGACTAAAGTGCCTGGCCCAACTGAGCACTCCTTTGTTTTAGAATTCTTGGTTGATTTCAATAACTGGACATTTTTGGGTGCTTACTTTTTTGTTTTCCTTTTTCTGTCTTCCTGTACTTTAAATTCCTGCTTTTTTCTTTTTTTTTAAGATTTTATTTGATTGAGAGAGAGGACAAATGTGGGGGGTGGGGTTAGGGAGGGAGAAGCAGACTCCCCACTGATCAGGGAGCCCCCCATAGGGCTCAATCCCAGGATCTAGAGATCATGATCTGAGTCAAAGGCAGACACCCAGGCACCCCTCCTTCTCTTATTTTTTAAGTTCACCCATGAAATTCTTGATTGCTACCCTCAATCCTAGTAAAAGTAGAACCCCGGGCCTATGCTAGCTTGCTCTCTCTGTACTGGTAACCTTGTGCTGTGCCCAACTGGTGTGTCTTGTTAGCTCTAGGGCTTGTAAGGAATAAACTTTTTCTCTCTCAAAGATTCCTGAGGGTCACCTGCTAAAGGGTATCCTGCAATCATGCTAAGAACCATAAGAACACTGGTTTGGAAAGAGGAGATGTCTGTGGGAAGCTCACTGGAGCCTAGGTGAATGCCCCCAAACATTTCTTTTCTTTTTTTAAGATTTATTTATTTGACAGAGATCACAAGTAGGCAGAGAGGTAGGCAGAGAGAGAGAGAGAGAGCAGGCTCCCCATTGAGCAGAGAGCCCGATGTGGGGCTAGATCCCAGGACCCTGAGATTATGACCTGAGCCAAAGGCAGAGGCTTAACCCACGGAAGGCCAACCAGCCCCCCCCCCCCAACATTTCTAACCATAGCATTATCATTGCTAGGCTGTGATAGCACAAAACACACCCATACCAATTAAATTAGGATGTCTGGTGTTAGAAGCCAAATATCAATGTTACTTAAATGTTATTTATTATTTTAAGGCATTATTATTAACAGACCAAGACAGAACAAAACAGGGTGTGACCTGGACATTGTGATTTTTAAAAACTCTCCAGGCAGTTCTAATATGTAGCAGAGATTGGTAACAACTGACTTAAAGTAAATAAGATACTTATGGAAACACCAGTAATTCATGATTTAAATATGAGAAACATAGGTTATACAGTTGAGTAAGCACTGGACTGTATTAAAAAAAAAAGCGTCAACAATTAACATTCACCTTGAAAAAAATGGCATGCAACTAACAATGACAGAAGATTAGTGTAAAAAAACAATGAATTAAAAAATCTGAGTAATCAAGGCATTAATTCCTTGTAAATTCCACTCACTGAAAACTGGAAGAATGTGTAGCTTTAAATATTTGTTAAGTTAAAACCGTAACATGTCAGAAATCACCTTCCATGAAAGGAAGTGGTTTTTGTGTTGCACTGCAACAGATAATACCAGAATAAAAACAGTAAACACACTGTCTCACTCACACACACACACACACACACACACACACAAATATAAACCCACCAGGGAAGTACCATGCTAGATGCAAATAGGAGAAATGGAGTTAGAATAGGAAGCCGTGATTTAAGTCCAACAAACATTTTACTGAGTAAACAAACACAAAAACCAATATGCAAACTTCAACAGATAATGAAGCTGCTCAAGTGTTCAAGTTATGTATTATGCTGAAGAAACAAGAGCTTTTTAAAGATGGAAAAATGAAACGCACTCGCTGCCAAAAACCTCCCTTCCCGAATAAGGATGACAGTTTTCAAGTCTTATATGCAGCACTTCAAAAGATCCAAACTGCATAAGCCTTCAATAATTGCAATTATTCGTCTTCAAATATCTCGACTTATCACCATCTGTGCAAAGTAAGTTTGGTGCCGTTCAGGCGACAACACATCTAAGGAAAATAAGCATAACTGAGGAGGGAGGTTTATGAGCTAGCGAAAATGCCGTTTTCCCACAAGAAAATTCCTCTTAGGGGACCATACCGGGGCCTTACGTCTGAGCATGCTCTTCTGTTTCACCGAATTTCGGCCCAACGACACCACCAGCCACTGCTATAGCATAAAATCAACAACCAAGACAACATGAAAAGTCTGAAAACAGCGATACTGAACGGTTCTAAATTCTCTTACCAGTGTGGCAAAGCCCCTGGAAGAACTGGCAACCACGGACGCCAACGATGCCAGGCTCGCTGTCTACTGGAAGGAAGATGAAGGGGTCCTGAATATCTGCCCCCTTTCCAGGAGAGGACCAGTTGACTTCGAGAGATTTATTTCCCGTGACGACGGAGAAATGAAGCACAGGTCACAGTCGACCACTGACGCGGGCGCCGCCCGCACTGCCCAGCGGGCCCGCACCGGGTTTGCGCGCTCAACAGGCAGCACTCCGAACAGAGATCAGACAGCGCGCGCGCAGCAAAAAGGCCGTTGAAGCGCCTGCGCACTGCTGCCCTTCCGTCCTCCGCTCCGCCCACCAAGAAGCAACCGTCATACCAGAGCCGCCACTTCCGCGGGCGCGTGCGCAGTGGCGAGTTGGGCGCGTGCGCAATCCCGGTTCCTTCCAAGCTGGAGCTTCTGCAACTCACGCTCCTCCTCTCGCTCCCCACCCCCCAGCCCGCCGCGGCCCGGTACCAGCTTGGGGTCCCGCGAAGGGAGCTGTCGGCACCTCGTGCTCCTGGGCCGGCCGTGGACCGCGCTTGCGGCGCGTGGCACTAGCCATGGCGATGGATCAAGTGAACGCGTTGTGTGAGCAGCTGGTGAAAGCGGTGACGGTCATGATGGACCCCAGCTCCACCCAGCGCTACCGGCTGGAAGCCCTCAAGGTAGACGGGGTCTGGAGCCCCGGGCCTGCCCCATGACCCTCCCCCAACCCCAGCGGTGCCCCCGCCGCCCGAAACCCTGCTAGTTTCCCGCCCACGCGGCCCTTGGACCTCCTTTCCCAACCCCGGGGGGCCTTAGCCTTTCCCCTCCCCGCCCTCCGCGGCTCTTCTCACTCCGGGCTTTCTCTTCTAGCCGCGCCTGCCCTTCTCTCGGGACCCTCCGATTCCTTGCTGCTTCTCATCTCACTGCCACTTCCCGCAGCCTTCTCCTCTCCTTTCCCCACTTCTCTTCAGTCCGCACCACAGCCGGATGCTTCTATTTTATTACCCCAAGCCCCACATCCCCTAGCATCGCCGTGGTGCACGTGCCCATCACGTCCCCAACACCAGCTAGCTACGTTCTTGATGGTCTCCCCTGCACTACGTTTCCTTGCACCCTCCTGAGCCGTCCTACTCGAGCTCCAGCCCCCCAGCGCCACTTTATTTACATTCTTAGACTCTTCACTAATCCTATTCTGTGTCTTGGGTTATCTCTGGGCTAATTCTCACACATCCTCCCCCCATGTTCTTTTACTGTGTTCTATTCTCAGGCTATTTTGCGCAAAGATGAACTTCTACCACTTACTTTGCATTTTAACAAGGGCACTTTGGTTTCCTGAAAGTAGTTTTCTTGAGTCCGGATGTTCAGCTCCTGGGACTGACTTTTGTGTTGCAGTTTGGGAATGCTAATACGAATTGGGATGCTAATAAAATGTGAACTTATTCCCACATCAAACTATTTGTGTGGGGTGTGAGAGATGGTCATTAGGAAAAACACTTATGCATACATTTTTTAAAAGTTTTTATTAATTCCAGTTAAATGCTGTGTATGTTTTAAATCATGTAACTTTATAGAGTGAACATCATTTGGGAAAAACTTTACTTTTAAAAACATAGGTGTCTGCCACAGGATTTGGAACGAGAAACAGTTGGGTTACGTTAGTTTTTTTTACTGTGAAATACTAAAAATAGACACAAAGTAAAGAGAATACTACTACAGGAGTTATAAAGATTTTGCCACATTTGCTTTATTCCTTCCCCCTGCCTAACTTTTTTTTAAAGTAAATCCTAGAAATTGTCATTTCATCCCTGTATACTTCAGGGGTATATCTCTAGCAAATAATTTTTTACTTGTTTATGTCAGACTTGTTTTTTTCAACATTATTTGGCCATAGCATAGAAAATATAACTATCAAAGTGAAAGGAATGTTTATCAGTTCTTTACTTATATACTATTGATCTAAATTTTGCAGTTTAAAAATATATCACAGGTTGGAGTTTCTTAAGATGAAGTTTAAAAAAAATTTTTTTTAAAGATTTTATTTATTTATTTGATAAAGATCTCAAGTAGGGGGAGAGGCAGGCTCCCCACTGAGCAGAGAGCCCTATGCGGGGCTCGATCCCAGAACCCTGGGATCATGACCTGAGCCGAAGGCAGAGGCCTTAACCCACTGAGCCACCCAGGCGCCCCTAAAAAAATTTTTTTTAATCTCCACTCTCTCTTGCTTCCTAAGGGAAATACTAACTTTTTTTGTTTCAGTTTTGTGAGGAGTTTAAAGAAAAGTGCCCTATCTGTGTCCCCTGTGGCTTGAGGTTGGCTGAGAAAACCCAGATACCCATCGTCAGACATTTTGGCCTCCAAATCCTGGAACACGTTGTCAAGTAAGGAGCTTTTGGACAGTACCACTGAAGTCTGTGAGAGAGCAAATCTTTATTTGTTATATAACTCATAGAGATAATCTTTAGGTGAGTAGAAAAGAACAATCGCCAAGAAGAAAGGAATGATCCTCAAGAGATTATCACAGCCTCAGGAGCTCTCTTATTCAAGACTTAACCTTCCTTTTCTTCAGTTTCTTCAGCTATGTAAAATACATGGTATATACTAAGCATTCTACAAATATTAGCTGATAGTGGTTCAGTGAGTATTTATTGAGCTCCTACTATATGCCATGAGATCTCAAAGTCTTTTTAGAATAATACAGTGTGTAGGTAATTAAATATCTGGTTAGGGATTGTGCTTTTAATTTTTTTCTAGTTTGAGTGTGTTCCTTCTCTGAATGGCAAATCCGAAACAGGATTATATGAGAAAAACTGAAAACCCTTCCTAACTTGAGTCTTCTACCCCCAGTGTCTATCAGAAGAATCAGCTTTTAAGACTTAGCCATAGTTTTTGTGGGATTGTGTTATCCATAAGTCAGCACGAAAGAGGAGTTAATAGTATCACCATTATTATTTTCCGAAAAACAACTACATTTGTTGTAGGTGTCCCAGGTATATATATGCTTTTGGGCTATCAGAAAGCTAATCTGCTCACAAATCCTATGTGAATTTCAATTAGTGGACGACTTCCTATATAGAACTTTTTCCTAAGAATTTTTCTGTCGTCAGCATTTTTGTTGAATATAGAGTGTTCTTGTTCATTCTTTGAAGGGTACAAAATCAAAAGTATAATTTCTTGGTGAAATCGCTAGCATAATGTAACAGAATCAAAGCCAGTCACTTACGAAGACTTCTAATATGGTTCTTTTGACCTTACACATTTTGGTGGCCAGGTTTCGGTGGAACAGCATGTCTCGATTGGAGAAGGTCTATCTGAAGAACAGTGTCATGGAGCTGATTGCAAATGTAAGGAATGATTGGTTGGAAGACTTGTGTTTCAGAGGTAGTTTAGACTAAGGGTGACTTCTTTAGCATTTGTGTTCAGTAGTTCTACGTAGGTCGGACAGCATGCTCAACAGAGATGAGAGATTTTCAGCAAATGAACAAGATTCTTAGATCTAAATTAGATTGCACTTCGCTGTTTGTTTCCTTTTATTCCAAACCAAATTGCTGTATGATTTTAACAAAATACAAAGCATGTAGGATGAATTAGTATCGGGAATTAGAATAGCACTTTGAACATGCTTAAAATCCACAGCCTCTTTTCTTTTTTTTTACAAATGGTATGAAAAGTTGAATTCCTACCTTTTCCTCTCCAAAGTTGAGTGCCTTCAATAGAAAAAAATCCCCTTCAAAATTATTAATCAACTTAGGATTTGTTTTTTGCTAGTTCTTGGGAAACTTGATAGAAATCCTAATTCACTAATTTCGATACCAAACTCCAGAAGGACAAAGTCCCAGGAATAATTTGTGTCTTATAATGCTAGAACTATCAGAAAAAATATTTAGTTGCTACTCCTGTCTCATTTTATCAGCTTCTTATTGTCTTCATTTCTGTACTCTTCATCTTTGGCGTTCTTACAGAATGAAACAGTCAGTATGAGAGTCTCTTCAGTTTGTAAAGGAAAGCAATGATGTCTTCCTTGCTCTGTGCAACAGTCACTTTATTAGCTGATTCAGCCCTTATTAAGTTTTAAGTCTGGAAAATGGTTAGTGAAAATGCAGGACAAGTGACTCAGTCGTGGAGAGCAGGTTTGTTTACTCTGTTTAGTTTAAAAGCAAGCCTGCTGCAGAGTTCCGTACACTTTCTCAGCGTGGGGCTTTGGGTTTTTTTTTTTTAGGTTTTTTAAATTCAGTCTTGCAAACCTCTTACTGTCTCTTACTCTTTTTCAGGGAACACTGGATATTTTGGAAGAGGAGAACCATATTAAAGATGTTTTGTCTCGAATTGTAGTAGAAATGATCAAGCGGGAGTGGCCACAGCACTGGCCTGATATGCTAATAGAATTGGATACCCTTTCCAAACAGGGGGTATGGAATATAACTATATCAGTTCATTTTATTTGGGGGGCCTGTTCTAGAGTTTGTTTTGCCAACAGAAAAGAGCTTTTGGGCATACCTATGGTGAAAAAGAGGTTTCAGTTTAATTAGCTTATTTCTATTGTACAGGAAACACAGACTGAATTAGTGATGTTTATCCTTCTACGACTGGCAGAGGATGTAGTGACCTTTCAGACACTACCCCCTCAGAGAAGAAGGGATATCCAGCAAACATTAACCCAGAACATGGAAAAGATCTTCAGTTTTCTACTTAACACGCTTCAAGAAAATGTAAACAAGTACCGACAAGTGGTAAGGGCTACCCCATCTCCCAAAAGTTGTTTTCTATTATGAGTGGTTTTGTTGTTTGTTTTGTAAAGTTAAAATAATCTATCAGCAAGGAATTAGGATGTCTAGATCAGCAAAAGAAAACCATTTTATAAGCAAAAGAGAAACAGATGACAGGAAGAACTGGAACTAATTTTCTAAGAAACTCAGGTCAGTGAGTTCCCATGTTAAAAAAATAATACTTTATAGTAAGAAAGTTCTTAAAACAGTATTAAAATGGTTAATTCTTAATATTTAAAGTATTTAAAGCCCAGATTCCTGGTAGGTCAGGACAGCATCCCTTTTAAATTTTGATTCCATATTTAATCCTGGTCGCTTTGCAAGAAATTACCAGGTTTTATTCATCTTGACTATATGGTTCTTGGTACAGGTTTCCCCTGCTACCAGAAAGAACGTTCCTTTGAAATCTTTTGTAAGCCCAAATGGCATAGAACGAAGAAGAAATTAACGTTAATTTATATGGATTAATTTTTGAGCATTCCCACACCCAAGAAATAACCTCTCCTTAGCTTTTCTGACACTGTAGGACACATCTTGCTAACAGATAAACAAAATAAATCAAGAGAAAGCACAGATGCTCACAGACACAGTTCACAGCTATGGCTGCTTGGTCCTGAGATGCTGAGTGTGGTTCGTGGGAAAGGAACTTAGTGGTGCCTCCATAAGGCCTAAGGTCTTGCTGTGAAACAAGCACTGAAAGCTGTTTTCGCTTTTCGCCTTTCTTTAAAGTAAAAGCAGAAAATCCTCTTCAGATTTTCAGTTAGAGAAAACAGGTACTAATGTGGGTCTTGAGAAAAATCAGTTTCCTAACATGAGCTTACAAAAAGTGGGAAATACCTGTATTTTATTCTTCCCGACTAAGTATTCTACAGAAAAGGGCAGCTAGATACTGTGTTTCCAACCACTGTCCTTTTTAAGAGAGCCTTCAGAAGAAAGCCATGTGAAAGTTAATCTAGTACAGTGGTTCTCAGCAAGGGACAGTTTTGCCCCATATGTATCACAACCAGGGGGTTGCTGCTGGCATCTAGTGGGTAGAGTCCAGGCATACTGCTAAACATTGTATAACACACAGAATTGTTCCTCCACAATAAAGAATTATCCAGCCCAAAATGCTGATAGTATTGAAGTTGAAAAACCCTGATCTAAGGATGCCTAGGTGGCTCAGTCGGTTAAGCCATCCAGCTCTTGATTTCAACTCAGGTCATGATCTCAGGGTCATGATTGAGCCCCACGTTGGGGTCTGCACTGAGCTTGGAGCCTGCTTAAGAGTCTGTCTCTCTCTATCCCTCTGCCCCTCATACCCTGACCTAAAAAAAAGAAAAAAACAGGGAAAGAAAAACCCTGATCTAGAATTCTTACATGTGCTTATTTCACAAAATAGAATTAATTAAAATTAGTTTTTTTTTACGCCCCTGGCAGTTTTTAGAGAAGTGCTAGATACTAACACAAATGATGGGAAGGTACTGTGAGCTGTTGGGGTTGGGAGGAACTCACAGTAAGTGCCTAATATATGCCATATACTTTCACTTTATATGTTACTTAATCTTCAAAACAACCCCAAAGAGAAAGTATAGTCTCCATTGTATAGATGAAGAAACCAAGGTCCAGAGAATAATTATTAAGGATCCCCTGATAAATGGTTATAGTGGAATTTAAGTCTCATTCTTTATACTAAAATGGTCTATTTTACCCCAAAATACCTCCCCAAGATCTTTCAAAAGAAAGTATCAGGAAAATACTTGCACTTAAAAACTTAAATGTATTGAGGGTGAAAGAGGGATTCTTTTCCTTCTCATCTAGGAGATTTCATCTGTAGGAGAAGGGGAATAAACCATGACTCCTCAGATACCCTGACAGTCTAGCCAACGTGCCCCAGCGGGGCAGTGAGTGATGATGGCCTGAGACATTAGAAACCCATCCACTGTGGGATTTTTCTTTAGTCTCAGTTTTAGTTCCCTTCATCTGTTAAACCAGTACCTCTTGTGACCAAGACCAGAGCACACCAAGAGCTATCTTATGGACCAGGAACAACTTTTTTGCTTGAGAAGTTGCATCCCTTCCTCCATCCCTTCTCTTTTTCCATCTCAACTTCCTAATTCCTTCCCTTCACCTTCCCAGGTGGGGAGTAGGTTGAATGGTAAACAGTGATTGGATGGGTAGGCACATTCTCCCTGTCCAGTGACCTGGGCCCTGCACTGGCCCAAGGGGGCATATATGCTTGAACTGGGACTGAAAAATTGTTGGAGAGGAAAGACTGGACTTGGCTGTTGTCACTTGGATTCATTTTCCTTCTTGGGCAGCATCAGTAGTAAATGCTGGTGTGCGAGGGTTGTCTTCCTCTCTGCCCATTGACACCTCTATTCCATCACTGATGATGAAGGCTTAGTACTTGTCCTTTAACAAATGTATTCTTTTGTTTTTGTTTTTGTTTTTGTTTGTTTGTTTGTTTTAAAGATTTTATGTATTTATTTGAGAGAGAGAGTGAAAGACCACAAGCAGGGGGAGCGGTAGAGGGAGAGGGAGAAGCAGGCTCCCCACAGAGCAGGGAGCCCGATGTGGGACTCGATCCCAGGACTCTGGGATCATGACCTGAGCCGAAGGCAGACGCTTAACCATCTGAGCCACCCAGGCACCCCAGATGTATTCTTTTGTAATTGTAGAACAAAATTGCAATTGTAGAACAAATCCTTTATACTCCTAATGGCAGTGACTTTTCAGGGACTTCCAAAGTTGTTGTTCCTGCTTCTGTTCCCCTTCACCTGTCTTCAGGAATTAATCTTAATTTTATTTTTAGAAGTTTTTTTGGGAAAATATTAATTTTGTACATATAAATTATAAGCATCATATTTATGAAATTCGAAGTATAAAGGTTGATATCAGTTATAATTGTACATTTACTGAATGGACATTATTTTTATCTATTTAGCATGTGATACTTGTGCGTGTGATTTTCCTGTAGTTGTGTCCATACGAACATGGTCATAAACTATATTCATTTAATTTTGTCTCGCGTTTTCCATTTATATTACCTCATTTTAATATTCTTTTGCTAGTCATAACATCTTATTTGAATATGAAAAATGCTCATACTTTGTTTTGAATTATACTTCTTTGATTCTTAGCAGTGTGGAGCCTTATTCATCTGTTGTATTTCTTTCTAAACAGTGTTCTTTGAAGCTGTCTTTGTGGACTTAATGTTGTAACAAATTTGTGTAAGCTCTTTAGATACTAACTTTTTGTCCTATTCCTAAAATTAAAATAACTTGTCCTCCTTAGGGGAAATAGCAGCTAAATGTTAGTCCAGTTGTATTCTTTTCCAAGGTTAAAAGTTGAGTCAATTTAAAGTCATTATTCAAGGGACTTTATTAAGTGGGTGGGAAGTTATTACATAGCCTTTGCTCATTAAAAACATTGGATCCTTATACTTCTTTTCTTTCAGAAGACAGATAATTCTCAGGAGTCAAAGGTAAGAGCTCTTGTGGAGTTGGAAGGAGACTTCTTTGAGGCTTTCAGGTACAGAGATGCATATACCTAGTGGAGGGTAACCTCAGCCTTGGTTTAGGTGACCACTGAGCAATGGTAGAAGGGAGTTAGAATTACAGTATTTCCAGTTTATCAGAGGAGATGAAATGGTTACCCATGCCAGTATAATCTTATTGACAGACATTGAGAATGCTGTTTGAGAAGTGGTTGTGCATCAAAAGAAGACCTTTGAGTTCCCTGTCTGGCTGTTACATGAGTACCTTTTTTTTTTAAATCGTTTTCTTTTTAGAATTAGAGAATAGAAGGAGCTCAGGTATAATCACA
Source organism: Martes martes (assembly GCF_963455335.1). Classification (NCBI taxonomy): domain Eukaryota; kingdom Metazoa; phylum Chordata; class Mammalia; order Carnivora; family Mustelidae; genus Martes; species Martes martes. The sequence continues at coordinate 89,641,526 of NC_137893.1, read as the reverse complement.
GCCTCTTTGTTCGTCAGTGATGACTTAACGATTAAAAGTTGTTTCTTTTCACACAGGCCCAAGCAAACTGTCGAGTAGGAGTCGCGGCACTGAATACTCTGGCAGGCTACATTGACTGGGTGTCCATGAGTCATATTACTGCCGAAAACTGTAAGCTCTTAGAGATGCTCTGCCTGCTTCTGAATGAACAGGATCTTCAGTTAGGAGCAGCTGAGTGTCTTCTCATTGCAGTCAGCAGAAAAGTAAGTTACCACTTCAAACTGACTTTCATCCTCAAAGTCTCTGTGGGGTGGTGTGTAAGTGTGTCTGACGTGTATGTTGTGGCAGGAAGACATCAGAAAGTTTGGGATTTCTTTTTACCTGACACCAATTTCATTATTTGCCTCCGACCTCTTCAGATAGTAGTTTGCCAAGATTCTAGGGATCCATTGGCAGCATATACGGAGATTTGTCGGGCTACCTTATTCTTGAAACTGCTATGGTCTTGGCATTTCACACTGAGGAAACAAGATGAAAGTAATACTAAAATATAAAACAGTGTCACGTCCAAGAATCTTAAGTGGTGACTGTACTGGCTTTATATTGGCCTGGGCTAATAAATGACTGTGACTCTTTTCTCCGTAGGAATATTATCTTTAGATATATTTACTTCGTTATCATGTCAGCATTATCGCCCAACACATTTAAAAATGGAAGAAATAGAAATCCCGTTTTGATTTTAAAGAATTGGCGTTTTCTCCAGTGTTTAGTTAGCCCTGGGACTATGAGAAATTATGAAGTCAATATATTTGATTACATAGGTATAGGAAATGTTAGTAACTTAGAGGCTTTTAATAATAGTTTGTATTTCCTGTTTCCCTAAAATTGGTTCTAGGGCAAGTTGGAAGACCGGAAGCCCTTGATGGTCTTATTTGGGGATGTTGCCATGCATTATATACTCTCCGCTGCACAGTGAGTATCTACTTTTCTATGTGTTTTCTAATTTCTTTGTCATTTCTGTAGTTTATACCGATATATCTGAAGTTCCTGTCTGAATGCTGGCAGTCAATTGACAGTGGGTGTTTTTTTTTTTTTATTTTTAATAGTGTTTTTAAATTGAAAATCAAGCAATCTTAATTTTTAACCTTTTTAAAGACCTTATGCTGGAAAGAAGTTGTGGCCGTTGACTCTATACGCAGTCACTTTCACGGTTTTCCCCATTCTTCCCAGACAGCTCATCTCCTTGATTCTGTTTGCTTCTGGTGATCCCCAAGCCTCCTAGTAGCGCTGGTGCCTAGGCCTGAGGATGCTCTGATCTTCTGGGCCAGAGCCTGCCTTGACTGCAGAACTCCAGATGCTGCTCCTTCCTCTCCTGCTCAAAGTAATCAGTGCCTGAAGTGCTGAGGCTCTTGGAAGCAGCAGGAACAGTGTGTTCAATGAAAAATGCATGCATGGGACCTGCAAACACATTCTGTGTCCTAAAATACTGGCTTCCACTTTTTTTCATTTTTAATTGCTTTGGAAGATATTTGAGCATTTCCTGGTACATGTTTCTTACCAGGAAGACAGGTAGAACTGTACTGCAAAGACCATTGAAGCATCTTTTTTTGGTGGGGGGGGGGGATACCATTCTCTTAGTCCCAGGGACAAATGAAAAGAGATACACATGGATTACTTAAAATCTCTTATTGTCCATTCCAATTCAGCTTTTATGATGGCTTTCTTTTCTCTGGAGACTAGCTCTGTTTTTAAGGGATCCTTTTAATTAAATTCATAACATGTCTTTTGGGTGGCCACTGTAGTTAACTGTTCCCCAGGCCCATTTTCTTAGTTTCATAGAAACTGTGACATTCACACCTAGGTGTCCCATATCCGTTTGTGTTACTTACTGTACTGGTTAGTAAAGCAATAATTCGAACCCAGGCAATAAGACTTGAGAGCCTGCGTTAGAAACCGTAATGTCATAGTGTCCCTCAACATAACTGGAGCCCAGGTCTTGCCTACCCTGAGGCCCATGCTTTTTATATTATACTCAGCTGCTTCGGGAACACAGCTAACGTGGCTGCTATCTACACTAGTTATTATTAATTCTTACTTGTGTGAAGAGTCCTGCATCATTTCAGTCAGGTTTTGCCACCAAGTAAGTCATAATTTTTTTTTTAAGATTTTATTTGTTTTAAAGAGAGAGAGTGTGCTCGCGCAGTGTTGGGGGAGGGGCAAAAGGAGAGAAGCTCACTCCCTGATGTGCAGGGAGCCCAGTGCAGGACTTGATCCCAGGACCTAGAGATCATGACCTGAGCTGAAGGCAGACACGAACTGACTGAGCCTCCCAGGCACCCCTTTTTTAAAGAGTTGTTGGATTCTAAAATAGTAGCTAAGGGATTACAGATCTGAACTAAATGACTTTGAGAAGTGACACACAGAGTTATGTTTTTATTGCTTTTTATTTTTAAGACTTAACATTTTAAGAGCAATTTCAGGTTCACAACAAAATTCCGCAAAGGTAGAGAGCTTTCCCATGCCCCCATCCCCCCCACATGTGTAGCCTTCCCCATTAGCAACATCCCCAACCAGAGGGGTACATTTATTACAATTGATGAACTTACACTGACACATTATAATCATCCAAAGTCCATAGTTTACTTCAGGGTTCACTCTTGGTGTTGTACATTCTATGGGTACGATTTCTGGGTTTCGACAAATGTCTAATAACTTGTATCATTACAGTATCTTACAGAGTATTTTCACTGCCCAAAAGAGCCTCTGAGCTCTGCCTTTTCATCTCTTCTCCCCCACCCCAACCTCTGGCAACAACTGATCTGATCTTTTTACTTTATCCATAGTTTTGCCTTTTCCAGAACATCATATAGTTGGAATCACATAATGTATAAGTTTTTCAGATTTACTTCTTTCAGTTGGTAGTATACATTTAGAGTTTTTCCATTTGTTTTCATGGCCTTGATAGCTCGTTCCTTGTTAACAGTGAATAATATTCCATTGTATGGATATTATACCAGTTTATTCATTATTATACTAGTTTATTCATTCACTTACCAAAAGGCATCTTGGTTGCTTCGAAATTTTGCCAGTTATGAATAAAGCAGCAATAAACATCTAGGTTTAACATGGTATAAACATGGAGGTCTTTGTGTGAATGTGTTTTCAACTCCTTTGGGTAAATACTAAGAAGTATGATTGCTGGATTATTTGTTAAGAGTGTGCTTAGTTTTGTAAGAAACTCAAATTGTCTTCCAAGTGGCTGTACCATTTTGCATTCTCACCAGCAGTGAATGAGAGTTCCTATTGCTCCACACCCTTTGCAGCATTTGGTGTTGTCAGTGGTCTGGATTTTGGTGTGAGTGGTATCTTATTTGAATTTGCAATTTCCTAATGACATGTGTTGTGGAGCATCTTTTCATATGTTTATTTGTCATCTCTATATCTTTGGTGAGATATCTGTTAAGCTCTTTGGTTTGTGTTTTAATCAGGTTGTTTTCTCATTATTGAGTTTTAAAAGTTCTATATATATTTTAGATAACAGATCTTTTTTTTTTTAAATTTTTTTAAAGACTTTATTTATTTATTTGACAAAGATCACAAGTAGGCAGAGAGGCAGGCTGAGAGAGACGGAGAAGCAGGCTCCCTGCTGAGCAGAGAGCCCGATGCGGGACTCGATCCCAGGACCCTGGGATCATGACCTGAGCCGTAGGCAGAGACTTTAACCCATTGAGCCACCCAAGCGCCCAACAGTTCTTTTTTAGATGTGACTTTTACAGATATTTTCTCCCAGTCTGTGGCTTGTCTTTTCTTTCTCTTTCAGTTTTGTTATAGCCCTTTCAGTTTTGTCAGTGGTATAAGGAATTATTACATGCTTTCCTATGCATCTCTGTTTAAGTCTTCCCCGGGTATCAGTGAATGCCTGTAAGTGTGTGCATTGTTGTATGCAGTCCTACTCAGAGTTTACGTTATTAACCCACAGTACTCAAGGACCATATAATGTGCAGAACTAAAGTGCTTCTTTGAGGGATAAGATTGCATTGAACCCTGTTCCTCATTGATCCTTCAGTGTTTGAGTTTTTTTGCTTTTTAACTTTAATAATCAACAGAAATTTGAATGTTGAAGCACAGACCACATACAGCTCCATTTGATGGGAATCTTTTTGGTTCTCTTGATGTGCAATTAATAGCATTTATTTTCTCATCTCACAGGACTGCTGATGGAGGAGGCTTGGTAGAAAAACACTATGTCTTCCTGAAGAGACTGTGTCAGGTGTTGTGTGCTCTGGGGAATCAGCTGTGTGCATTACTGGTGAGCACTCACTTTCTGGAGAGTTTCAGGGCCGTTTGAACAGAGCATTTAGAAAGTTATGTTTGTATAATGAGTGAAACATGCCATTAATTTTAGCCTTGTGGAGCATTGCCCTACAGGTTATTTCATGTGATTTTATAGATTAAGTTACTATAACAGGGTTCAAATGAGTGATTTTCTTTTAACAAGTCAGTTATCGATGTTAACAGGAAGCATCCACATCTGTTATTCCATGAAGTCAGCATTGCTATTCTTGTGAATTTTGGTACTTGTAGAACGTCAGTTTGCTAGAGTCCTATTAGATCATGAAATATTACGCATTTGAATAAAGAGCCCTCTTCCCAAATTTAAAGGATTTGTGTTATTGATCATAAAGAAAAACTTTAATGTGATTGACCTAGAAATACCTGTCTTTAGGGAAATATTTAATAACTTGTCTTACAAATTGAGAGATAGGACATTGGTACAGATATTTGCATCTGATATTATGCCTTTTTATGGTGGTTTGGATGGTTAGAGAGGATAGAGCTTCAGACATACGATGTATACCGTCAAGTGGTTATTTAATAAATTTGGTCACAGAGATGTGAATAGACTAGGTGTGAAGAAATAATACAGATTTTTTCTTTCTGTGATTTCTGAAATGAATGCTCTTTTTCATTTTAGTATTTGACTACAGAATGAGTTTTAATGATGATGATTAAGGAGGTAAAGCACCTTTCCTCTTTTTAGCCCTTGAATTGATGCCTTCCTTAGGTCACAAGGAAGTATAAAGTCCTTTCAAAACTGAAATTGGTGAGGGTTTAAGTTCTGTACAGTTGACCCTTGAATAGCACAGGTTTGAACTGCATGGGTCCACTAAGACACAGATATTTTTTGATATAAATACATGCAGTTCTATAACTGTATTTTCTCTTTCTTAGAATTTTCTTAATAACATTTTTTTTTAGCTTCCTTTATTGTAAGGACACAGTATATAATACATACACGAAATATGTGTTAATCAGTTTATGTTATCAGTAAGGCCTCTGGTCTATAGGAGGCTGTTAGTAGTTAAGTTTTGGGGGAATGAAAAGTTATATGTGGATTTTTGACCCTTAGCCCCTGTGTTCAAGAGTCAGCTGTGTTTGTTACCCTACTCCTCCCATTGTCCTCTTCCACCCCCCATCAGCGTCACTGATGTAGTGGTCTTTTTGTCCCTCAGGGTGTGGATTCTGATGTAGAAACACCAGCAAACTTTGGAAAATACCTGGAATCTTTTCTTGCTTTCACAACCCATCCAAGTCAGGTAAACTTTATGTAGGCAATGTGTGAAAATTTTAGTTAGGTAAGCCAAAATTAATCACTACGGCTTGAAGTAATTAACAGATCATGTATAAAATGTGACTCTTAAGGCTCTATGAAATAACTGTGGTGTGATTTCATTAAGGGAATTGTTGAATCTTCTTCCTGAACCAAGTGTTGCACTGTCTAGGCCGGCAGGTTTTCCCCTCGTGTAATATTCTGCTGATGCTCAATCAGATGTGAAATGTGTCCCAGGTGATTTGCCACCCAAGGCATTTTAAATGCAAAAGTCTAATTGATTGTGCTATAAAATTAATTTCACACATTTAAGGCTTTCCTTGTAATACCACCCCGAGATTCCCATATCCTTTTTTGCCCTTAAAGAAAGTGCTGGAGGGATACCTGGCTGGCTCAGTTGGTAGAGCATGTGACTCTTGATCTCCAGGTTGTTCGAGCCCCACATGGGGCGTAGAGCTTGCATAGAATAAAAAAGAAAAAGTGGTAGAGCTCAGCTGAGATTCCAGGAATTACACCTGACCTCACAGTTTGTCTTACTAATATGTGGTCTGTAACAGGCAGTCATTATGGATAGAGTAAATACGGACAGTGTAGGAGTATTACAGAGATTTATTTCCATGAGAAAATATTGTTGATAATTGTGGGGCTCAGTAATAATCCTGCTTATGTAAAGTCCAAATCCTTAAACAGAGGTTTTTCTTTCTTTTTTTTCTTTTTCCCCACCCCCATTAGTTTCTGCGTTCTTCAACTCAAATGACTTGGGGGGCCCTTTTCCGGCATGAGATCCTGTCCCATGACCCTTTGCTATTAGCAATAATACCAAAATATCTTCGTGCTTCTATGACTAACTTGGTCAAGGTAGGCAGTGGGAATCAAAACATGGAATGGGGGTTCCTGGGTGGCTTAGTTGGTTAAGTGTCTTGATCATGATCATAGGATTGTGGAATCAAGCCCTGCATTGGGCTCTGCACTCAGCAGGGACTCTGCTTGGGATTCTGTCTCTCCTTCTGCCCCTTTCCCTGCTCACTCGTTCATTCTTTCTCAAATAAATCTTAAAAAAAAGAAGGAATGTAGGTGAGTACACATAATAGGGCAGATTGGCATTATTGACAGCCCATTTTGGTCACCAGGGTCCTATAGTTGGCTATATTATTCTCTTATTCACCAAGAAGAAGGCAGTGCAAACTGGTTATTATATCTACTTTTTCATATTTTGGAGCACTTCTATACAAAGTATTGGGCTATGTGCTAGGAAGAAGTAGGACAGGAACAGTGACCCATGATCATGCAGTGGGATAATGCTATTTCCAGTTTAAAAGCAGGCAGGGTGGAGCCAAGATTCCAAGATGAAGTCCTATGTGATTGTTTCTGAAGATCTAGTGAGGGTCTGAAGGTGAGTGAGAAGGGAAGATGGAAGGTAGAAGCAAATTGCTTACCACTTGAAGAGAAATTGCTTGTGAATTCCCTGAGATCTGCTAAGGGCTCTTGCAGCTGACAGATGCTTATCTTGATTTGTAAAAATCAGAGAGTGGGACCTATGTGAGGGTCCTCTTATTTCCTCTAAGAATACATCTAGCACATGATACCCTGTTCACATTCTCATGCTCTTCAGTACTTTTTGAGTGAAACATGCAAAATGCTGTGCTTATTCCCAGTTTCAGCATTGAAGGAGACAGTTCTCAATTTTTTCTTTCTTACTACGTGCTGTATTAGCACTTTGTTTTGGGACAGCTTTATACTCAAATACTGTAAGCAAATTCCAAAATTTAATTCTCTCTGAGGAATCTGGAGGGGAGACTCAGATGAGTGTTCTCTTTTCAGCCACTCTCAGGATTATTGGAACTTATTCACCAAGAAGAAGGCAGAAAACTGTGGACTTGGGATAGACCAGAAGTCGTTATTATAAATGATCTTATGCAAACCTTTCACTCTTCTTAAATTAAAAAGTGCTTGAGCTCCTAGAGTTTAAGCCTCTTTGGATAGGTCTATTTTTATCCCCTACCCCAATTATCTTTCTCTTTGCAGATGGGCTTTCCTTCTAAAACAGACAGCCCTAGCTGTGAATACTCTCGGTTTGATTTTGATAGTGATGAGGACTTCAATGCTTTCTTCAACTGTAAGTGATAGTAGCCTGGAATTTCTCCCAGTCATCTGAGAATGGCATCTAGTGTTACGAATTATGGTACCTGACCCTTGGGTTCTTTATTAAAGGGCCTAAGATCTGAACAAGCAGCCTGTTCAGTCTCTAGTTGCACCTTGAAGCCGGTACTGGGATTGCGCTCATTCCAGGCGTAGTATTCTTTCTTGCCTGTGCGTTACATGCATACACATGCATGCACACATACATAGCCTTTGGACTTTGATGTTTAGGCATAGTAACTGTATGTAACACCTAGGATTAAATACTACCTAACCTCACTGGTCTTCGTAAAAAGAGGAAAAACCCACATTCTGATAATCTAATTCTGTTCTTGGTTTTTTGTAGTCTGGCTAGTTCCTCCCCGCCCCCCCCTTTTTTTTAAATAATAGCTTTTTGAGATATAGTTCGTTTACCATACGATTCACCCATTTATAGCATACAATTCAGTGGGTTTTTTGAGTATATTCAGAGTTGTGCAACTTTTGCCACAATTTGTGGACATTTTCATGACCCCAAGAATCCCTGCCTGCTAGCGGTCAGCCATTCCCAGTCCCCTCATCCTTCCCAGCTCCAGGCAACCAGTAATCCACTTTCTGTTTCTACATGTCACCTATTCTGAACATTTTTTATAAACAGATTATACATATATGGTCTTTTGTAACTGCATTCTTTCATTTAGGGTTATATCTTTAAAATTCACCCATGCTGTGGCATATATTGATACTTTATTTCTTTTTATTGCCATATTTCATTGTATGGGCGTACATTGTAGTCATTCATTTCGTAAGTTGATGGATATTTAAGTTGTTTCTAATTCTTACCTGTTAAGAATAATGCTACTATTGGGGTGCCTGGCTGGCTCAGTCAGTAGTGCATACAACTCTTGATCTTGGAGTCGTGAGTTCAAGCCACCCATTGGGCCTAGAGCTTACTTTAAAAAAAAAAAAAAAAAAAAAAGGAATAATGCTGCTGTATCATTTGTATACAAGTTGAGTGAACAGACATTGTTTTTTTTTCTCTTGAGTGTGTGTCTGTATTCCATCATATAGTAATTTCACATTTAATGTTTTGAGGAAGTGCCAGGCTGTTTTCCATAGCGGCCACACTGTTGTACATTTGTACCAACCTAATCTTTTATTGATTCCAAAGAAATGGGAGACCACTTTTAGTTTGCCTCTTAGAGGATCAAGCTGGTAGGGTGGCTTCCAGAGACAATTTACTTTTGAAAATTTCTGAATTTGTTAATCTTGATTGAACATTTGTTAAATTCAGAGCGTAAATCTGCAGAAGTTTCTTTGAACACTTTTCTCCTGGGACGGATAAATGAATGAATATTAGCTAAGCACTTATTATCTGTCAGTTACTGATTTATGTCTTTCTCTTGGCAGCCTCCCGGGCCCAACAAGGAGAGGTAATGAGGTTAGCATGTCGTTTGGATCCTAAGACTAGCTTCCAGATGGCTGGGGAGTGGCTAAAGTATCAGCTGTCAACTTCTGTTGATACTGGATCCATGAACTGTAAGGTTTTTTTATTTCTAAACATTAGTGAAGTATTGTATCAAATTACATTGGAAATAAGCCCTGTAAGCCACACTTCAGAACAGCATGCTAATAATAGCATTCAAAAATAATCTGTTTCATTTAGGGTAAAATCATGTACCTGTCAGTCTTGCCTTCATTTTTCTTTTCTAACAGAATGAACCACTTGTTGTTGATTCTGTTACTTCACTGTAGGCACCATCCTACCAAATTGCATGTCTAGACTTTTTAAAGCTCTTCTACCAAATTCTTGCATAGAACCACTCCTAAATTTAGAAAGAATGCCTTGTTAGGCATAACGGGAGCAGTGCAGGGACTTTCTGTGTCACTCAGCCACCTCAAAGCCTTTGGAAATGCTGCTTTTTACAAAATCAACATAATACTTCTGTACCCAAATGCATAAGCCAGGTAACTTCTCTGTACTCCATTATCATCTGTCTATTGTCTTATTAATGCATGCTGTGGGTGACAGAATTTAGTAAAACAGGAGAAGGTATAAGTCACTCCTTTAGAGGGGCTCCGTATTTACGGTCAGTTACCAGCTACTTTAGTTAACTTGTTACTCATGGGATTTAAAAATTTTGTTTTGGGTACTCATAACTGACTCTGAAGGTCCATGGTATCAGGTAATTTGAATGTTTGTGGAGGCCCAGATATGTTGCACCAAGGTAAAGCTAGTAAATGGGAGCACTATATGAAAGCAAGGAAAGTAATTCATAAATCTTTTTGCCTGTGCCTTGCTGTTTGAGAGATGTGCTTTGCTGATACTTAACAAACTTGAAGGGTGGCACAGTTGTCCAGAACTTGGAATTGTTATGAGGCTACTGGATATGAAGTAGCATTCTGTTATCTTATATCAGGTTTTTGTTTTTGGTTCTTTTTGGAAAGATTCTTTATGGTCTCAAATATCTTAATTATTTAGATTTTCATGGACAGGTTATAAAGGACAGGAAGGGAGAGTTTAATTGATATTTATCAGTTGCTTCTGTTTTTTGATGCTTATGCATATATTCTCGTTCAGTATTCAAAATGGTTTTATAGACAGGACTCACAGAAGTGAATTCTGACAGCTCATTGTTACAGGTGGAGGCACGATAGGCCCCTTCTCTACTTTTAGTTCTTTTCTTTCCCCAGGCTGAGAGGGTTAGATTATCCTGTTCCTTTGCCTGTGAAATTAAGTGGTCTCTAAGTCCCCATTGTCTTTGTGTCTTCTCTGATCCTGTAGTTTGTGTGTGTGTGTTTCTGTATTTATATTTGTGTTTTAAAACCCTGTTCTCCTACAGCTGGAACTGGAGAAGGTGGCCTCTGCTCCATTTTCTCCTCTTCATTCGTGCAGTGGGAAGCCATGACTTTTTTTTTGGAAAGCGTGGTCAACCAGATGTTTCGGACATTAGATAAAGAGGTAAGTAACTGTTTCCTGTGTTGATTGCATAATGATTTTGACCTTTTTAAAACTGACAGAGGGAAAATCTGTGGATATGCATCTCACAGAAGAGGAAATGGAGAATCAGAGAGGTTAAATAACATACTTGAGTTCAAATTGCAGGCCTGACTGTAGGCTTTAAGGGGATAATAAGACAAGCCTGTTTGTATAGTGAAGCGCAGGTAGGATAACTATTGCAGGGAGGACAGCAATGGTAATCTTGAGCTGAAAAATCTTTGGAAATGTTTGCCATTAAGCATCCTTTTCAGTTTATGGCAGATAGACACAATATTCATGTTAGCTGATGAGTGTCCTCTTCCGTGAATAATCTGAATAAAGTGGTCTTGTTTTTATATGCTTCATGTGACCCATCACCTTCTCTTATCTACCTTGGATGGAGCTGTAATTAATTGGTTTAAAATCATTGGACTATTCATTTCAGGATGATTACATCGTAGTATATTCCAGGTTAGTTGTAGGAAAAATCGAAATCCCTTGAAGATAAGTGAGATATAGTGCTTTTTCTCACAAAAGGCATATAATAAATTAGATCTTAGAGTGATTAACTTCACCTGCTTGTATATTGCTTTGTTTGAGTTTGAAATGATGGCATTCAGAGTTTGTTCCAAAATTTAGGTAGGAAATCCTGCTACAATCCTGCATTTTTTACTAAATGAGCCCTTTCTTAGGTTTAAGTGGAACTATCTGATCAAGAAAGCCCTTTATTGAATCAAGGGTAATGGCCCTGGGGTTTCCTTTCCTAGCATTTTTTAAGTTAGACAGCTTGATGGATCTAAATATTTGTGTACGATTCTGCTAGAAAGCAAGAGAATGAAATGGTCAGGATTTGTCAGGCATTGACTTTAAAATGTATGGAAGGACTGGCAGTATTGCAGGGTCGGGGAGCAGGGTGCTTAGTTGGTTGTAGGCTGGATTGTATGATACATCCTTGAATATGATGGTATTTGGTCAAAATGCCAAATAGTAGTTGGTCAAAGGGTACAAAAAGTTGGATAGTGTAGAAGAGAAAGATGTGGGCTGGAGACAAAGCAGAGGTAATAATTAGAAACAGTAGGAGTCAGAACATTTGATGGGGAGAAAAACAATAGAACAAAATTCTTTTTTCCTCAGGAGACCAGTAGTATTTAGGCTTCTGTTGGTGACTTAAAATAAATCTCTGACTCTCAAAGCATTTTTTCTTCACCAAAATGAAATGGGTCAGAATGAAGCATTCCTAATCAAGAGAAGTGAGTTTGTTTTTAAAGATTTTGTTTATTTATTTGACAAAAAAAGAGAGATCATAAGTAGGCAGAGAGGCAGGCAGAGAGAGTGGGGGAAGCACGCTCCCTCCTGAGCAGAGAGCCCGATGTGGGGACTCAGTCCCAGGACCCTGAGGTCATGACCCAAGCTGAAGGCAGAGGCTTAACCCATTGAGCCACCCAGGCGCCCTGAGAAGTGAGTTTTTAGTGTGTATATATTTGATGAAATTACTCACTACTTGTTAAGGAAGCTGTAACACTTTATGTAACACTTTATGTTACACTGTTAACACATAGGGTGCAAGTGACAGATCTCAGCCTGTCACATTCCCATTTGCTGCTCTCAGTTCCTGACTCTGCATGGTGTTGTCCAGTCCATCCGTCTTGCACACTGCTCACTCTGCACTCTCAGTCCCCGCCTCTCACCCAGGGTCTGTGAGCTGCTCAGCTGGTAGCCTGTGAAAGAGTTGGACCAAGAGGTTCTTTGCCTAAAAGAGTTTTGTTTTTTTTTTTAAAGATGCTATTTATTTATTTATTAGAGAGAAAGTGCACAGAGGGAGAGGGAGGCGCAAACCCCCTCACTGAGCAGAGAGCTCAATGAGGGGCTTGATCCCACGACTCTGAGATCATGACCTGAGCCGAAGGCAGATACTTAACCAACTGAGCCACCCAGGCGCCCACTAAAAGAGTTTTTTGAAAAGCTACTCTCATTTGTAGTGGCATTAGCTGAACTTATATTCCCAGAAGACTTACTTTAACAATGGATCAATACAGGGAATAGCTTTGGAGGGGGGGAAAAGTCACATTTTGAAGAAGACGAGGATTGATTTGCCTCAGATAGTAAAATATGAAGCTATGACATTTCATAGGCAGTGTGGTACTGACATTAGATAGATAGAGCTCCTTGGGAAAAAATAGCCCAGAAACAACCTGGAGCATATATAAGCATTCCAAAGAAATCGAGAAGGATTGGCTCATTTAATAAAAAGCATTAGGGAAAATTAACTCTTTGAGGAAAAGTCCCTAAGTTGAAAAACAAAGGAAGTAATCATAGAAATGTGAATGGCTTTAGCTACTTTTTTTTAAACATACCATAAAATAAACTTTGAAAGGCAAACTTGGAACAATATTTGCAATAATATGATGGGATTAATATTCTTACTATAAAAACATATTTCTTATACATTGCTTTTTGAGTACAATTGATATCATAGTTTTGGAGAATAATTTGACAATGTCTGGTTGAAGATGCCTAGCCTTATGACCCAGCAACTTCACTCCTAAGTCTGTGCTCTGAAGAAACCCCTGCATGTGCACTGAGCATCCAATATTCTACAGAATCCTTACATGTTGAGCCAAGGTAGAAACTTAATAATCCTCAATAGATTGTACAGAACAGATGATAATGTTTATAGACCAGTGAAAAGGAACTGGGATGTACTATGAATAAGTATGATTCTCATAAACATGATGGTGACCCCAAACAACAAGCTATAAAAGTAAACATGCAGTTCTGTATAATTAGGAGTATGTACATTTGTGGCAGAAGTGTACGGAAATGATGGAATCCTTGAAACTGTGAGCACCAAATTCAGGACAGTGGTCACCTCTAGGGCTGAAGAAGAGGATGTTTACACAGAGCAACCAATATCAGTAACATTATACATATCGAAGTGGTCACGTGGAGAGTTATTCAAGTACTGCTTACCCCTTTCTAAAGGTCTAGAATATTTCACAATAAGATTTTTTAATATATAAATTTAAAAAAGCACTAGAACCCAGTGGAGAAGAGACAAAAGATGAGATTTTTGTAGAGAAGAGAAACAAAAGTAGTTAATTAATACATGAAAAAAATTCAGTCCTCATTAGTAATTGAAGAAATGCAAATTTAAATAAACTCATTATTTAACTTAACTGCAAATGTTTTAGGGAATAAACACAACCTGCTCCTAAGAACATGGTAAGAAGGGCATATTGGTGGACAGAGAATCAATTGATACAGCTTGTAAAGAAGAAAAACAATTTGACTTAAAAGTATTCATACCTTTTGATTCAGTAATTCCCACTACCCCCAGAAGTCTCTGCCTCAAATGAAATAAGAGAAAATGTAGCCAAAAAATTTTTGCAAAGATGTATTAGCACTATCAATAATAGGTAAAGAACTAGCAACATTCTCAATTTCTAGTAATAGGAAAAGCTACATCCTTAAGATAGCACATGGTAGCATCATTTAGGAAAAGTTTTAATAACACAGGGTAATGCTTAGGATTTTCAGGTTAAAAAGCAGTATATAAAACCATATGTGGCAACCATATTACACATGTATAAACCAAATCCTAAAGGAAATTTTACCAAAAGTGCTCATCAGTCATGTCAACATCTTTTTCATTGTCTGTATTATAGGCGGTTCCTGTTAATGATGGAATAGAGCTGTTGCAAATGGTCCTGAACTTTAACACCAAGGATCCTCTCATCCTGTCCTGTGTCCTCACTAATGTCTCAGCACTCTTTCCGTTTGTCACCTATAGACCAGAGTTCCTGCCCCAGGTCTTCTCTAAGGTAAATTCCATCTCCTTTGTAAACTTTGAGTATTTTTGAACTAATTATTTTTTTGTGATTGTTTTTGAGAGTCTTTGAGACAAGCTGATGAACAGTCATTTATTCATTCATCAAGTATTCAGTACTTACTGTGGATTGGGCACCATGCTGGTGGAAAAGCCTTGCTTACCATCTGGAAATAAAATCACATAAACAGCTGTTGTACCCATGTGGCATTATAATTAATAGACGAGTATACTGAGAAGTGGAAAAGAACACCTAAAGAAGGTGTCAGTGTGCTCTCCGTTTATTCAGAGGGGATATGTGAGAGAAATTAGTGTGAATGGTTTTTGGGTTTCCTGTTTAGGTGAATAGTAGAGCACTACCTGAGTGAGAATAATGGAACCAGTAAGAATGAGGAAGAGGGCTGAGTTCGGGAATACTATATCTGAGGGCTGGGTTTGGGAATACTACATTTGGAGTAGATGTACAATATCTAGGAGAGGATACTTCACAATCACTTGGCTATCGTTAAAGGTCTAGAGTCTGGAAGATTACAGTATTAAGGTGGCATCATCATAGAAGTGCCTAGAGCAGAGGTGAAGCCCTAGGAAAGAGGGTGATATGTATGTAGAGTTGGACATGTGGCTCAAGCAGGGAACTCTGAGGATTATCATCTTTGGGGGAGGAGGGCAAAGAAGGAGAATTCCCCGAAGAAGAATAAAGATACAGCCAGAGAAATGAAAAAATGTTGTGTTACAAAGGTCAGTAGAACTTTAAAAAGGTAAACTCATTTGTTGCAACAGAAAGTCTCTAAGAACTAGGGAATATCTATTGGGTTTCTTTTTCTTTCTTTCTTTTTTTTTTTTTAAGATTTTATTTATTTATGAGAGAAAGAGAGAGTGCGCTCAGGGCGGAGGGGCAGAGAGGAAGGGAGAAGCAGACTGAGCAGCGAGCCCGATGAGGGGCTTGATCTCAGGACCATGAGATCGTGGCCTGAGCTGAAGGCAGGTGCTTAACCGACTAAGCCACCCAGGCATCCCTCCATGGGGTTTCTTGATTAGACCTTTGTTAGAGTATAATTCCATCCTGGTGACTTTTGCAGTAGTCACACTGTATTAGGTGAAAGAGTCTCTTGAGAAGTTATGCAGTAGAATCAGAGGGTATCACCATAGCTGAGTGTTTGGCTGAGGGCTTGGATTGTTCAGGGATTCTGTGGCCTCTACCTTTAAAAGATGTTTGATGGTAAGATTGTGAATCTCTAGCCTCTTGTAGAGTTACCTGAGAAGATAAACATCTGAAACTTCATAACACCAATTGAAAACCCTATTGTTAGTATATTGTTTATACTTCTGAGATTTTGTTGGAAACTTTATGCCAGCTGCTGTTAAAAACACTTCATGCATTTGGTACTGATGAGTAACCTTTTCTTTCTTACCCTTAGCTATTTTCATCTGTCACTTTTGAAACTGTTGAAGAAAGTAAGGTAAGACCATTAATTCACCCAACAAATCCTAACTTCTGGAGAGCAAAACTGTGAATGCCTAACACCTAAGTCTAGATTTTTTTTATAAGTAGAAGGAGTTAGTAAAGGCAGGAGATGGTCAGAGATACTCTAAGGCAAAAACAGTGAACACGTGGATTCACGGTGACTGTAAATGTCACTCCATTAAACTCCCACATTGTGAAAATTGATTGTGAATTTGCCTTTGAAGGAACTATTTCTTGTGATTCTAAGCAGCATCTGTAAATTTTATTAAAAATGGCTCCAGGTTTGTTGAATATGTCTTCCTAGGCCCCCAGAACCCGGGCAGTGAGGAATGTGAGGAGACATGCTTGTTCCTCCATCATCAAGACGTGTCGTGACTACCCCCAGCTCGTATTGGTAAGCTGCTGGACTCCGACCAAGTAGCCACTGAGACCTGTCGAGTTTAGTTACATTCCTCTGTAAATCCAGCCCTAATTATACCTCACATAAAGAGAAAACAAGGAGTTGTAGTTTTGCTTCAAATAAGCATTCTTGAATTGGTGTCTTCTTCCTCTCCTGTTTAGTGGTGTAATTAAAAATGCAAATATATTCCCTCAGGATGAGTATTCTTGCCCATGTAGATGACCAAGTTTTTCCTGTCAATGTACACATCTTTCCTGTGTGATGTTGTTTACTGCCAAATGGTGTGCCTAATCTTGAGAGAAGCCAGATGCAAATCCCAACCTTTTTTGGAGGGTTTCTATAGGAAATTTAGCACTATCCCAGATTAGAAATTAATCAAAAATTTCTTCTCTGAATACACATCAGTTATGTGTCTCCCTAACATATATAAACAAGCTAATCTTTGTCTATGAATATACTATAAAATTGAAATAGAAAAAAAGACCTATAGTTTTCACAGTACTTTTTGGGAAAGTACAAATACCCAAGACAAGAACCACTTTCTGCTTACATTGCCTGGCTTGTTCAGGCAAAAGAAGGACATTATAACTAAATTACTGAAGTGACAGTCTTATAGGCCTGACCTTCCTAGGAATGCCTTGATTCTCTCTCCGCCTTCCTTGAGTGACCCACCTCTCCTTAAAAATCAGACCTTCACCACCTTTGGGTTTTTTTCTTTGTAATCTGCAGCCCAATTTTGACATGCTTTATAACCATGTGAAGCAACTCCTCTCCAATGAGTTACTCTTGACACAAATGGAGAAGTGTGCCCTCATGGAAGCCCTGGTTCTCATTAGCAACCAATTCAAGAACTACGAGCGTCAGAAGGTGTTCCTAGAGGAGCTGATGGCACCAGTGGCCAGCATCTGGCTTTCTGAAGACATGCACAGGTAGAGGAGAGCCTTTGCCCCAGACCCTCACTGCACTGGAGCACCCGTCCTGTATTTAAAGAGCTATGCCTAGGGTGCCTGTGTAAGGATCTGTAGGGGTGATGGCTCATCAGTGACATCTGAGTTCTCCAAAAGAAGTCTTTTATTCGGGTTGCTGAAAATACCACCTTGAGTTCGGAGGTGTAGGGAGAGGGAAGAAATGAGAAGAGATGGGTAGTACTGTCGGGAGGCCACAGAGTACCTGCGGTGTCTGCAGAGTGCGGTGCCAGCCCACGTAGACACTCGAGAACAGCCAGGAGGGGCCACACGGACAGACACTCATTGTGCCCATGTAGCATTCTCAAGCCTGCGTCCTTTTTGCTAATGACATTCAGAAGTGGGAAGAGGAATTTCAACCTTCAAATAACAGCTGACAATGATTAAATTCCTCTCACTGTAGCAAGTGCTCTTTGGGGCCAAATAATCATAGTTTATTAGCTTTTGTGAAAGAAACCATCTGTGCTTAAAGTCATGTTATGACTTGTCTTTCCCACTCCACCTTTCAGAGTGCTGTCAGATGTTGATGCTTTTATTGCCTACGTGGGCGCCGATCGGAAGAGCTGTGACCCAGGCCCAGAGGATCCCTGTGGTCTAAACCGCGCACGAGTGAGTAAGCCTCTCCTGGGAATGGGAAGCTGCGGAGGCCACAGGTAGGATTAGGGACTCTACCATTTGTAGAGTCTTTTTTTTTTTTTTTTCCATTTGTAGAGTCTTTTACAGATCTCTGTTTCTTCTACATGCGTGAGAAATCTGGAAGTCTTCACTTCCCTAAGTTTCTCCTTTCTTTACTTTAGTCTTGAATTCTTTTTTTTTTTTTTTAAGATTTTATTTTTTTTATTTGACAGAAGAGAGAGAGAGAGAGTGGGAGGGGCAGAGGGAGAAGCGGACTCCCCGCCGAGCAAGGAGACCAGTGCGGGGCTTGATCCCAGGACCCTGGGATCATGACCTGAGCCAAAAGCAGACGCTTAACTGAGCCACCCAGGCGCCCCTAGTCTTGAATTCTTGAGATAGTTCCCACAGCAGAGCAGATAGTCTTTTCTTCGAAGTCATTATTTTGGCTTTAAGGATCCCTAAATAGCTCCAAAGACTGAAGGTGTAATGGGGAATTGGGTCAGCAGTGTGTGTCCTCCCTGCCAGTGCTCCTTGGCATGTAGCATCCTAAAGATGGTCTAACTTGCAAACCCGAGATTCTTCAGTTCTGGGCTATTGAAATAAGCCTTGTTCCTGGCTCCAGTATGGCGAATCTTACTAATAAAACTAGCAGGTAGTAGGTTGGTTGAGGGGACCATGAATGAGGATTAGGGCAAAAGCTGTCAAGGCCCAAGCTGGAGGGTCTGAGGTCACCCAAAATAAGACAAAATGTTGGCAGTCTAAGGGCAGTGTCCAGGCACCTTTTGACTGGGATCCTGCAAGAGGGTCATTGCAGCCCTTGGTAGAACAGCCTCATGTAAAGAAAACTTCAGGAGCCCACCACTCGTCCTGAAGATGGAAATGAAAGGACCCCTCTTAGACTGACCCTAAAAGAAGGGATGGGATGGGGGCAGGGTCCTTTCCTTCTCTCTGGCCTCTTATCACATTTGCCATACCTTGCATGTGTGTAATAACACTTTTGATTTTTCGTCCTCTTTATGGCTACCTTTGTTTTATGTTTTTCTGTAGATGAGCTTTTGTGTATATAGTATTCTGGGCGTTGTGAAACGAACTTGCTGGCCCACTGACCTAGAAGAGGCCAAAGCTGGGGGATTCGTCGTGGGTTATACGCCCAGTGGAAATCCAATCTTCCGTAACCCCTGCACAGAACAGATTCTGAAACTTCTTGACAATTTGCTTGCACTTATAAGGTGAGTTGCAATAATGGTTTCCCTGTTGTTTAATTTTTTACCTTAAGAATCTCTAAAGTGTAATCTGTTTCTGTTTCTTCAGATCATGGTGGTTAGTAAATGAGGGAATAGTTCTTGTTTTTTTCTCGACTGGGATCTCTCTTTTTTTTTAAATATCACTAGCCCTCACTTGCCTGAGTTTTGCGTTCCAAGTGAACACATGGCGGCTGATCCTAAAATGGCTTTTCTCATTTGGAGCCTCTTCTCTGTGCTCCTCTCCTACTTCCTTATACTTTGTACCTACTTTTTTTTTTTAAGATTTTATTTATTTATTTGACAGAGAGAGAGAGGGAGCACAAGCAGGGGGAGTGGGAGAGGGAGAAGCAGGCTTCCCGCTGAGCAGGGAGCCCAGTGTGGGGCTCAATCCCAGGACCTTGGGATCATGACCTGAGCCGAAGGCAGATGCTTAATGGCTGAGCCACCCAGGTGCCCCTTGTCTCTACTTTTTTTTTTTTTTTTAAGATTTCGTTTATTTATTTGACAGACAGATATCACAAGTAGGCAGAGAGGCAGGCAGAGAGAGAGAGGGAGAAGCAGGCTACCCGCTGAGCAGAGAGCCTGATGTGGGGCTTGATCCCAAGACCCTGAGATCACGACCTGAGCCGAAAGCAGAGGCTTCACCCACTGAGCCACCCAGGTGCCCCTCTTGTCTCTACTTTTTACTTGAGGTTTTATTTGTCCAAATTTTTGCCACTGAAGAAGTTGTTTGTTGGGAGCAGGACAGTTGCTTTCTTAATGGTGCTTCTGAGTGGTATTCAGATGAGCTCACCTGAATTTATCAGTAACGACTCTGCCCTCAAATGGACCAAACATGCAGTGGTTGATCATGTCCAAGGAAGGCATGATACATGTTCCACATGTTTCCTAGGTCTTTAATTCTCAAAGCCTCCTTAGACCAGCAGCAGCATCAATCCCCGAAGAAGCTTGTTTGAAATGCAGAATCGGTACCCCACCCCATGTGTTTTAACAAGCTCTCCAGGTGCTTTCATTAAAGGTTCAGAGTCACTGTTAGAAATCACATGAGCTAATGTATTCAAGTGGAAGTGGGCCAGGCCTCTACTTGTTGGTTACCTGACATATGCTTGATGATTCAGGGACACACTACAGAGAAAAGTCGACTATGGCTAGAATTCAGTTCTTACTGGCCAAAGCAGAGTGATTCTTTTTTATATCATTTTTTTTTTTTAAAGATTTTATTCATTTTGAGAGAGAGTGCATGAGCAAGGGGAGGGGCAGAAGGAGAGGGAGAAGTAGCCTCTGTGCCGAGTAAGGAGCCGAACTCGAGACTTCATCCCAGGACTCTGGGATCATGACCTGAGCCAACAGCAGACACTTAACCGACTGTACCACCCAGGCGCCCCGTGATTCTTTTCTCTCTCTCATAGTATTTCTGAGTTACAGGCTAGAACTCTGTTCCAGTGGTTTTTGGCCTCTTACCCAGGGTGGAAGAGCAGTATCTCAACTGGCCAAACCAAATGACTCATGTCTCTGGGACACAGTGCTAGAAGCAGACTCCGTAGATCATCAGCTTAAGAATCCAAGGGTTTAAGTTAAGGTTGACCAAATTAGAGAGCTGGAGTGTCTGAAAGAGTGGTCACCGGGGATCTGTCTGTAGAAAAAGGCTTTTTTTTGTTCTCATTTCAAAAGGAAGGAAGACATTTCAGTAAAGAAGTATGGCTTGCATATTGAGAGCATACTAAAATATCCAGTCAAGGAAAGGTTTGCTTCCATATTGGTGTTTTTAAAATCAGAAGGTTCTTCTGTAGTTTAGAGAAAAGTAAAAGTGATGGAGTCAGTGAGCAACATACTGTCTTTTTAGGCTTATGGACAGTCCATGTGGTGGGAGCCCAGACCTGGAAAGAAAGTTCATTCCTGATTGGGCGAGACCATGAGAATAGAATGGTTGTCATCTTGATACTTTTCTAAGAATTTAGTGTTTTTGGAAAATCCCGGAGGCAGTCAGAAGATATTTTGAAAAAATGTTCACCACAGTTATGGAGTTTGATTCTTTGAATAGTGTGCATCTGGAGCTATTAGAGTTTTGTCTTGTTTTTGTAGTGAGTTTTATCTTGAAGTATAATGTAAGGGCACAAACAGATGTAAGGAAAGTCCGGGAATTATGATTGCATATAGCTGGATTTTCACAAGGGAAACCTGCCCCTGCGATCAGCACCCAGATCAACAAGCAACCTTAGCAAACACCTCAAGTCAGTACCTGTCCTTCAGGGGGAACCGGTATTCTGACCTTCCCACATTTTGCCTGGTTTTCTGAGTTTTCATAAATGGAGTCAGAAGCACGCATGCCTTTGTGTCTGGCTTCTCTTGCTCTGTAATTTGTGAGAGTCGTCCGAGTTACTGCGTGTCCTTGTGGTTCGCTCTTTCACATTGCCGGCATGGTAGTCTGTTTTGTAATTATTCTGTTACTTATTCACTTAGAATTGGTGGGCTTTTCGGTAGTTTCCAGCATTTTATTGTTAAAAATAGTGCAGTCGTGCTGCTGTTAGCATTCTTGTAAATGTTTTTTGGGGCATACATAATTTCTGTTGGGTTGGAATAGAATCCTACATGTAAGAGTAGAATTCCTGGTTCATAAGGTACGCATATTTTCCATTTTGTAGATAGAACCAAATAGTTTTCTGAAGTGATGTACTAATTGGTATTCCCACCAGTTGGGTATTGGAGCTCTGAGCTTTAACTCCTTGTCACATAGTCTGGTAACAGTACCACGTGGGGCTGGCTGTCGAGCACTTGAAATGTGACTGGTCTGAAATGAGATAGGCTGTAAGTGTAAAATACACACCAGATTTCAAAAACTTGGTACAAAAAAGGAATATAAAATATCTTAATTTTTTATATTGATGTTGCAATGTAGTTTGTTTGTTTGTTTTTTGTGCATTGGGTTAAGTAGAATTAATATGACCTGTTTCTTTTTGCTTTCTAAGCTTGGCTGGCTAGAAAACTTTGTTTTATTTATTTCTTAAAAGATTTTACTTACTCGAGAGAGCATGCAAATGCATGCATGTGTGCGTGCGCGGGAGCAGGGGGAGGAGCAGAGGGAGAAGCAGACTTCCTGATGAGCAGGGAGCGCAATGTAAGGGCTCGGTCCCAGGACCCTGTGATCATGACCAGAGCCGAAGGCGTAGCTTAACTTACTGAGCCACCCAGGTGCTCCTGGCTAGAAAATTTTAATTGGCTCATGTGGCTTACATTATATTTCTGTTAAATAATGTTGTTCCTAGTGGGTCAGATGGAGGACAGATGTGGGGAGCAGAACTCGGGTTCTCAAAAGGTACATTGTTGTCTTCATCTGTTCAGAATGATAACAGCTTTTCTGTTAACTTGAAGTTTGTTATGTTGTATCTGTATGTCTTCTATATATTTTCTCAAAATCTTTATCTGTGTGATCTCTTGTTTAGCATAGTGACTCTACTCCTCAGGTAGTACTGAGAAGATTTCACGTAGGTACAGATCATACAAAACTTAAAACTTTTGTTACCTGGTTGTCTTTCTTTGCTGAGCAGTAACTAGTTTTCTCTTAATGTGGAAGCACAGAACCCTGCCTTGCAAGTGAGTCAGGAAAGGTGATATTTCAGGAGCCTAAACATTATGAGGAATTGTAGATGTCCCTGCTATGAGCACTGGTTGGAAATCAGAGATATTGAAGCAATATATACTCTTGAGTCCTCATGCCACTTTTTATGAGTTAGAGATGTAGCCCCATGGAACCATCATCTTGAGCAGGAGGAGGGGAGACCATAAGGAATATACGATTTTGTTGTAGTGTCAGGGATGTTTGACCAAGGATGCGTTAATAATATCTGTTTTTCAAATTATATCTTGAGGTCACAGCCACACTTAATTAAAGGATAAAAAAACAGATAGCTTGTCTGCTCCCAGTCAGACTCAAAACTGAATTTCTTCTCAGTAAGAACTGATTTTTTCAGAGATCATTTCATAGTATTAGCCATCTTCCCAAACCACTGAGAAAGACTTATATTAGAAACCAAATTGCAGCTTTTCAAAGTAAGTGGCACCTTTTACCAGTTCTTGGGTTCTACACAGCAGTAGGTAAAGGCTAAGGCAGAGTTTTGGCTGGCCTCACAAAATAGGAGCAAAGTGACTCCCAACAGTATGATTGAGAGATTATACACCGAGACAAGTGCAGTTTAGCCTAGGGATGTAAGAGTACTTCAACATACAAAAATAAACTAGTGTAATATACCATATTAATAGAACAAAGGAAAAAACCCACGTGATCATCTTAATTGACACAAAAAAGCATTTGACAAAATCTAAATTTAACACCTTTTGATGATAAAAACACTCAGCAGACTGTGAGTAGAAGGGAACTTGTTTGACATGAAAAACTATTCTTATGAAAAATCCATAGCTTATATCCTACTCAGTGATTAAAGATGGAGTGGTTTCCTCCTACCATCAGGAACATGACATGGATGCCCAGTTCCACTGCTATTTGACATTTTGTACTGGCAGTCGCAGATGGAGAATTAAGGCAAGAAAAAGAAATAAAGGTATCCAAATTGGAAAAGAAGTAAACTATCTCCATTCATAAATGAAAATCCCCCCAGACTCACCAAAAAAGATGCTCATCATCATTAGAGGTTTAATTAGGGAAGTGCAAATCAAAACCACGAGATACCACTTCACACCCAACAGAATGGTTGAAATAAATAGTAATAATAATTATTTTAGAAACAAAATTATGGGGCACCTGGGTGGCTCAGTCAATTAAGTGTCTGCCTTTGGTTCAGGTCATAATCAGATACTGGGATCGAGCCCAGTATCAGGTTTCCTCCTGAGCAGGGAGCCTGCCTTTCTTTCTCCAGAGTCTGCCCCTCCCCACCACTCATGTTGTTACTTGCTCTGCTCTCTCTCTTAAATAAATAAGTAATCTTTAAAAGAGAAACAAAATTATGAGGCACCTGGGTAGCTCATTCAGTTAAGCACCTGACTCTTGATTTCAGCTCTGGTCATGGTCTCAGGGTTGCGATATTGAGCCCTGTGTCGGGTTCCATGCAGCCTGCGTAAGAGTCCCTCTCCCTCTGTGCCTCATCATCCCCCCCCACCCCAGAATTATACATTTTGGCAATGATGAGGAGAAACTAGAACCCTTGTGCATTGCTGGTGAGCAACATAAAATGGTTTAGCTACTATGGAAAAAAGAAAATGGTTAATTTTTCAGAAATTTAAATACAGAATTATCTCACGACCTGTCATTTCCACTCATGCATATATACCCTAAAGAGTTGCCAACAGGTATGCAAACAAATACTTGCTGAGGAATGTTCTCCCAGCACTATATCACAGTAGCCAATCAGTGGAGACGCAGATATCCAGCCACAGGAAGGAAGGAAGGATTATTAATGTGCTGTAATGTAGAAGAACCTTAAAAGTATTATGCTGAGTGAAAGACGCCAGAGACAGAAGGCCATATATTGTATAATTCCATTTATAATTCCATTTGTGTGAAATATCAATAGATAAATTTATCTACCTATCAATGGATAAATCTATAGAGACAGTAAATTGGTGCTCCCAGAAGCTGGAGGAAGGGAGAAATGGAGATTAACTGCTAGTATTTAACTGTTCCTACTTAATGGCAGTGAGGAGGTGGGGGGGGGGTGGGGAGGGGACAGAGGGTGTGACCTGCCCTTGGCCCCAGTCATTCCCTGCTTGGAAGCTTCCCTCAAGTTTTACATGTTAAAAGTTGAGGGGCGCCTGGGTGGCTCAAATCAGTTAAGCATCTGCCTTTGGCTTAGGTCATGATCCCCGGGTCCTGGGATTGAGCCCCACATGAGGCTCCCTGCTCCGTGGGAAGCCTGCTTGTCCCTTTCCCACTTCCCCTGCGTGTGTTCCCTCTCTCACTGTCTTTCTCTCTGTCAAATAAATAAAATCTTCAAAAAAAAAAAAAAAGTAGGATAATGAAATTAATGAAGCTGAGGAACAGGAAAAAAAGATTGAAGAGAAGGTAACAGCCTAAAGAATATGTGGGTCACTCTAAGCAGTTACTAATAAGAATCATGGGAGTGCACTGTTGGGGGAATATAAAATGGGACTGCTGCAAAAAAACAGTTGGACCGTTCCTCAAAAAAATAAAAATAATATCATGATCCAGCAATTCCAGTTCTGGGTTCTCAAAAGAAATGAAAACAAGGTCTCAGAGACTTACTTATACACTCAAATTCATAGCAGCATTATTTATACTAGCTAAAATGTGGAAGCTGCTTGGCCGGCTCCGTCGGAAGATCATGTGACTCGATCTCAGGGTTGCAAGTTGGAGCCCCACATTGGGTGTAGAGGTTACTTAAAAATAAAATCTTTAACAAAAAAAAGTGGAAGCAACCCAAGTGTCCATCAGTGAATGAATGTGATATGTACATCCAATAGAATATCTTTCAGCCTTTAAAAGGGAGGTAGTTCTTCAATATGGTACAACATTGTGCTAAATGACAGAAGCCGATCACAGAAGGACAAATCCTGTAGGATTCTACTTACATAAGATGCTGAATATGGTCAAAATCCTAAAGTCAGAAAGTATAACAGTGGTTGCCAGGAGCCAGGAGAGGGAAGAATGGGGAGATACTGTTTATTAGGTCAGAGTTTCAGTTTTATAAGACAAAAAATAGGGGATGGATAGTGGTGATGGTTGCACAACAGCCTGAGTGTATTTAGTGCCACTGAACTGTACACTTAAAAGTGATAAATTTTATGTTATATGTATTTTACCACAATGGAAAAAACGGGAGGTCATAAAGCCTATTGGAAATATCAGTGTAAGCAAGCCAGGCCACGGACCAGGAGAAGACGTTTGCAGCATGTGACTTGCAAAGCACCAGTATCCAGCAGTTCATCGTGCTTGTCCACCATAGAGAAACTCAACACGTGTACACAAGAACTCTGCAGAAAAGCTTATTGCTAGAAGAGGAGACAAACTTAATTAGCCCTCAGGGAGGTGGGGAGATAAACTAGAACGAATTAATGGCATCCTAAAAGTTAAAATGATTGTACTGAGTGTACATGGTTAGGTTTAATAAACAGTGTTGAGTATTTTTTTTTTTAATTTAAAAGCATGGTCTAAAATGATCTGTTTGGTGTGCATTTTTTTTTAAAGATTTTATTTTATTTTAAAGATTTAGAGACAGCAAGAGAGGGAACATAAGCAAGGGGGAGTGGGGAAGGGAGAAGCAGGCTCCCCACTGAGCAGAGAGCCCAATGCAGGGGTCGATCCCAGGACCCTGGGATCATGACCTTAGCTGAAGGCAGATGCTTCACGACGGAGACATCCAGGTGCCCTGTTCAGTGTGCATCTTAAATATTTAACCCTGCTGGGTTTTTCTCTTATATTTTGTAACTTTCTTTACGTTTGAAATCTTATTATAATTACCTTTTAAAAGAAAGATAGGTGGTTACACTCTGTGGCTGTGGATTGTTGGTGGTGCCATTGCTGTGGGCGAAAGGGGCCAACAGCTGTGGATGGCACTAGCTCAGGTCCGCAGTCATTGCTCCTTAGTCCTCCACAGCCAGTGACTGCTCAGGTGAGGCATTTTGGTCTTCTGTTGGGAGCTGTGACTGTTCTTCCAGCAGGCAGAAGCAACTGTCAGAGCATTATACAGGCCAGGCTCCTAGAATGAAAGCCAGACATCTGAACATGGGGGCGTTTCATTATCTGCTCTGTGTTCCAGCTTTTGAACGCACAGGGCCTCTAACATCTCCTGTCTCCCTGTCAGTCTGCAAACTGAGAGTGCCCAGGCATTACCTCAGGCTTGAAAGAATTTCTGTCCCGGGGTGCCTGGGGGCTCAGTCGGTCGAGCGGTTGAGCATCTGATTCTTGGCTTCCTCTCAGGTCATGATCCTCAGGGTTGTGGGATCGAGCCCTGCACTGGGCTCTGTGTTGGGTGTGGAGTCTGCTTGGGATTCTCTCTCTCCCTCTCCCTCTGTCCCTCGCCCCATTCACGTGCGTGGTGTGCGCAGGCTCTCTCTGCCTCTCTTTGTGAGACTGACGCACTGCCCGCTGCGCTAAGAAGGCAATTCTCCCTCTCTTTAAAATAAGTCTTTTAAAAAAGGAATTTCCCTTTCTGGCTTTAGATCGTGATAGCATCCAGCTGTCTCAGGATTTGCTTCTCGTCTTGATTGCGTTTAGGTGTTGAATACTATACAGCCAAATAGTCTATTCCTGGTGCCAGGGAAACATTTAAATTCTATGTGGATGTGTAGTATCACTGAGTTACAGGATGAAACCCATTCTTTCCTTCTGCAGGCCGACTAGGAAAAGTTCACATAGTGTCCTTGTTTCTTGCAGAACTCATAATACTTTATATGCACCAGAAATGCTGGCCAAGATGGCAGAGCCTTTCACAAAGGCTCTGGATATGCTTGAAGCGGAGAAATCTGCGATTTTAGGTAAGAAATTGGTCCATTTTTTCTTTTCTTGAAGTTTACCTTACCTCTGATGGACTCCTCCAGCAGCTTTGGCATGCCTGTGTCACTATGCCCTCCTCTTTGCCTGGCACTACCTCAACCACTTATTTCTCTCTGGAGTTCCTACAGGGTCTCCAGGAACAAGTGCGTTGACATCATTATCTTTGGTCTGTAGAGGCAGTTGCTCCCCTCTGTCACCCCCTCTGCACTGTTAACCCCTCCAGGTAGAGTTGTGTATCAGAGCCTTTAGCTTGTAAATAAACCATGGTTCTTTGACCTGAAGGATGTTGGCAGACTTTTCCTGCTTTCACATATGAAAAAATGATAAATCAGTTAAGCTTTTAGATAAATGAATCTTAAAAGCAGTTAAACTAAAATAGCTTTAATTACCTATATATATTATTTAAAATTTTAAAGGAATAGATTCTAAACCATGTCTCCCAGTTGTTACCTTGATTCAAGTGTTGCTATTACTCATTTTTCACCTTAGTAACTGTGCAGTCGTGTGATGTTTGCTGGGAAGGGAAGTGGCCATGTGTTTATTGGGAAACCTCACCCATGTTGGATAGGAGTCGGAGTACTGCCTCCGAGTGGAGACTTGAAGGATAAGTAGGAAGGAGCTCCTCAGGTTGGGCAAGAGATGTTGAGCCTTCTGGGCAAACAGAATGGCAGGTACAAGATGCTGCAGCATGCAGGAAAGAGCCTGGTGTATCCAGGAAGTAGAGAGCGCTGACCCAATGCAGCTGGAACACACAGAGCAAGGCAGTGGTTAGAAGTTCGAGCGAGGGACGTCCAGAGTTGCCAAACCCTTGTGCCCGTCTCTGAAGCTTTGTGCTGGCTCACCATCACAGCCCCCACAGGGTCTCTCCGTTCCCAGCAGTAACCTGGGCCTGGGCCTGGCTGTCAGTAAGCAGGCCAGTGAGCATTCCTCAGCTGTGACATTCATGAAAAGAAGGGTGTTAATTGGCCTTTCTGGAGCTCGTGTCTGTGTGTCTCGGCCTACATGATCCTGGGCATTTTCCTTTGGCATCACTGCACTAAAGGTCCTCTTTACAGAAAATAAAAATAGAATATCAAGATATGTAATTTCTATAAAAAATAGGTATTGCTTCACCACCCATTCCCACTCCCCCAACCTGCCATTCAGTTATTCAAATGAAGCCAGGAATTCCTCCTATAGAAATAGATGGTCACCCAAAACATACTAGAATGGACAAACAGTTCCCTCTGTCAGCTTCCAGCCGTGAACAAGACTTGAAATAAAAACTGCCTCTGATGAGAAATTTAGCTCTTTTGGATCTTTGAGATCTCGGTCATATTATAATGAGTTTTATTATGATTTGCCTTACATGTTGGGCTTTTGCATGAAGTGTTGCTTGAAAGGTTCCACAACTTAAAAAGCAGGGCGGGTGGGCATCCCCAGTGCTTAATGAAGAGATCATTTTGAGCTGTCATCCTGTGTTTTGGTACAAGTCCCATCTGGAGAACCCCAGGCTAAAGTTGGAGTGCCCAGTTCTAGTCTGAAGTCAGGATCACTGAAAAAGTTTCCCCCTTTCCTTGCCAAAAACAACATTGCAGTCACCTCGAAGGGAGCTCATATCACCTCCATTTGGTAGAAAACATGGCGAGCTGCTTTGTGTTTACGGCACTTGTCACCCCCACACCACATCTGCCTGTGGTAGGGTGTTGGCAGGTTAAGATCCTTGGCAGCAGAAGAGCATGTTCATGACCCATCTTTCCCTGTAGGCTTACCTCAACCTCTCTTGGAACTGAATGACTCTCCTGTCTACAAAACGGTCTTGGAAAGGATGCAGCGTTTCTTCTCCACCCTCTATGAAAACTGGTAAGGAACCAGTGCTACTTCTCTCTATTCCCTTTTTATTTTTATTTTTTTTTTAAAAGATTTTATTTATTCATTTGACAGAGACACAGTGAGAGAGGGAGCACAAGCAGGGGCAGGGGGAGAGGGAGAAGCAGACTCCCTACTGAGCAGGGAGCCCATTGCAGGGCTCGATCCCAGGACCCTGGGATCATGACCAGAGCTAAAGGCAGCTGCATAACCAACTGAGCCACCCAGGCACCCCCTATTTTCTTTTTAGATATGTGTAGTATAGGAATGCCACGGATAGGACTTCTGATGGAGATTCTAGTGTTCAGTTAAGATGAAGTAAACATTTGACAGGAAACCAATGATTCTAATGTCACACCGAAATGAATTGGCTGACTTTCTTGCATTTGCTTTTTTATAATTGTCATGTATGTCTCGGCCCTAGCCATAACTTGACATTTTATGCCTAACTTGTCTGCTTCCGGGGCATAAAATGCTGAGACCACAGTGTCAAATACTGTGAGCAGGGCTGCATTTTCTCAGAGCCCTCACCACTCAAGCTACTTTGAATGGGACTCTGGAGGCCACTAGCCAAACTTTTTCTTTGGGTCCTGGTTGTAGGATGGGGAGGTAACTGGCCATCCTGTAGCACACCACACCTCAGACATTGTCCTCACTCACCCAGTGCTCCGCTCAGCCAGGCTAACCAAAAGAGACTCTTCGTTGTAATTCCGTGTTCCTTATGAAGTAATGAAGGCTACTGTTGATCTTGGGTGCCAACATCTGTCTTTAAAAAGATGGCTAAATCGGCTATCAAGTTTCCTTAAAGGCAGGTGAGGGGTGCATTACTGATTGAGCTAAGTTACCTCACAAACCAGATAGGCTAGAAATTCCTGGGGTGTTCAGGGCTGGCAGTGACAAAAGTGGGGTTTGTCACTGGCTGTGATGTTCCCTTGCAGTTTCCACATCCTCGGGAAGGCGGGTCCTTCCATGCAGCAGGACTTCTACACTGTGGAGCACCTGGCTACTCAGCTCCTCAGCTCGGCCTTTGTCAACTTGAACAATATTCCTGACTACCGTCTCAGACCCATGCTTCATATCCTTTCCAAAGTCCCTAGATAAACCCAAAGGGCTGGGAGATTGAAGACAGGAGCCGCTCTCAGGCTCTGGAGGAGGCAGAGCTGAGCAGTGTGGAATAGATGGAATCATTTATCCGAGTGTTCGATAATCACATTCAGTGGACAAGAAGATTGGCGTGGAAGGCAGACTGGGGGCGGGTCTTCAAAGTGTTCTCCCTCGGGGTAAATCTTGACGACCCACCTCTTGGAACTAGGAAAGACAAAGGGTTTTTGTTTGTTTTTTTTAATCTCTTCTATATCCTGTCAGTTGCCTCCTCTCATACTTCATTCCCGTTTGGGCTCGCTCTCCTTTTTTTTTTTTTTTTTTTTTTTTTTTTTTTTTTTTTTTTAAATTTATTTATTTGTTAGAGAGAGAGAGAGAGAGCACAGGCAGACAGAGTGGTAGGCAGAGGCAGAGGGAGAAGCAGGCTCCCTGCTGAGCAAGGAGCCCGATGTGGGACTCGATCCCAGGACGCTGGGATCATGACCTGAGCCGAAGGCAGCCGCTTAACCAACTGAGCCACCCAGGCGTCCCTCCTTTTTTTTTTTTAAATGTTTTTGAGAGTATCTTTCTTCCCTGGAGTTAAAGGAGAACTTTAGGTAAAAGAGAGTGTTCCTCCTCTTTTAGGCAAATAAATGGCTGTAATGTGCAGCCTAGTATCCATTCCTCGGTAGCCAGGGCTTTTTGGAAAAGAGTTTGAAGATTTTTGCCCCCCCCCCCTTTTTAAAGATTTTATTTATTAGAGAGCATGAGAGAGGAGATAAACTGGAGGGGAGGGGCAGAGTGAGAGGGGGAAGCAGACTCCCTGCTGAGATGCAGGGGTCCTGGGATCATGACCTGACCTGAAGGCAGACGCTTAACCAGCTGAGCCACCCAGGTGCCCCAGATTTTTGCCTATTAACACAGAATGTCCTAGGCATCTTGTAGGTCTTTTGAGGGTTGACTCTGCCCGTGGGGGTATCCTGCTGCCTGGCAGGAGAAGGGTGCCTTAGAAAGAGAGGGGTCTGTGTTCATGTGCTAAAACTTCTTAACCTGCCGCGCCATGGGTCTTTGTGAAGCCTCTGGTGCTCTTCTGTCCCCCGGAGCACTATGAAGCCCTGGTGTCTCCAATCCTTGGACCTCTTTTCACCTACCTCCACATGGTAAGAGATTGGTCAGAAGGGGGAGCAAAGAGGACCCTTAGGCAGGTTGGCCTCTCATACGAGTTTTGCAAGTCAGGAGTTCCTGAAAGGGTCTCTTGCTCTTGGCTTTGCTTGCTGTGGTGGATTGCACCCCCCTCCCTTCCCCGCCGAACTAGACTGATTCAGTTGCCTACGAAGACCTGCACACTCTAGTTCTGCTCCTGACCTCCTGTTAACTGAGGAGAGGCGATCAAGGGAGTTCCTCCTCTGGGTCTGTTTCCCCAACTGTGGGATTAAGCAGGAGGAGCAGCTGGATAGAGAACAGTGTCCAGAAAGACCTGGGAATTCTACAGTATCGCTGATTCTTTCCAAGCATGGGATACCCTGTTCTTGTCATGAGTGCAAGAGAGGTTCTAGAGACCACTTCTGGTAGTTTAAACTTCTGGGGTTCCCAAGGCTGAAATTAAGACCTGGAATCATCTTCAGTTTATTCTACTCATGAAGTGGACCATAGATACTATCTGTTCCAACTTCTTCTCCACTGTCAGCATTATTTCCCTTTTGTTTTCCCAGAGGCTTTCCCAGAAATGGCAAGTCATCAACCAGAGGAGCCTGCTGTGGTAAGAAGCATCTCTTCTCTTGGTGGGAGCACTGTTGTTCAGGGCTAGAAAGCTGTGGGTTATGGTTGTCCTCAGCCTACATGGTAGATGGCTTGTCTGTGACCATTAGGCATACTCTGTCTTAGGAGGGTGCTGAGACATCCTTACCCACTTTGGATTTTGATCCAGTACCTTTAGCCCACTGGGTAGAGTCAAATAATAATATCTGCCTCAGTGGATCGTTGCTGTCCCATTCCCAGCATTGGCATGGAATGTAGACCGAAGGAAGCCAGGAGAAGGAAGCGAGCACAGATGGTCTGGTTAGGGGCACTGTTTTTCTTGTCCTTCCCTCTTTTGTACTCCTGTGGAACTTGGCCCCCTGCTTTTTTGCAGTGGGGAAGATGACACCGCGGATGACAACCCAGAGTCTCAAGAGATGTTAGAGGAACAACTGGTGAGGATGTTAACCCGAGAAGTCATGGACCTAATCAGTAAGTGGCATGTGGGACGTAGGGGTAGTAGAGAAGATTTTTTCTGGGAAAAGAACTGGTTGCTCATCCAATTCCATTAAGGCATGTTTATAGCATTACTGACACATGGTTAAGAAATAATGAACTAGGGAGAAACCAGGTAGTCCTTAAATCAACTGAAAGACATCCTATGAATTATAGACTGTATTGTATTTGTAAGACTAGAATATGTGGGAATGGTCTAAAATAATAGAAATTTGGATTAATGGCAGGAGTAACTTCCTGGTCTTGTCAAAATGGGAAAATTTTTATAACTTGGACATGAGGTGGCTAATTTTCTTTATTCTTTTTTTGGTTATTTCATTTGTTTGAGATTCATAGTAGACCAAGGATGTATCAGTAGCCATTCTTTCCTGGTCACCTACTCTCAGAAAATTCTGTCATTTTCATCTAGTTGATTGAAGTTAAAGGGGCACCAGAGCAGTCCGGTCAAACACCACCTCTGTTTCTGCTGGTGAAGATGGTTTTGTGCCTGGACAGTGCCCCAGTTTCCCCCAATTTCATCTGCCCGGGAGACCATTTGGGATTTATTGTCCAGAGGTGGCTCTTGTCTGGTGGCAGAAAGCCCAGTAACCCCACTTTCTTGCTTTAGCGGTGTGCTGTGTTTCAAAGAAAACTGCTGACCATGGTACTGCTCCCCCTACAGATGGAGATGGTAAGTAAGCCTGCTGTGTGGTCCTCCAGAAGTCTGCCCTTAGACTCCAGAATATTCTGTAGCCAGGTCAGTTCTCGTAGAAATGGTTTCTCCAGCAGGCTGCACTGGTGGGGGGGATGTCCATCTGGCTTTTCTCTCCGCTGGCCCTCTTGCTGTATTCCTCCAGCATACTCTCACCGGAGAGCCTTTGCACTTGCTGTTTGCTCTACTAGAATAGCTTTTCTCCCAGCTGTATCCGTGGCCTGTCCCTCACTCACATGTCACCTCTGAAAGGTCTTCCATGACCAACTTCAAAAAACTAGCCGCCCCAGCCAGCCACTCTGTGTCCTTCCTTTGCTCTGTTTTTCTTCATAGCACTTAACACTGTGTTAAGTATTAACATTGTTTTACTTCATGTATTCCCTGTTTCCCTTGTTAGGATGTAAACTCCCATCAGGGAAGGGACTTCGTCCTATTCCTGTTAACATCCCCAGGAACTAAGTCCGTGCTTGCTACAGTGGGGTCTTCAAATACTTCAGCCACAAAAGATCCTTAGTGTTTGCAGCTTTTTAAGTAACTGTTGAGAGAATCTCCTGTTTCCCACTATTTTTCACACTGCAGCCAGATGCATCTCCAGACCTGCCATGGGTAGGGGCTTCTACACCCTCTCAGGCAGCTGGGGGGCTGTCCCGGGACTGCTCATTGACCAGGCAGCCCGGGGTACTCAGCTCTCCCTTACTTAGCGGCCTGCTTTTCTCTGTTCTGAAAGGATGGAGCTTAACATTCTGCCCTCTGCTTACAGATGAAGAGATGATGGCCACAGAGGTTGCCCCCTCCACCATGACAGAGCTTACAGACCTGGGCAAATGTCTAATGAAGCATGAGGTGGGTGGAGGGGACAGGGGAGGGTTTTCTGCTTTCCAAGTATGGCGCCAGCTTCCACTTTTCTCAGCCTATGATGCCATCAAAGAATTCTTTTGGGTAATGCCGCTTTATAGGAGTTAAGTTCCTGGTTCCTAAAGCTCCAGAAAACAGTGGGAGAGGTCAAGGTATCTCCTGTGCCAGCATGGGTAAAGGCTTTCAGAAGCACATGGGCGCGTTGTGGTGTTCGAGCCCAGGCCTGAGCTAGGTCTCCTTACACATGGGTTTTCTCTTCTGTATGGGCTTTTTTTTTTTTTCTTTCTGACTGCCTGATACACAGAGGAAATAAGCTCGTCTCCAGTAGCTGCTTTTGTCACGTTCCTGTTTACCTATGAAAACTCCAGCTGCTCGTGCAGAGGCCTACTCAGAAAATTGTATTTTCTCATTGGAATCCTTCATCCTTTCCCACTAGGATGTTTGTACGGCGCTCTTAATTACAGCCTTCAATTCCCTTGCCTGGAAGGATACTCTGTCCTGCCAGAGGACCACCACCCAGCTCTGCTGGCCTCTGCTCAAACAAGTATGATTATTTACCCCTTCTCCTTACCCCTTATGAGAGGCTGGGGTCATGAGGATTGAATCGGTTAGAAGAAGCGGGTTGCTGGGGCTCTCCGAGGGTACCCCTTTGGCCCTGAGCACAGCTGTGTCCCCAGGTGCTGTCAGGGACACTGCTCGCAGATGCCGTCACGTGGCTTTTCACCAGCGTGCTGAAGGGCTTACAGACGCACGGGCAGCACGATGGCTGCATGGCTTCCCTGGTGCACCTGGCCTTCCAGATCTACGAGGCGCTGGTGAGTCAAACAGCACAGAGGTGCACTGCAGCTTCAGCCCTTGGGGCCTGCTCCCAGGCAGTTCGACTGTCATAAAATCAGGCAGCTGCCAGCTTGCTGGTCCTGCCCCTGGACATGGTGGGGGATGGGAAAGGTGCCAGGGCCCAGCCATCGCCATTGCATGGTTTTCTATATCCACACTCTGCAGCGCCCCCGGTACCTGGAAATAAGGGCTGTGATGGAGCAGATCCCTGACATACAGAAGGACTCTCTGGACCAGTTTGACTGCAAGCTGTTGAACCCCTCTCTGCAGAAAGTGGCTGACAAGCGCCGGAAGGACCAATTCAAACGCCTCATTGCTGGCTGCATCGGGGTAGGTCACATGCCTCCCCTAGTGCTCCCTGCTGGCTCAACCCACACTTGCGGTCTTCTTAAAGTATGGGTCTCTGCAGACTAGAGACCAGCTGGAGTCATGATTTGTCTTTTAATTTTTTTTAATAGATTTTATTTATTTGTCAGAGAGAGCACAAGCAGAGGGAAGTGGCAGGGAGAGGGCGAAGCAGGCTCCGTGCTGAGTAGGGAGCCGATGTGTGGGACTGGATCCCAGGACCCTGGGATCATGACCTGAACCAAAGGCAGATGCTTAACCGACTAAGCCACCCAGGCATCCCAGTCATGATCTTTAAAACAACCCACTCCTCAGGGCCCAGCATCAATTCTTTTCATTTGTTTTCCACAGAAACCCTTGGGAGAGCAGTTCCGAAAAGAAGTTCACATTAAGAATCTTCCCTCACTTTTCAAAAAAACAAAGCCAATGCTGGAGACAGAGGTGCTGGACAACGAGGAGGGTGGCCTGGCCACCATCTTTGAACCCTGAATCAAACTTTTGGGCATTCTTCCTCGGCCTTTATTGTCATCTCTTCTTTCCCCTTCGTAGCTAATCTCTAGGCCCCTCTCCACTGCCACCTCACCTTACACCACTGTCAGCCTGGAGAGAGATCCAGGTCTGGAGCTGGAGAGAGGGGGCCCAGTGCAGGGCAGAAGTAACGATACCTAAGGTATCAAGAAAGGGAGTTCGTGCTCATGCCATTCCGTCTAGATTTCCCAGCTATCTCCCATTCTACTTGGAGTTTCAACTTTTCCAAGAAAGAAAAGCTAGAGCAGACTGGCCCTACTCCCCAAGCCCTCCCACCCCCATGTAGCCATACACCTGCGTAGAGCGGTAACTCGGGGTGCTAACCCCCAGTACTGCAACTAGCCAGGCTTGCAAAGGGGCTTGGTCTACTGCTTGCGCCAGAGAGTTCCTCCTGGGCTGTTGCAAGTCCCACTGAGCCCCTTTACCGCTGGGCTGGCAGAGGACCTTCCCTGTCTCCCAGGGGCATGTCTGAGTCAGGTGCTGAGTGCTGAACTGAATGTGACCAGTTCCTGCTCTTTGTTTTGAGCAAAAATCTGGTCACCTGATGGAATTCCCAGTACAGGCTGTCACCAAGCTCTGGACACAGTGTCGAGAGCAGTACCATCAGGGACCAGGGCTAGGCCAGGATCCGGAGTGCTTTCTGACCTCCCCT
This sequence comes from Martes martes, assembly GCF_963455335.1. Lineage (NCBI taxonomy): Eukaryota > Metazoa > Chordata > Mammalia > Carnivora > Mustelidae > Martes > Martes martes. Next base: position 89,604,770 of record NC_137893.1, on the reverse strand, counting down.
TAGAGCTCACACATACTCCATGCACAGTCCCTCAGCATGGTTTCCCCAGCCCCAGGGTCCACTCAGGCATAAGAGCCACAGTACCCTATCTAGTGTCATGTGATGCCACTGGCATCAGAGGATAATGCAGACCAGCTAGGCTCTGTCTGTGATCAGCAGGTAGCAAAGCCACTGGTCTCTTCTCGGACTAGTTGGGTCCAGGTGCCTTCAAAAATCTCATGGTATTTCAGGTCCCTGGTCACTTCTCTCGTGGACCATTTCCAAAAGAAAAGAACATATGCCTTCCTATCACAACCTGTATTGTGAGGCTCCGCTCTGTTCTAAAGGTCACTGATCGCCCTGTAAGCAGCAAGGACATGAATGCAGGACCCTAGCCTTGAGTCACAGCTGGCCATAGCCAGCCTTAATCCATACAGAAACCACATAGAATGTCTGCATTCTGGAGGAGGCCTGTCATCCATGCAGCCCACTGACACAAGGGCTTCAGTAAAGACTGAGCAGAAGGGCCTGGGCTCACGCTATAGCTGTGAGCAGGTGGCACCCGGGCAGGGTTGAAGAGAGGTGAACCTAGGCAAACAGGACTTGGGGGTCCTGTAGAGCTGTTTCTGTGGCAGATTCACCCCATACCCTCTTCCTGAGTGGTGCTTTGGGCTGCTTCCTGTTGACTCTGAAGGCTGTCTTAGTAGGTTTCCCTCCCAACCTGATGGCTGCCTACTCCTCTCTGGTTGGGGCTATAGAGGGCATAGTTGTATTTATTGTGCTGTAATATTTTTAACATCCTGTTACTTCATGTTAGAAGTTTTCTATTGTTTATAGAACCTTTTTGTAGCAACATTAACTCTAAAGCACATCTGCATGTCAGTAAAGATCTCCGTTTCATACAGAAAGGGCCCCATCTGCCTTTTTCAAACCAGTGACTTCTAGTGTCACTACTCCTGAACATCCTGCTGAGGAAACTGGACAGGAAGAGCAATGACTGATGCACCTGTTCTGTCAGCTTTCTCAAACAGTATGCCAGTCAGAAAAAGATTTCTATTCCTGACAGACCTACACTAGGCCAGTCTTCCCACTCTCCCAGTGTTCTCTGTGGCTGCTGGGGCTGGACTCTGAAGCATCGCCCAAAGGGAACTGCTGCTGTCCCTTTCGACTTTTTTTTTAAGATCTTATTTTTAAGTAATCTCTACACCCAACACAGGGCTTAATTTATAATCCTGAGGTCGAGTCACCTGCTCTGTTGACTGAGCCAGTCAGGCGCCCACCCTTGTGTGACACTTAATAGCAGTTGTGACTTGACAGCTGTAGACCTGATGCTTCCTGTGATAATCCAGAAGATGGGTAAAGTGGCACACAATATCCTTCTGTGGCTGAGCCCCCAGAAACCACCTCAATTTGGCATTTCTCTTAAGGCTTCAGAGGATTTGGCCCTGACCTGCAATAACACCCAAACCCAGCATTCCCAAGGGCTAAATAATGCCAAACCTCTTCGGAGTTGAGGCCCCATATTTTGGGGCTAAAACTCAGGTAGTCCTGACAAAAGGATTTTTATTTGGATGTAATTTTATTTACATGAAGGCCTTACAAAGGCACGAGGTCACATTCTATGGCACATTTAACAAAATGTATCAACTGAAAATAAGGCTAGACCTGTCCGAGAAAACCCAGGACCTCCAGTCACACTGGACTCTGGCAGTCCTGTGAGCGCAGGTCAGGACCCCAGATCTTCAGCCTGGCTTGGGAGCAGTCCAGCCCAGCCACACTAAGAAGTCCGGTGCAGGCTCAGTCCATCTGAACTGCGTCCAGTTCATCCAAGAACCGCCGGCACTTCCCCATCAGTACCTTGATGGCTTCACTCACTAGCACCTCTGGTGGCAACACCCCTGTTGACTCGACAGAGACTGGGAAGCAGAGAGAGCCCTGAGCCCAAGTGTGCTGGCACCAGCTCCTGTGCCGCATCACTGCCAGCTTCTAATCCGGACTCCACCAGGAAGCTGCAGCACCGAACACCTGTCTCCTGCACCCCTGCCCTGACCCGATACTCACAGATGTAGTGGTCGCGAACCCGAGCAAGTCGGACGAGCTTCTTCAGCTTCTCATTCCGGAACACTTCCCTGCTGAAGGTATCTAGCCGGGGATTGGCAACTCTGGCCACCTTCTTACCTAATGAAAAACTATGTTCTAAATACAAGAGCCCCGAGCTTTTATTTCCGCTACCCTTACAGAAAATATACTTTAGGTCCTGACCCGAATGCGTGGCATCCCCAGTGGCCTACCTTGGACCTCCTGCACTTCAATGACCCCAGGTGAGAAGCACCGGCTCAGATCCTCCGCTGCCTCCCCTTCCACAGGCTCAAGCAGGGTGATGTCGGGCAGGAGCCTATAACTGGCTGTTGCCACAGGTGAAAACTTGGCATGATCTTTGCCTGGAGGGTAGACTGAAATCAGAGCCTGGGGGGAAACCTTCTTCATGTCAGATAAGCCCTTAACAGAGGCCCACTGGCTTTTTGCGGGTCAAGACCGCTCAGCTGAGCCCCTTAGTCACACCTCGCCCTATTGTAATCACACTACCCTCCCAACCCCCCCTCCCAACCCCCCCTCCCCCCGGAGCAGCCTGCAGGGTTCTTACCAATGCCCTTGACACAGTGCATGAGTAGGTCAATCTCCTGGCCAGGCCGCAGCTGGGCAATGAGAATATCATCATGCACAGGCCTGATAGTGCCCTCTGGGAAGAGGTCAGCCTGATTCCCCAGGGGCACCCATGTCATGTGCCTGGTGTACACTGGAGAAAGCAGCACATCAGAGAAACCTCAGTCCTTAAAACTAGCACCCAGCAAAGGGGAGCCTTCTTGCTCACCCACCACCACTCACCTTTGTGGTTCACATAGAGTTCGTTGGGATCAGAGGAATCTTTAGCGGCATGGGGATTCCGCGTGCACCTGACCTGAAGACGAAACTGTAGAGTATCTATCTCTGTGCCTTCTTCATCTCCTGAACAAAAGATGGAAGTGGTTGCTCTTAAAGAACAGCTGAACATTTGGGTGCCAGACACTATGCTGTATGCATTAATATGCATTTGTCATTTACTCCTCTGGACAAATTACAGAAGACCATGGGCAAGTGTTCACATAGATCCCAACTCCTCACGTACCAGAACATTAGTAACTTGCTTACAATCTTACAGTAGTCAATCCAGGATCTGAACAGAGGCAGTATGACTCTAGAATCAACTGTGGAAGAAAACTGTTCCCATTTTGCCACAATTTCATTTTCTCAAACACTGACCTTGGTTCCGATACTCAAAAAGACGGGGATCGGCATGAATAGGAATGAGCCCCAAGCGATGAGCAAGGATCTCATCCTGGACAATGGATGTGTTGTTGTATACGAGGACCTTTTCCACAGCCATGGTTGGCACCTGACCAAGAAAACAGGATCATTCACCTACAGACTCCCCATTTACTCCTACTTCCTGACAAAGGAGGACCACTTCTAGAAGAATGCTTGATGAAAAGTTTATGAGGAATGAGCAGGAGGCATGCTCAGCAAAACTGCCAAGAAACTAAAAGAAAGGGGCAACTTGAGAATTCTCCAAGTAAGGTGATTGCACAGTTTCCTACCCAACTCCGCCCTTGCCACTATGCCCACCGATAAATACCTCAGCTAATAAAATGCGTCGAAAAGCATTGGCAATGGCTGCATCAATTCCCACCATGTCGAACTCCAATGAGTTTTCATCCAGGTGCACCACATCCACACGGAAGTTCTGCAGGGACAGAAAATGCAATAAATGAAGCTTGCTCTCTATGGAGTCAATACCCTCTCCCTGGATATTGCCCCTAATGTTCTCACTCACCCAAGAACCTTCCTTTGGCCAGATGACCCTCATAGATGTTCCTTTCTCCCCCAATCCTTTATTAGTTTCTTGAAGTTTCCCTGTTTTTAATCCTCTATTCATTTAAAATCACCTGCAATATGGCCTCCAGCTAGACCATCCACAAAAACTATTCTACGAGAGAACAGACTTCCACACCCCTTAATCTACTTGACACTATTCAATCCTTATCTTACTAGACTCCTCTAGTAATTCTATCAATGCATTCAGCATTGATAGAATCCCTCCATTTTCAAACTCTGCCTTGGCTTCTGAGCACCAATCTTCTGCTTCTCTTCCTCCTCCTGAATCCTTCTAAATTCACGATCTTTTACTGACTCCATAAACATCACTATCTTCCAGGTTTTTGTCTCTCTCCAAAGCGACCTCAATCACATTCATGGTTTTAACAATCATGTACTGAAAACTTCCCAATTTATCTCACTTTTTATCTCCTTTCAAACACATGTTCTACTAGCCTGCTAAATTTCTCCACATACAGGAAACTTAAATCTATCATTCCCCTTCCCCAGACCTATTTTTCATCAGTAAATGGTACCACCGTTCATTAAAGCAGTTCCTCAAGCTGCGTCATTTTACACTCCCTCCTCACAGCCGACATCAAAGCAATCAACAAATTTACCTTCTATCTTCCCTTTGCTTTATTTTTCTGATTATAATCTTAGTTCATGCCTTCAACCTCCACTCCTCTATGCAATCCTGTCACAAATCTGACTGCCCTATTTGATCTTTGATTCATTCTCTCCCAGCCATTATGGCTGCAAAGCAGATCGTATCTGCTTCAGAGCTCTTTGAAAGCTCCCTATCACCTACAGTGTCTAATACGCACTTCGATCTTGCCCACCACTCATGCTAGCACTTTATATTCGAACAATAATAAACGGCTTGGCCACTCCCAGAACACAGCTCACAAAGCCTTTGTAATTTAGCTTTTGGTCTTAGATCCCCCTCGCCTTTCCCTGTTGTCAGATTTTACTCATCGTTCAGGGCTCAGTTCAGATGTCATCTCCTTCAGGAAGTACATCTTCATACCGCTGACCCGCTTTCCATTCTAGATTAAGTGCCTCTGTGGGATCACCCCATCCCTTATTGTCCTTATCGCTACCAACCACGTTTACATTATACTGAAATCATTTATGCGCGCTCTTCAACAAGATTAAACAGCTTGTTCGTCGAACAGAGCACAAACCCTGTACACGGAGCTCCTAACACGTTAGTCGTTTTCATCAGCAAACGACTTATGAACCGAGCGAATTCCAAGGGCTGCTTCCAAGACACAGGCTGCCCAAATCACAAGGTCCGTTCCAAATAACCTCTCCAGCCCCACCCACCTACCTTCTCGAAGCGGTTTTGGTCCCAGGCATCATCATAGCCCGAATAGTTACCAGGAAAGTCGGTGGTATGAACCTAGAGCAAAAAGAGACGAGTCTGCGAAGGGGCAGGTAGGGCAAGCCCGCCCCAACTCCGACCCCAACTCATCCCTGTTCCATTCTCTTTTCTCTTCCCAAGCTCAAGGCCACAGGCTTACATTGCGAACCCCGAACTCCCCCAGAACCACGCGGGTCCGCATTTCTTGCACCGCCTGGGCGGCCGCCATCTTCACCCCCTCCACGTGATTAGGGCAGCAAACTGGCGCGTGCGTCCCAGTCGTCCTCCTCCGTCTCCGTGGTAACGCACCGCCTCCCGGATTCTTAAACATCGCGAGATTCTGTCCAGACCGCGTCCACGTCCCCAGTTCCGGAAGTCAGTTTTAGCCAAACATCCGGGTTTCTTCTTTTTGCGTTCCGGCTGAACCCACCTCTCTTTCTCGCCCGCAGACATAGCCCTCCCTCAGGCCCACATCTCTCCCACTCCTCCTCCGCGCGCGGGACTTGCGCGGGCTTCAGCGACGGGAGCCCGCGAGGGACATGGCAACTACGGCGGCGCCGGCCGGCGGCGCCCGAACCGGGGCTGGCCCGGAATGGGGAGGGTTCGAAGAAAACATCCAGGTAATCGCCCCCAAGGCTCCGGCTGCGAGCAGCCCCAGGGCTGGCAGCCGTCTTGAAGTGTTGTGGGGACTCCCCCTGGGAGCGTGGAGGTCTGCTCCATTTGCAGCACTTGTTCTCCCCTTTGGATCTTGGTGTACACGAAAGGCAGTGGGACTAGTGCTGACCTGAAAGGTAGACTGGCCCTCCAGCCAAAGGGCCTCGTGTCTCTGGACACACCTGCTTTTGCTTTCGAGACAAGTTTGTTGGTCGATCGGAGTCGGGCGTGGCGGGGGAGTGGGCAGTTTTCCCTGGCACTGGCGAAAACCATGCTGTGTGCACAGCCTTGTTTGGGGGATGGAAAAGACAAAGGAAATGGGCACTTTTGCAGCCCTCTGAGAATCTGGCAAGAAAGGTAGAAGAAAGACATATATGCAAGACAAGAATAGGCTAGAAAAGAGAGCCAGACAGCCAAGGGTTCTGAGAGCAAATGAGGGGAAGAGAGCCACATGATCTGTGGTGATTCCAAGCCATACCCCCAGCAGTGGAAAAACAAAGTCCCAAACCCTGGGAGGAACAGAGGAGGACATGCGGATGGAGCAGAAAGGTCCTGCACTCTAGAAGCCATTGTCTTCACAGGGTGGGGGCTCAGCTGTGATTGACATGGAGAACATGGATGATACCTCAGGCTCCAGCTTTGAGGATATGGGCGAGCTGCATCAACGACTGCGGGAGGAGGAAGTCGACGCTGATGCAGCTGCTGCAGAAGAAGAAGACGGGGAGTTCCTGGGCATGAAGGGCTTTAAGGGACAGCTGAGCCGGCAAGTGGCGGATCAGGTAAGCAAGACTGGATTCCAAGTAGCTGGGAAGGTATATCTAGGCAGGCCCCAAGGGCTGGAGTTGGTGTCGAAGTTCACCCCATGTTGTCTAACCCAGTAGAACTATGTAGAAGACCAACAGAAAATGAGCAACAGGGGGGCGCCTGGGTGGCTCAGTGGGTTAAAGCCTGTGCCTTCGGCTTGGGTCATGATCCCAGGGTCCTGGGATCGAGCCCCACATTGGGCTCTCTGCTCTGCGGGGAGCCTGTTTCCTAAGGGAAAAAAAAAGAAAATGAGCAACAGGGACTGCAGCTCAGAATCTCCCTCACAATACCTACTCGCCCCATTTCCATCTTCCTTACTTCAGATGTGGCAGGCAGGGAAGAGACAAGCTTCCAGGGCCTTCAGCTTGTACGCCAACATCGATATCCTGAGACCCTACTTTGATGTGGAGCCAGCCCAGGTGCGAAGCAGGTGAGAATCCTTCTCCTGACGGAAGCTGCCCTCCTCACACCTAGTTCTTCATCCAAGCTACAACCAGCTACCAAGCCCTGAGGCTCTGCCTTCCTCCTCTCCATCTAGCAGACCGCCTGTCCTTCCCTCAACACACAGCTCAAATGTCACCTGCTCTGTTCCCCATTCCTCAGCCGCATCCCCAATTTGTCCTTTCCTGGTGATCCTAGAGAACTTTATGCTTTCTTTTAACAGATGACCCCTCAGGAGTGCTGTACTCACTTATTTCTGGGGCTGGCTCCCCAGAGAGTGCCTCAAAAACAAGTCTCTGTTTTATTTTTATATTCCCAGCGCTGGAACAGTCTCTGAACCAGAATACCACTGCTTAGTTGTTGAATGACTTTTCGAGAAGTGGATCTAATTTTGGCTTGGTACTTTGCTCGTCATTTAAGAGGTGCTCATCAGACACCCAGTACCACTTAGCAGCTATTTACTGAGCATTTGCTCTGTGCTGGGCACTGTAGTGGTTCTGTCTCATGGAAGACAAGGTGAAGATAGATGGAAGCCTTGCCCTCAGGTGCCATTACAGTTCAGCACTCATGTCCTCAGGGAGGATACCTGACCCAGAGTAGGCTAGAGGGCAGGATGGGGCAGGTTTCCCAGAGGCGGTAAGATCTAGCCAAAATCCAAGGTATTATAGGAGCTGGTCACCTGAGAGTGGGGAAAAGTGACTTGTAGTTTTATTCTTTCTGTGTGGAATTTTCATACCATTTCTAGGCTGTTTTTGCAGAAAATGCTTGGCGGTATTGTGAGGAATGGTAAGCAGGAAGAGACAGGAGACACACTGGTTCCCTCAAGTAAAACCTTTCCTACTAAACCCTTTCCAGGGCTTCGCCATCACAGCCCTGAATTCTGGGCATTCTCTTCTGAAGTTGGTCTGTTTTATTTTTTATTTTTATTTTTTAAATTTTATTTATTTATTTGACAGACAGAGATTACAAGTAGAGAGGCAGGCAGAGAGAGGAAGGGAAGCAGACTCCCTGCTGAGCAGAGAGCCTGATGTGGGGTTTGATCCCAGGACCCTGGGATCATGACCTGAGCCGAAGGCAGAGTTTAACCCACTGAGCCACCCAGGCGCCCCTATTAGTCTGTTTTAAATGGGAGCAGGTCAAATAGATAAATCGTCAAGCTCTCCTCCAAGGCCCGGGCAGGCTTTCTGAGTTTTCCAAGTGTGTGAGCATGGTATCAGAAGGTTTTCCTTCCTGGAAGCATTTTTAGGAACAGGGAATTTATTTCCTTGTTCCTTATCTGTCTTTACTCCCCTCTTCTCCTTTTATCATCCAGCATATTTTCTGGAGTTAGAGATGAATAAGATTTCAGGCCCTCCAGAACCTCATAGCCTAGTGCTGCCTTGGCTCTCATCTCTCCTCTCCTCTCCCAGGCTTCTGGAGTCCATGATCCCAATCAAGATGGTCAACTTCCCCCAGGTGAATACCCAAGGTAGCATGTCTGGGAGAGCTGGGGGAGACATGAGGGCAGGGGGTGGGGCCACCAGGCAAAGCCTAGGAAGACCTAAACAGAAGAGCCATTGTACCCTCCAGCCTGAATGAGTTGGTATATTGACAGAAAATCGCAGGTGAACTCTATGGACCTCTCATGCTGGTCTTCACGCTGGTTGCCATCCTTCTCCATGGGATGAAGACATCTGACACCATTATTGTAAGCAGGACAAAGGACTTTGGGGGGTGGCTGAACTAAGTTGAAAGCTGCCCAAGGAGACGATGGTGCAGTGAGGTAGAAGCAGCCCCTGAGGGAAGCCCTGGGTGAGGCTGAGACCAGAGGCCTCCCAGGACTAAGCAGAGCCTTCACCCCACAGCGGGAGGGCACCCTGATGGGCACAGCCATTGGCACCTGCTTCGGCTATTGGCTGGGCGTCTCGTCCTTCATTTACTTCCTCGCGTACCTGTGCAATGCCCAGATCACCATGCTCCAGATGCTGGCACTGCTGGTAAGGAGTCCAGTGTGGTGGCGGGAGAGGGTAATCTTCAAAAGAGTAGCTAGGCCTTGGTCTGCATCTCTCCCAGGCCCCAGGCACTGGAATGGGATGAGCCAGCCAGCGGACTGTTTCTTTCTCAGGACCCTCGTGAGAGCTCAAAGGCCAGCCCAGCCTGAGTGATTTTCCTCTCCGCCATTCCGTTTCCTAGGGCTATGGCCTCTTTGGGCACTGCATTGTCCTATTCGTCACCTATAACATCCACCTCCATGCCCTCTTCTACCTCTTCTGGTTGCTGGTGGGTGGGCTGTCTACCCTCCGTATGGTAAGCCGGGCAAGAGGTTGCCAGGGGTGGGCTGATCTCCCGGGGAGTTCGGGAAAATAGCTCAGAGCTGGGCCGAACCCCACAGAGGGCTCCGAATTGGTGGGAAGAGCCCAAAGATTGTTCTAAGCTCTGGGCCGGAATGTCCTCTCCACACTGCTTGCTTTGGAGCCAGGCCCTCTAAGCTGTGTTCTGTGGCCCTAGGTGGCAGTGCTGGTGTCACGAACAGTGGGCCCCACGCAGCGGCTGCTCCTCTGTGGCACCCTGGCTGCCCTGCACATGCTCTTCCTGCTCTATCTGCATTTTGCCTACCACAAGGTGGTAGAGGGTGAGTGACAGCAGAGCCAGGGGCGGGGGGGACATCCTCTGAGCTCGGTGCCCAGCCAGCTCTGGCTCACCTTCCATCTTCTCTTTCAGGGATCCTGGACACGCTGGAGGGCCCCAACATCCCGCCCATGCAGAGGGTCCCTAGGGACGTCCCTGCTGCACTCCCTGCTGCTAGGCTTTCCGCCACTATGCTCAATGCCACAGCCAAGGCTGTCGCGGTGACCCTGCAGTCACACTGACCCCACCTGAGACCCTTGGATGGCCCCTGTTCCCCCATCTGTGGAGCAGAGGAAGATTAAAGAACAGTACTGATGGCGTGTGTCTCTTTGATGGGGTCTGCAGCTGCCTCAGAGCTGTAGCCACTTCTGCAACCCCCTGACGCCTGTGGGCCTTCTGAAGGGCACAAGGCCTAGAACCCCTGGCCAGGACTGCAGGGTTTTGCCACCAGTGCAGAAAGTATCTCAGCTCCTCTGAGGCCCTCTCTCCGCCTCCTCCTTCCTCCCTCTTTATCTCCCCCCACATTGTCTTGCTAAATATAGACTTGGTAATTAAAATACTGATTGAAGTTTGGAACTGGAGCTACCATTCCAGTGGTCCTCCCTGCCACCTTACTTCCTGTACACTTTCTTGTTCTCTTGTCACTGGTGGTAATGGCACCTGTCCTCTTCTTGCTACCCTCATCCAGGCAGGACGAAGGTGGGAGAGCCCAGACTACACCGAAAGCAGAGACTGAATATGAAACCTGTCCCTGGGGGCAAGGGACACCCACCCCACGGAGCCGCAGGGAGGCCTCAAACACGGGAACCCTGTGTGATGGAGGACAGCACCCAGCTTGAGTGGGCTCAGCCTCACTCTGGGGACACCAGTGGAACAATGACAATTGGCCAAAAATGCCCAGATTCAGCCCCATGACATTACAAGGCCCTCATGCACCCGGGCCACTGGGTAGGGATAATTTTCCCGTGGGAGCTCACATCTGAAGCCAAACTTGCCGGTGTCCTGGTTAAACTGGGGCCAAAGGAACAAAGCTATCATCTGGAGTTTACTCTGTCCTTCCTCTCCAAGAGTGTCGTTCACTCCTAAAAACCACCCTCCCCCCCTCCCCCACCCAAGCCTAGCACCATCCACCCCACCACCCATTTAATCTGCTCTACTTAGGGACTTAAGTCAGGTGGTTAATGAAATAGGACGTTTGACCTCCCTTCACTACGCTTATTTTTTTTCCCCTAGTAAATCTGGGTCAGCTTGTTTTCCTCCCAGCAAAGAGCCTAAGACGTGCCTTTCATTTGCCGTGTTTCATCCGATATGTGAGGACCCCAACCCATCACCAGTGAATAAGGTGCGAACAGCACTACCCACACCGTGCAGTGTACCCTTCCTGAAAGTTCCAGCCCCCTTAACACGGCCGCCTACCACTGCAAGTCGCTGGTCCAACACCCCCTTTCATTGCGCTACCCCAGTATCACACGTACTGAGAGCCCCGAGGCATCTTCCGCCGGCAGCTGGGGAAGGAGCGGCACCAACACCTTGCACCTACTTGGGGCTCTCCTGCCCCAGGAACCCTTCGCGGTCCAGGTGTGCGCCTGGCAGCCCCTGCCCCTTATGCCCGTGGCCCCTGTGACCTCTGCGGCGGGGCCGCCATCTTGGCGAGGGGCAGGCGGGGATGTCTTCCTGGGCTCGACCTCACCCCACGCCTCTTGCGCGCGCGGCGCGGTCCGGATTACGGGGCCTTGAGGAGGACCTCCAAGCAGGACGGGAGGGCGTGCACGGGCCGCAGGCGGAGACACCAAGGGTCTGGCCCTGAGGAGGAGGGAACGACGGGAGAATGGACAGAAGCAATGCCATCTCCACGTGAACGTGCCTCCATTCTGCCCGCCACACCCCCTGCTCATCCCCGGCCTCGACCCACCACCTACTTTCCGAGTACCGTCTGGGCCCACGCCCAGGGGAAGAGCAGCCCCAACGCTCCGGAATGCCGGGTGTGCGCAGACCCCGGGCCGCGTGGCCTAGGCCGGGCAGGGGGCGGAGCGAGCGGCGGTGACGCGACCGTTGCCATGGGAACCCGCCGCCCGCTCAGGCGCAGGAGCCGAAGCCCTAGCCGGAGCTGCTGCCCGCCGCCGGGTGCCCGCCCGCCCGCTTCGGGCTCTCCCTGCGGGTAGGTAGGGGAGCCGGGCTGGAGGAGGGGAGGGAGCAGATGCGGCCTCCGAGCCGAGACCGGTCCCGCACGTCCTGAACCGAGGCCCCGCAGCCGCCGCCCGGACCGCCAGGAACGAGGACAAGCGCGAAGCAGCGCCCACCTGGCCCCGGCCCGCGAGCCCCGACCCGTTCCCCAGACACGGACGGCACGGTCCGCCCCGGCCCCAGCGCCGTGCGGTCTCAGCCCGGCAGGCGACCTCGGCGCCTCCGCGACCCCCGCCGGCTTCGGCCACGGCCCCGACGCTCTTCGCCTTCCTCCGCGCCGCCGCCGCTGCCGCCGCCGCCTCCGCCGCAGCCGCCGCCGCCGCCGCCCGCGCCTCTGCCACCGCCTGTGCCCCCGCTCCGTCCGCGACCCCTGCCCAGGCCCCGACCCCAGCCCCGACCCCGCCCTCGGCCCCGCCAACCTCGGCCGCGGCCCGCGCCCCGGCCCCGGAGGCCCAGCCGAGGGTACGATGTTGCCCAGCTCCATCCAGATTTCGGGGGAGCCGCTGTCAGGCGCCGAGGTGCGGGACATCTGCCGCGGCCTGCGCGACAACGCCGTGCGCCTGCTCTCACTGCGCGGCTGCCGCCTCTGCGACCGCGACTTCGGCCGCATCTGCCGGGCCCTGGCCGGGGCCACGTCCCTGGCGCAGCTCAACCTTAACCTAGGCGTCGTGTCCAGTCCCAGCCGCATCAAGCAGCTGGCAGAGGCGCTGCGGACCAACCGCTCTATCCAGTCCCTCTTGTGAGTGTGCTCCCTCGCAAGGGGGTCCCGGGCACTGCACCCCTCTTCACACGCCCCCTGCCACCGCCTATTCCTCCACACACTTTTCTGTAGCTGTCTCTGCGCCAGCCTGCTCTCTCACGCTTGTACACCATCTCATCCCTCCACCCAGGCCTCCATGACACCCTCCAAGCTTATCCCTTACCTCTGGACTCTGCACACACAGCCCCACCCCAAAGGAGATGGGCTACCCTCCCCTTTCTGGCAGGGCACGTGTACATCCCCACCTAATCACCAGCATTGACTTCTTGGGGGGCATCCCCTCCCGGCTCAAGAAGGACCTCTCCTGGGGACTAGATCCCTGCCCCTGCAGCTCTGCCCACTGAAGAGTCCCAATCCACCACTCACACACTACTGTGCTTTGTCCTGGATCCCAATCCCTGTCCCAGAAAAGAAACCAAATTCTGCTTCCACCTGGGTTTTTGGAATCTAGAATTTTCTTTCTTCCTTCTGAAGACGTCTCCCAAGTGCTGCGACGAGTGACCTCCTCATCTCTAGGGCTCACATAAGGGAAGAGGTCCGTCCCCTACAGATAGGGCTGATGACTGCAGTAACCTCTGCTCTCTGGTCTCACCCACCAGCCTGCACGGGAGCCCCCTGACAGATGCAGGACTGGCCTTGCTGAACCCAGCACTGGCCCTCCACCCTGCCCTTGTGGCTCTGGACCTGGGGGACTGCATGCTGGGTGATGAAGCCATCAACCTCATCTGTGGCCTCCTCCCCCCAGATGGAGCCAAGTCAGGTGAGCAAGAGGCCCTGCTGAGGACACGGGCTGCTGTGGCCTTGATGAAAAAGCCAGATGCAGAGAGCAGGGGGTGTGACCCAGAGCTGAGGGTTCTTATGGAGGGGTGTGTGTGTGAGAATATTTATTAGAAGGATGGGGGGCTGAGCAGAATGGAGACTCAGGCATCCAGCCTGCGGTGGGCGGGGGACGCAGGGAAGGCAGGTGTCTCTCAAGGCCCAGGAGCTCTTTGGTAGGGTGGGGTGGGGTGGCTCTCAGCCACCAGGGACACCCCAGAGATCCAGGGCAGGGGAGGGGCTTGAAGAGGGCATGACCTCCATCCTGGCTTCTTACTTTGATGCTGCCCAGGCTTGAAGGAACTGACGCTGAGCGCCAACCCTGGCATCACCCCTAAGGGCTGGAGCCGCCTTGCGATTGCCGTGGCCCACAGCTCCCAGGTCCGCGTCCTCAATCTGGACTACAACCCCCTGGGTGAGGCTCAAGGAAGCCCCCTGTGAGTCTCACCATCCCACCCCCAGCCAAGAACTTGGGACCATTGTTTGGCCATGGTAACACCCCCTTCCCCTGGGGGACGGAGAAGGGAGGGGGCATGTGTGAGGTAGTGGAGAAGCCACTTATGTGGAGGACCAGATGACCACCAGGTACATCGAAGTACCCATCACCACCCCTGGGCCTGGTTTGCTTCACCCGTTCACTCCCGGGTCATGGAGCCTCCCTTTTGGCCACCTACCAAATGTCTGTGCTTGCTGGCCCGGGGTGGGATCTAGGGTCCTTAGGGCACTGGGGAGGCCTCAGGGGAGGAAGGGTTGGCAGGCCCACTCATGACTGCCGGTGACCGTGTGCATGTGTGCCGCCTCCCCAGGTGACCATGTGGCAGGGATGCTGGCTGTAGCTGTGGCCTCCAGCCGCACCTTAGAGGTCCTAGACTTGGAGGGCACAGGGCTTACCAACCAGTCAGCTCAGGTGAGAAGTCTTCATGCTTGGGGGGGGTGGGGAAGTGGGCTGGGGTGGAGGTGCAGGTGAGGCCACATGTCTGTGGACATCCCGAAGGGGTCTGAAAAATTCGCATTCTTCCCCACCTCAGACCCTGCTGGACATGGTAGAAAATTACCCCACGGCTTTGCGGAGCCTAGTGTTGGCTGAGAACAGCATTAGCCCCGAGCTGCAGCAACAGATCTGTGACCTCCTCTCAGAGGGAGAGGAGGAGGAAGAAGTGGCAGGAGGGGCTGGCGACACGCAGGAACGGGAGAGAGGGCGAGAGCCTGCTGCCCAGCAGAGGAGCAGCAGCTCCTGGATGTGCCCCAGTGGTAAGAACCCCCAGGGATGGGCAGAGCCAGATCCCGAAGAAGCCTAGGCCCAGGGAGAGTGGGTGTGGGAGACCTCGGCCACCTCCCACCTGTGTCCCTGGTGGAGGGACGAATGGTGGTCTGAACAGCCCCCTGCCTTTCCACAGATCCCAGCTCTCAGATGGTGCTCATGACTTCAGGACTAGGTGATAGTCTGTTGGCTGAAACCGAGATGTGACTCTCTGCTCGGGCTTCTGCGCATCATTACATGTTGTCTATGTCCCCAGCACCTTACCCCGGATGTCAGGGTCAGGCCCTAGGGCCTGGGAGGGAGGTGGGGGTGCCGGGGGCTCTGGTAGCTCCTGGCAGCAATGGGAAGCTCTGGAAGCTGACTAAGCAACAGCCTTGGGCACACGCGAACCCAAGGTGATGTCTCTGGACTTGTTGGCAGCTCTGGCTGCAACCCGCTGGCTCGGAAGAGATTTTATGAACTCTACAATCTGGCGTGTGGCTGTGGTCCCTGGGGATGGGCAGTAGGGGCGGAATTAGAACCATTGAACACTAGGGGGCAGTGCCACCCCACAGTCCAAGCTCCAGGCAGCATCCATTGGCCCCAAACATCAACTAGGTCTGGCTCAGGTGACACCTTACACCAGCGGCCCCTCCCCCCAAAGATCATAACTAAGGTAAAAAGCTCACCTCCAGGGCTGGGTTGCATTGAACCCAACCTCAAGGAGACTTGGGCCCTGCTGAGGTTACTTGAGGTACACCTTCTCCCACTACCTGATGCTCTGTGGCCACAGACACCCCAGGCAGAGTGCAGCACCAAGGACTCAGTAGCAAAGACCAGAACTTGGCTAGGATTTGGAATGCTAAAGAATGGGGAGAAGAATTGCACAAGGAAAACCATTAATAGACAAATTAGGCAGTATCAGTAAAATAGTTTTAATTTTAAAATAGTCATTGATGTGAAAACTTCCCAAAGCTGGGAGTAACAGTCTAGAGCCAAGGTTGGGAGGGGGCCAGGCCTCACCCACAGCCCAGCTTGAGGCCCCCAAATCCCTCCCTCTCCTCCCTCCCAGAGAGAGGATGGACACAGCTGAGGCAAGCCCTGAGTGAGTCCTCTCCCTCATCCCCCAAGGACCCCTTGAAGGCAACAGCTTGTACAGAGGACTTGAGAGGAAAGCAGGCAGAAAACAGAAATTAGAAGTTAATAATCCAAATGACATTCCCCTCCCACCCTCGGAAAACAAACAAAACCATTTGTGGGTGCGAAACAGGGATGGGAGATGAACACTGATGTAACAGACCTGTCAGCACCCCAGAACAGCCCAGTTTGGGCTGGCCGGAAGAAAGGTCTAGAGCCCCAGCTGCCTGTTACCTTTGGGAAGTACATACTCTATGAAGAAAAGGGAAAGGTACGAGGCAAGCTGGGGCCAGTCATAGTCAATGCAGCTAAAAAGCCCGGTGTGCTCTCCCCCACTCCCCCTCCCCTGCACAGGGAGCAGAGTGGTGCTGGCCTGGGGGAGGGCTCTGGGGCAGGGTTGGGGGGCTCCCATGGTCCCAGTGTAGCCATGGTAGGAAAGCAAGCTGGCACCCTAGTTGAGCAGGTTGCCCTGCTCCTGGGCCTGGGTCAGGCTGTCCTTGCGGTGCAGGTGGTGCACCCCCATCCTCTTGGGGCTGCGCTGGGGGCGGCTGGAGTTGGGGAGTGCCCAGGCCCGGCCCTCAGTGTGGGAAGTGACCGGTCCCTCCTCCGTGCCACCACCACTGGGCAGCAGACTCTGGCGTTCTTCCTCAGGGCTGATGGGCAGGTTCAGCTCTTCCTCCTCCTCCCTGGAAGGGCCAGGGTCAGCTTCCGTGGGCAGCAAAAGCCCACTCTCACTGGGTGGAGAAGGTGCCGGAACCTCCTCATCTCTGTCGGTGGGACTAAGAGCAAAATGGTGCTGCAGGTCAAGGAGCGCATCGCGTCCAAAGGCTGTGCGCTGGGCCACAGCGGCTGGGGGTGGTGTGCGGTCTACAAATGCCCGCTGCCAGCTGGCAAGCAGGTCCTCCTCAGAGCTGGCAGAGCTGGCTGGGACACTGAGTACTGGGGGAAGAGGGCTGGGCTCATGGTGGGGTGAGGCCTGGGCCGAGGCAGGGCTGCTGGGCACTGGGCTGGGGCGGGCCCGCTCACCGCCCTCCTCCACCAGGCTCAAGGAAATGGCCTGGCGCGTAGCGTAAGTGCAGTTGGGCAGGGGGCTGTTGCGGGGGATTCGCACCTTATCCTCGGAGAACTCTATGACCTTTCGGCCAGGATAGAGCGGGTGTGGTGGAGATGGGGTGGGATAGGGACTCAGCTTCTCAAAGGCTGGCAAGGGCAACTCCTCCTCTGGGGAGGCCCCGGCAGTGCCCAGAGAGTGGCATTCTCCATTGGGTTGTGGGGTGGGGCTGCCACGGGCTGGGGGACTGGCAGGTTCACCCAGGCCACCCCCACTCATGTCCACATGCACAAAGACATCCTCAGCCAAGGGGCGCCCGGCACTGCCTGATTGCACCGAATTGAGCAGTAGAGACTCTGGCTTCTCTAACACTCGGGCGATGACCGACGTGGGGACTACAGCCCCTGGTGCCAGGCTAGGGGCGGGGCCCAGGCTGGCAGCTTCTTGACCACTGTGCAGATGTTTCCGGACCATGTCCTGTAGCTCACAGGGCAGCTGGGGTAAAAGAGCAGAAAAAGGAAAGAGACACATGAATACTCCCAACTTCTGAGCAGAAGTAATGGCTACCGCACTGGTCTCACACCAGGCTGGCGCACAGCTTCGCTTCACAGACAAACCGACGCTCCGCAGGGGCGAACGACCTGAAGAGTCAGAGGAGCACACCCAGCAGCTGATTCCAGAGCACTAAAGCCCATGAGCCTCCCCCATCTCAACAGAGGCTTCTTCCCAAACCAGATGGAAGTCTGAGGCACCTGCTCTGGCCGGCGGCCTCAGGAACGCCTCTACTCCTTCTATAGACCCTGTGAGCCTTGGGCCTAAGGCTCTAGAGTCGAGAGTTCGCCTGCTGTGGTAACACGGTCAGTTCAGCCAAATCCCCTCGATATTCTTAGGATCAATAGCCACCCCCACCTTGGGCATGGGCTCCCAAAAGGGGGCACCTCTCTCCCTGTGTCTGTTCCAGAAATCCCAGCCAGGCTAGCCCCTGCGCTAGCGATGGTCCCCTGACAGCACATGGAATACCAATCAGTGGCAGAGCTGACTGACTCAAGGGGAGACATGCAGGCGAGGGACAGGCAAAGCAGAAAGGAGGAGAGAAGGCCGGTGGCCTGTGGTATCAAACCCCAAGGGAGAGGAGTCCCGGGGGCGGGGCTCGCGGCGGCGGGGACGTTCTGCTCACATCGGCGAACTTGTGGTTGCGGAAGTGGGACTTGTTGCACTTGAGGAGCTGCACAGCCAGGTTGCAGTCCAGCCGGTACCGTTCCTGCAGATACAGGCAGGGGTCACCGGCCAGCCCCGCGCCACGCAGTGTGGCCACTCTGGGGCCAACCCAGCCGCAGGCGGGGAGGGTCCTCCAGCGCACATACATTGAGCTCCTCCAGTTTGTTGATGGTGTTCTTGGCGTCCAGCAGCTTATTGGTCAGCTCCACGATCTCCCAGTCCAGCGTCTTCCTATCCATCTCAGCCTTCTTGATCTGAGGCACAAAACCCATGTGAAACTCACCCCTCCACCCCAGCTAGCCTCCCTCCCCTCCGCCTCCCCCCAGCCCAGAGACACAGGAAGCCACAGGTGCTGGGGCAGCCAAGGCGGACGGAATAGACAGACGATGGACAGACAGAAGACCAGCCACCTCTCCTGTTCTCCGGGCTGGCTGTGGGGCGGGGGCTTTCTGAATATGACCTGCTACCACCAGGCCCAAGGACAGAGACCATACAAGAGTTGCACCTCGAGGGGCTCTACAAAGCAGGTCAGGCAGCTGGACTTGAGAAGGAGTAAGTGTACAAACCCAGGAGCCGAAGCCTACATGTGGAGCACTTTCCAGGCTAGGCTAGGAAGAGGGAGGAGGGGTGGGGCGGGGTGGCAGCCGGGGCGCCTGTGAGATTATCTAGTTGAGCCAGGAGGGAGCAGCGGCCTCAGCAGCAGCCCTCTGATCTTCAGTTCAGGGGCTGGAGTGCCCCCCCCACCCCAAATGGCTTGGGCTTGTTGCCACCACAGCCAAGAAGCCGTGAGTGTTCAGCGGTGACATCAGTCAGGACCTCTGCCAGCACCAAGCGCCGGCCCGCAGCTGTCACCCCAGGAGGGAGGCACTGTACCGAGCGGGCCTCACGTAAGGAGGAGGAAAGCAGTGGGCAGAGATCAACGGCCGGGGCCCCAGCAACCCCAGGTCTCAGCTGAGGAGGAGGCCAGGGCAAGGGAGAAAACACACAAACTCAGACGCAACTGCAAAGATCCAGCTGTGGCTAAGAGAGGCCTGACGGGAGAGGGCGGCAGCGGCGGCGGCGGCGCGAGGGGAAGCCGGGAGAGAAGAGAAACAGTGTGAGCACTAAGACAGTCCTGACTCGCACAGCACACTGCGGTCCCCTGCCCGCCCTGTCCCACCCCCTCCCCAAGCCCCAGGGCACAGTGGCACTCCATGGGCAAGTCCCAGCCCCCTGCTTTGCCGTGAGCACAGTGCCAGCCGAAGTGCCCCCATGCCCCTCCGCCACCCGATAGATTACCAGCGTGTGCAGCTTGTCCTCCAACTCCTGGTTGGTCCTCTGAGAAGCCGTGTAGCTGTTCTGAAGCCTGTAGAGGAACACAAGGCAGACCCCTGGGTCGAGATCTGCTCTTCAGGTCCTCCTCAACCCCTCCCTGATATGGGATGTGGGGCACGTCATTCTCCTCCCAGAGCTTCGGTTTCCCCAAAAGAATCAGATGATCTCTGAGGCCTCTTCTGGCTAACCTCCCATGGATGGGGTGGGGTAGGGGGATATGTGTGCATGGGCGCCTGGCCCTTCACTTCCACACCTGCGGAACTTGTCCTTAAACTTGTCTAGCTCCTCACGGCTCTGGCCCAGCTCCAGCTCCAAGCAGTCCTGCCCAATCTCCAGCTCGCGCTCCAGGGCCTCAGTGCGTCTGGTGGCCGAGGCCAGGCGCCGACGGAGCTCCTCATTCTCCTGCTGCAAGAGCCTGGCAGGGTGAGGGGTCAAAGGCAGAGGGGAATCAGCATTAAGACAGGCCAGTCCTGGAGCCCCAGGCTGGGCTCAAGAAGCTTGAAGGAGTAGGGATGACACGAGCATAGGCAAAAGTGGGGGCAAGGGACTCCCTGAGGAGTCTTGAGTCTGGGGCAGCATATTCCATAGGCTTGCTAGCCCTGAGAACACAGCCTGGTTGGGGGCAGTGAGGTGGGGAGGGGGGCGGTGGGGAGTAGAGGGCATGGTAGAATCCACCCCCCACCTGTGAAGAAGAATGGGAAGGCAGAACTGGTGTGGGGTAAGACTTCCCAGTCTGTCTCTGGTTACAGCCTAAGCCAGTCGGCCACCAAGCCCTCCAGCTCCGGTTTCCCCATTGCACAATCAGGCTGCTCCATTATTAATCTCCTGGAAATCCAGCCTAGCACTGCCTCCTCTCCAAAGGGCTGATGTGGCTGACAGAAAGGACTGTAGGGAGGCAGCTGGCACAGGAGGACCAGGAGCTGGGGAAGGGCTCTTTGACAAGAGCAGGCCCCTCTGAGCACCTACCTCCTTGGTTCCAGGTTCTCTTGGAGCCCATGGGACAAAAACTCTTTTCAGAAGGAAATATCCACATCAGGCCTCCTCCCAGAATCCCTAAATACCCCACCTAACCTTCACTTCTCCCTAATCCAATGAAAAGCCCGGTAGTACCAACAGCCTTGCCTGGAGCTAAGAAGGAAGTGCTGAGGCAAGGCAGGCTCTTGGGCAGCAGATACTCACTTCATCCTCTCCGCATCAGTCAGGGGTTCCTGGGCACAAAAAAATGGAAGCTTGAGGCTCAGCCCTAGACCACTGGCCCACCCTGCTTGCCCACCCTCCAAAAAGCCCTGGAAAGGGCCACGTCTAAAGCCCAAGCAAGCTCACCGAAGTGGGCCCTGGAGAGATGGAGGCAATCCAGTAACGCCTAGGCAAGCCTGGATCACCCTTTCTCACGCCAACCAGGAGGTTCGAGAACCTCTTCCAACATTCACCCTTACCCACACCACTTCCAAACCCTCTTGTAATTCTAGAGCAAGTTGTAAATGAGTCCTGGTACCCATGCTACTTCTCCCAGGGATAAACAGAGCCTCCCAGCTATTCCCTGGGCTCGTAGTGGGCCCCACAGGCATGGCAGAGACCTTCCAGAGAAGTGAAGAAGTCAAGCAAGCTACAGTAGGGTTCTGAGCTCTGATAAAGCCCACTTGACCCCTGGAGGGAAGATGGGGCAGGATCAGGTCCTTTCAGGTCCTCAGAAGGAACCAGAACATGGATGAAGGAGAGCCTCTGGGCTAGTCCTGACTGAGAGCAGTGATGTGTCTTCTCCTTGTCCTGCTTGGAACCTCCTGCCCAATCTTCCCCAAGCCCCCATTCTGGTCATAGCCCAAGAGCCAGAGCTCAGCCAGCCACAGAGCAGGGAAACATCAAGAGGCCCGCTCCAAATGGAGGTGACGGCTTCAGAATGCCGATCACAGGCCGGAAAAGAGGTGGGTGGTCTGGACCATGGGCTCTGGAGCCAATGACACCTACATTTGATCCCATTCTACCACACTCTGCTTATACTAACCTTGCTAAGCCTCAGTGTCCTCATCTACAAAACCAAGGGAAGGCCCACAGGATGGCACCTATCACAGTATCTGGCCTTCTTACTGAATGTTCTCTGAACTGAGAGCAGGCAAGTCCCAGCATTCCCACCCTGAATTGGACTACAGCAGGCCATGGTACGCCTGATGCTCCGTGGGATCGGAGATCTCGGAGCTCTGCAAACATGCACTATGTGTGGCAACAGGGTGGGGACAAGCAGCCGGGCAAACTGACTGCAAAACACATTTCCTCCTGAGAGGAAACCAAATGAGGGAGGAGAGCCCATTTGGAGACTGTTTCACAGTGGCCTGAAGAAGTCCCCCTGAGAACCTAACACAGCTCCTGGCAGGAAGTGTGTCTTTCACAAGTGTTAGCCAGACCAGGCAAAGATGGAGGAAGGGCCGGACTTCTGGGGATAGCAAAGAACAGCTGGTCTGGTGGGAAGAAGCCAGAGCACCACTTCCACCTCCTCCAGAGTCCCAGCCTCCAGCGTGAGGACCCCTCCGTCTGGTGGGCCGCCTCTTGCCAGAAGAACAATACTGCCTGAGAGCATTTCTGTTGAGCCACAAAGACTCTGGGGTTCCCTGACAAGGAGTCATGTGCTCACAGCTGTCCTGTGAGCATGCACTGCCCCTACCAGCAGTGCTGCAGTTAGGAGCCCCCTGGCATGACACAGCAGCACAACCCCCATGCCCCCGCTCAGGGGCCCAGAAGTCCTCTCAGGCGGGAGATGTCAGTCAGGCACCCAGCCTCAGGGGCCCGCATCTACCAGCCAGGGTAGGAGTAGGCATCTCCTGACCTCCTGCTCCAGCTGGGATCCTGGACCGTCCAGCCGCAACTCCCGGTGCTCAGGGGGTGCCTTGCGGTACGGTTTCTTAGCAGGGGCCGCACTGGTCATTCTTGGATGTGAGGGCTTCTCAACCTGCTGTGGGGAAGCCAGGAAGGAGGAGGCTCAGAGACATGGGCAAGAGGCCTCTGGCCAAGGACTGTAAATGGAACATATGTAGGAGCCACCTGGCACACAGACAGGCCTGGGCCATTGCTGGGGACATCAGAAACCTGGACTCTGGTGGATCAGTGCCCACAGGTCAGGGGAGTGCTGGAGGGGACACGGCCCAATGCAACCAGACTAGGGAGGCAGAAGGCAGGGCCCATGGCCTGGGCACCAGGAAGAGAGGCTGTGGCTTAGTAGTGAAACAAGGTATCTAAGAGCAGCCCACTGCTCCCCTCCGTGACCTTACAAAAAGGCCTTAGAGAGAAAACCCATTCCCTCTGCATCAGTTTCATCTACCCTACACTGGGGATGAGGAGAGCACCAAATTTACAGACCTGTTGTGAAGATTACATAAGCCACTAACCAGTTACCTGGCACTTAGGAAACGTTCCACACGTGTGAGCTCAGAAAAACCCCAAAAAAACAAAAAAACAAATTCCCCCACCCCGCCAAGTATCCAGAAAGTAAGGGTTTGAAGATGCTCCCCCAAACCAGGCTCCTCGGAGTGGGGGGGCATCTCCAAGCTTGAGAGTCCTGGAGGCCAAGACTCTCTGGCCTCCACCACTCTCTTTTCACCAGCCCCCCACCACGAGGGGCCACCTGCCTGCCCCTTGGCCTGCCAGCCTCGCCGGAAGGGGGCCAAGGCGGGGTGCAGGCCTCCCAGGGACATACCGTCTGACTGTCGGCAGCTCTCTCTGTTCTGCTGTCCCGGAGTTAGCCCTCGGCTCTCTGCATCCCACGGCCCCTCCACTTCCTCTAGCCAACAGCTCCTGAAACTAGAGAAGGGAAGAAAGTGGAAACCAGGTGTCAGCCACGGGTCTGTTGGTGCCCCCAGCCGGCCTACCCAGTCCAGGCCCGGGAAGGCCCCTAGGGAGAGCCAGGCAGAAAAGCCATGGCCCAGGGGATCTGGAGAAAGCAATGGAGGCGGGAGAGGACCAGAGGCACGGGGCTCCTTTCTCCATGAGAGCACAGTCACAGCTCTAGATACACATGTGCGTCTTGTATGTGCTCGTGGTCTCAGCTCACCACGTGCCTGATTCTGGAATAGGTCTGGTCCTGTCCTATCCCTATCCTACCTCACATCTGTCCTGTTCATCTCCCAGGTCTCTCGGAGTCTGGAAATTAAGAGATTTGGGGAACACGGCTTGCAGAAAAGAACACCAGGAAAAAGCCTAGTAGAGACCCACAAGATGCTGGGAAAAGTTCCTGGCCATGTTTCCAGGAGCCCAAATCCTACTTCTGTGTGTAAAAGTTGTAAACAGACTTTGCAACAAGGAAGGGTAGGCCCAGGAGAGAAAAATCTGAAAAAGCAGCAGTTAGAGCAATGACTGTGCAATCTCAGTAAGGGTGACTATGGCTCACCTCCGTCACTCGCCCCCTCCCAGATCCCTGGCCATGTGTGAATGGCTGTCACAACGGCCCTCTTCCACTGGTCCCTCTTCCACACAGAGGTGGCTGGACTGAGTGACCGGTGAGGTACCCACAGGTTCTGGTGCGCTGAGCTCTGCCCGCACCTGTAATGAGCTGGGCCGCAGCACGGGGGCAGCAGCCACCACAGGGGCCCACGGAGGCAGTAACCTTAGGTGGCCTTCTGGGCATAAACAACCTTCTGCTGCCTTCCACCGCCTTCCGCCGACTCCCGCCGCCATCCTCCTAAATAGAGCTGGGGGCCTAGGGAAGCCTTGCGGGTTAAAGCATGTGTTCCTGCTGTCGGGACATGCCCCAGCCGCGACTCCTGTCACATTCCAACAGAGCCTGGGGCAGGAAGAACAGTGAGGGGGTAGGGAGGGTGGGGAAGCAGGAGTGGCCTCCCTCCTCTGTCTGGGCAGCCTGGTCTCTGGCTTGGGGTTCTAGGGGGAGCTGGGGTATGGCAGCCGGCACGAGCCGCCAACCTCCACCCCTTTGATGGGTAGGCGGACATGTCCCCACAGGGCACGGGCAGCGTGCTGTGTTGAGCTGACTCCCTGCGCAGGAATCCGGGCGGGCCCAAAAGGACAGCACATTCCTAGGGTGTGGGGGAGCAAACAAGTCACCCCCGCAGGTTCCCCGGGGCTACCCCTCCTGCGGGCCCTAGGGTGGGAGCTCCTATAGCCTGGGGGAAGGCCCAGAAAGTTCCAAGCCAGCCTGGATAGCTGGGTGCTAATACTCAGAGGGTGTAAGTGTGGGGTACCTGAGTTAGAAAGGGGGACAGCCAGAGACGCAGAGTAAGAGACACAGGGAGCCAAGAACCTCTGCAAAATCCAGGCGTGAGGGGGCTCAAGTTGGGCCTGCTCCCTTCCCCATCTGCTCCCCCAGCAGCTGAGTAGTCCCCTTCTCCCTGAAGGTCATGCTGCGGAACCCCTCGATTCTCAGCCTCTTTTCTTCCTTAGCCCTATTCTTGCTAATACCCACTCTGGCCTCTAGGCACCAGGACACTGAATGGGTGGCAGGCAGGCAGACCGGGAGCACACTGATGTGCTCAGGTACCTGGGGATACCAGCCGAAGGACAGTGGCCTTCACTCCATGTCCTGGGGCCCTAGTTCTACCTGTCACACATCCTGGTCATCTTGATGTCAAGTCTCCACTTCCTGGCCTCACACCATATACTCCCAGGGCTTTCCGCGCCAGATAACCTGGCTTGCTGAGGTACAGTGTGGAAGTGGCTGGCAGGGAGATGGGAGGAGTACTGCAAACGCGGACACTCTGGGATGAATGGAGCCAGCAATGGCAGGCAGTTATCTATCCTGGCCAGAGCATACTCTTTCCATACACACCAGAGCCACGAGGAGGGGAGCCACTCCCAACTGGGGAAGCATAAGGCAAGGCCCACTAGGGAGACAGTCTGTGAGGGAGCCTGCAGTGTCCCTGACACAAGCCCATGAAGGGAGTCTGTCTCACTCTCTCACTCCCTGCCCCATGTCAATAAATACCAGTATGTGCTGGGGCCCTAGTTCCAACTCCTGAGATGTGCTAAGTGCCCCCAGATCCAGCCCATGGTGGGGGGGGGGGTGTTAGAGTGGGGAGCCAATTCCAGCACTGAACAGGAATGTGATGGGCCTCACAGGCCACTGTCCTTGACTGGAAGCACAGCAGGGCAGGACAGACCCTGGAGGGAGCCATGCCAGGGGTACTGGAGAACAAAGCGAGAAGCAGCTGGACACCAGGCCCACAGCCAGAAGATAAAAGGTGAGCTGCAAGACAGCAGAGCAGTCCCATCGGCAAGACCCAGCTACCAGCTGTGGCCTCCACTGGCCATGTCTCCTTTATCCAAAGATTCCCATGTTGCCTTGGCATGTTTCAGTCCAATCCCCTGTCAAGAAGAGGAAGTCTCCAGGGAAAGCAGCTGAGTAACTCAGAACGGGATACAGGCCAGGATAAGCAAGCAAGCGGCCTCTGGGGTCCCGGCCTCCGTCTGCTGAGCTGGCTCCAGGACATCTCCAAGAAAATGGTCTTTTGGAAGGTCTAGAAATTGACCAAGAAGAAGCCCACTCCCACCCCTCACCCCACACAACCTGAGCTTCAAGGAACTGGGGGCAGAGGACTCAGGATGTGGGGATACCAGATCGCAAAGCTAGGTTTGCACTACAAGAACAGCTGAGGCCTAGGTGACCCAGTCTGGTCTGGGGCCCTGAAGGCACTGCTGAGGGAGACACCCAGAGCAGCCTCCAGAAGGGAAAGTGGCTCTTCTCGAGGACCCCGCCCCCAAGCCTCACCTCCCCAGTCCTCCTCGGCATAGCATTCATTCTTCACTCACTCAAACTCTGCTCAGAGGAGATGAGGGCCCTGCTGGGGCGGAGAGGGGGGTGAGAGCTTCCTAATTGCCATGTTGCAATCTGCCAGTCAGTGCAGGCCGCCTGTTGCCGCCTGCCCTATATTAAATACCTTCTCCCTGATTACAGCCCAAGGGGCACGATTAGCCGCCTCCAGAGAACAAAGTCTACTTTCATTAGAAATGGGACTCAGCACGCACAGCAGACCTGCACTGTGAACCCACTGCACAGCTGAGCAGAGTGTAGTCAGAGGCAGATATAAGGAAAAATGTGTGCCGGACATGGGGCAGTAGCCTTTAATCAAAGGACAAAAAATTTGCCAAGCATCCCTCTTTACCCAGGAGACAGGACTCACACCTGCTCCTTTTTGTAGTTAAGTGCCCGGATGTGACCTGGGGCTGCCACCACAGTCAGCAGTCACCACTGCTAGAGATGGAGCAGGATAAGGAGAGGAAACCTTCAGAATCCAGATTTTCTCCAAACCATATCCTCACTCCCACTCTCTGCAAATACCCACAGTAGGTGACAGCAAGAAGGTTTAAGCCCAAGAGCCCAGGGCACCCTCTCACTTCCTTCTGCCATCTTTTCTGTAGGTCTGCCCAAGGCAAAGCCAAAAGTACAGGAGAGGAGGGGAGGTCTAAGTATCCAGCTCTCCCCCTGCAGAAGGAGATGGGAGTGAAACCAAAATGGGTGTGGCTCTGTGGCTTTTGACACTTTAGTCTGCCCCATGGAGGTCTCCAGGTGCTCAAGTCCCACACCAGGACCTCATTCCACCTTCCCCGGTTCTCCTGCCTTGCCCTAGAGAGCCCGGCTGCCTCCCCTGCTCCCCACATCACCCACACTCTGTAAAAAATTATGGCCCCAACAGCTTATCTGGGCTCAGGCCATTCTCAAACCTACGACAATGCCTTTCTACTCATAGGTGTCACCGACTCAAGCAAGCGAGAGACCATCAGGGAAGGGCCACACATCACCACAAAAATCACTACAGCTCTTCATAATTCACTTGAAGAAAGTCAAACAGAATCACTCATTTAGCAATTGCTATTGCTTTGAGAATGAAAGGAAATCAGCCCTTTCCCAGAACACTCCATTTGTGTTTTATGCTGCCTTAATTCCCCTGTGGAACCCAGCATGATACAAGTAACAAAAATAAACACAGGCCCTTCCTAAAGCTGCTCATCAATGGCTAAAACATGAATGTCTGATCACACAGGGCCTAGTGCCTCCTCCTCTGTGGGAACTGCCTTCAGCTGTAAGCCCTGGATAGCGTCTCTGAACTCCACAGGCCTGGAGGAAGTTGTGCCTTTGGGGGCAGGGCACACTCCTGCCATACAAGTCTGGCTGCCTCTCAAGCCTCTGAAATTCAGGGTCTGCATTTGACTGAGGCCAAAGAAACACGAACCACCACCCTGCCAGGGCCAGCCCTGTAGCCAGGCCACCCAGCAGAGGCCCTGGAGATTGCCTGCAAGGAGCAACCCCCCCCCACACACACACACAATTAATACAGCCCCTCTCTACCTCGAGTGTCAGTGACCCCTGCACGGCGAGCCCATCCCACCAAAGCTGGCTGGGTTCAGCCCTCCCCTTCATTGCCCCCCGGGTGCCCCTCCTGCTTGCTGCCAGCCCCCCGTTTCCGGCATGCAGCTGTTCCTGAGGTACATGAGCAAAGCCCTCAGCAATCCTGTGCGCGTGGCAGGCAAGCAGCCAGCAGAGCACGGGGTGGGGCCTGGGCAGGCTCTGCTCTGGGCCGATGACTAGGCTGGGAGATGCCAGTCTGTGCCCAGACCAGCCCTGCTGCCCCTCCAGCAGCCATGCCTGCCACCCCTCTAGGCAAGTACCATCTCACCCTCTTGGGACACGTTGCCTGCGGCCCTGACCTGGCCCCCTGCCTGCTCTAACTGGCACAGACCGACAGGTTTTTAAAAAGTGGGTGGGAATTATTCTGCCCCAGAGTAAGCCCGAGGACTCTTAATCCAGTGCTGGGGACCTTGGAGAGCTCACCTGGCTCCCACCTGAGCAAATACCTCAAGTCTATCCAGCTGGCCTCTCAGTCAAGCAACACCTGACAGGAACAAAGGGCCTGAAGACAATTATTGCTGATGATCCAAGCAACGTCCCCTAAATAAAGGCAGGGCCCAAAAGTCCCCATGCCCCCGCCTAAGGGGCCCAAAATTCGCCATGCCCCCGCCTAAGGCAAGGTAAGGGGTAGCCCTAAGCCAGCTCTCCGCTGTAGGTCCCTCTTGTTTTCCTGGCCAGACACCAGGTACCCCCCACCCCCCAGCTGGCTCCTCCCGACTCAGGGTCCCTACACACCAGGCAGCCCCTACACCCTCGCACATTTACGCATTCCCACCCCATACGCGCAGGAAGCTCCCTGCTTCTCCTTCCTGGCCCAAGGGAAAGAGAGCCCACCCAGAGGGCCTCCAGGTCCCAAGCTGCCCCATACCACACAGACTCCAGAGGCTGGAGCCAGACAGGCTGTCTAAGGAGTTACCTGTGCAGAACACCAGGGAGTCCGAGCAATCCACCTTCCTGCTATCCCCAGAGCCCCCTTCTCCTTTCCAACCCTGGAAGGAGCAGGGAATCTGGCAGGAGCTTCTCTATAGCAGGCTCTTCACCAGCCTCTCAGTTTGAAGCCAAGGCCTCTCCCAGGCCCACTGTGGAATCCAAAGCCAGGTCCCCTTTGCTCTGGTGGAGGTGCCCTTCCAGCTCTTCCTGGTTAAAGTCCACCTGAAGCTCCACAGAGGGAAGGCAGTGGGGGGCCAAAGTCCACCCATTCCACCTACTCAAGCAACGGGTGCCACGAGCTCTATCTCAGGTGACTACCTAGTTCTGGACTCAAGCTTTCAGCTTCACTCTCTGCCCAGGGAGTTTCCCACAGCCAGGCCACAGTTTTCGTCACCCCCCCCCCAAACCTTAAGGAGAACCTTGCAGTTGATCCTAAATGATTATCCTGGGTGAGAATAATGGGGACACCATTCAATCCTCCCCACTTGACAAAGGGAAGCAACTATCTAGCTAAGAAGAAAACTTCCCTCCCATTCTGGCTCCATCTGTCTCCAAGCTGTGAAACAGAGCATGGTAACTGCGAGATGTTCTCAAACTCCATAATGCTTAAAGTGGACTGAAGAGAAACATCCCCCCCTCACCACCACAGCAAGGAGACTGGGAAGGTGGAGGGACAGCAGTAAGGACAAGAGAGCAGAGAAGGCATAAGGTAAGGGGAAGAGGCAGCCAGGCTGGCTGGGGGAGGGGGAGGGGTGACTGAGGCACTGCTTGATGGTACCCCCCAGGGCAGGCTAGCTGGCCCAGGTTAGACTCACAGGGTTAGTGTCTTCTCCCCCACCAGCCAGCTCTCCTGGTTAGCACGGTTAGCGACAGACTCATGGCAGACGCCCTCCAGGCACTCCATATAAACAGACAGCTTGGTTGAGAGCAGCCCAACTCCGGAGCTGCAAAGAGAGAGCAGAAGGAATGCCAAGCTGCAAGA
Organism: Martes martes; assembly: GCF_963455335.1. NCBI lineage: Eukaryota > Metazoa > Chordata > Mammalia > Carnivora > Mustelidae > Martes > Martes martes. The sequence goes on along the minus strand of NC_137893.1, from coordinate 89,575,031 downwards.
TGCCTGAGGGTACACGCTGCGCTCTTCTGACAGGGCAAGCTCCTCCAGACTTACCACTAGACCCTCGGGGGCCTTCTCCCATCCAAAAATCATGCCAGGTGGAAGCGCAGCATGCCCCCTGCCAGCCAGTGAGTCCAGCTGGCTGACCCCACGTGACAGGGCTCTCTGGTCGGTCAAGCCGAGGAGAGGAGAGCTGTGATGGAAGGGGGCACTGCTGCTAGGGGGCAGCTTCCCAGTCCCGCCTTCTCCCTGGACATGGTTGCCAGGCTGCACCATAGCTCCGAAAGCGGGAAGGGGTTAGCTGGGAAGGGGCTATCGTAACAAAGCCAGCCACGGCTGCCGCTGCCACCCATTCCAGGCCTGTGTCAGCAGAGCCCACCCTGCCACCTCCCGCGGGCTCCGAGGCAAGGGGCTGGGAGAGGACTGGAGCAGGGATCAGAGACTGCAACAAGAAGCGCATGGAAGGCACCACACAATGGGGCAGTGTGTGACCTGGCCCAAAGCTGGGCCAGCTGAGGGGCAGGCCAGGGGATGGCGCTTCCCAGGGAGCTGGCCCCAGAGGAGTCCAGAGAGCAAGGATAAAGGCCATGCTGCAGCCAGGCTCCTCACACTTCCGGCAGCGACCATTCCACCCGCTCAGAACGAGCAGTGCCCAGAGACTCTAGTGTTCCCATCACAGCAAGCCCAGGGAAAAGGAGAAAATCTCTCCAGAAGCCTCCAGAACCACCCTAGCGAAGTAACCTGCTCTGGCTTAGAGATCACAAGACAAATGGAGCCGTAGTAGCAAGGTCCCAGAAAACCCACAAAATGGACCCCTGGAGCGGCAGGAGAGGAGAGCACAGCAAATGCAGCAGCAAATACTGAGCAAATACTGCTTGTGCTCACAGAGGAGGGCCTCATGTTGGCAAGGAAAAAACAGAAGGATTCCCCTTCTGTCTGGAAAGTCCTGTGGATGACATGACTCAGGGTAGAGGGAAAACAGCGACCACCTGACACCACATAGGGGCCTGGCCCTTCTCCCAAGCCTAGGTTAATCATTCCCAATTGCCTACTCCCAGGGCTCCCTGTAATGCTGACAACAGCCGCAGAGCCCAAAAGGCCAAGGCCTGACCCCAGAGAGGGAGATAACCACCAAGGAGAGAACATCTCTTCCTATAGGCTCTGACCTCTTCCCTAGACTGCTAAGAATGCATGCCCATTGACAGGCTCCCTTCAGAATCCTCACTAACAAATAAAACAGAAAAACACCAGCTGGGTCTGGTTTGCTTTCAAAACACAGAGCAGCAAGTAACCTAGGTAATCCAAGGTTTCAGAAAGCAGGGACTGTCTCTGTGTTAAAACTAAGGTTGAGAAATCAGGTAAGTTTACTCTCTTTCTGGCCTCAGAGCACAGAAGCGCGGAGGAAAGAAATGCACGTGAGGCGGAAGCGATGGTGCCCACACCACGTTTAGAACCATCCCAATTCCCACTCAGGGCACTCCTGCCGGGTGACCTCATTGCAGCATAAAAAACCACCCCTCAGAAACAACCAGCATGCCTGCTGTGGCAAGAACCTCTAGTAAAGACTCTCCATCCCTCCCAAGAAGCCAGCCCCCAAGGAAGCCCCTTAGCTGGGAAGGAGGCTCCAACAGGGGCTACTTGACCCCAGGGAAAGTGTTAGATGAGCAGAGCAAGTTGAAGAACAGCATGTACTACTACTGAGTCGTGTTTATTTTACAAGAGATACATGAGGAGGAATGTCTAGAAGCACATGAAAATGATTAGAAGGAAACAGGATAGTTCCCTGTCTTTGGGAAAGGGGTTTAGACAGGGGCAGTGGGGGAAGAAAGGGAGGGTCTTTTTACTTTTCCTTTTGCATATGTTTCTGTATGGCAGGTATTTTATGCAAGGACCCATATTATGCTTATGATGAAAACAGAATTCCTGGACAAACGGGACAAAAGCCCTCCATCCGCGCTGTGCTTTACCATCCCGGAAGTGCTTTCCCTTCCACTGTATGTCCTTTGATCCTTGTAGCCTAGTGAGACCCACAGAACAGGTGGCGTTCTCCCATTCTGAAGGGACAGAGAAGACAAGTGATTTGCCCAAGACCACAGACAGAACTGGCGTAGAAGCCTCCTGTAGGGAGCAACAGGAAAGTCCTGACGATTCTGCCCTGATGTAAAGCCCTCTGAGGCTTCTGAGACTGAAATCCCCCCGGGCTTACCTGGGAAGGTGCAGAGGCCTGTTTAGTACCCCAAATGATAAACCCAGCATTCTATCCTACTGTTAGCTGAAAGAAGCACACGGTGAAGCCAGCACAGTCTAGACTGACTTCCTGGCCCCTGCCCTCAGGGAGAATGCCCCCCCCCCACAGTTCACCGGGAAAGCATAGAGCTCTTCACAAATGGAAGGCCATGTCCTTCCCAGCTTCTAAAGGTCACCTCGCAGATAGCTGGCACTTACGAGACAGTAACTAACAAAGAAGAGGTCCCACTCTCACACTCATGGCCAGTCCAGGAAGACTCAGCCCCTCTGAAGCCTAAACGTACACAGCACAACCCGGTCCTGCTGCCTCACCCAATCTCCTCTCCAACTGGATGAACATACGAAGCATCTTACCAGCCCTGCCAAGACGCCACCGGCAAAGATATGCCACATTGCAACATGCACTCCCACACTGAGGGACAAGGGGCAGAGCCCAGGGAAAACGCCATCATGTCACTCTCAGCTACTGGTCTCGTCCTTTTGATTCATGTAGGCATTAACAAGGTTGTAGCAGGCCCTGGCTGTGAGCAGAAGCACACCCAGACAATGAGCACTACGGCCAGGAAAGCAAGGAGGTTATGGAGCAATCAGAGGAACTTAATGAGTAACAAAGAGGATGCCAGCAGCCAGACTTGTTAAAAGATGGTGACTGGCAAGAAAATACACTGGTGTGAGCTTCACCTCTGCTTTTAACCTCTTCTGCTGGCTTAGGGATGTGTTACTAGAACATATGAAGGCTAAAGAGGGAAACCGCTGAGCCAAGTACCTGGAAGATCACTGAACCGCATTAGCTCCACAATAATTAGTAATGCTAACTGCTAATCCTATCACCTTTTGTTTATGCAGGACCTTGTTTCCTAAGAGTTCAAAGGAGAGATCCTATCTGCTTTCCTTTCAAGAAGGACCGGTCTGGGTCACACAGTAACTGGGAATTGCTCAGCACCTACCATGGAGGGCCTCTAAGAAACTTCCAGAGATAAAAGATCTTGCCCCAAGTTGGGAGGAAGGGGAGACAGGTTAATAGCCACTTGCATTACAGTTTGGTACATGCTTTGAGAGCCCAGAGGAGAGGCGGCTGGCTGGGGGGAGGGGTTCAAGGACCAGACAAGAAGGCTGCCCTCTGAAAAACTCAAACATATCTTCCTCATCTGGACTATAAACTCAAACTGGAACACCAGCTGGCATTATATAATTAAGAAGTCTAGACTTCTGGAAACACATTCCTTGGGTGTTTGTTGGGAACTGGTGCCCTAAGAACCACCCTCATCAATTACACTAAAAACAAAAAGGCAAAGAAGGGACAGTGAACTCCCAGATACCAGCCCTATTTCTGGGGAGTAGCTGTGTTAGGCCTGGTTCTGCAACACAAGATCATGAAAGCCCTAAGAAAACTAGGGCCAAGAAGTCTGGCTTCCTGAATGCCTAGATGTGTTCTATCAGCTTCATCCAACAGTTTTCAATCCATAAAACACCAGGGAACATGAATCCTCAAACACCCTACCCAGTCATCCATAGCCTGAACTACATTACAAATCTACCACCTACCCACCCCCATCTCTATCCACCAAGGTCACCACCATCCTCACATAAAGGGGATCCATCAGAGGAGTCATTACAATACAAAAGATGGGGCGAAACATCAACTATTTTGCACTGATGATGTCCCTAGCCTCAGCCTTTATATTGCTTTGCTATAGAGACTCCCAATTTTACTTCCACCTCAAAAATGCTCCTGGCAGAAATCAAAAGTGTTATTCTAGCTTGAATAAAACAAAGCCTTTTCTTATCCATTGTGTTTTCCACAATGGAATTCATTTACTAAACAAATATTAACTGAGTATCCTTCGTATGACAGGCGCCATGCTACACGCCATGAATTCATCATCTCTAATGCTCGATACTCCTACAAAAAAGATAACGTGACCCTATTACTTAAGCCAGTTGTCCAAAGTTACACTGCTGGCTTAAGTCGCAGAATCAAGATTTCAACCAGGTCAGCCTCGCTCCAAAATCAGACTCTATCACACGGCTCACCTCACTCCCAACTCCCCACCCCCTCACCCTCATCCCATGATCAGGAAGGGTCTCTCCTCTACAGAGGGTCAGCTAAATGAAAGAGGCCAACAAGTAAACAGAGAAATCACCATACAATATGGTAAATGCCAAAACCACAATGTGCTATGGGTGCCAAGAGGAGGAAAGGAAAGCGGGGAAGACTTCTCACAGGAGGTGACAGACCAGTGGGGTCCTAGGAGACGAGCACGAGCAGAGTTTCAGAGAAGGGGGCAACCACGGAGAGTAAAATGCACAAGCGAAGAAGAAAGTAAATGGATGGCCACAGCATGTTCAGGAGCAGTGGGAAATTCGGGAGCAATGAAGCACAGGGCAGATGAAGTGGGTGACTGCAACTCAGACTAGAGGGTTGAGCTGGGGCCAGTCTGTAAACAACCTTTCTGCACGCTGAGCTAGAGTGTGGACTGTGTCCTCAACAAGGGAGAAACCATGGCATTTTTATGGGAAGAGACAGTGTTTTTCATTGGAAGACATTTCTCACAACAGCTTGCGAGACAGACTGGAGAGGGGGAGAGACTGCCCACCACGTTTCATGCATTCTATATACCCCACCGCATCACAAAGTGCCGATTCAGTGCCTTGCACGATCCCAAAAGGTAGAATACAATAATGACTAAGACATGGTCCCTGTTGTCAGGGCACTAACAGTCTTGGGACAGTCAGACAAGTAAACAAACAACTACAATGCAGCCTAAGCGTTAACACAGAGGCACAAAGGAAAGGCACAAAAGGAGTAGGGAATCCCAATTAAGGGACATTTAAACCAAGACCTAAAGGACAAATGTGGGGGGTTCCTGGCTGGCTCAGTTGGTAGAGTGTGTGACTCTTCATCTTGGGATTGTAGTTCAAGCCCCATGTTGGGTGTAGAGATTACTTAAAGATAGAGTCTTTACAATCAATCAATCAATCAATCAATAAAGGACAAAGAGGTAGGTTAGGATGGAGGGGGCAGCGCATTCCAAACAGCAGGGCCAGCAAAGCGCAAAGGCCCAGAAGCTAGACAGGATAAGTTCACAGAGCTGCTAATCCACAGGGCGCCTCGGTGGCTCAGTTGGTTGGGCAGCCGCTTTTGGCTGGTTGGGCAGCCGCTTTTGGCTCAGGTCATGATCCGGTGGTCCTGGGTTGGAGCCTAACGTCGGGCTCCCTGCTCAGCGGGGGAGTCTGCTTCTCCCTTTCCCTAAGACCCTCCCCTCACTTGTGCTCTCTCACTCACTCTTTCTCTTTCAAATAAATAAATAAAATCTAAAAAAAAAAAAAAGAAAGAAAGAAAAAGAAAAAGAAGAGGCTGAATCCCGGTGAGAAACGAAGGCCGGGTTTATCCAGAGGTCCCTGACACTACTCAGAATATGGTGGTGAGGAAAAGGTGAAGGGATTAGATGCAAAGAATACTCTCAAATAAGGGGTGTTAAGAGAAGAAATGGACTTTGAGAACGACAAAACCAGAACAGTAAAGGCAGAGAACTAACTCCAAATCCATCAGCCTTCACCCTGCAGCTCAAGCATTTGCTAAAAAGAAACCTGAATTCAGTAAGTCTGATGACTTCTACCAAAACACAAAGGTATACTTCACGGAGATTACACGTTTCAGCACGCTGACTGCAGCACAAATCAAGATAAAGTATGTTATCCTGACACAGGAGGCTCCTCGGTTAATGGTGGAGGGGAAAAGACACTGATAGATACTAACTTTCAAAATTTCATGTGCCACAACAAGTAGAAAAAGGTCATTCAAGGGGTGGGTGGGAATTCCCAGAAAAAGCCCTAAATCCTGAGCCCCCCACTCCCCTGAAATCTGCTCAGACATCAGGCGCGTGCCTACTCTGATGGCAAAGTAGAGTCATTTACTAAAGAAAAAGATGGGCCCTGTGGGCATGTTAAATAGACAGGACGTGACTCAGAAGCAGGGGAAGAGTGATCCTTAAGTGCAGGGCAAGGAAAGCCCGTCAATCAAACCTCGGGCACACCTCTGCCCCAATCAAACCTCGGGCACACCTCTGCCCCAAGGCTGCACGTGGGATTCCTGGCTGGCTAAAGACAAAGAGACTGGCCAGCAAGCACTTGCAGAGCTCCAAGCCAGGACCATTCTTGACCACAGGAGCTGTCTTCCACTTTCCCCTCAGGCTGGGGGGCTGACACTGGTTAAAACGCCACCTGTTTCGTTTTTTGTGTGTAGTTTGCTACCCGCTCTTTTTAAAACAAAGATGGCATCCAGATTGTCTATGAATTTAACCCCATGGCTACTTCAGCTGCTCCTGTCAGTAATCAAAGTCAGAAATGAGCCTTTTATTTATGTCTTCATTAATACATCCCCCCCTTTAAGGTATGCTAAGAGTGGATTCTCGTTGTCAGCCTGCTCACCCAACCCAGGTCCAAGGTTTTCTAAAGGGCAATCACCAGGCTGAATCGTGGAGAGTCCAGACTTGGCTAAGAGGGCAGTGGGCTCCCTCCCACAGTCCCTGTACCAGTTTTTATATCTGAGAAGGAGAGAGCTATGATGAAGAGCTCAGGTCCTAAAACATATTTTAAATAAATCAAAAAAGTTTACTACAATCTAACCATTATGACAAACAAATAAGAGATATAAATTGCCACTAGTCATATTTAGTAAAGAGTTAATTTCATACCAAATCCAAAAAAAAAAAAAAAAAAAGGATGCTCAATTGCTGAAGCCAGATGGTCTGGGTTCAAATCTTCAGCTCTGCCCCTTACGAGCTGGGTGACCTTGAGCAAATTAACCACCCTGTCCTCTATTTACTCATCTGTAAAATGGAGACAATGGAAGTGTTTGCTTCGTAGGGTTGTTACAAAATTAAATTAGGTAATACATTTAAGGCACTTACAACAGTGCCAGACACACAGAAGATGCTCATTGAGCACTGCTCTTGTTATAGCTCAACTGCAACGGCAACTCTAAAACCTCACAACTTCAAAAAGGAAATCATGGGCATTTTAACATCACTTTAAATAGTTTAATGAAGATGTTTTCACTACATGCAAAATCTACACTATTCAAAACCTGTGCCGCATCTCTCTAACATCAAGACAGAAGCTCAAACCAGTACAGGGCCGCCAGAGAGAGACACCTAGTACAACGATGAAGTCAGTGCTGAGATCTGACCAGCACAATAACAACAAATACATATGGAGTGTCAGTCACTGTTCTAAACACATTTATTTAACCCTCACGACAACCTTACCATAAGGTTATGGTACAATTTCTAAAGGTCACAGAGCTACAAATGGCAAAGCCAGAATTTGTACAAGGAATTCTGGCTCCTGAGTCATTAACTTCTAGGTGTGCTCCCCACACTCTCCTGGCTGATCACAACTCTAAGGGGGGAGTCCACAAACTGTCTTCAGAAAGAGAAAACTCCCAACC